>NC_136427.1:28465000-29665000 GCF_052849685.1 Lactuca virosa
TCATGTTCAAAAGAAAACAGTATATAAAACTCCAGGATCCTCTAAATCATAAAACAATCTCTGGTGTGTGTGTGTGTGTACAATCACGCCGGTGCCTTCCCGCGATCCTGGGAAGTACCTGAAACACATAACACATAACACGGTAAGCACAAAGCTTAGTGAGTTCCCCAAAATACCATGCACATCTCATTAGCCACTCTAGGCCATGACTCCATAAGACCCTCCGGTCAATGTGTCTCAGTGGAACCCTCCGGTCCCAACTCAGTAACTCATAGCAACAATATTCAGCATAAATCACAAAGACAAAATGCAGAATATTACAATACACAGTTAAGCACATAGAACAACTCAATCACGTAAAGATACCACTCTTGGTAAGTATAGTGAGAAGACTTGCCTCGTAAGTAAGCTAGTGAATGAACACTCGCGCACACGAATCACCCAAATTTAGCCTCCTCCTAACCACATAAGATAATTATATCTAATTAACTCATTAAATCACACATTTACTAAGTTATCTCTCTCTCTCTCTCTCTCTTGAAGTAGGAAAAAGACCATTTTACCCCCTCCATGTTTTCCCAAGGCAAGGTTGACCAAACCCTAAGTCAAAAGAAGTCGAAATCAAGTCAACAGTCCATGTTGACCCTACTCGTCGAGTGCACTTATGGGACTCGACGAGTCTGCTCGTCATCTACAGAATCACTTAGAAGTCTGGCTCAACTCGCCGAGTTGCTGCGCAATCATAACCACCGGGACAACCCCATCCGACTCGTCGAGTCGGCTCCTTGACTCGGCGAGTCCATTCAGACTCATATCTCATTCAGTCAATTTCAAGGCTGAGAACCTTCCCAAACTCTAGATCTACACTCCTAAGACTCATCCATCACGTAAAGTCACATACTTTACGTTCATGCATGGCACTTTGAGCTTAAAATGCAAAAACACACCTCAAAAAGGGTTTTTCACTCAAGATTAATATTATGGTTGGATAAAGCAGGGACTTTTGGAATCTAGGGACCTCACATGGTCCAGATCTGATGTCCAACCCTCTCAATGAACATAAAACACTCAAGGTCCACATATTTGGGTGGAAAAACCCTAGATTCACAAAATCATGAGATCTATACAAAATAATGAGAAAGGTGAAAGCTTTATACCTTTCCCAAAAGCTCTGAAGTTAAACAATCTCAGGTCTAGCAGCATCTTCTTGTCCCATGGCTTGGAATTCTTCTCTCCTCTTCACAAGATGCACCAAACACTCACAATTAGCAAGGCATTCTCTCTCACAACTCAAAGATCGTTTAGGGTTTGCTCTCAAGGAAGTGTAGCCACAAATAAGGCTATAAGTGCCTTTAAATAGGCCCCAAACCCGGGGATTTAGGGTTTCTCATTCCAGCGCCTACTCGGCGAGTCGGCTCCTCGACTCGTCGAGTAGGTCATTTAACCCACGTGGCACATCGCAGCTCTACTCGACGAGTTGGAGCACCGACTCGTTGAGTAGCTCAAGAGATAATTAAATAAATACATAACAAATAAGATACCTGGAAATTCGGATGTTACAATTATCCCCCACTAGAATTAGACTTCGCCCCCGAAGTCATGGTCTGAAAATAACTCTGGATACTGTTCTCGCATCTCGGACTCCGGCTCCCACGTCAACTCGGACCCTCTCCGATGTTGCCACTGAACCTGAACCAGTGGTACCTCTTTGTTCCTCAGAACCTTCACCTTTCGATCTGTGATCGCAATCGGTCTCTCAATGTAATTCAGGCTTGCATCCACCTGAACGTCCTCTAGTGGTACCACTGCCATCTTATCGGCTACACACTTCCTCAGCTGCGACACATGGAAGGTGTTATGGATCTGAATCAACTCCGATGGTAGCTCCAAACAGTACGCTTCCCTACCCACCCTGGAGGTCACCCTGAAAGGACTGATGTATCGGGGCCCAAGCTTGCCCCGTTTCCTAAATCGGATCACCCCTTTCCAAGGAGATACCATCAGGAGTACAAGATCTCCGACCTGGAACTCCAGCTCGGATCGTCGCCTATCTGCATAACTCTTCTGGCGACTCTGGGCTGTCAGTAACCTCTGTCTGACCTGCTGTATCTGCTCAGTCGTCTTCAGCACTATCTTAGTGCCACCCATCACTCGCTGCCCCACTTCTCCCCAACAAATGGGAGTCCGACACTTTCTCCCATAAAGAAGCTCAAAGGGAGGCATACCAATACTCAAATGATAGTTGTTTTTGTAAGAAAACTTAGCCAAAGGTAAATAAGTGTCCCAACTCCCCCCGAAATCCATGACACATGCACGCAGCATGTCCTCAAGCGTCTGAATCGTCCGCTCGCTCTATCTGTCTGTCTGCGGATGGTACGCGGTAGTGAAGTGTAACTGGGTACCCAACTCCTCATGAAATTTCTTCCAGAATCTGGAAGTGAAACGCATGTCTCGATCTGACACTATCAAGGTCGGCACTCCATGCCGAGCTACCACCTCCCTCACATAAATCTTGGCCAATCTCTCTGCAGAAGAGCTCTCGCTAATGGCGAGGAAATGAGCGCTCTTTGTCAGCCGGTCCACAATCACCCAAATTGCGTCAACTCCACGCGCAGTCCTCGACAACTTGGTAATAAAGTCCATGGAAATTTGTTGCCACTTCCACTGGGGAATCTCCAGATGTTGCAATGGACCATGAGGACGCTGGTGCTCGGCCTTAACTTGACGACAGGTCAAGCACCTCTCAACTACCCAAGCCACGTCCCTCTTCATACAGGGCCACCAATAATCTCTCTTCAGATCCAAGTACATCTTTGTGGCTCCACGATGGATCGAGAATATCGATCTATGCGCCTCCTCCATCAAAATACGGCGAGCTTCGCCAGTGTAGGGCACCCAAATCCGCCCCCGTAAAGTCATAAGCCCTCGACTATCAGGCAAAAACTCGGACACTTTCCCAATCACCTGTTCCCTCTTGTGATTCTCCGGTCTCATGGCCTCTACCTGGGCCTCTCGAATGGTATCTAAGACTGGAGTCATCACTATCATCCTCATGCACACATCTTGGATCGGAGCTCTCTCTGCTCTACGGCTTAGGGCATCGGCTACCACATTAGCCTTGCCCGGATGATACAAGATCTCGCAGTCATAATCTTTCACCACATACAACCACCTCCTATGTCTCATATTTAGGTTGGGCTGATCCATGAGATACTTCAGGCTCTTGTGGTCCGTGTAGATGGTACACCTAACACCATAAAGATAGTGGTGACAAATCTTGAGGGAAAACACCACCGCCCCTAACTCCAAATCATGTGTGGGATACCTTGTCTCGTGAGGCTTCAGCTGCCTCGACGCATATGCAATCATGTGACCCCTCTGCATTAACATCGCACCCATCCCTGAGATAGACGCGTCACAATAGACTACAAAGTCCTCTACCCCCTCCGGAAGGGCTAACACTGGAGCTTCGCACAATCTCTGGCGAAGGGTCCCCAAAGATGCCTGCTGCTCAGGTCCCCAAACAAAAGTAACGCCCTTTCGGGTCAACGTGGCGAGAGGAACCGCAATCTTGGAGAAATCCCGGATAAATCTCCGATAGTAGCCGGCCAATCCCAGAAAGCTCTGGATCTCGGATGGGGATCTCGGCACCCCTCATCGCATAACTGTCTCAATTTTGGCTGGATTGACCAATATCCCGCTCTGATTGACGAGATGTCCCAGAAACTGGACCTCTCGTAGCAAGAAATCACACTTGGAGAATTTTGCATAAGGCCTCTCCGATCTCAATACTCCAAGAATCTCTCTCAAATGCTCCTCATGCTGCTCTCGGGATCTGGAATACACCAAGATATCGTCGATGAACATGATCACCGATCGATCCAACATAGGCTTGCACACTCGGTTCATGAGGTCCATGAACGCTTCCGGTGCGTTGGTGAGTCCAAAAGGCATCACCACGAACTCGTAATGCCCATAACGAGTCCTAAAGGCCGTCTTCTAAATATCCTCCTCACGAACTCTCATCTGATGGTATCCGTACCTCAAATCGATCTTGGAAAACCAAGACGCACCCTAAAATTGATCGAACAGATAGTTGATCCTCGGAAGAGGATAACGGTTCTTGACTGTCAGCTTGTTCAACTCCCGGTAATCAATGCACATCCGGTGTGAACCATCCTTTTTCTTGACAAAGAGGATCGACGCTCCCCATGGCGAGCTACTCGGTCGAATAAATCCATTCCCCAGTAGCTCCTGAAGCTATGAGGATAACTCCTGCATCTCTGGCGGTGCAAGGCGATAAGGTGCCTTGGCGATAGGCACCGCTCCCGAAACCAAATCAATCCGGAACTCCACTTGCCTCTCGGGAAGCACACCCGGTAACTCCTCGGGGAAAACATCAGGGAACTCGCATACTATCAGAACCTCGGAGATAGAACTCGGCCTCCCTGACACAGTCCATGAATCCATCACATACGCCAAGAATCCCATACAACCTTGCTGTAAATTTTTCCTTGCCCTGGCGGCAGAGCAGAAAGCTGACCCAGATCTGGTACCCTCGCCATACACTTTAAGTACTCCCCCACTAGGGTCTCGAATAGTCACCAACTGGCGCTCGCAGTCGATCACCGCTCCAAAACGGCTCAACCAATCCATGCCCACGATGAAAAAGACATCACCCATCGCGATCGGTACCAGGTCAATCGGACACTCTACGCCAAAAATCTCCAGCACGCATCCTCGGAATACCTCGGTAGCAAAAACTGCATGCTCATCTGCTATAGAAACCCTCAGAGGTCGACTCAACGCCTCACGCCGGTTGCCAATGTGACAACTAAAGGCTATAGACACGAAGGAACGACTCGCACCCGAGTCAAATAACACTAAAGCAGGTACAGAACTCACAAGAAATGTACCTAAATATAGAACAGGTTAATCAAAAAGAGAAGCTCAGAATACATAAATGAATAATAGAGAAATACATACCAGACACGACATCAGGTGTTGCACGGACCTCCCCCGCTGTCAGCTGGAAAGCTCTCCCATGAGCCTTCGGAACCTCGGCCTTCACCGGCCTAGCATCAGTAATACGCAATGCAGCAGGAGCGGAACCCTGGGCTGATCCCTGAACAAGCTGGGGGCACTCGGCCTTCCGATGGCCGGTCTGATTGCAGTGGAAACAGACTGCAAAACCCTTGGGGAAATCCTTCGCCATATGCCCCTCCTTGCCACATTGGTAGCAAATCCCCGCCCGACAAGATCCCGCGTGACTCTTGCTGCACTTGCCACAAGTGCGACCCTTCTGGCCTCCTGATCTCGGATCAGCTGGTTTTGCCCGCTTGGCTGCCGGCTGCGACGGTGTCGGCCGCCGGTCTCTCCCCTGAGACTCCGCGTCCTCCCTCGCCTGAGTCTCCAGCTCGATCTCCCTCCTCCTGGCATTCGCCTGGAGCTCAGCAAGTGTACGGTAAGACGAGTTCTCCACGAACTCTCGAATATCCCTCCTCAGAATGCTCAAGTACCGACTCATGTGAGCCTGCTCGGTCGCCACATGCTCAGGGCAAAACAATGCCCTCTCGTGAAACATCTGCGTAATCACAGTCACTGACTCTGTCTTCTGTCTAAGAGACAGAAACTCCTGGGCCAACCGTTGCCTCTCCATAGGGGGAACATACTCATCTCGGAACATCGCAACAAATCTCTCCCAAGTCACCGCGGCATGCTCTGCAGGGGTGAAACTAGCCGTCACAAACTTCCACCAGTCCTTCGCTCCCAAGCGAAGCTGGTTTAGCGTGAACCACACCCTCAAATGCTCTGGGCATGAGCAAGTGTAGAAACATCCCTCAACATCAGAGATCCATCTCATCGCAACAATCGGATCCTGTGTCCCTTCAAACTCTGGTGGCTTCGTGTTGCTGAACTCCCGGTACAGCAACGAGTCACCTCCCTGCGGTCTGGCAACAGCGACAGCTGCGGTGGCTGCAGCAGCCGCCGCCTCGGTAACAGCAGCATATCGCTCATCAAACGTCTCGAACAAGGTGGTCTTTATAGACCCAAACATCTCCGGAATAGCTTCTCAGATGGCTGCAACCACCTCGTCATGAATCATCCTGCGAATCTCATCATCGCTCAATCCACTGCTCTCGGGGTTGTGGCGCGTACCCACCATGATGTCTCTGAAACACAATACAAAATCATCAGAGACCCGCTCGAGCATACTCACACTCGACTACTCATCCCTACTTGTTACTTAGCATCGTAAGGATTCTTACTTGGATTGCCTGCAGACCGGGAGCTTTCAGTAGTACGGGCCCAATACTACCTTCCATACCCCATCTGTAGTCACCCCAAGTCCTCCTCCTAGGATTCTAAATCACAAAATACTCTATATCTCACGAATCACAGGCTAGTCTCTTAGTAGACCCCTATTAAGCTCATCTAAGTATCTCTTCCTAGATTATCTCCTGACTCGGAACTCAGCACATACTCAAACAAATAACAGATAACACTTGATCAAAACATCCCTTAGGCTAAGGCATCACCAATCAGGCAACTCTAGCCATAGGATATGAAATACCTAGCCTACTCTCTAGCATGCAACTTTAGTAAAATATTTCATAAATATCACGTAACACAAAAGTAAGGGAATTTTGGGAAATCACCGTTCGGGCTCTAGCTGATTGTACACACCGCTTCAACTTGTTTCCTCTTAAAACTCGTTCTCGTTTTTGGAAAAATTCTGTTATTTTGAAAATTCTTCTCAAATCCTCAGTTTGAGTTCAAACACACCAGGAGGTGCGTCTGAATCCCTCAAACCAAGGCTCTGATACCAACTTGTAACGACGTGAAATCTTAAACAATTTTTTAAATTTCAAAACACATTGATTTTAATAAATAAACCATAAAATGCCACAATGTCAATTCACCAAAACTCATGTTCAAAAGAAAACAGTATATAAAACTCCAGGATCCTCTAAATCATAAAACAATATCTGGTGTGTGTGTATAATCACGCCGGTGCCTTCCCACGATCCTCGGAAGTACCTGAAACACATAACACATAACACGGTAAGCACAAAGCTTAGTGAGTTCCCCAAAATACCATACACAGCTCATTAGCCACTTTAGGCCATGACTCCATAAGACCCTCCGGTCAATGTGTCTCAGTGGAACCCTCCGGTCCCAACTCGGTAACTCATAGCAACAATATTCAGCATAGATCACAAAGACAAAATGCAGAATATTACAATATACAATTAAGCACATAGAACAGCTCAATCACATAAAGATACCACTCTTGGTAAGTATAGTGAGAAGACTCACCTCGTAAGTAAGCTAGTGAATGAATACTCACGCATACAAATCACCCAAATTTAGCCTCCTCCTAACCACATAAGATAATTACATCTAATTAACTCTTTAAATAACACATTTACTAAGTTATCTCTCTCTCTCTCTCTCTCTCTCTCTCTCTCTTGAAGTAGGAAAAATACTATTTTACCCCTCCATGTTTTCCCAAGGCAAGGTTGACCAAACCCTAAGTCAACAAAAGTCGAACTCGAGTCAACAGTCCATGTTGACCCTACTCGTCGAGTGCACTTATGGGACTCAACGAGTCTGCTCGTCATCCACAAAATCACTTAGAAGTCTGGCTCAACTCGCCGAGTTGACCCGTCAACTCACTGAGTTGCTGCGCGATCATAACCACCGGGACAACCCCATCCGACTCGTCGAGTCGGCTCCTTGACTCGGCGAGTCCATTCAGACTCGTATCTCATTCATTCGATTTCAAGGCTGAGAACCTTCCCAAACTCTAGATCTACACTCCTCAGACTCAGCCATCACGTAAAGTCACATACTTTACGTTCATGCATGGCATTTTGAGCTTAAAATGCCAAAACACACCTCAAAAAGGGTTTTTCACTCAAGATCACTATTATGGTTGGATAAAGCAGGGACTTTTGGAATCTAGGGACCTCATATGGTCCAGATCTGAAGTCCAACCCTCTCAATGAACATAAAACACTCAAGGTTCTCATATTTGGCTGGAAAAACCCTAGATTCACAAAATCATGAGATCTATACAAAATAATGAGAAAGGTAAAAGCTTTATACCTTTCCCAGGAGCTCTGAAGTGAAACAATCTCAGGTCTAGCAGCACCTTCTTGTCCCTTGGCTTGGAATTCTTCTCTCCTCTTCACAAGATGCACCAAACACTCACAATTAACAAGGCACTCTCTCTCACAGCTCAAAGATCATTTAGGGTTTGCTCTCAAGGAAGTGTAGCCGCAAATGAGGCTATAAGTGCCTTTAAATAGGCCCCAAACCCGGGGATTTAGGGTTTCTCATTCCAGCGCCTACTCGGCGAGTCGGCTCCTCGACTCGTCGAGTAGGTCATTTAACCCACATGACACATCGCGGCTCTACTCGACGAGTTGGAGCACCGACTCGTCGAGTAGCTCAAGAGATAATTAAATAAATAAATAACAAATAAGATACCTGGAAATCTGGATGTTACACATGGTTATATATATATATATATATATATATATATATATATATATATATATATATATATATATATATATATATATATATATATATATATATATATATATATATATATATATATATAGACTAGTCGTTTACCCGCGCCAAGCGACGGGTTCAAATAGTTTTTTCAGAAATTAATTTCTACAATCAATTAGTTCTTTTGCGCAAACGGTTTACTACATATAAACAATTATCAATTAAAGTCATGCTAGCAAAAACGAAATCAATAAGAATTAAAAATAAAAAGTTAGGATTCTTTATAATGTACGTGAACACATGATTACTTGTGCATTACTAAATGTGTAATACTTGTTTATACACCACATTTGATGTATAGATTTTTCAGTGTCGTTGAGTTGTTCCTCAGGCTTTACTAACACTTTTGTATCGATAATTAGTTTTATTTTGAACCATGTTATATTTCAAGCAACACAATGCATATATGTTGTTATCGGTCAGTTTTGCGGCAAGTAATAGTTGTAACCTATCAATACAAAGGAAACATGTTAAAAATATGTTGTGTTTTTTGGTTAAGATGACTAAAATTCATCATTTGTAATTGTTTTGTGATTGGTATCTAGATTTATCTTGACACGGTTATTGGCTTGACTGAGTCAATAACCATATATATATATATATATATATATATATATATATATATATATATATATATATATATAATAAAAATCCATTTATGTGACCAATGGACAACAGTAAGTCTAAATTTATATGATTAAATAGTAAGGTGAATTTTATCGCATCAATAAACCATTGCAAAAAGATAATGCATGGTCACATAAATATGTTTCGTGTGAACAAATGGTAGAATTTGTTAACCACATGGTAAAAGAGAAAGTTGTGACCATAAGTAATTTTGGTCACGATTTAATATTATAATGTGTGTTTAACATAACTATTTGTGTACACCATGACTTACAGTTTTAGGGACTCTGCACACATACTACTGCAATCGGGATTTCTTCAAAAGTCATTTGACCCTAACCTTAAATCCATATCTTTGACCTTTTAAAGTGGATTCATTCATGCATCTTCTATTGTATTTTGGGCAATGAAACTTGGACGACTTAATTTTAAGCAGAAGGTAATGATTGATAAGTAGTATATAAGACTTAGAAAAAGTGGCATTAAACCTTGATGACAATTTTAAGTTGAAGGCAATGCGGCGGGCAACGTTTTGTTTTATTTCGACGAATAGCTTAACATATATTTAAGAAATATACATACATTGTTGTTTTGTATTAAAAATAAAAAAAATGTAACACATAATATAACCTCTAACAAATATAACCCATAAATTAACCAACCCAAATTGAAGAATTTAGAGAAAGTCATGGATTTGAATATTATTAGAAACGTGTGATTAGAGTTGAATGTGTACCTATTATCAAGGGTTTATACACCCAATCCGAATAGCATACAAACGTAATTTCTTAAAACATGTTATTTACATTACTTGTTAAGTACCTAACATGCAAATAATTTTAGACAGAACCATATATTTATTTACAGATTTCGCTTAGTAGACATAACCTTATATTTCATACCCAATAAATGTTATTAGTTGAGACAGAAGAAGTAAAAAGAAGTTAGAAGAACCTGGTGTCGTATTATAATAATGTTTCAGTTAAATAAAATCAAACTAAGAATAACTAATTAACATGATATATTTTAACTTGTAATTCAAAGCCACATGAAACACAAGAAGAAAAATTAGATAAAGAAGAAGAACCTTGAGCCGTCTAACAGAATAATATTTGCCTCCTGTTTTTTGCCTCTCCGTGGAATGTTCTTTCTTTTCTTGACTTTAGTGGGAACTATAAGTGATATATATATATATATATATATATATATATATATATATATATATATATATATATATATATATATATATATATATATATGGGAATAAGTGATGAGAGAATTGTATATATAGGAAACAATATTATTATGGAAGGTGAGAATATTATGCAAATTAAGGATTTTCTAAAATTATTATAGGATGTGAGAATATTATACAAATCAAAATTGAGTGATCGAGCATAATCATATCTAAAATAACCTAAAAAATACTAAGTTATCAAAACTTACCCAAATTTTGAATCAATTCATCGCCTTCAAACCTGCAATTGCTAATTTTAGTAAATGATTTGATAATGAGAAAAAATGGTAAATATTTACTTTACCTCTGATTTTTTGGAAGGTGTCCTCTCCGTTAACGCTAGCTTTATTCTGTTTAGTGCTAACACAAATAAATTTAGTAATTCTGGAATTGTAATTTATTGTCTTGTATTCGGAATGTCCACCCATGATACATGTATTAGTACAAATGATGATGTCATCATATTCGTAGCTTCCGTCACAAACAATCTGGGAAAAAAGATATAAAAAGTTCTTTTAAAATGAAGATGTTTGAAAGAAAAGTGAAAATTGGAAAATAAACCAATGAAGCATACCACAAATTTGGCCATTTACATGAGAAGTGAATAAAAATTTAAGTGTGCTTCCTAAATTCCTGCAATAGAATTTGGCAGTCGGGCAAGCAGATGTTCCTACAGATCATAGAGCTTTAGAATTGGAATTGAAGCTTATTCGATTCTAGCTTCAAGATTCTTTACATTATAAACAAGGGCCCAAACATGCTATGAATTATAAGAAGCTAATGGTTAGAAGACTTGTCGATAAGAATGTTCCGTTCATGGTGAACAATGAAATAGGATGCAACTTCATATGTTTTATTAGGAACTCTCCATGTCAATGGGTATTGGAAATGTTTTTTGAACTTCTAAAATATCATGAGCAGGTTTCTCAGTAGAGATTGAGCTTGTTGGACATGAAAGTAATGCCTGAAAACAAAATCATAATCAGAGTAATTTCTATATTAATTATAATGCCTATGTCTTCATAAACTATATACCACTTTGACATAATACTTGAAGAGACTTAAAGCATTCATCTTGACAACTTGGCTTCTTCGAAACAGCAGAGATGTAATCAACACGGGTGAATACTTCCTGAAAATATCAAATTGTTAATCATCTATTTTATAAGAAAACAAATTCAACAGTATTGTATTTGGGGAATTTGTTTTGAAGTTAACGTAATCAACAATATATTCTTGGAATCATTGAATTTGAAAACAGTTTGAGTGGAAAAGCACTTGATCGACGATTAAAGTCAAAGTGAAGGATGGGGGTCAGTTAGGTTTGGAACAATACCTGGTTCATCGGCACCATCAACGCAGTCACAAAATTCTTCTCCGGGCAGGGTGCCCGTCGACGCTTAGCCAACGGATGGTGACGTAGGTGGGGGCAGCAGCGAGGGTTCATCACCGGAAAATTAGTGTGAGGGAAAAGAGATGGTGGGGACGGAGGGTGTTGTGAGGTTGGAGAGTGGATGTTGCGTCTCTAGTTGTGCGATGGTGGTATGGGAGAAAAGAGGCGCACCCGATTAGGGTTTACTGTGTATAGAAATAGGGAAATGATATTATTGTTTCTCACATTATGTTATTTTAGTTAATGTAATTAAATGGCTACGTTACATGTGTAGTGAATAAGAAGCATAACATGATTGTATATGATGTATTGGGTTGTGTACCTCTTAAAATTCAAGAAATGTTGAATATGCTTTATATAATAGTAAAGATATATATATATATATATATATATATATATATATATATATATATATATGTGTGTGTGTGTGTGTGTGTGTGTGCGTGTGTGTGTGTGTGTGAATACAAATTTTATTTAAATAAATTTTTAACCCTTTCGTAACATGTCGAGCAAAAGGGTAGCTTTCTTATCGTTTCATAGAATTATACAAACTGTTTAGCTACAAGAACTTTCAATGCATACAGAACATACCTTTAAACTATAATAGGTATTGTTTATGGAACACTACTCTAGATCACTACTACAAGTCCACACTACTAAAATAATTATTTAATTATAATTATTTTATAATACTAAGTGCATCACTACAGGATAATACAAACAATTACTAATACAAGAGAACACTATAACACTATACGAATAACCAGTTAATACAGGGTTGTGAGACACTACTTCGGGTACCCACCAGGGTACAGGTTCAAGTCCTATAAAGTATAACCAGAGTCTCCCGGATGGAGAGCGTGAGATTTGTGTATAGATCTATACGGGACTGACAATCCCACATCCAAACTACTAGCTACAGTTAGGCAGGCATGCCTGGGGGTGTGACAAATGTCATAAATACCGACGCCTGAAGAACGTCGTAGCGGCTACTAGGTCATATTAGTATGGTTATACGAAACTCACAATAGTATAAACAAGGTTTACGGGATTAACACTACTTCACCGATTTTATGTTAATATTAAATCTCTCTACACTACTAGTACAATACAATTTCGTATTGGGAAAAGGATTTCATACAAATTTTTTGATAATTAATCAAACTACAGTACGCTATTTTACACTACTTCTGGTGGATTCCAGGCAATACTACAGACACTACAGATATTACTATAGTATAAGCACTACACTATGTTTTCAGTAACAAGAACATACACTCAGAATGGGCCCATAATGCAAATTCTATGATCCCTTAGTTTATACACCATGGTGATATATATATATATATATATATATATATATATATATATATATATATATATATAGGATCCGATAAGTAGTAGAATGAGTGATTTCTACTTCATTTCATGTTCCTTGTTTGGTTGTGGATTTAGAGCGGATTCACACAATCTACTACTTGTTCGATTATGGTTATGTATAACCTGTATACACTAAGTAACTATAGGGGGAAACAAGTATGGGTCAGGTCATTAAATATAAGTACAACAAAAGTCACTAAGTATAAGAACAACATACTAGTTTCTAGTAAAGAACATACTTTTCCGTTAGTATGTTTAACTAGGGCATACATACAGAGAGGTTTGGATACAAACATAACTGTAATTCAACATTTTTACACATGTGAGACAACAAAACTTTCATTTCTAGAGGATATAGGATTTTTCGGGAGGAACAAACCAAGGTTTTCAAGGATCATACTTTCTAAATACACATGCTTATGAACTCACCAACTTTAATGTTGACACTTTTTCAAAATCACTTGTATTCTTAGGATACTAGTAAACAGGTACTCGCGTAGTTTCTAGAAGACGGAGCATGGTAGCTTCAAGTCTTTATTTTACTATTTACTTATGGAGTCAATCATATGTGATTCAAATACAATCTAAACACTATATTTGTTGGATTAATGTCTAATTCCATAACTATAATTGGTATGTACTTGACCCGAGAGTAGCATGGTCCATTTGGGTTGCATATCACCAGGACAACTTGATAGGATGGACTATTGAGATGAGGTTATTTGTGATTTATTAATATATTATAAGTTCTAATATATTAATATGAAATCATATTATTTAATTAGAATTGATCAAGAATTAATTTGGAATTAATTTTGTGATCAAAAGTGACTAATTTAATATATGGGGATTGATTGTGTAACTCGTTCATCATTATAAAGTGGGCTTATGATCCATAGTTCTTTATGTTGGGCTAAATCCATGTGATGACCCATGGATACTCCATGGGGGTTAAAACCCATGGAGCCTAAGGAATGTGGAAAGTCATGCACATTAGGGTTTAGATGGTGTAACCCTAATCTTGCCACACTATATAAGAAGCCCCTTGGTTGGTGAAATTGGTGCTAGAGAGACTAGAGTGTTCTTGGAGAGCCATAACCAGTTTGTGTGCACCATACAATCTCAAAAGTAATCCTTAGTCCAAAGGTGTGTTGTGATTCCATTTGAGGCATTCACACTATTGGTGCTAAGTTCTTAAAGGCCAAAATTACAAGCTACAATAAAGAGGTAATTCTACAACTCATTTCTATGTTGTTTATGTCAATTGCATGCTAATTGTAGGCTTAATGCGTTGGAAACAATATTGCATGTATAATAGAGAAAACATAGATCCAAAGCATTTAGGGTTGTATGTGCACCACGAGATGTTGTAGTATACTAAAACCCAATAGTGGTATCGGAGCCATGGGTTGTTTTCTGTTATATTGAGGCAAATGTTTGATTTTCATAGTTGAAAAAAAAAAGAACAAAAAAATATGAAGTTTGTCAAATTTTAAGATAATTAGTTGATTTTATGAAAAACTAATTATTTGTAAAATTTGAGTCATTTTACTACAAGAGTTGAATTATGTCAATTTATTAAAAGATAGAATGATATGATTATTTTATTTGTTTTAATAGTTTGATCTAAATGTTTTTAAGGAGTTACAAATTCTGTCATAAAATTTTGGAACTCAAAGTCTTTTTTAAAAGTTATGATCTTAAGAGTTTTGAAACTTCCATAAGTTATGGATGTAAAAAGTCTCATTCAGTAACTCTTTAAGTTATGAATTCCAAGAGTCTTCAAAGGTAACAAAATTTGTTATAAATGTCTTTGAAGAGTTTCATAACTTGCCCTCAAGTTATGGAACTTAGAAAGTCTCTTTTATGGAATTCTAAAAGTTTTCAAGAGTTACAAAACTTGCCCTCAAGTTTTGGAATTTGAAAAGGTTTTTTATGAGATATTCAATTCTAAAATTAAAGTTATTTGAAAAGTTTTCAAAAGTGTAACTCATGGGTTCATAACGTAATAATAAATTAAATAGTTTTAATTTTGTTTTAGCATCTTGATGTTTTGAATAATTCATATTACATCTTTATGGACTTTATTAATAGTTAATTAAAGTGTTTAATTAAAAGATAATTAATAATTCCATAATGACATGATTTAAGTTTAAGTAAATTAAGAGTATAGTTTAATTAATAGATTAAACCACTTAGTATTTTAAAAGTTTAAAATACACCTTTATACTATTATAATATTAAAAATTTGATATATTATATGTATAAGTAAAAAGTCGGTCTTACCGTTAGTAGGTCTCATTCATAAAGCCGGTCTATAAGGGGGGTATAAGGTTACTGCCTATAAAATGGTGGTTTAATGGGTGTCCACTCTCACCCACCGCTTCCTTGACTGGTGGAGGGTCGTTAGCCGAACGGGTTTGACAGGACATTAATTTTCATTAAAAGTATAATGACAATTATAAAGTAACTAAATTTTTCTTAAATTCCCAATCTTAGTTACTTTAGGAAAAATGTGAAAATGGTCCTAATCCATGAAATTGCACTTTACACCTTGTTAAGGCGTTAGTGGAGCGTGTGTGGTTAACCGGCACACTAATCTGGGACTGACAGTGCGTGGCAAAGGGTAGCTTGATGTTAATCATAGATCAATGGAGCGTGTGTGGTTAACCGGCACATTGATTAGGTGATATGTAACATTGGGTGTACCAAGCTAATTTGCATGGTTATTCACACTTTGTTTGTGATCCTCGGCATCCCAGTCATAAACTTGAAGGGCACAATCGAGATTTAAACATGCCATTGAAAAGTTTAATGAATCTCAAAGGATCTAGGAATTTCAATCCATTTAAGACCTAATGTTCAATTTCGCTTTTCATGGTGGAAATTGGTAAATCGTCATTTACCTACCTTCAAATATTTTGCGATTTGGATTACGGCATCCCTCTTCCAAATTGTAAAATATTGTGTTGGGTCCTAGCCTTAGTATTTCATTTGGGTGTTATATTAAGGATTTATATCAACTAAACTTGAATTTTTCCCATGTAGATGTCTAGTTCAGACAACTATGGTCTTCCCAAATCTTTTGGAAAAAGATTTCCACGTGAAGATGATATTCTACAATATCATACTTCACTTCCTCCACCTCCTCCAATTATTCTCCCTAAACCACAAGTTCAAGGTCACTCAAACCCTATTGGCTAGTAAACACCAAGATGGAAGGTCTGTGTGTGCACATGTCTTGGAGATGAAGTCACACATTGACAGGCTGGGAGAGTTGGGTGTCGAAGTATCGAGGAAGTTGGTTGTTGACTGGGTTCTTCAGTCACTTCGTAAGTCATATAGCGGGTTCTTTAAGGACTACTATATGGGAGATCACGACATGACCCTTATTGATCTTACCTATTTGCTTGTTGCAGCTGAATCGACAATGATTTAGCGCACTGGAAAAGCAAATTTGATTGGAAGATCTACTTCTCATACTTCCATGGACATTGACAATGGTAAACATTGGAAGTCCAGAAAATATTTCTCCTTCCAAGGGAAAAAGAAAGTCTAAGTTTGTGATTGTCCCGTGTACCATTCTCAAAGAGTCCACGTGTTTCACAGCCAAGAGAAGGGGCATTGGTTGCGAAGCTACCAAATGTACCTAAAGGACCATAAGGATGGTACAGTCAAAGTGCATAACTCTACTTTAGGTGAGTCCACTATCTAACTCTGTTAAGTTCCGATTTGGAAATTCTTAAAACATGATGTGACAAGGTCGCATCTTGATGTTTTCTAGAATCAAAGAAAAGAAAGGAAGCTTAAAGGAAGATCAAGCTGAATCTGGTCGCAGATCGGATTTTTGAGCTGCGATTTAGGAGTTATGATAGATTGCTTAGGAAATATAATGTAACATAGTTTTCATATGTAATTGCATTGTAAGGAAAAGTTTTTCCGCAATTTTATAAATAAATAATTTTTTTTTATTTTATCTTATATCTCCTTGCAATGGCGTTTATGAAAAATTGATGTTTGTATGCTTCTATGTTAGCAATATGAATTTGATTCTTTCGTTTGTGGTAGTGTCGAGAATTTGCCAAATAAGGAAAGATTCTCATCACCCAAGTTTCAGTTGGATAGAAACTTGGAATCATGCAACTTGTAGTGTGTGATGAATGAGAATTTTCATTTTTGGGAAATTAAGACTAATTCCGTGTTCACATGTATATGTGAGTCAAGTGAAGGACTAGGGGATCAGGTACGCTTGGTTTTGCGCTGGTCAGGTCCACCACAAAGTTTGAAAAGACTATTCGTCATGATTTACTAAAGTTTAGTAAATATGGTTATGCTTACAAGATTAAGTATAATTCTGAAACATTGGAAAAGTTTCGATGTATGGTAGGGCGAATAAGAAGAATCAAATCAGGCAGAAAGGTAAAAGTTTCTCCAATATGAAAAGATTGGAGAGCACTTGAGTATCGTGTTTTATGATCATCTTAATGATTATGGAACCATATCACAGTTGATCCTCTAAGGACATCTTAGTGCATATGTATGGCTAAAAAGAGGAATCGTGAATTGGTGAAATGGTTAAATCAAGAAGATGAGTCATACTTCGTTCCAAAATCAAGTCTTAGAGTCATACTCCAAGATTGAGCCTTGAGTGACATAATCTTAAGAAGGTTTAAAACACTAACCAAATGTAGAGTAAAATGTTTCTTACTCTTGTACATTTGTAAATTGGTAAGTTGTGATGCCTTGGATAAGACAAAGACCAACTAAGACCAATTACATGAAGTGTCATTCTTGATAAGAATATGCACTAACTCATGAATATTTGTTTGTCAAGGAATGGTTCTTGACAAGAGAGTCTTATATGTCAAGAGTTCAGTGGGAGTCTTGAAGATCTTGACAAGTTTCAAGAACTAATCAAGAGATAAACCTATTGTTTATCACTAGCACACGACTTGAGGTTTGCAACCTATCGTGTTGACATATTCTTGTTTCTGTGCCCATTCCAGTTAAAGTTGACTATGCTTGTGAGTTCTATGAGTTCTCAGTTGTTTGCATAACAACCTGGAAGCGATGGTAGGCCCTTGTGCTGCCAGGTGGAAAGAAATTAAGATTGAACAATTTCAGTCCGAATGAGTTTGGATTTGTCCCTAACCTTGTCTTGTGATTATGGTTTTGACAAATTCATAATGGATAGGAACACATACACCATAAAATCAAAGTGTCATAAGGTTTTTCTCCAATTCATGAAAATGATTGTGAGGAAACGCTTTCACTAAGTAGATTTAAAAGGATTAGAGTTAGCAGTTGTGATAATTGCATTCTCAAATTCGATTATGATTACGGCATCCCTTTTCATAATTCGAATTTTGAGAAATGGAAAATAGTTTGAACATTCGGGACTTATTAGTTTAAGTTTTGAAAGGTTCAAACACTCACTTGTGCTACTTAATCTGGAAGGTGTATGAGCTTGAGAAGTCTGAAAAAGCTTATCGAAGCATCTAGTATCAAAAATATGAACTTTGGTAATGAAATTCAATAAGTATTGATTTCTAGAAGTGCAGTTGATTTCTGAATACATGTCAAGGCTAGTGGGAGCATAAGTGTTATGCTGGTAAGATAATAATTATTATGCTAGTGGGAGCATAATCAATTATGGTGAATGTTGCAAGTTAGCAATGTTAATTATAGACAACAAATGTTTCAATTCGCAAAGTTGCAGGGTTTGAAAAGTTGTTTTGCTATAATTAAGAGAGAGGAATTTATACTTCTTTTCATTCTAAAAGCTTAGATTGAGGTTTTAATCAAATTTAGTCAAGGACATATATGAATATTATGTTGAAAAGATTCGACATAAGGAAATTCTATATGGAAATTTTAATTGCGTTTTCAAAATTTGATTATGATTACGACATCCCTTTTCATAATTCGAATTTTGAGAACATGGCAAATAGAAATATTATAGCAAAAGACTGATCAAGTATCGTGTCTTTATGTTAGACATTATGAATCGTATCCCATATGCTTCGGGTATAGGATCGATTGCATATGCTATAATATTCTCATGTTATAATTTTCCAAATGCCTAGGGCAGTAAGAGGGAAAAAGGTTCGCCAAGGATTGGTCGCTTGTAGTTGGAAGTATAAAAATGGATGGAACATATTGACATATTCTGAAAAGAGGCAGCTCTTGTTCAGAAGTGATAGTCAAAATGGGAATATGGAAATGTTTTCCATATTGGGAGTTGGATATTAAGAGTCTATGTGTAAGTTAGAAACTTTTGTGCAAGAACGATGTTCAAAGGAGTGTACTTTGAATTTGAGACTTCACTTCCTTGGAATTGTCTTGTAACAATTTCCAGTGGAAAGTTTTGTAATGTCATTGGTCAAGTCTCTGTGACTTTTGGTACCTAGAAATTACAAAACAATTTTGCATAATAGCGCAGAATCTAACACATTCCAGCAGTTTGGAATTCTTACACTTGCAATAAAGATTTGGAATTGTGAAATGAGCATCATTGGAAATTCTTCAATTGATCTATTTCACAAAGAAATGACAAAAGAAAACATAGTGTGCATGCTTGGAGCATGGCATAACTATTGTTTTAATTCAAGTATTAAGTTGATTATTCGAAACATTATACAATGAATAATGCGTAATCAATATGGGACTCAAAAGTTTTTGGGCCATATAGGATTAGTATTATTCTTGTGTTTCACTTTGCATGTTTTGACTTCCCGAATAACTAGGTTATTCAAACTATCCACAGTCGATCATACTTTCGAAGTAGGTATTGAGGTAAGACTGTCATGAATGGGTCTGTAGTTTGTCTAAAGGCTTTTAGACATAGCACAAGTTTGCTTGCAGTGTTCATGAGTACTCCTGGAATAAGATTCGAGTATTGGATTCAACCCACACTCATTTGAATCACTTCATGGATTTTATCACGAGTGGTCATGAGACGATAATATCTTATATTCTTGAAACTTAGAGATATGAGTTGCAGTCTACAAGTTGGTTGCACATTGATAATATGAAAACGCACCGGTAACTTGGTGTTATAAAACATATTATTGTGTGTGATTTGATGAGTAGATAGAGCAAGCATATGAGTTGAAGTTTATCCATTCCTTTTACCCTTGGAGGGATAAAAGCGATATTTATGGGCCCCTCGATGATTTAGTGATGACAAACCTAAGTGCTTGGCCAATCCTGGATTGATTTGATTTGTTCAATTACTCAGTTGTCGTAAATCGGAAATCGGGAAACAACAGATGGACAGAGAGAATGATTAAAATCCATGTCTCAGTCCATATGATATCTAGAATGGAGGAATATATGATCCCTTATCTAATGGATGCGTCATTGACTAGGTCAGAGTTCGACAACGGCTTTTAAGATCTACGATTGCTAGTCGGGTTGTGGAGTCGTACTTGCAAAAATAGTTATTAGACTTATCCAAGTGGGAGACTATTGGATTAGTGTCTAAGTCCATAACTATAATTGGTATGTACTTGAACCGAAAGTAGCATGGTCCATTTGGGTTGCATATCACCAGGACAACTTGATAGGGTGCACTATTGAGATGAGGTTATTTGTGATTTATTAATATATTATAAGTTCTAATATATTAATATGAAATCATATAATTTAATTAGTATTGATCAAGAATTAATTTGGAATTAATTTTGTGATCAAAAGAGACTAATTTAATATATGGGGATTGATTGTGTAAATCATTCATTCTTATAAAGTGGGCTTATTATCCATAGTTCTTTATGTTGGGCTAAATCCATGTGCTGACCCATGGATACTCCATGGAGGTTAAAACCCATGGAGCCTAAGGAATGTGGAAAGTCATGCACATTAGGGTTTACATGGTGTAACCCTAATCTTGCCACACTATATAAGAAGCCCCTTGGTTGGTGAAATTGGTGCTAGAGAGACTAGACTGTTCTTGGAGAGCCATAACCAATTTGTGTGCACCATACTTTCTCAAAAGTCATCCTTTGTCCAAAGGTGTGATGTGATTCCATTTGAGGCATTCACATTATTGGTGCTAAGTTCTTAAAGCCCAAAATTACAAGCTACAATAAATAGGTAATTCTACAACTCATTTCTATGTTGTTTATGTCAATTGCATGCTAGTTGTAGGCTTAATGCTTTGGAAACAATATTGCATGTATAATAGAGAAAACATAGATCCAAAGCATTTAGCGTTGTATGTGCACCATAGGATGTTGTAGTATACTAAAACCCAACAATATTTATCAATACAATGGTAGTGGTTACTTTGATTACTATTAT
This sequence comes from Lactuca virosa, assembly GCF_052849685.1. Lineage (NCBI taxonomy): Eukaryota > Viridiplantae > Streptophyta > Magnoliopsida > Asterales > Asteraceae > Lactuca > Lactuca virosa. The sequence goes on from NC_136427.1 coordinate 28,486,528, forward strand.
TCAATTGTTGTGATACTACACATGACGTCCTCCGCCCCCGAACGTTTCCGCCATTCCGGTTTGGGGGTGTGACAGGAACCCTTGTGACATATACTATAACTTGGTTAAGATTATTTATTCTAAATAATCTTCCATCAAAAATTCATTTTTGACACTTATTGTCTCTAAATCGACTAGCCCGAATCTGCGGGCGTTACACATGGGATTAGCGGTTAAAGGTCAGAGGATTTCCCCAAAGATTTCCAATTTTAGTTAATGAATATAATAGCTCCTGTAGACTTTGTCGACCTCCTAAAATTCTAATAGTAAAAGCATATTTGTGTCTAAAACCCTAAGTTACTAGACTATGCTTTTAAACATTACTCATAATTTCATAATACTTATGCAGTACAACAACTATAACTTGAAGTGAAACCAGGTTTTATCTTAACATAAAACCAATTATAATAACATACTTAACAATTAGTATATAGAACTTCCAAGTATAACTCCGGAACTATATAACACATAATATATATATATATATATATATATATATATATATATATATATATATATATATATATATATATATATATATAGAACTCCCGAATATAACTTCGGGTCTATATTAGTAAAATCTGTAATAACAACATACTAACAAGTTTAAGATAGTTATATGACTTGAAAATATCAGATATATTCTAGGTATATATCACAAAACAACTATATCCCGGTTAATATAACTATATATGTTGATACAAACATAGTATCATATAAACATAATATTAACTTTTATATAATATTTAGCATGCATTTTCCCCTGAACACATTAAAAAGTGGGACCGTAAAACTCACCCCAGTAGCGTGATTTAATAGAAACTAACTAGAAACGGTCAGCGGTTCGTGATCGTCGGGCTCGAGACGAGGAATGCCTTCAGCAAACGAGAGAGGGAAAGAAGATTTAGTGTAAGTAATGAAAGGGACGAACTTGTTATTTATATGCTGATTTGGGCTCTCTCACATCGTGATCCATACATGCTCACGTCGTGAGCCATGGCTGTCACCTCGTAGACTTGCCATTTGCGTTTCTAGCTTCGGAAGGTGTCCGTTTGACTCCTCACGTCGTGAGCCCTAAGATTATCAGTTCATAGACTTGCCATCTGCATTCTAGCCTTGAAAAATGGCCTTTTGACTCCTCACATCGTGAGAAAATATGCTCACGTCGTGAGGCCTGACAGACTTAGGGTGTCTGCCACGTGTCATACTCTTAGACGACTACATCTTCGGAAGTTCATAACTTTTGCATACGAACTCCGTTTTTGACGTTGTTTATATCCATGCGTAGGTATTTCCAAGTACTACAAATTTATTTTAGATTATAATAGCTAATTCTAAGACTATTTTAAATTCCTCTTGTTATAGCGATTTATAGTGTTAGAGTTTATCATAACTTCTTCATGCGAAGTCAGATTTAAACGTTCTATATATTTTTGGAATCGTATGGACGTGTACTTTGATTTATACCATAAGGTATACATGAGAGTTCATACTTGTATTAGAATTTACCATGTAATACATAGTGAGTTTATTACATTAGTTGTTTGACATAATCACATGTGATTATTATTGACCTATTTTGACTAGTGTTACATTCTCCCCCCTTTGAAATAATTTCGTCCCGAAAATTATCTTGTACCAGATACCACCAAAGGGTCATGGATATCTTCCCTGATTTTGATTGCAAATGTCCTGCCACGGCCTAAACCTCCATGACTCCTTAACTTTGGACATTCCCTCCTGAAGTGTCCAATCTCACCACACTCATAACACGTTCTTCCTCCACCATAGCCTGTTCCAGTATTTGATCCTTGATTTACTGTTACAGGTGTTGTGTTACTGCTATAGTCGATGGTATGTCCTTGCTTGTTACTCTGCACCATAAACAATAACCTAGGTGATGATGATTTCACCGATTACACCATGGATGCTTGCCTTCATATTACTTTCATGGCATGAGTATTGTTGTTGTTGTAGTGGTATAAACAGTTGCCAGTTCTTGTTTCTTTCCGGATGATTGTATTGGGTTTCTTTCATCAAACTTACTCTTGAATACTCCACTTTTGGGAGGCTCAACTTTTGCTACCATGGATCCCCATCAGATCTCTATGTTGGTTAGCTGATGAGCTATTCGCTTTGTACTATCATATGTTGTAGGCTTCGATGTGATCACCATCCATTTGATCTATGGTGCGAATATAGCTCGATTTTTTTGTATTCCGGAGTTACAAGTGTCGGACACATCACCGCAAGGTCACTGAATCTAGCGGTATAAGCATTTATCTCTGAATCCTCCATTGTTAGGTTCCACAGTTCTTCCAGCTTTTGTGTTTCCTCTCTTGGGAAGTACTCTTCTACTAGCATCATCTTCAACTCCTCCCATTTTATGGAATTCGCAGCATTAGTTTCCATTGTATTTACATGGCTGTTCCACCATGTTAATGCCGCATCAGCGAAAGTACATGCTGTAAATCGTACTTTGCAATCATCTGGACAGAAGCTTATTTCAAAGAAGGATTCTGCTTTATCAACCCACCTGTTCAAATTAACAACTCCTTCAGTTCCATGGAAGCTCTTTGCTTTGCAATTCATAAAGTCTTTGTAGGTACACATTCTGGCGGTTCCAACATTGCCTTCATTTCTGATTCCACCTGTTGTGACATTAGCTAGAGCTGTAGTGATTCTCTGAGCTATAATTTCTTCAAGTTCTGCTGAACTTATTGAGGGGTTTATTTCTGGTGGTGGGGGTTGCGGTTTTTTTTTTGTTGTTGTTCTAATCGTTGGTTAAGGTTTAGTCAAGCACTACTTCTTCTAGGCATTTTGTTTAGTTCCCATATATTTTGGATCACCAAGTGTTTAGTCTATCAAATATTACTCCCAATTTAAATACTCCATATGATCTGATCATAATAAAATGTAGTTGTACACCTACACCTAGTTGTGATAGGATCTATGCACATATAAACTTTAGTTGGAATATTTGATCTAAATCCTTGAGATCAAAATCATTCCGGGTATTTAGGTGTATTCTCATAGCGGGTATGAGTCTTCATATATGAATCTATATTTATTATTTGTTGTATTCATGCTCTGTTAATTATTGTTTGTTACTTCAGATCTAGCTGATAAGGCACCGGCCAGTCAGGACAGTCGGAGGGCAGGATCATTTTAGCATATAGCCATTCTGAAATCCAGCAACCCGAAGTGACGTGTCTATCCTGTCACCGCTCCCGTAAGTAGTCTTTCAGTAAATAATGAATAATACTTGTTATTGTAGGATAAAGGATATACCCAAACCTAATAGAGTAAGGCTTAAACTATAGTCGTGCTTTCCTAAGAAAGTACTAATTCGCTATAGTTAATAGCTCTGATACCAATTTGTCACAACCCGGCCGGCAGTAGAAACATCGGGCAGTGTAACGTCATTCCTTGTATGATAGTTATCAAATTACTAAAAACACATTCATTTTAAAAATACGTCAACATAAATTTGGTGAGTTCACATGTTTTGACTCTGAGTAAAATAGTACTTTTTCCAAGTTTGAAATGTATGAAACATAGTTTGAAAATATCATTCTGACTCATACTTGTTTTTAACATATAGTATATATATCCTAGGTATAATGGTTTACTTACTAAATAAGAAGTATACCTTTAAATTTCACATATTATGAACATAAGTGTTTGTAATCCCATACAAACGAAGGTTGCTACATATGAATCTTATTTCAATTCTACACGAGTAAAAACCGCTACGTATAAATCTTATTTCAATTCTATACGAGTATAACCGCTACGTATAAATGTTATTTCAATTCTATACAAGTGTGTGTGCTAGGTATAATTGTTTACTTAATGAATACGTAGAATACCTACAAGTTCCTTGTACTTAAAGTATAATTGTTTGGGAAACTAATACTTAACAGTCATACTTGTATATCGACAAAGTATAATGCTTCTAAAATTGTGCTACCACGAGTCCTCAACCGTTGCTATGACATAAAGACCTCTGATTAAAAATATCCCACCAATGGTTCCACCATTTGGTGCCATAATAAAACCGCCATTAGTGCCACAAAGGATTCCACCAAGGTAAATACTTCCCCCGTGCGCTTCATCGACGCCGAGTCTAAAACAAAACCAGTGGCATAGCCAGGATTTTGTTTTAGGGTGGGCCAAATAATATACTAAATATAAACGAGTAGCAAAATTGTTCAAATGATAACAAAATGTTACCATATATGCATTCTTAAATAAATTGTTTATTTTAAGTTGCACACGATGTTGTCTTACATCATTAAAATAATTTAAAATGGAGTCCAATCGACATAGACAACAAAAAATATCTTCTATTAATTTCAATTTTTGAATGGAATAGGCCATATCAGAACTGTAATTCCTTTTATTTAATAAAAATATATATTATACATACCATATATATATATATATATATATATATATATATATATATATATATATATATATATATTACCATAATTTTGTGTGGGTGGGCCAAGGCCCACTCTTGCCCTATATTGGCTACGCCCCTGAACAAAACAATCATTACAATAGTTCGTCACCCACAAACCGTTGGGTTGTAGCTAGCAACCACGGGTGGGGTTGTCAACCTGCATAGATCAATACTCCATCGTAAAACCGGTTGGGTTGTAGCTAGTAACCACGGATGAGGTGTTAACCCAAAAAGATCTATACACAACTTCCTCGCTCACACGGGATTAGCAGTTACAGGTCAGAGGATTTCCCCTAAGATTTTCAACCTTAGTTGATGAATATAATAGCTCATCTAGGCTTTGTCGACCTCCTAAAGTTCTTATAGTAAAAGAATATACGTGTCTAAAACCCTAAGTTACTAGACTATGCTTTTAAACATTACTCCTAATTTCATAATACTTAGGCAGTACAACAACTATAACTTGAAGTGAAACCAGGTTTTATCTGAACATAAAACCAATTATAACAACATACTTAACAATTAGTATATAGGACTTCCAAGTATAACTCCGGAACTATATCACACATAACAAGGTTGCAGAACTCGCTACTCGGTACCTACTCGGCCGACTACCGAGTAGCGAGTACTCGGGAGTACTCGGGGAGTACCCGGATTCGGTAATTCGTGTAGAAATATTTTTAAGAAAATTTTATATGTCAAAATCATAAGCTAAATCATAATTTGATTGAAATATATAACACAATTAGATACATGTGAATACATAAAAACGGAAATACACACAATTGTCTCAATTCGTGAATAATTACTAAAAATTTAAGATATATATATATATATATATATATATATATATATATATATGTATATATATATAGTAATAACCACATGTGTGTGTTAAATAATAAATCATTAAGTGTATTATACATATTAATGTTGAAATTCTTGATTTTTTTTCTCTTTTTATAAAAATTTTGACCCTGTGACCAAGTTTGACCGAGTAGGCCCGAGAGTTTTGACCGAGGCTGACCGATTTCTGACCCAGTTTGAGTTAATCCGAGTTTTTTTGCCGAGTTCACAAAACTCGCCTTTGTGGAGGGTCGATTCCGAGTACTCGGCCGAGTAGGCCGATTTTTACAATACTGGCACATAATATATATATATATATATATATATATATATATATATATATATATATATATATATATAACTCCCGAATATAACTCCGGCTCTATATTAGTAAAATCTATAATAACAACATTCTAACAAGTTTAACATAGTTGTATGAATTCCAAATATCAGATATATTCTAGCTATATATGATACAAAACAACTGTAACACCCCGATTCTCGAATACCAATTTATGGTTATGAATTCAAGGTCTACTCGACAAGTTGGTTGCATGACTCGTCGAGTAGCAGCGGGTTTGGGTCACGTGTTAAGTGACCAACTCGCTGAGTCGAAAGAGTGATTCGACGAGTTGGAGCTGGGGTGAAACCCTAATTTCCGGGGTTTGGAACCCTATTTAAGGTATCATTAGCCTCCCTTAGTCCCTTTGCAGCCTCTTGAGAGTCTAGAAACCCTTATTCGTGTGTGTGCTCCATATTAGTGTAAATTTCAAGCTTGGAAAGAAGACCTTGTTGCAAGAAGCTTGAAGATCAAGGAGTTGGAGGGAAAAACGTTTCTAGATCTGAAGTATACCTCAGTTTAGCATCATTTGAAGGTAACAAGTTGTTACCTTCACACCCTTCTAGCTAGATCTTTCTATGTTCATGATTTGGGGCCATTTTAGCATGTTGGAGATTCATTTCGGGTGTTGGGCCATGATCTGTGGTTGCAACCTCAGATCTAGTCTCATTTTGGTCCATGTATTTGTAAAGTTTCGGCCTTTAGCATGTTAGTGCACTCCTCTTGCCTAGAACCTCTTCTTTAGCTTGATTTGATCCATTATCACCTTGCATGCACGTAAAGATTGCAAATTTACGTGATAAACATGCCTTGGGAGCCTAGATCTACTGTTTGGAGATTTGAAGCAGCTTAAAATCGTCTGTATGAATGAAGGACTGAAGGGACTCGACGAATGTCATGAACGGCTCGGCGAGTCCGATGAAGATTGTCGTGAACTCGGCGAGTTGTATGAACGACTCGGTGAGTCCGATGAAGATTGCATTGGGCTCGGCGAGTGACTCGGCGGGTTGGCAAGTTATGCAAGGAACTCGACGAGTAGATGAGGGTACTCGACGAGTTAAGGTCAACATGGACTGTTGACCTTGACAGTTGACTTTGACTTTGACCAAGAGTTGACCAGTTTACTTCTAAGGGTATTTTGGCAAATTGGGTATTTATAGCAAAGGACATTAGTGAATATAGGTGTTGGAGTTGGAGCTACTTTTGGAGGAGTTTGACACTACCTTCCAAGCTATTTGCGAGGTGAGTTATCCTCACTATATCAACAGGGTCTACGACACCAAGGCCGGCCCTTTATCGGATTTGTATCCGGGTATTTGCATGATATGTTTACTGATCTGTTAGATCTGCGTCCTGGTAGTTAGGACGGTATTATGTTTAGTGACCTGGTTTAGGTCGGTATCCTGGTATATATGATGATGCTATGTTAGTGACCGGTTAGGTCGGTATCCTGGTATATAGGATGATACTATGTTAGTGACCGGTTAGGTCGGTATCCTGGTTATAGGATGTTGCTATGCTATATGATTTGTTAGATCGGTTTGTTTATCTATAGACTGTTATGTGATTATCAGTTACATGTGCACATGGTTGTTTGATTTGGGGTTGAGTTGAGGCCGGTCCTGCTTCATGATGTAGGCCAAAATACCCAGGGCGGACCGTATAGACTGCAGACCCGGGAGGTCACATAGTCAGACCGAAGGCCCGACGAGCGGTCCGGATAGGCTGAAGGCCCCGAGAGGGCGGTCCAGACGTGCCGAGGCTCGGAGAGTGGGCCAGATAGACTGAAGGCCCGGTGCGGGCGATCCAGTCATACTGTAGACTCAGAGAGTGGACCAGGTGGACTGAAGGCTCGGTGCCGGCGGACCAGTCACACTGTAGACTCGAGATGCATGGTTGTTCTGTATTTGATGATATGATATGATTATGGTTATATGAGGTTGGTATTTTGGGGGTAACTCACTAAGCCTTCGAGCTTACATTTATCGATTATTGTTTCAGGTACAGCGGATGACCGCGGGAAGGCGAAGGCGTGACCGTACACTTCCTCATATTTTGATTTGGATTTCTGGGATACTCTGATATGAAACTATTTTGAAAACAGATTTGTAATAACTAATGGTTTTGAATGATTTTAAAAGTTTTAAATTGGCATGATTTTTATGGGTGTTACAAGTTGGTATCAGAGGCTTGGTTTGAATGAATTGGAGGAACATTCGTGTGAATCCAGTCTCAAATTAAGGAAAGGATTTTAAAATGATTTTTAAAATGGTTTTCAAAATAAGTAAAGGAGGATGTAAAGTGTACGATCAGCCGGAGCCAGTAAGTAGACCCCAAAATACCATACAGTTATTTGATATTGTGATATGTTAAGAACAGCATACTAGTACTAGGCTAGGGATCTTCAGGAAATGCATGATAGAATTGCCTGATTACATGATGCCTGCTAGCCTAGGGTTTTCCTTATATGAGATTGACATCATTATTGTAGTTTCTTAGTGTATGCATCACGGTTGTACATAATTAAGATCTTATAGCCTGAGAATGTTTAGTTTGACCTTAGGGTAGGATTGGATATTCGAAAGTGTATAGGGTCCAGCGTTATGTATGGCTAGCATACACTAGTGCTACAGGGTTGGTGGAAGCTTCATGGATGGGTGGGTCGTGAGAGGCCGGGAGGCCAGTTATGAGATATCTAGCATTCCTCTAGGAGTGAGGATTGAGCGCTCGCTATGTTTATGTATATTGTTAGGGCGTTGTGGTGATACTTGAGACAAATATGGGTAGGTGTGGAAGGTAGTATGGGCCCGTACTACTGAAAGCACAGGACCCATACGTGTAGCAAGGAAGTCACAACCCTAGGGGTTGGCTTGGGAGTTGGTCCCCTGTCATTATATGGATTATCAGAGATCTTTCTGGTGTCTTACCAGAATGGTGGTTACGAGACGTCTTGAGATCGGATCCAAGTTAGGATCGGGAACTGGCAGCCAGGATAGGCCAGCATTGTCAGAGGACTGTGTCAGTGAGATCATCCGGGAGGAGGTGATCGAGTTCGTCCGTGGACAGTTACCGGAGATGTTCGGGTCTATTAAGACCGCCATGCTTGAGAATTTCGATGAGCGCTATGCAGCCTTGCTGATACGGCTTCCGCAGCAGCTACAACAGCTGTAACGACAACAGGGGGAGGAGCTGGTCGAGCTTTCCAGTACCGGGACTTGTTACTGGGACATATTCTGATGAGCAGAGGGTTGTAGTTACTTGGGATCGAGGAGATGTTATGTACTCGTTACACTCTGTAGGTTGAGCGGGGGAGGCTAGCACATGAGTTTCTAGATTTGAGGCTTCCGGGGTTTCGCTTGAGGCCAGAACATGAGTCGAGAGGACTCCGGAAGGGAGTGACGATTATGATCAGCTGGAGTTTTGCAGCTGGAAGCAAAATGGTCAAATTGATGGATAGGAATGTCGTTTTCTAGGGCAAGGATTGTGCCCTTTTCAGCTTTGCGAGCTCAAAGGAATGAGCAGGCTTGTGACCGAGGATCAGGTTGTATTTCCAGCTCGGGGTCAGTTAGTCGTCGGAATTGGCGATAGTAGCTCAGCGCTGGCAAGCGCAGGTGGGTCGATGCGGCATGAGTATCTTGTGAGGCATATGCGATTACCGACCCGATCCATAGGAGCTAAGATTCGTTTTGCCTTGGATCTCTTGTATCGGGTGGTAAGGATTTGGTTGTATGATTTATTGCACTTTTGGGATTGGAGGCTATGTCTTGAGAGCATGTTGTAGCCCGGATTAGGGCAGAGATTGTTTCAGCTACTACAGTTCAGCTATGGATGATTGAGCTGGTGAGTGAGTCAGGGTCAAGACCCTGAAAGATATGATTTCTAGAGCCGAGAGCGGGAGATTTGTTTGGGGCACATTAGAAAGAAAGGTATTATGTGGGATGTCTGCGGACAGGATCCCACAGGATGGTTAATTAACGTTTTCAGGATTCGGCGGTTTTAGTAACCGTTAGTGATTAGGGAGTGAAGGCGCCAAGGGAGGTAGCTCGTTGTTGGTATATCAGTTGGGGCATCTGCTTTATCGACTTCAATATTTAATGTGGGAGTATTCGAGCATTAGGGATTTTCGGGTCCCCTGGGATTCAGGAAGTGTTCATCAGGTTCTTAGGAGTGTGTGATCAATTGGGACTGGCTAGTAATGGAGCACTAGCGGGAAAAAGTTGGTTGTCACGGGTCGATCGTTAGGAAGTGAGAAGGATTGGGAATCCTCCAATTTTCATTTATTATGAAGGCTTAGTCGAATCTAAGTGGGGGAGAGTTACCCCGGGACGCAAAGCGGGAGAGGTTTTGAAACAGGATAAGTTACACAACCCGACAGGGAGAATGGAGGCCCAAGTGGCTGTTTGGTTTGAGGGTTGTATTAGTTGGGGGTTCAGTAAAACTCCCCAGCATAAGAAACGTGTCTTCAAGGTGCTTGATAGCGGAATTTGGAGAACCAGGTTGGGGTTCTTGTCATGAACTGAGTTCAGTACGGGTGTTCGGTCGAGTGTGTGCTCAACTCAGAGGGTTTTGGATTGATAGATCAAGGGCTTTGTTAGCTGCCAGGGCTCGGCAGTACATTCAGCATGAGTATGCAGGTTATTTAGCGTATGTGGTAGATACACGGGTCAGGGAACAGACCACAGTTTTCCGAGAGGGTGGACGATCGGCATGAGGCCTAGGGATAGGCCGGGGGTATAGTCCACATAGTAGATCAGGAGTTCGAAGCCCCAAGTGGGTGAGAACAGGATGCATGGGAGAGAGCATCAGGAGGGATGGCCCAGGGAGATGCTCAACAGTTTAGAGCGGTCTGGATAAACTGAAGGCCGGTGGGACGTACCAGTCAGGCCGAAAGCTCGGAGAACGGTCCAGACAGGCTGAAGGCCCGGAGAGGCGGTCCAGACATGCTGAAGGTTCTGAGAGTGGTCCAGATAGGCTGAAGGCCTGGTAAGGCGGTCCAGTCATGCTGAAGACTCTGTATGTGTTTGTAGATCTATATTCGGGTATTGAGTAGGCTGCTACGCTATAGCAATCAATAGGTCTGTTCCAAGTATTGAACATTCTGTTGGAGTAGGCTGGGGACTCCGACATATTTTGGTTGATTGGAAGTTGTTATTAGAGGACGAAAGGAGCTCAAAGGATTTTGTGATCTCATTAGTTCGGAGTGTCATCGAGGTTCCATCTTCTTGGATCGGGTAATACTCCAGTTGGAGACTGAGAGTGGATCCGAATGAGTATTCGTTAGTTTGGGAAGGTTTGGTATTAGAACGTTCCGTCATTCAGGTTCTGGGAACCGGGTTAGATCTTTTCTTGATCGTTTATGGCATTGGGATGGGGTTGAGGCGGTCCTGCGCTATGCAGTAGGCTAAGATTCCCGGTGCAGACCGACGGTGAGTTGTAGGCACATAGGTTCCAGGGAGAGCGGTAGGATTGAGGCAGTAGGCCAAGATAACCGGTGCGGGCCGGCGGTAAGTCGTAGGCACAGGGGTTCAGTAGAAAAGTGGGATTTGGGACAGGAGGTTAGCAGACCAGGTCGGTTCGGATAGACTGAAGGCCTGGTAAGGCGGCCCAGTCAGAACAAACGCCCGGTGAGCGGACCGGGGAGTCTGTAGGCCCTGAAGGGCGGTCCAGCCATGCCGAAGGCTCAGTGTACGTTAGTTTTTGTAATCTATGGAGGCACTGAATTGCCGCAGCAGCAGGTAATCTGCGGTTCTGTTTTGGTGGGAACCTCGAATTATCAGGATTGGGTGAAGTGGTATGGAAGTGACACGGTTCAGTAGAGTGGTCTGCCAAGAAGTCAGACCGATTTCGGGATTCCAGGATTCAGGGTGCCGAAGCGCGTTCGAATGGATGTTCTGTAGAGGTTCAGGGGAGTTGTACTCGGTTGTGACGAACCAGAGGATTGTGGATGAGACGCAAGGATAGATCCTTGGATCTCCAGTTATGAGTACCCGAGTTATGTTCATGGAGGTATTCCAATCTAGGGTATTCCATTCTGAGGATGACCGAACCCTATGATTGACTGGACTTGATATGTTTGGTATTCCAACCCGAGGGTTGATTGGGCCAAACATGTGAGGGATACGAGGGTATTCCATCCTAGGGACGATTGGACCGTCGTAGGCTTGCCTGTTATTCCAGCCCGAGGCTGATTGGGCCAGGCTTGAATGTTCGTATTTATTAGGGAATTAATTATGTATGATATTTTGAGAGGAAGGATGCATTATCCTGTTAGCTCAAAAGGTTCGCTTCAAGAAGAGGAAAGTTGGGTTTTAGATGCGTTGGATCATCAGGATTTTGCCCAGTTGGAAAAGTGGCATGCAGGATAGACCTTTTAAAAGGTTCGGTTGGGATTCACATCACCTTTCACGTTTCGCAATTGCGAAAGTGCATCATGGATCAGAAGACGGTGGTATCGTTGGAGGACATTCAGGTCGATGAGCGCTTGAATTATGTTGAGAGGCATGTGGCCTTCTAGAGAGGAGGGTGAACGTTCTGCCGAACAAGGGGGTACCTTTGGTAAAGGTATAGTGGGAGAACCAAAGGGGGTCCGAGTAGACGTGAGAGCCGGAGGCGGGAATGCAGGAGCACTATCCGAGGATGTTCACCGCAGCAGACTTCGAGGACGAAGTCTAGTTCAAGTGGGGGAGAATTGTAACGCCCCGATTCTCGAATACCAATTTATGGTTATGAATTCTCATGAATTCAAGGTCTACTGGACGAGTTGGTTGCCTGACTCGTCGAGTAGCAGCGGGTTTGGGCCACGTGTTAAGTGACCAACTCACCGAGTCGATAGAGTGACTCGACGAGTTGGAGCTAGAGGGTGAAACCCTAATTTCCGGGGTTTGGCACCCTATTTAAGGGATCATTAGCCTCCCTTAGTCCCTTTGCAGCCTCTTGAGAGTCCAGAAACCCTGATTCGTGTGTGTGCTCCATATTAGTGTAAATTTCAAGCTTGGAAAGAAGACCTTGTTGCAAGAAGCTTGAAGATCAAGGAGTTGGAGGCAAAAAAAGTTTGTAGATCTGAAGTATACCTCAGTTTAGCATCATTTGAAGGTAACAAGTTGTTACCTTGACACCCTTCTAGCTAGATCTTTCTATGTTCATGATTTGGGGCCATTTTAGCATGTTGGAGATTCATTTCGGGTGTTGGACCATGATCTGAGGTTGCAACCTCAGATCTAGTCTCATTTTGGTCCATGTATTTGTAAAGTTTCAGCCTTTAGCATGTTAGTGCACTCCTCTTGCCTAGAACCTCTTCTTTAGCTTTACGTGATAAACATGCCTTGGGAGCCTAGATCTACTATTTGGAGCTTTGAAGCAGCTTAAAATCGTCTGTATGAATGAAGGACTGAAGGGACTCGGAGAGTGTCATGAACGGCTCGGCGAGTCCGATGAAGATTGTCGTGAACTCGGCGAGTTGTATGAACGACTCGGCGAGTCCGATGAAGATTGCCTTGGGCTCGGCAGTCAGACGAGTGACTCGGCGGTTGGCAAGTTATGAAAGGAACTCGGCGAGTAGCTGAGGGTACTCGACGAGTTAAGGTCAACATGGACTGTTAACCTTGACATTTGAATTTGACTTTGACCAAGAGTTGACCAGTTGACTTCTGAGGGTATTTTGGTAAATTGGGTATTTATAGCAAAGGACATTGCTGAATATAGGTGTTGGAGTTGGAGCTACTTTTGGAGGAGTTTATCACTACCTTCCGAGCTACTTGCGAGGTGAGTTATCCTCACTATATCAACAGGGTCTACGGCACCAAGGTCGGCTCTTTATCGGATTTGTATCCGGGTATTTGCATGATATGTTTACTGATTTGTTAGATCTGCGTCCTGGTAGTTAGGACGGTATTATGTTTAGTGACCTGGTTTAGGTCGGTATCCTGGTATATAGGATGATGCTATGTTAGTGACCGGTTAGGTCGGTATCCTGGTATATAGGATGATGCTATGTTAGTGACCGGTTAGGTCGGTATCATGGTTATAGGATGTTGCTATGCTATATGATCTGTTAGATCGGTTTGTTTGTCTATAGACTGTTATGTGATTATCTGTTATATGTGCACATGGTTGTTTGATTGGGGGTTGGGTTGAGGCGAGTCCTGCTTCGTGATGTATGTCAACATACCCAGGGCGGACCGGATAGACTGCAGACCCGGGAGTGTACATAGTCAGGCCGAAGGCCCGGCGAGCAGTCCGGATAGGCTGAAGTCCCCGAGAGGGCGGTCCAGACGTGCCGAGGCTCGGAGAGTGGTCCAGATAGACTGAAGGCCCGATGCGGGCGGTCCAGTCATACTGTAGACTCAGAGAGTGGACCAGGTGGACTGAAGGCCCGGTGCGGGCGGACCAGTCACACTGTAGACTCGAGATGCATGGTTGTTCTGTATTTGTTGATATGATATGATTATAGTTATATGAGCTTGGTATTTTGGGGGTAACTCACTAAGCCTTCGAGCTTACATTTATCGATTATTGTTTCAGGTACAACGGATGACCGCGGGAAGGCGAAGGCGTGACCGTACACTTCCTCATATTTTGATTTGGATTTCTGGGATATTCTGATATGAATGATTTAAAAAAGTTTTAAATTGGCTTTATTTTTATGGGTGCTACAACAACTATATCTCGGTTAATATAAGCATCTATGTTGATACGAACATACTACCATATAAACATAATATTAACTTTTATATAATATTTACCATGCATTTTCCCCTGAAAACATTAAAAAGTGAGGTCGTGAAACTCACCCTAGTAGCGTGAATTTATAAAATCTAACTAGAAATGGTCAGCGGTTCGTGATCGTCGGGCTCGGGACGCGGAATGCCTTCAGCAAACGAGAGAGGGAAAATAGATTTGGTGTAAGGAATGAAAGGGTCAAACTTGCTATTTATAGGCTTATTTGGGATCTCTCACGTCGTGAGCCACACATGCTCACGTCGTGAACCATGGCTGGTCACCTCGTAGACTTTCCATTTGCGTTTCTAGCTTCGGAAGGTGTCCGTTTAACTCCTCACGTCGTGAGCAAACATGCTCACGTCGTGAACCCTAAAATTATCACTCTGTGACTTGCCCTCTACATTCTAGCCTTGAAAAGTGGCCTTTTGACTCCTCACTTCATGAGAAAAGATGCTCACGTCGTGAGCCCTGACAAATTTAGGGTTTCTGTCACGTGTCATGCTCTCAGACAGCTACATCTTCAGAAGGTCATAACTTTTGCACACAAACTCTGTTTTTGACGTTCTTTATATACACGCGTAGGTAATTCCGAGTACTACATCTTTCTTTTAGATTCCAATAGCTAATTCTAAGTATATTTTATATTCCTCGTGTAATAGAGATTTATAGTGTTAGAATTTATCATAACTTCTTCATGCGAAGTCAGATTTAAATGTTTTATATATTTTTGGAATCGTATAGACGTGTACTTTGATTTATAACATAAGGTATGCATGAAAGTTCATACTTGTATTTAGAATTTACCATGAACTACATAGTGAGTTTATTACATTACTTGTTTGACATAATCACATGTGATTATTGTTGACCTATTTTTACTAGTGTTACGGAGTGGAACTTGTCAAGTTCCTTATTAATGTAAATGATGTAATTCATATTTGTTGTTATGGTTGTATGATGTTTAATGATAACACCCAATGTTTTAATTGTAAATATTTTTATGGGACCGATTTTAATTAAATGGGGGTTAATACCCAAATGTTTTATAACCATAGCATTTGAAAAAGTTTTGAAAAATTTGGGGTGTTACAATTTGCTTTGTCTTTACGCGGAAGCCTACAACCATAACCATGGAGCGACGTAAAAACCTAAAGAACAAGAGTCGTTCCTTGTAGCTTTCAATAATGAAGAATCAACGATGGTAGATTGGGTTTTATTTTCTATCACATTTTTTAGTTTGTCTGACAATGGGATATGCTCTTACCTTTCTTATGATCAGATCTCATGGCGAATACTCAATATGATTTTTGGACGGAACTTGGTAATTAAATGATAATAATTATAATAAAACATGACTTATTATCTGTGACAAATAGACTATAATTTTCAATATTATTTATCGGTTTTCTTTGGATATTACTGTCAATTTGGTATAATTTTACAATACTAAATATTAAATTATTTGTCTTTCAAGTCTAAAATACAATCTTAAAGGTTTTCAATTGGTGATTAAAATTCTAGACAAATGACACTAAAATATCTTTGGCCAACTTTAGACTACCGAATCGAGAGTTCGTCAAAATGGACTACTTTTTTTTTGAACGGCAAATACAAATAAAAACTAAACTACTCCTAAATTATTTCACCTATGTCCACAGTGTGACTTGAGCCCTTGGACTACTTTGACGGTCAGAACTACTCTTGCACTGCTGTCCTGACAAGGACAAGTTGAAAAAATTCCACGAGTCCATTAAAAAATATATTTTTATGATCAACAACAAATGAACCACATCTCTATACTAAGGCTATGTTTCTTACATGAGACAAAACTAGCTGTACCAGCTATTTTCGAGATGAGAATGAGGGCATCCATTTTGTTGCATAGACAAATCGTCCATACCGAATCTATGTCCCCATTGTTGCGCATTTTTAGGTGGGCTGGAAAATTGACATCAAATCTTAGCATATTCCAATCACAATGACAGAACAAATAGGCCCTAAGTAGACTTTATTCCAGATTGTAATTATCGAAGAACAGACCTCGAAGGTGCCAAACATCAGGGCTTGTGGTATTCAAACTTGTTCCAATTCAGTGGCGATAACTTATTCATCCTTTTATCATATATATGAGTTCTAAGAACTCGAAAATTTGAACACACGGAGATCCAATGTGTAAAACAACCCTCTCCCATTCATTTTTCCATCCAAAATCATATTAAAGCCAATTTTCAATATACAAATATATATAAATAGCCAAAAGAAAGAGCCAACTTTCACATAATACCAGAGACTCTAATTCTCTGTTTGTAAAAGGATTGCATGATTAGGAAATACCCAACATGTCCAGGCTCCCCAGCCTTAAGATCTATAGTGGCACAACCTATCCAGATAACCACATTGACACATACGAGTGACACATGAAATTATTGAAGTTGTACGAGAGATTTTGGTGCACACATTTTCCAACAAAAATAGAGGCAATGTTGGAGCATGGTTCAAAATCCTAGCACCAAACAACATCACAATTATCACTTTGCATACATCAAAAAAACTCACAAGGTTTTACATCATGAATAACTACAATATAGGTGAATAGTATAATATATGAAGCTTTGCTTCTACAAAAGAAAACATTTTGTGCATCAAAGCAACCATTTCCGTATGCAAAAATATAAACCAAATGGTTTGGTTTACATTTGTACCAAATGATATAAGACTAACTAGTTACGTAAGATAGAGAGTTAGATAAAAAAAATGATAACATGAAAAGGGTTAAAAGATCTGCTGAAAATGATATGATGAAAAGGATTAAAAGATCTTGAACGAGATTGCATCTTCAATTTTTTGTTAAACTAAAAATAACATAAGGAAAAGAGTTTTGCTTTACAATGTCTCAAAATTCACCGGCTTTCAAACGATTTTTTTTGTATATAATACACATCTATACATTTTAATATGTTCCAAGAAATCACTTCATGTGAAAAATCATTACTTAGACATATTCAAACATTTAGCAAAGCTATGAATCCTACACAATTGTCAATGTGTTACGTGAACAAATATCTAAATGATGAAAGAGCTACTGGAGGTCTCCATCAAGGGAACATATTTCCACATTAGGACATTGATGAACACTTACAAGAAATGGAAGTGGTTCATCCTACTTTACAACTTACAAGCATGTCCCTCCATCATGTCATGAGAATACGAGATATCATAATATCACATTGTCTTAACCTTCTTGCCTCCTCCACAACTAATCTCTTATTAGCGCCACATCTTGCAATCTCATCTGGCTAACAAGTGATGAAACATTACAATCTGATTGATCAAGCAGCAGTAGTGTTTCCATATACGAGCTAACAAGTGATGAAGCATATTCTGCATGAATCCCAATATCTCTGATGTGTTTTGAGTTAGGTTCATAGACAACAAGTGAAGCTGGTTCTTTGTAATCCTCCCCGAATACTACCATCATAGGTTCACCACTATTTGTAAATCCCAAAATCCTTATTGATTCATATCCTGGGTTAATGGTATATAGCTTTGTAAAAGAATGCAGAACATCATTATCCATAATCCATACATCACAAACTTCAAATTCGCTTTGTGTTCCAGGCTCATTGCGTGTAAAGTATTTAAGCACAGCAAGAGACTCCCGTAGCTTAGAGATGGAAAGCCTAGCATATGCTAAACTATCTGGTAGGTCTATCGCTCTAAATTCTTCGGTAGTCATATCAAATGAAATAATCAGCTGTTTTTTGCATCTGAAAATCATCATCTATCTGAAAATCATCATCTATCGGAAAATCATTATCCATAGCAACCCAATAAATATAACTATGGATAGCTATATC
The DNA here is from genome assembly GCF_052849685.1 of Lactuca virosa. Taxonomy (NCBI): domain Eukaryota; kingdom Viridiplantae; phylum Streptophyta; class Magnoliopsida; order Asterales; family Asteraceae; genus Lactuca; species Lactuca virosa. The sequence continues at coordinate 28,504,799 of NC_136427.1, forward strand.
ATCCAATGTAACCTGAATTGATTTCTTAGGCAGATTGCTACAAGCAATTCTCCAACTACCTCTGCTCAATTTAAAAACGTCAACCACGGGAGAGCTAAATTTCGTTCCAAATTCCGTACAAACATTTTTAATCTTCACAATCGTAGGGTCATTAGTGATAGGACAAACCCCAAAACCAACAACAAATTCAAAATAAACTGAAAAACCTGGGACAGGTATTAAGACTGATTTTCTAATCGAAGGATTCAAAAGAACAATCATATGATCTTCATACAAACCAGACAAACACAACAATCCCTGAGAGCTCCCGAGCACTTCCAATCTAAATAAATGTTCAGAGAGCACAAGAACAGTCGGAGCAAGCTCTTGTTGGGCGAAAGCATCATCATCGACAAACGATACGTACTTTTGCTTCAAGTCTACTGGATCTTTGTACCATACAAGCAGTCGTTGTGGATGAGTCTGGCGGAATCTGTAGCCAGCAATAAACTCGGAGCTGTCGATCAAAGACTTCCATTGTTTTGAGACGGATCTAAATTGAAGTAATGACTTCACAGGTAGTCTTTTGATGATGTCCACTTGGATTTCAAAAGGTATGTATTCTGACATTTTTGATTTTTGGAGGTAGCTGGGGATATGAATTTCTAGGGTTTTATGATATTTTGGTTTTGGGAGATGGTAGGGGATAACGAATATTGGGTATGGTCCCGTACCCAAATAACCATGTTATATTATAATTAGAATAAATTGCAGTTTAGTCCTTGTGGTTTGTATTTTTCAATTGATTTCGTCTTTATTTATTTATTTATTTTTTTGTAATAATGAAATGGTCTCTTTGTTGTTTACCGTCAATGTCTCCGGTTAACTATGTATAAGATGATGAAAATTGCCTTGTCCTTTTAGATTTTTATTTTTTTTATTATAATTACTTTAATTATTAAATAATTATGCCCCACTTACCCCAACTTAGGTGTTGTTTGTTTTTTCGAAGCGAAAATTCATGAAGTCTGCGGACCACCTCTGCAATTATCTGTAGCAGAAGATAACGGCTGCAGCCTATTATAAGAAGCATGTTTGTTTTTTAACATTTGCAGACTGCTGCAGTAAACTGAAATTTAAATAAACTAATTTTATAAACTGAAAATAGTTCTCGACACCGAAATTTAATAATTCTAGTCTTAAAACATTGAAATAATAATAAAAAGAACATGTAAAAAAACAAAATTATAAAACTTTTTTTTTTTGAAAAAAAAATGTAAAAGAAACTAATAGTTTTATTCTGGAAAAAAAACTAAATTTAAAAAACATTAAAAAAGAAAATAATAAAAAAATTAAGAAAGTATTGCAAACGATGTGTACAAAGTTCGTAAAAAAGATGCAACTGAAATTGAAAATATTATTAATAGAAACGATAAAAAAATGCAACTGAAATTGAAAATATTATTAATAGAAACGATAAAAAAATGCAACTGAAATTGAAAATATTATTAATAGAAACGATAAAAAAAATTAAAAAAATCAAGTTAAAAAAATCGTGGAAAGTATAAAAATAAATTGTATCACATCCGTAAATAAAAATTTAAGAAAATCAAAGTTTTAAAAAAAAAGTTAAAAAAAAAAAAGTTATACAAAAATTCTTAAAAAAACACTTGGAAAAAATGAAAGCTGAAGAGGTTAGAAGAGGCAAGTCAAGTGCTGCGCCACGCAGCACACGCGCAGAGGTTTTGTAGTCTGAAGTCTTCCAAAAAACAAACTGCTGTGAGAGGGAAAGTGTTGCGCGTGTGCTGCGCCGCGCAGCAATAAGTGGTTTGAAGAGGTTTTTATAAAAAAACAAACAACACCTTAGACTCATTGTTAGATGCTACTAGTCTTTCTCCAGCCACCGTACCTACCAACCACCTTACTGGAGTTGCATGGCAACCAATTCAATTTTGCTCTTATAACCAACAATTTCACATCCAACTTCATGAGTAACGGTAACAATAATAGTATAAAAACTAACAAGTATCCACGGGCTAATGGATATATGCACTCAAAATGGAAAATTAAGCTTCATAAAACCATATATTGGTTAAATAGTTCTTTTCTGTTTTGATATGGGTTGTACGTATTAGGATTGACGAATTTGTATCAAATGAAACAAACAAACATATTACTAACCGAACCAAGAAAGTTGATATAAATATTTTTGGTGACCAACATGTTTAGTTGGTAGTACCATACCAGGTAAGTAGTCATGGTACAAAATTTTGAATAACAAGGTTATATCGTACCAACATCTTTTTGTCCCACACAGGAAGCACTTACTGAATTAAGTCAAACCCATATTGAGAGGTGTAACAAGGGCATCTTAATAGATTAAGGATTTGCCTTGAAATCAACATAACAACAGACTTTTCATAAACATAAAACTTGAACTTAGGGTTTAGCTTTCAATCCAAACCTCTTAAGCACTTGATACATTGATACAAGAGCTAAAAGAGAGCCTCAACTTAGCCACCATGAATTGATGGCGACTTGGTGGTGAAATGGTGGTCATTGGTCAATTAACGGTCGTATGGTAGTTAGAAACCATACATCAATGTATATTTCCAAAATGGGAAAAGAATATGAGTGCTTATCTTTAACCTCAAAGCCATGGAATTTGAAACTTAAAACAACACCGCCAGTATGCGATGCCACTGTGGGTCTTCGACAGCCACCACCACCCATGAAGGTGGTGGTTGGTCGTGGTACTCCATGTTGGTTTAAGTAAGGAAAAAGAAGAGAACAATTAAATGGATGTGTTTCTTACCAATGTAAGAGCTCCAAGTGACAACTACTCATTTCCACCTCCTTCTAACTCCACTGGAGGTCTTTGGCGACCCATTTCTGACGGCCCATCATGATTTTCGGCCACCCTTTCCCTTTCATTCCCGGTTTCTTCTTTTCTCGACATTCATTACTCTCTCTCTCTCTCTCTCTCTCTCTCTCTCTCGCTCTCTCTCTCCGTCTCATTTCCTTCTAGATCTACGCACAAAATGGTAGCAACAGGGGTGAATGAGGTGATTTATGTTATAAACGGTCACATGTAGGGTAGGAAAGAAGGATGTGGTCGATGCTCCAGTTGTATAGGCTAATAGAGTTGAATTTTCCACTTTGGTCCCTAGAGTTTAGTCACTTGACAAAAATACCCCAACCCTAGTTTCCTTGACAAATAAGTTTCTAAAAATATAATTTCAGCCCCCTTAACAAGGTTTACTTCTTATAAATAATTAATTTAGTTTATTCTTAAAATCTAGTTCCTTATTTATTACTTATTCTTTTATTTATTTTATTTCATTAAATTTTTAAATCATTTTAATCTCCTTAAGTCCTTTTACTTAATTAAAATGCTCATTTATTCTTATTTCTATTTATTTAATCATTCTTATATTTGTATTTTATCTTTTAAATAATTAAACGGAAAAAGAGACATTAATTACAACAGGCGGTCGTAAGGAAACATAGTTGAATCTAGCATATGACCAGAGTGCCGACATGTCTCATCATAACCTAAAATCCATCATACCACTACAAGAAACAAACATTGCCCCCTTCCAGAAGCACTATAAATAAATCCATCATAGGAGGTATCATTAAGCAATACTCAACTCTTAAATTCTTCATAAAGCCCTTATCACTCTACTAAGTTAAGCACCCCTGAATTAAGAACGACCCTAGTTTTCTTTGTGATCAACAGATACATCAGATTCAAACTTGCCTCAAGAAGATACCATAACTTATCAAATTTAAATAAATAAATAAATAAGATAGAGAGAGAGAGAGAGAAATATAATAGGGTTCATGCCATTTTCCCTCATCGAGCTATAGGTTTTGATCTCATTTGGTAGTTTGTATTATAGGTCCCTAAACTAATAGTTATGAACCTATGGATTAGAAAACCGAATGAAAAATCAACCGAAATCGAACCGAACCAGCACCAAATATCGATGTTTGAATCACCAATGATGAAGTTACATAAATTAAGTACATCAAAAGAGTATCATATGCTTGTTCATTGTTTCAAAAGTTCATCAGAACTATTTAAAAAAACTTGATGATATTCAAAATTTCTTAGCAGAAGCTATCAACAAACTTCATCAATTGTTATGTATATTTTTAGTTATAATGTGTTTCTTTCAAGCGGTGATAGTTTCCAGTTGCATTAATAAGAATTGTTTATCGTGTTTTACGATCCACAATTGTGTGATTTTTGGTTGACTGTAACACTGTAATTTTTCGAAAAACATTTTCATTTTTAATTCTCAAAATAATTCTCATAAATCCACATCATCATATAAATTGTAACTTATTTTCATAACAACATCAAAGTATTCCAAAATCCTCCACTCTCTATAAGCCGACAGATGTGTACAATCGAGCCTTCGCCTTCCCAAGATCTACAGAAGTAACTAAAACACATATCACATAACACGGTAAGCACGAAGCTTAGCGAGTTCCCCAAAATACCACATACACAAACAATAAGCCTCTCATGGCTATAGCTCAGCATAGACCCTCCGGTCATGTGTCTCAGTGAAGACCCTCCGGTCTCACAGCTCGGGTTGGACCCTCTGGACCTATCTCAATAATGCTCAGGATAATATACAACATAATCACAAGGACAACATACACAATATTACATAACTAAATATAAGCACATAAGTCATAACCCTCTGATCATAACCCAGAATATACACAAAATAAGATGATAACATAAGTCATAACAACAGGATGCATAATAGCACATATCTCAGTATAAGCTCATAAGAATACACATACACGGACAATATAACAACATAAGTCACAAAGACAATATGCATGATAACACATATCACTGATAGCACATATCACAGTATAAACAAATAGGACCCTCCGGTCAATAACGTAATAAGACCCTCTAGTAAATAGTGAGGACCCTCCGGTCTCACAACTCAGGTTGGACCCTCCGGTCCTGTATCTCAGTAAAGACCCTCCGGTCACACATAAATTAACACTAAGGTAAGTATAGTGAGAAGACTCACCTCACGAAATAAAGACACATATTCCACCCTTGAGCTGCTGGTCAAATCTCCGCCCTTCCACGGCCTCCAAAATCCGCAGTTGACCAAAACCCTAAAATCAATAGAAGTCAATACTCAAGATTGACCCAACCCTAAAAGTCAACGGAAGTCAACACTCAAGTCAACAGTCCATGTCGACTCAACTCGCCAAGTACAGCTCTTGAACTCTTCGAGTTCCTCTGAACTCAATAAATCGCAAAAACCCAAGTCAACTCGCCGAGTTGCTAGCCAACTCGTCGAGCCCATGCAGCATCCAGAAGACCAGGAAAACCCTATCAACTCGTCGAGTTGGCTCGTCAACTCGCCGAGTTCACTCTCAAGACAAAAACGGGTAAAACCCTATCAACTCGTCGAGTTGGCTCATCAACTCGCCGAGTCCCTTAAGTCTATTTCTCATTCAGTCGATTTAAGGCAGATCTACAACTCTATACTCCAGATCTATCCTCTTAAGGCTCGAATATCACGTAAAGCTTTGATCTTTATGTTCATGCATGGCATATTTGCTCCATAATGCCAATATAAGCTCCAACAATGGTTTGGTGCTCATAAGCTTGCTCTAGTACCATAAAGCTTAGGTCTTTGGGCTCACAAGACCTCCTACAATCCAGATCTGAGGTTTCAACCTCAAGATATGCTCAAGGGATTCAATAGCAGAAGAAGGATGGGGAAAAGCCCTAGAACTCCCCCAAAGCAAGATCTCATAAGAAAATTGACCAAGATAGCATCTTTTTACCTTAAACCGAAGCTATCCACTGAAAACCTCTAGATCCAAATGCCCCTCCTTGCTTCAAGCCTTAATGCTTTCCTCTTCTTCTCTCAAAGTGTACCAAAATGCTCAAAATAGCTTCCCCTCCTCACACAACAAGCTAAAACTCGATTAGGGTTCTTCACAGTACTCAAGGGTGATGAGGGAGGCATAAATAAGGGCTTAAGGCCCTTTAAATAGGACACAAATCCAGAGATTTAGGGTTTCCTCGCACAGCGCCAACTCGGCGAGTTGGCTACTAAACCCACATGGCCAAACCGACTCTACTCAATGAGTTGATCCTCCAACTCGTCGAGTTTCTCAAAAAACCAGCAAAAAACTCAATTAAATATAGTATCTGGGATTCGGGATGTTACAATTCTCCCCCACTTAAATTAGATTTCTCCCTCGAAATCGGTCTTTAACAACAAATAAACCAAAACCCATAACTCGAGAAGCACCTGCAAAATCTCGCATAAATCCACGATCCCTCTCCCAACCGGCTGAAACCAACATGAATTTCCAACCCGAAGAAGGACGGACCCCTCTGCTGCCGCGGTACCAGTTCTGACTCTCCAGAACCTGGAAACTACTGTGGTCTGTCTCCCTGTCAGACCGCCCATACAAAATATCATCATGTCATTCGCCCATCGAATAACAGACCCTGAAAACACGCTTCCAACTCTGATTATCTCGTTGCGACTAATGGGAACAAGTCGTTTGACCAATAATTGGCAGCTGACCACTCATGTCAGACATTCTAATCGATCCAGATCGTAAACCAAAAGGAACGGAAGGGTCACATCTCACCAAGGATCCACCCACCTGCACTGCTATCAGAACCCATCTGAAAATGAACCTCGATACTCTGTCCGCAGACACAGAAAATGATCATACTCACTCGGAACTATCCTTTGACCTCTATAATCACAAACCCCAACTTCCCCTCAAATGTCCCTTCCAACATTGAACACCAGGTCAAATCCGGACCTGACAGATGAGCCTCCAAAGACTACACCTTGCACATCCGATAAAACAACTTTACAGTCCTCCTTCTCACAATAGCTATCTCAACCTATCATATGACACACAAAGCCACAAAGTTTGCTCTACCTCAAGCGAATACTACAGTCTCATCTAAAGTCACCCCACTTCCAACCTCTGTCGTCTACCACTTACTAGTTCCATGTGTCTCGTGGTCCATTCCCACACCGACGAACTGGCCCACTCAGGTCTAAGACATCAGATGGAAACCCTTATCTCTCAACATGAAATCCACCGGAATCTCATTCTGCCTACTCAATACACAAATAGAGCCAAACCCATGCTCGAGAGTTTGATTCAATAGAAGAATTGGAACCACTCGTTGCCAACCTGATACTCAACTCACGACCCGTGATCCGCGAATCCAGACGTACCTTACTTCTCCAATCCCTTCCGATTACGTCAACATCTCCCTAACTCGAGGTATAATGGTTCTTGATCATTACGAAGACCCCAGTCTCACCCCTGGTCCGACCACCAGGCTCCCAAAGACTCAATCGTCAAGGTTACCCAAGCCTAAGAACCCTTCTGTGTCATGCTCTGACTAATGAATACCACAGCTCCCCACAGTTTACAACACTCTCTCTTACTGACATCGTGAATGCTACGGCTCTCCGCAGACTTACGACACTCTCTTACTGACTCATGAATGCTAAGGCTCCCCGCAGAATTACGACACTTTCTCACTGACTAGTGATTGATACGGCTCCCCGCAGGCTTACGACACTTTCTCACTCGCCGTGGGCTCATCCCCACGGTTTTTCTCTGATGGACCTAAGTGATTACTCCTACCTGGATCTACTCACACTCATCACCCCACGGTCTCCTCAGCAACTCATCCCCACACTGAGTTCACTAACTCATGTTCCACGGTCCCACATGGACAGGTGCACACACCTACCCCGATTATGCATCACTACTCTTGATGATATCCTCGAAGACACGACACTTTCTCTCCATATAATCCACATCCTTGGATAATCCCGTCCAAGGGCAATTAGCTGTTGGGTTCCCACTGGAACAATAGTCACTTGATACTCCACTTGCAGTCTCACAAACCCGGGTCTCAAAATGGTTCAACAACTTAGGGCATCACACTCGGATACCTCGATACACCATCACCGAATCTCACGCTAGCTCGCCACTATCTCGGATCTTCAGCTTTCACCACCCCAACCCTTGAAACATCCAACTTATAACCTGAAGTACGAAGGAACCTACGGTGACTGAGAACGCATTAACAACAATCTGAAATCCCATACTCTACTGATCAATCCCATGCAAAAATACTCATACCGACTCTGAAGTTAATTGACAAATCAACTGCTGCTTCTCCCGGAGTATAGATAACAATCTATACATCGAACTGGAAAAACTCAACAATTGAAACCTGATCGCAACGACCCACCCGCCTCGAACTCAAACATTTGCAACCTCGACAAATCCCTGACCATAATAAGATTCCCCGACCAACGGCCCCCTGCCGTGGATGCACTCATCCTTTCTTGAGCACATGCAACATGCATCATCTCGCTCCGTACCTTACCTTGTCCACCAGTAAACCCAAGTCTCATATGCCCGAACTGCAAATCTCCGACTCTCAATCCTCAAAACCGCAACTCGATCAGATTACTGATCCTCCCAACAGAATAACTGGTTCTCCCCCACTTAGGGTTCAAACGAACGCCATTTGGCATACCCACACAACCACACAACCGACTGGCTCTCCATGTGTACTATTCCCGACTCAAGGAACGTGACACGCAACACTCAATGATCCTCCAGGTAATGACCAAATAGCTCCAAATACCCCGACTCTCATATGAAAACCTTGAAATCCTCCCAATGTGACTGCCTCAAGTACCTCCAGTCTCATATCGACACACCACCGGACATCTCAACTATCTCGAATTAGTCGTGACCCTTAGATGAAATAATAGACTATCGCACACCTCATCTCTGATTCCTCAATCAACATCCCATCGCATAAATTATCATAGAAGCAAGAGACCTCACTCTCACAATTGATAACCAACATAACCAACGATGGTCACCGCCCCGATATACTTCTCTTGATCACCCGAAACTGCTGCTAAAATGTGCCTTACCATACTCGACTAAGGCATATCCTCGTTCTCATCTATCTCCATCCCTACTGACGACATCTCTTATAGAATAAGAAATACCTCGCAACAGACAATACTAAAAAATACTCTGGTGAAAAATATCACAACCACATTCTACCCCACAGGGCTTACCTTCGTTCGATACATTCCTTCTACCTAGCTCTATAGATGAGAGACTACCAAACTTAGAAAGAGGGGTCCCTAGTCATGAAGTGGAAAAGAAAGAAGTAGCATGGAAAGGAGGTGCGCTAGAAGTGGAAAGATTTTTTATTTCAAAATTTCGTATTAAGATGGATTTGATTTTTAAGGTTGTTATAAACGAAAGGGACATCTGATAATTTTATCCTAGCTGATGAAAGAGCACCGTCTTCTCTTATTCCTGAAAACATCTTCAGAGCAGTTATTACAAAAAGACTAGCATCTCTAACAGGAAAAGCAAGCAAAGACCTCCAAACTCTGCAACCGGAAGCCCGTTATCTCTTTTTCTCCACACTAGAAACGTAATTAGCGTAACCCTTGTCACAAAAAGTAACATCTCAACCATCGGCCAATCACTCAACCCAGACCGCAATCCTCCGCAACACATCATCTCTGCTTTCCTCGAGCCCGACGACTCCAACTGGCACCTCACCAGTCATACTCCTCTGAATCTAGACTGAATTTTCCTCGCAAGATACACTCCATTGAAACTCCACTGACATGGCCCTCTGGCCCCACAGTTTACCATATCTATTCACAGTCTGAACTCCCATCATCGGATAACTGGTAAAGACGGAAGCACCCTCTGTTACGAATCATGGTACCTGAACCATGTTATCTCCTCTCGAATCTGCTATTTAGAATCTCTGGAATTTTCCCTGTTTCGAGTATGGGTCCTATGCTTCCAGTAGTACCGGCCCATACTACCTTCCACATCTACACATGCTTTCCACACGGATCGTCCCAGATCTCCCAAGTAGCTTCTCAACCTTCTCGATCAACCAATCCCATTACACCAGCTCGCTCCCCCAACGAATGCTCACCTCTAATATCATACTCATCGGGCTAAAATTACTCCATAGGCTATCCTAGGCTCTCACACTTCTCCACTATCAGCTGCTGAAGGACTCCTCATGATGCCAACCATCTACTTCCTGAATATCGTCATATTCACTTAGTAGCTGACTCCCATCATTAAAGAGTTCCACAAAGCACAAAGCAAGCAGCATTCGGGCATCGAATAACCTCCTCCAACACATAAAGCCACTCTAGCATACAACTCCACTTGCCCTATCCACCACTCAATAAGCACCACCGAACTCAGGAAATCCCACCTCTCGTGGGTATCTACCTACTCTCTCAGCAGATTCCTCAAATGCTCATCTAGGTATCTCTCCCATATTATTCCTCGAATCAAGACTCTCTCTAAAAGATTTCTGCTAGGTACTCCTACTCAGCACATACATAGGGAAAATAGCAGATAATATCAATCAATAGCATTCCCTAGGCTAAGGCATCATGAATCAGGCAACTCTAGCCCTAATTTATGAAATAACTAGCCTATTCTCTAGCATGCATCTCTAGTATCTCATATATATATCTCTCATAATGTAAACAAGTAATGGTATTTTGGGAAATCATCGCTCGGGCTCTGGAGGATTGTACACACTGCTCCGTCTCGTTTTCTCTTTAACTCTTACTCGTTTTAGAAAAATTCATTTCTTTTAAGAAAATTTTCTCAAATCCTCAGTTTGAGTCCAGACATACCCGAGAGTACATCTGAATCCCTCAAACCAAGGCTCTGATACCAACTTGTAACATTGTAATTTTTTGAACAAAATTTTCATTTTTAATTCTCAAAATAATTCTCATAAATCCACATCATCACATAAATTGTCACTTATTTTCAAAACAACATCAGAGTATTCCAAAATCCTCAAATCTCTATAAGCCGAAAAATGTTTACAATCGAGCCTTCGCCTTCCCGAGATCTATAGAAGTACCTGAAACACATATTGTTGGATACAATGTCTAAGTCCGTAACTATATTTGGTATCAACTTGACCCGGCCCGGCATGGTCCATTTGGGTTGCACTTCACCTAACAACTTGTATGGATATACTTTTGAGAATAGGATGTTTATGATAAATTAATATATTATTAGTTATAATATATTAATATGATATCATAATTATTTAATTAGTATTGATCAAGAATTAATTTAGAATTAATTTAGTGATCAAAATGGAGCTAATTAAATATGGACTCTTGGTTATATATATGGATTAGGATAAGATTTATTTAGGATGGGCTAAGAGTATATGGAGTCCATGGATAGTCCATGGAGCTTTTAAACCATGGATCCTAGGTAAATGAAGAGTCATGGGTATTAGGGTTTAACCATAATCCTCCATACTATATAAAGGAGTCCTTGGTTCTAGAATTGGCACTAGTGTGTGTAAGCATAAGGGTGAGCCGATTTCTATAGTGTTCTTATTCTCTCAAGAGCTTCCAACTTGTGTTGGTGATTTGTGACACCACTTGAGGCATCCACACTATTGGTGCTAGGCTTATCAACTCCAAGCAATCAACCACAAAAGAAAGGTATGTTGTTCTACTTAAAGTTTTGTATTACAAGTACCCTATAACATGCTAGTTAGGTTGTAAACCTTGGAAATCAAATTTGCATGTATTTTAGAGAATACATGGATCTATGTATTTTACAGAATACATAGATCCAAGGTTTCTAAGGTTGCATGTACACCATAGGAGTGTTAGTATGCTCAAAACCCAACAGTGGTATCAGAGCCTAGGCTTGTTTTCTTGATACTTGATGCAAACTTGTTGAAAAAGCTCAAAAATCTGCTATCTGCTGCATGAACTCGCCGAGTCCATGGGGGGACTCGACGGGTCCATGTGATATTTCATCCTACTCGTCGATTAGGTTCTTGCACTCGACAAGTAGGAGCCCTTGAATGCAGATTTTTGAGTTTGGCTGCTGGAAATAGACTAGAAACATTACCCTAAACTGTTTTGGTGTTTTAAAACTTGTTTTAGATGGTGTAATGGTTGTGGTAATCCATTTACAATGGCTAATATCAAAATTCCATGTTTTATATGTGTAAATATGATTCTTGAAATTTTGTTATGAATGGTTATGTTCTTATGAGTTTTTAGAAGATCATAGGAATTATGTGTAATTTGCTTGTAGTATAATTCTTGATCATAATAGCTAATGATGGAGTCCATAACTTGCCCTCAAGTTATGGATAACCAAAAGTCACTTCTTTAAAAGTGTCATTAAAGAATAAGAGGTTACATAAAATGAAGAGTCTTCATTTTAATGGACCATTAAAACTCATAATTTATGAATTGAAGAGTCTTGAATAGTTTCAAAACTTGCCCTCAAGTCTTGGAATTTGTAAAGTCTCACACATTAATACTTTAATTCCAAATAGATCCTTGGAATTTTAAAGGTTTAAAATTCAACCCTTATACTTCTATAATATTAAAAGTTTAATTATTATATATATGTGTATAAGAATAAGTCAGTCTTACCGTTAGTAGACCTCATTCACGAAGCCGGTTTATAAGGGGGGAATAAGGTTACTGCCTATAAAATGGCAGTTTTGTAACACCCAGAATCAGAAAGGCCAAGAAAGGAAAAGAAAACCCTAAGTCAAAAGGGGGTCAACTCGTCGAGTCCAAGGAATGACTCGGCGAGTCGAAGCGGACTCCGTGTCGCAGATTAAGTGACCGAATCGGCGAGTCGACGAGTGGACTCGGCGAGTCTGGTCTGGGTTGGGAAAGCCCTAATTCTGGGACTTGGTACCCGCTTTAAGCATCTTATTCTCTTCCGTAGGGTTCATTACAGCCTCTCTCGTCCAGAACCCCAAAACCCTAGCCACCCAACTTCATTTTTGGAGCTTTTGGTGAAGATTAAGGTCCATTGGAGTGGATTTTGAAGGCTTGGAAGAAAGGAGCAGGGAAGGAAATGTAGATCCAGCCTTCATATCGTTTTGGCAACTGTTAGAAGGTAAAAAGTCTGGACCTTGAGCTTTGAATTGATAGATCCCCTTTCTGGTTTGCTTTTGGTCACATTTGGATCATTTCCAAGGTTAATCCGAGTATTAAACCCTTGTGGATGGATTTGGACAACAGATCTGGACACTCTTGAGCTTTAGGAGCTCAGAGTTGCTGGCTTTATCCAGCTAAGATCCCATTTCATGACCTAGGTTTTCTTTGAAGCTTGGATTAAGTGTTTTAGCCCAATAACACCTTGCATGTACGTAAAGTTAGCAACTTTACGTGAAATGCTAGCATAAGGAGTCCAGATCTATGAGTTGGAGGTGTCGGGATGGTCTGTAATCGACAAATAGAGATGTCACAAGATGGACTCGGCGAGTCAGTTCATGGACTCGACGAGTCGGGCCGCAACCCAAGCCTTTCTGTTTATGAGTCGGATCAGTGCGTGGGGTTAGAGAAGGGCTCAGCCAGTTTGTGTCCATAAGGGGCATAAAGATCATGGTACTCGACGAGTTCAAGGAGGAACTCGGCGAGTCCAAGGCAATCTCCTTAGCTTATGAAGATGGACTCGACGAGTTGTTCTACAACTCGGCGAGTCGGTTGAAGATGGTCCCGAATGTTAGTTGAAGGAGAACCCGTCGAGTTGTTGCTAGGCTCGACGAGTAGAGTCGAGGTTGTTTTGGGATTTGAGGAGCATGGACTCGACGAGTTGGTAGAACAACTCGGCGAGTTGAGTCAACTGGAAGTTGACTTTGACCGTTGACTTTGACCAAGTTTGACCAGGGTTGACTTTTGGATTATTGTGGTCTAAATGTTGTTTTTGGGTATTGATAGTTCGGGAAGCCGAAGGATCCGCGGTTGAGAAGTGCCGGTTAGCAGTCAGAAGCGTTCAGTAAATCTTCAGCAGTGCGAGGTGAGTCTCCTCACTGTATACATTGGTCTACGGCCACAATGCCGACCCATTATGTTCCTGTTCATGTTTATGCTTATGTATAGAAGGAAGACCCTGGGGTTAGCCCTAGGCACTTATTGATATATGTTCCGGGTTACGACCTGATGCCGGGCGAGGCCCGAGGAATGTTAGGATGATAGAGGTCTTTGTGATTCTTGCATGTGTCGGTATGATAGGATCCGGACCGAGGGTCCGATGTCGGGGTAAGCCGCAGTATGTTAGACAATAGTATGTTTCCGGGCCGGGGGTCCGATGCCGGGGTATTCCCGTGGAAGATTCTTATGTAGTGCGTTAGATTATACTTGTTGTCTTCGTGATACTTGTATGTGCCTGGTAGGGAAGTGAGTGTGGGCGAGGTCCCGTATCTCATCACTAGCTGAGTATGGATGGGGTTCCATATCTCGATATTAGCAGAGCAGGGGCGAGGCCCGTGATAGGAAGGATGTGAGTGTGGGCGAGGGCCCGTATCTCACTACCAGTAGGGGTGTGGACGAGGTTCCACTACTTTAGTAGCAGACCAGGGGCGGGGCCCAAGATAGGCGAGGCCTTAAAGCAGGGAATGGTTAGGGAATGCTTATGTATGTTTCAGTATGTTATTTAATCGTATGTATGTGTATGGCGGGCGAGGCCCAGAGACAAGCGGGGCCTAAAGGAAACAAATCTGTATACCGGGCGAGGCTCGATGCCAGGTGGGACCTGATGCCAGGCGGGGCCTGATGACGGACGGGGTCCGATGGCGGGCGAGGCCCAATGCAGCGGGCGGGGGCCCAATATGTGGTTATGTGCTCAGAATTATGTATGGCATGTATGGATCAGTAGATATGTATGGTATGTGGTAGGTTGGGGAACTCACTAAGCTTCGTGCTTACGGTTTTCAGTTTTGGTTTCAGGTATTCAGTTTTCAGAAGAGGAGCTCGGGAGGGTTGCAGTGCACACACCATGACAAGTTAGCCTAGGATGTTTACTCTGATAATTAAACAAGTGTTTTGGAAAAGATACTCTATTTTGTTATATAATCCTTTTGTATGTTTGAAACGAATTGATGCCATGGTTTAGTAACGTTTTAAAAAGAAATTTTTGGACCTGATTTTTGGGATGTTACAAGTTGGTATCAGAGCCTTGGTTTGAGGGATTCAGACATGCTTTCGGGTGTGTCTGAACTCAAACTGAGGAATTGGTATAGAAATTTTCAAAAGGAAAGCAAATTTCGTAAAATGGATTTTTTAAAGAGTTTTAGAAAAAGCGAAAAGAACTTTGAGAAAAAAAAAGAACTTTGAAAAGAGAAAAGTGTGCGGTGCATGCAATCAGCCGAGCTCAAGTAAGTTCTCCCAAATTACCCATACAAGTTTATGTTATGATATGATTATGTGGTCAGCATGCTAGATTTAGGGCTAACGATCTAGGAGGATGCCTTATGTGCCTGTTATATGCGCTTATTGAGCTATATGCTAGCATTGGTTAGACAGTGGTAGGATAGCCTGTTTAGGTTATGCCTGATTATGTGAGCTTATATTGCATGCTAGTACAGATTCTTGTAGTTGGATAGAACTGCTTGATTATGTTCTGGTTAGATTTTCCTTTGGTCTGAATGCTGCCTGCTTTGTGCTTTGTGGGACTCTGAGTGATGGGAGTTAGCTATTAGGTGAATGCGTTAAGTTACATGTGACCAGGGTTGAATAATCTCAGAGTGCTGGATTTGGCCCCATTGCGCAGCTCTTGTCTGAGTCCAACCGTTGTAGGGACGAGTCCTTTACTCGAAGGATTATCTGAGCCTCGTTACATGTGATGGTATTCAGGTGATGGCTAATTGGCATTACAAAGAGACCTTCAGCAGCTGAGGACTGGTTTGGGTCAGAGATTTCCCTAGGGTAGCCCTAGGATGAGTTTAGTGCTGGGAGCAGCAGGGGTAGTGAAAGGGACTTGGTGGAGTTGAGGCAACTCTTGAGGAAAGTGCGGATAGATGTGGAAGGTAGTATGGGCCCGTACTACTGAAAGCAGAGGATCCGTACTCGATTCAAGCGGGGCCGAGATGAAACCAGGGAACTTGTAGAGTATGTTTGATCCCTCGGCAGTGATATGTATTTTGATGATTGTTATGGCATGTTTTTCAGTATGGCGACATTGCAAGATGGACCAGTGGATGGGTCAGGTGTCGGAGAGGGATCAGGTTCGGGTTCAGGGACCGAGCAGCTCGAGGAGAGGATGAAGGAGTTTGTATCAGTAGAGGTTATGCGCAATATTTTAGACCAGACTCCTGTGATCTTTGGCACGGTCAAGGAGGGCATCCTGGAGATTTTGGATGAGAGGCTTGTAGCCTTCCGCACAGAGATGATGGCCTTGTTGGGAGCGCGTACATTGACATTCCAGGAGTTCAGAGCTTGTGGAGCTCCAGACTGTCATGGGGATAGGGACCCCATTGCTAGTGGCAGATGGTTGGCTGATGTCGCCAACGCTTTTCGTTCCAGCCGGTGTCCCGAGGGGGACAAGGTTCGACTCGCCTCCTGTCTTCTGAAGGACAGAGCACGAGATTGGTGGGAGGAGGTTGGTCATGCTATAGGGGATGATGCCGCGTTGGACGCGATGACATGGAGCGACTTCTCGGCCAGGTTCAAGGCCGAGTTTGCACCGGTGATTGAGGTGCAGCAGTTAGCCCGGGAGTTTCAGGATTTGAGGCAGACTATAGAGTCAGTGGCGGAGATCACCGCCAAGTTCAGGGAGAGAGCCATTCTGGTTCCACAGTATGTGGAGGACGAGGAGATGAAGAAGGCTCGGTACCACAAGATATTGAGAGCTGACATGAAGGAATTTGTGAGCAGGTCCAGCTGCAAGACGCTGGAGGACATGATTGCTCGAGCCAGGGAGAGAGAGATTGATCTGGAGCAGATTAGGAAGAGGACGCCGGATGAGATTCAGGTAGCCACAGGTTCGGGCAAAAGGCCCAAGGGGTCAGATTCGAGATCGAGGGATTATCAGAGCCGCAGCCGGTGCGGGAAGTGTGGCAGGACGCACGAGGGTGCGTGTAGGAGTGGCAGTAGTGGTGATTATGGCTGCTTCAAGTGCGGCCATACTGGTCATTTCAGCAGAGATTGTACTGCTACCACCATCGAGGGATCGGACCTGATATGTTTCCATTGTAGTCAGAGGGGCCACAAGAAGGCCCACTGTCCGAGTTTGCATTCAGCAGGACAGGTGATAACACCTGCCCCTGCAACCTTGAGGATCACCGACGGCCGTCAGGGCCGGGCGGAGGCGCCTGCAGCGAGGAGCAGGGCGTATTAGTTGGTTTCAGATGAGGTGTGAGTAGCCAGATGCGTCAGGTACATATCTTCTTCCATTTTCTCTATCAGCTTATGTTATGATCTTAATGTTATGGTTCTGCATCAGTATTGATAATGATATTTCCGAATTTTGTGGCCTGCTTGTGATTGAGTTATATGTCATCTACATACCTTGGATTTTAGAATGATAGAAGGAGGTCGCCTCCTTTAGAGCAGGTTGCTTTAGATGCAGTAACTGTAGCATGCATGTGTGGGGCTCGGTAGTGTCTTGCTAGTTCGGGAAGGTGTCGTTAAGGGATAGATCGGTTAGATGCCCAGCTGTGGTGAGCTCGGGTTCTCAGCAGGAATGGCCAGAGGATGGTATGGAGAATTGGTAATTCTCTCGAGCTGTGAGCTATGAGGGGCTAGACGAATCGAAGTGGGGGAGGGCCACTCGTGGGCCTAGAGACAGAAGTAAGTGTAAGACTGAGGTGGTTCCGCAGTCTTGGTGAGGGAAGTAATGTAAGACTGCAGGTAAGCCTTAGCATTCATTAGCAGCTTAGTTAGCGGAGTGTGGGCGGGGGCCCGTATCTCCGAGATAGCATGATAAGAATCAGGAAAGTTTAGCTAGTTGAGGTCAGAAGAGGAGTGGGTCTGCATAGCCCTAGATAGGTGAGACCTGTGGGAGAGGCCGCTCCGAAGTATAGATGGGTGGGACCCGTGGGCGAGGCCCGTTTTCTCTTAGCAACAGGTGGGACCTGGTAGAGACCTTAGGGTAAGGTAGGGGATCGGGGATCCTAGATCTTCTAGAGCCAGAGTGGCTGGGTTGGTAGAGCGGTTCAAGTAGTTGCGGTATCTTCATGAGTCGCTGGGAGCGACTGAGGGAATGTTCTCGCATTCGGTAACCGGTGGGGGACCGGTATTTCGGGTAATGGTTGATCGGTTGGGACCAGGGTGGTCTCGGTTCATCCGGAAGGTGGATGGGAGTCGGCAGGACTTCAGGCAGGAATGATGATAATGTGTTTGGTGCAGAAGGCCGTGAGCTGATCGGTTAATGCTAAGTTGCCCACTGCGGAAATCAGGTAGTCCCGGAGGATGGTCGAAATTCACACGCTGGGTGGAGTTTTCAGTATTGGAGCATCGTATGAGGGGATATTTCGTGAGTGTGGGTATGATGGTCGACGATGTAAGCGTCCAAGATTGCAGTTTCAGCAGGAGATTTGTTCTTGATGGAGATCGGAAAGATCGTGCTTATAGGAAGTTGCCTTGGAAAGGCCAGTGGCAGTGCAAGGAAAAAGGGGGAAACCCCTTGTATATCAGTGTAAATGCACTGGGAGTACTGGTAGGGCTACCGGTTGGGTAAAAGTGTTGTACTCGAAGGTGATAATGATCGGATTATTCTAAGGATGATATTTCCTGGGTTTGGACCGAACGGGTGAAGTGCGTAAAGCTGTAAGTGGATTGTAAGGTAGTTGACCGTGGCGGATTTTGCGGACAAAGTCTAGTTTAAGTGGGGGAGAGTTGTAACACCCAGAATCAGAAAGGCCAAGAAAGGAAAGGAAAGGAAAACCCTAAGTCAAAAGGGGGTTAACTCGTCGAGTCCAAGGAATGACTCGGCGAGTCGAAGCGGACTCCGTGTCGCAGATTAAGTGACCGACTCGGCGAGTCGGCAAGTGGACTCGGCGAGTCTGGTCTGGGTTGGGAAAGCCCTAATTCCGGGACTTGGTACCCTAGTTAAGCATCTTATTCTCTTCCCTAGGGTTCATTACAACCTCTCTCGTCCAGAACCCCAAAACCCTAGCCACCCAACTTCATTTTTGGAGCTTTTGGTGAAGATTAAGGTCCATTGGAGTGGATTTTGAAGGCTTGGAAGAAAGGAGCAGGGAAGGAAATGTAGATCCAGCCTTCATATCGTTTTGGCAACTGTTAGAAGGTAAAAAGTCTGGACCTTGAGCTTTGAATTGATAGATCCCCTTTCTGGTTTGCTTTTGGTCACATTTGGATCATTTCCAAGGTTAATCCGAGTATTAAACCCTTGTGGATGGATTTGGACAACAGATCTGGACACTCTTGAGCTTTAGGAGCTCAGAGTTGCTGGCTTTATCCAGCTAAGATCCCATTTCATGACCTAGGTTTTCTTTGAAGCTTGGATTAAGCGTTTTAGCCCCATAACACCTTGCATGTACGTAAAGTTAGAAACTTTACGTGAAATGCTAGCATAAGGAGTCCAGATCTATGAGTTGGAGGTGTTGGGATGGTCTGTAATCGACAAATAGAGATGTCACAAGATGGACTCGGCGAGTCAGTTCATGGACTCGACGAGTCGGGCCGCAACCCAAGCCTTTCTGTTTATAAGTCGGATCAGTGAGTGGGGTTAGAGAAGGGCTCAGCCAGTCTGTGTCCATAAGGGGCATAAAGATCATGGTACTCGACGAGTTCAAGGAGGAACTCGGCGAGTCCAAGGCAATCTCCTTAGCTTATGAAGATGGACTCGACGAGTTGTTCTACAACTCGGCGAGTCGGTTGAAGATGGTCCCGAATGTTAGTTGAAGGAGAACCCGTCGAGTTGTTGCTAGGCTCGACGAGTAGAGTCGAGGTTGTTTTGGGATTTGAGGAGCATGGACTCGACGAGTTGGTAGAACAACTCGGCGAGTTGAGTCAACTGGAAGTTGACTTTGACCAAGTTTGACTTTGGATTATTGTGGTCTAAATGTTGTTTTTGGGTATTGATAGTTTGGGAAGCCGAAGGATCTGCGGTTAAGAAGTGCCAGTTAGCAGTCAGAAGCGTTCAGTAAATCTTCAGCAGTGCAAGGTGAGTCTCCTCACTGTGTGCATGGGTCTACGGCCACAATGTCGGCCCATTATGTTCCTGTTCATGTTTATGCTTATGTATAAAAGGAAGACCCGGGGGTTAGCCCTAGGCACTTATTGATATATGTTCCGGGTTACGACCTGATGTCGGGCGAGGCCCGATGAATGTTAGGATGCTAGAGGTCTTTGTGATTCTTGCATGTGTCGGTATGATAGGATCCGGACCGAGGGTCCGATGTCGGGGTAAGCCGCAGTACGTTAGACAATAGTATGTTTCCGGGCCGGGGGTCCGATGTCGGGGTATTCCCGAGGAAGATTCTTATGTAGTGCGTTAGATTATACTTGTTGTCTTCGTGATACTTGTATGTGCCTGGTAGGGAGGTGAGTGTGGGCGAGGTCCCGTATCTCATCACTAGCTGAGTATGGATGGCATTCCATATCTCGATATTAGCAGAGCAGGAGCGAGGCCCGTGATAGGAAGGATGTGAGTGTGGGTGAGGGCCCGTATCTCACTACCAGTAGGGGTGTGGACGGGGTTCCACTACTTTAGTAGCAGACCAAGGGCAGGGCCCAAGATAGGCGAGGCCTGAGAGCAGGGAATGGTTAGGGAATGCTTATGTGTGTTTCAGTATGTTATTTAATCGTATGTATGTGTATGGAGGGCGAGGCCCAGAGACAGGCGGGGACTAAAGGAAACAAATCTGTATACCGGGCGAGGCTCGATGCCAGGTGTGACCTAATGCCAGGCGGGGCCTGATGACGGACGGGGTCCGATGGCGGGCGAGGCCCAATGCAGCGGGTGGGGGCCCAGTATGTGGTTATGTGCTCAGAATTATGTATGGCATGTATGGATCAGTAGATATGTATGGTATGTGGTAGGTTGGGGAACTCACTAAGCTTCGTGCTTACGGTTTTCAGTTTTGGTTTCAGGTATTCAGTTTTTAGAAGAGGAGCTCGGGAGGGTTGCAGTGCACACACCATGACAAGTTATCCTGGGATGTTTACTCTGATAATTGAACAAGTGTTTTGGAAAAGATACTCTATTTTGTTATATAATCCTTTTGTATGTTTGAAACGAATTAATGCCATGGTTTAGTAACGTTTTAAAAAAGAAATTTCTGGACCTGATTTTTGGGATGTTACAAGTTTACTGGGTGTCCACTCTCACCCACCGCTTCCTTGACTGGTGGAGGGTCGTTAGCCGAACGGGTAGGATAGGACCTAAATCCTCATTAAAAGTATAATGAAATTATAAAGTAACTAAACCTTTATAAATTCTCATTCTTAGTTACTTTAGGAAAATGTGAAATAGGTGCTAACCCATGAAATTACACTTTGTACCTTACCAAGTCGTTAGTGGAGCGTGTGTGGTTAATTGGCACACTAACAAGGACTGGTAAGAGTGACAAAGGGTGACTTAAGTTTTATCATAGATCGGTGGAGCGCGTGTGGTTAACCGGCACATCGATTAGGTGATAAAATTAAGGGTACCAAGTCACTTTGCATGGTTATTCACACCTTGTTTGTGATCCTTGGCATCCCAGTCACAAACTTGAGAGGGCACAATCGAGATTCAAACATGCCATTGAAAGTTCAATGTATCTTAAAGATTTAGGAGTTTCAAATCCAATTAAAACTTAATAATTCATTTTGTTTTTCATGGTGGAAATTGGTAAATCGTCATTTACCTACCTTCAAATATTTTATAGCTTGGATTACGGCATCCCTCTTCCAAGTTATGAAATAGTTTGTAGGGTCCTAGCCTTAATATTTCATTTGGGTGACTTATTAAGGATTCTTCATCTAATTAAACTTGTCCTTCTCTCTTTTCAGATGTCAAACAACACTGCTGCTGGCTCAAACCCTACATGCTCCTTTTCCCTCATGAACTTGTGTGGGAAAGTCACTTTTGATGGGTCTAACTTCAATGAATGGATTAGAAACATCAGGATGATTACCCGCTATGAGGACAAGGAATATGTCCTTGATAAGGAGCTTAAGGTCATCAATGAGTCCACTGCTACTCCCGAGGAGGTTGCGGAGTAGACTACACATGAGAGGGATGCTACCAAAGTGTCCTGCATCATGTTGGCTACCATGACTCCCGAACTCCAGAATTCCTATGAAGATTTCTACCCCTATGAGATGCATTTGGATCTGATGGATAGGTACCATCAGAGCGCGCGTCAGGAGAGGTATGAAATCATCTCCTCTATGATAACAGCCGGGATGAAGGATGGTGAATCCATCACCGGTCACTTGCAAAAGATGCAAAGGTTCGTGGACCGGTTACTGAAGCTTAATGTGGACTTCCCTGAGGACATGGCGATTGATATCATTCTCCAAGTTATGATCAGTTATGTATGACTTATCATATGAAAAAGGAGGAAGTTACACTTAGCAAACTTCAAGGACTTTTAAGGACCGCTGAAAGTGGCCTTAAAGGTAAGTCGGATGTTACCTCTACTCCTACTCCTACAGCAGCCCCTGTTCATACAATTGGGTAGGGAAAGGGGAAGAAGAGGAAGACCCCTTCGAAGGGTACCAAGGGAAAGTCCCTTGATGGCTCCTCTTCAAGTGGGACCAAGAAAGGTCTCATTCCTCCTTCTTCAAACCCAAAGGAAGCACAATGCTTCTACTGCCACGAAAAGGGGAACTGGAAGCGAAGCTGCCCAAAATACATGCAGGATGTGAAGGATGGGAAATTTAAACCCACCCATGCAGGTATTTATACTATATTGTCTGGTAACTCATTGCATACTAACTCTTGGGTGCTCGATACAGGTTGTGGTATTCACATTTGTACTGATTTGCAGGCCTAAGAAGTAGTGAAGAAGTGGAGCACGGGAAGATAAACCTAATCATGGGCAATAGGAAAGCATCACATGTGACCAAGATTGGAGTTTATACTTTATTGCTTAATAATGGGTTAACTTTAGATTTGAATAACTGTTGTTACTCGTCATAAATGGCGAGAAATATTATTTCCCTTCATAGTTTGTACAAACAAGGTTTCACATTTTGTTTTGATAATAAAATTGGTGTTATTTATGCTTTTTATAATAATGTGTTTTATTTTAAAGCATTACCTTGTGATGGTGTATATGAAACTGTGTCGATTGTAGACAACTTAGGAAATAATGTATATCATATCGATTCTTTGATGAGCTTAGATAAAGCATCCTTGTGGCATTGTCGTCTTGGACATGTTAACAAGAAGCGCATAGGCCAACTCCAGAAGGATGGAGTTTTGGAATCATTTGACCTAAAGTCGGATGATAGTTGCGAGTCTTGTTTACTTGGAAAAATGACGAAGTCACCCTTCACTGGTTCTTGTGAGAGGGGTGAAGGTTTGTTGGACCTCATACACACAGATGTGTGTGGACCCTTCAAAACCACCACAAGGGATGCTAATCGATACTATGTGACTTTCACTGATGATTATAGAAGATATGGATATATCTACTTAATCAAGCATAAGTCAGAAACCTTTGAAAAGTTCAAAGAGTTTAAGCAGGAAGTCGAGAATCAGTTGGGCAGGAATATCAAGATGCTCTGATCCGATCGGGGAGGAGAGTATCTTAGTATTGAGTTCCTTGACTATCTTAAGGAATGTGGGATAGTCTCACAATTGACACCTCCTAGGACACCACAGCTGAATGGTGTTGCCGAGAGGCGCAATCGGACCTTATTGGACATGGTTCGTTCCATGATGAGTCGGGCTTTATTACCAATCTCATTTTAGGGGTATGCCTTAGAGACTGCTGTAACATTCGGATTTACAGGTATTTTATTTTAACCTTTTATTTTGAGTTAAAGAGAGGG
The DNA here is from genome assembly GCF_052849685.1 of Lactuca virosa. Classification (NCBI taxonomy): domain Eukaryota; kingdom Viridiplantae; phylum Streptophyta; class Magnoliopsida; order Asterales; family Asteraceae; genus Lactuca; species Lactuca virosa. The sequence goes on from NC_136427.1 coordinate 28,528,648, forward strand.
ACTCGACGAGTTGGCGCCTAGACTCGTCGAGTAGGATCGTAATTCGCTGACTGGATTAATGAATGGACTCGACGAGTCGGCTAGGTGACTCGACGAGTCTGTGCTGGCGGCAGAAACCCTAAATCTTAGGGTCTGTGCCCTATTTAAAGGCCTTTATGGCCTTCATTTGCGGCCACTGCACCCCTGAGAAACCCTAGAGAGCAGAGAGAAAGCTTGTAGTGCAAGAGGAGGGCTAATTCATCATTCTTTGGTGTGTTTTAGCAAAGGGAAAGAAGGATTTCGAGCTAGACTGACTTGTGGGACTCAAATCTTCCATCATTTCGTTCAGATCTGCTGTGGGAGGTAAGGATTCATGTCTATCTTCATTTGAGTAATAGATTTCATGAATGTAGGGTTTCATCTCTTCACTTTGGTAAGAGATCTAGTGTGTGTGATGTCCCCTTGTGACAATATTATCAGATCTGGACCTTGAGAGGTCCAGAGAGTCCCTATTCTTCAGCTTTATGCAATCCTTTATGAGTTTTGGGGCCTAGGTTATTATATTAAGGGTTAGTTTGGCATATAGAGATGATAGTGTGATGCATGGGCCTAAAGTTTGAACCTTTACGTGACTTTTGAGTGCTAGAAGGTTAGATCTACTAGTTGGTGAAGCAGATCTGACCTCAGAAGGTCGTTTGAGTGTTGCCATGGAAGGAACTCGCCGAGTCCATAAGGGGACTCGACGAGTCGAGTCGGGTTGACCCGCGATTCATGACCAGTGGTGACTCGTCGAGTAGAAGGTTCGCTCGGCGAGTCGAGTGAGGTTTAGATAGACCCAGAGGACACGCTTGGACTCGCCGAGTCACCTATGTGCACTCGACGAGTCTAGTCAAAGTTGACCGTTGACTTTTAGGGTCCAGTCAATGTTCGGACTTTTGAGCCATTGGAGGGGTAAAATGGTCTTTTACCCTCCTGAGAGAACTCAGAGAGGGAATAGCCTAGCCTTTGAGAGTCGTATTGATTAGAGTAATTATTTTATGTGATTAGGCGGAGGCTAGATTAGTATTTCCGAGTTCGAGATTTACCGAGTTACCCGAGGTGAGTCTTCTCACTATACTTTACCTAGAATGGTAATTAGAGTTATGTGTCAGAAGATCTTGTATATTATTTATATGATGTGATGCACTGCATTATTCTATGTGATTTATGCTATGTGTATGATTCCAGAGCTTACAGAGTTAGGACCAGAGGGTCCGCAGAGTTAGGACCAGAGGGTCCACAGAGTTATAGTCTTAAGTGGCTAATATGTGTTGTTGGTGGTATTTTGGGGAACTCACTAAGCATTTATGCTTACAGTGTTATGTGTTATGTGTTTCAGGTACTAGTGACGATCGCGGGAAGGCGCCGGCATGATCCGTACACACAGACCGAGGATTTTATTTGTGATCTTGGGATATGTTTTATTTGATGACAATTGTTGAACATGAGATTTGAGAATGTTTAAATGATAATCATGTTGTTTGAAAAACGAAAAATTGTTTTGAAAATTTTACGTCGTTACAAGTTGGTATCAGAGCCTTGGTTTGAGGGATTCGGACGCACCTTCGGGCGTATCTGAACTCAAACTGAGGATTTGAGGAATTTTTCGTAATAAAACAATTTTTCTAAAAAGAGTAAAAGGTTTTGAGACGAGCAGAACAGAGCAGTGTGTATGGTCAGCCAGCGCCCGAACGGTGATTTCCCAGAATACCCTTACATTATGTGTTATGAGATACGTTATGATATGTTATGCATGCTAGAGTAGGCTAGGTACTCATATTAGGACTAGAATGGCCTGATTTGTGATGCCTTAGCCTAGGAGATTTCTACTGCTACGAGATGCTTGAGAGTGAATAGGTAGCAGCGAGGAGCAGATGAGAGGTCTGCTAGAAAGTAGCCTATGCATAGCAAGGTTAGAGTACTTGTGATCTGGGATCCTAGGAGGAGGACTTGGGGGGAATACCAATGCGGTGTGGACGGTAGTATAAGGGCCCGTACTACTGGAAACACCGGATCAGTGCGCAGTCCAAGTAAGAATCTTTAGGGTACCGAAGAGCAAGTAGGGTTGAGTTATCGAGTGCAAGTATGCTCGAGCGGGTCTCTGATATTTTTTTTATGTTGTATTTCAGAGAGACATCATGGTTGGGACACGCCACACACCTGAGAGTAGCGGTGTTAGTGATGAGGAGATCCGCAGGTTGATTCATAAGGAGGTAGCTGCGGCCATCCGGGCTGAGATTCCGGAGATGTTTGGGTCTATCAAGACCATGCTGATCGAGACTTTTGATGAGCGGTACGCCGCTCTTACTGATGCTGCTGTTGCTGCGGCCACCGCAGCCGTTGCTGCTGCCAGGCCGCAGGGGGGTGACTCATTGCTGTTCCGAGAGTTCAGCAACACGAAGCCACCAGATTTTGATGGGACTCAGGATCCGATAGCCGCGATGAGATTGATCTCTGACATTGAGGGGTGCTTCTACACATGTTCATGTCCAGAGCATCTGAGAGTACGGTTCGCGCTGAACCAGCTTCGCTTGGGAGCGAAGGACTGGTGGAAGTTCGTGACAACGCACTTCACTTCTGTAGAGCTTGTTGCGGTGACCTGGGAGAGGTTTACCGCTATGTTCCGAGATGAGTACGTTCCCCCGGTGGAAAGGGAACGGTTGGCCCAGGAGTTCTTGACCCTCAAGCAGGGTACTGAGTCTGTTACTGCGATCACCAAGATGTTTCACGAGAGGGCGATGTTTTGCCTTGAGCATGTGTCTACGGAGCAGGCACGCATGAGTCGATATCTGAGTATTCTGAGGAGAGATATTCGCGAGTTCGTGGCGAACTCGACGTACCCGACATTTGCCGAGCTTCAGGCAAATGCTCGGAAGAGGGAGATTAAGCTCGAGACTCATGCCAGGGAGGAGGCGGAGTCTCAAGGGAGGGATCGGCGACCGGCACAGTCCCAGCCGACAGCCAAGCGGGCAAAGCCCACCGATTCGATATCAGGGAATCAGAAGGGCCGCACTTGTGGCAAGTGCGGCAAGGGCCACGAGGGGATTTGTCGAGCAGGGTCTTGCTACAAGTGTGGCAAGGAGGGGCATATGGCTAAGGATTGCCCCAAGGGATTTACGGTGTGCTTCCACTGCAATCAGACCGGCCATCGGAAGGCCGAATGTCCACAGCTGCGGGGGTCGGCACAGGGAGCACCGCAGGGGTCTGCCCCTGCTGCCGTACGAGCTACTGAGAGTCGGCCAGTGAAAGCCGAGGCGCCAAATGCTTGTGGGAGAGCCTTCCAGTTGACAGCGGTGGAGGTCCGCGCAGCGCCCGATGTTGTGGCTGGTATGTATTCTTTCATCTATTTATTTTGAGTTTGTGATATTGTGCTTATATTATGATGTGCGTAGGTACTTTTCTTGTGAGTTATGTACCTGCTTTGGTGTTATTTGAGTCGGGTGCGAGTCGATATTTTGTGTCGTTAGCCTTTAGTCAGCACATCGGTATCGGTCGAGAGGCGTTGAGTCGACCTCTACGAGTTTCCATAGCTGACGAGCGAGCGGTATATGCTACTGAGGTGATTCGAGGATGTGTACTCGAGATCTTCCGCATTGAGTTTCCGATAGATCTGGTCCCGATTGTGATGAGGGATGTCTGTGTTATAGTAGGCATGGACTGGTTGAGCAGGTTTGGAGCGGTTATCGACTGTGAGCGACAGCTGGTGACCATACAAGACCCTAGTGGGGGAGTACTTACGGTGTACGGCGAGGGTACCCGTTCTGGGTCAGCATTTTGTTCGGCTGCTAGAGCGAGACAGAGTCTACAGCAGGGCTGTAGTGGGTTTGTAGCCTATGTGATGGACACTCGAGTGGTCGCAGAGAGGCCGAGTTTGGTATATGATGTACCGATAGTGAGAGAGTTCCCGAACGTTTTCCCCGAGGAGTTGCCGGGTGTGCCTCCCGAGAGGCAGGTGGAGTTTCGCATTGATTTGGTCCCGAGAGCGGCGCCTATTGCCAAGGTACCCTATCGCCTTGCGCCGCCAAAGATGCAGGAGTTATCCTCACAGCTTCAGGAGCTGCTGGGGAAGGGGTTTATTCGACCGAGTAGCTCACCGTAGGGAGCGCCGATCCTTTTTGTCAAGAAAAAGGATGGTTCACACCGGATGTGCATTGATTACCGGGAGTTGAACAAGTTGATGGTCAAGAACCGTTATCCCTTACCAAGGATCGATGATCTGTTCGATCAGTTGCAGGGAGCGTCTTGGTTCTCCAAGATTGATTTGAGATCTGGATATCATCAGATGAGGGTGCGGGACGAGAATATCAAGAAGACGGCGTTCAGGACTCGTTATGGGCATTACGAGTTCGTGGTGATGCCTTTTGGGCTCACCAATGCACCGGCAGCGTTCATGGATCTCATGAACCGGGTGTGCAGGTCGATGTTGGATCGTTCAGTGATCGTGTTCATCGACGATATATTGGTGTATTCGAGATCCAGAGAGCAGCATGAGGATCATTTGAGAGAGATTCTCGGAGTTTTGAGATCGGAGAGGCTTTACGCCAAATTCTCCAAGTGTGATTTCTGGTTACGAGAGGTCCAGTTTTTGGGGCATCTCATTAATCAGAGCGGGATATTGGTCGACCCGACCAAGATTGAGGCAGTGATGAATTGGGAGGTGCCGAGATCCCCCACCGAGATCAGGAGTTTTCTGGGGTTGGCCGGCTATTATCGGAGATTTATCAGGGATTTCTCCAAAATTGCCGTTCCTCTCACCAGTTTGACCCGGAAGGGCGTGACTTTCAGATGGGGTCCAGAGCAGCAGGCCTCATTTGAGACTCTTCGCCAGAGATTATGCGAGGCCCCATTATTAGCCCTTCCGAAGGGGATGGAGGATTTTATGGTGTATTGTGACGCATCGATATCGGGTTTGGGTGCGGTGCTTATGCATAGAGGGCATGTGATAGCATACGCATCGAGGCAGCTAAAGCCTCACGAGGTGAGATATCCCACCCACGATTTGGAGTTGGGGCCGTGGTGTTCGCCCTCATGATCTGGCGTCACTATTTGTATGGGGTTCGGTGTACCATATACACGGACCACAAGAGCTTGAAGTATTTGATGGATCAGCCCAACCTAAATATACACCAGAGGAAATGGTTGGATGTGGTAAAGGATTATGATTGTGAGAGCCTGTACCACCCGGGCAAGGCTAATGTGGTGGCCGATGCCCTGAGCCGTAGGGCGGAGAGTGCCCCTATACGAGACGTTTGTATGAGGTTGACGGTGATGACTCCGGTGTTGGATACCATTCGAGGGGCCCAAGCAGAGGCTGTGTGACCGGAGAACCGCAAGAGAGAGCGGGTGATCGGGCAGGTATCAGAGTTCGTTACCGATAGCAGAGTGCTTATGACCTTTCAGGGTCGGATTTGGGTGCCATTCGTGGGCGGGGCACGTACCATACTGATGGAGGAGGCGCATAGGTCGAGGTTCTCGATCCATCCCGGGGCCACTAAGATGTATTTGGACCTGAAAAGAGAATATTGGTGGCCCTGTATGAAGAGGGATGTAGCGTGGTTCGTTGAGAGGTGCTTGACCTGTCGCAGGGTTAAGGCCGAGCACCAGCGTCTGCATGGCAAGTTGCAGCCACTTGAGATTCCCTAGTGGAAGTGGGAACAGATTTCTATGGATTTTATCACCAAATTGTCGAGGACCGCGAGGGGTGTCGATGCAATTTGGGTGATCATCGATCGGCTGACGAAGAGCGCTCATTTTCTGGCTATCAGTGAGAGCTCTTCCGCGGAGAGGCTGGCAGTGTTGTATGTGAGGGAGGTGGTATCTCGGCATGGAGTGCCAATATCGATCGTGTCGGATCGAGATGTACGTTTCACTTCCAGGTTCTGGAAGCAGTTCCATGAGGAGTTGGGCACGAGGCTTCATTTCAGTACCGCTTACCACCTACAGACGGACGGTCAGAGCGAGTGAACGATTTAGACGCTCGAGGACATGCTCCGAGCATGTGTGTTGGACTTCGGAGGGAGTTGGGACACGTATCTGCCATTGGCTATGTTTTCCTATAACAACAGCCACCATTCGAGTATTGGCATGCCTCCCTTCGAGTTGTTGTATGGGAGGAGGTGTCGGACTCCCATCTGCTGGGGAGAGGTAGGGCAGCGAGTGATGGGTAGCACCGAGATAGTGCTTCAGACGACAGAGCAGATAGAGCAGGTGAGACAGAGATTGTTGACAGCTCAGAGTCGCCAGAAGAGTTATGCGGATAGGCGACGATCCGAGCTCGAGTTCCAGGTGGGAGACTTCGTTCTCCTGAAGGTATCTCCTTGGAAAGGAGTGATCCGATTTAGGAAGAGGGGCAAGCTAGGACCCCGGTACATTGGTCTGTTCCGGGTGACCGCGAGGGTGGGCAGTGTAGCGTATCGTTTGGAGCTACCTGCGGAGTTGAGCCACATACATGATACCTTCCACGTGTCTCAGTTGAGGAAGTGTATAGCCGACGAGTCGGCGGTGGTGCCGCTGGAGGATATTCAGGTGGATGCGAGCCTGAATTATGTGGAGAGATCGATCGCGATTCGGGATCGAAAGGTCAAGATTCTGAGGAACAAGGAGGTGCCCCTGGTTCAGGTCCAGTGGCAACATCGGAGAGGGTCCGAGCTGACGTGGGAACCAGAGTTGGAGATGCGGGAGCAGCATCCAGAGTTGTTTGCAGAGCGAGACTTCGAGGGCGAAGTCTGATTCTAGTGGGGGAGATTTGTAACATTCGGATTTCCAGGTATTTTATTTTAACCTTTTATTTTGAGTTAAAGAGAGGGACTCGACGAGTTGGCGCCTAGACTCGTCGAGTAGGATCGCAATTCGCTGACTGGATTAATGAATGGACTCGACGAGTCGGCTAGGTGACTCGACGAGTCTGTGCTGGCGGCAGAAACCCTAAATCTTAGAGTATGTGCCCTATTTAAAGGCCTTTGAGGCCTTCATTTGCGGCCACCGCACCCCTGAGAAACCCTAGAGAGCAGAGAGAAAGCTTGTAGTGCAAGAGGAGGGCTAATTCATCATTCTTGGGTGTGTTTTAGCAAAGGGAAAGAAGGATTTCGAGCTAGGCTGACTTGTGGGACTCAAATCTTCCATCATTTCGTTCAGAGCTGCTGTGGGAGGTAAGGATTCATGTCTATCTTCATTTGAGTAATAGATTTCATGAATGTAGGGTTTCATCTCTTCACTTTGGTAAGAGATCTAGTGTGTGTGATGTCCCCTTGTGACAATATTATCAGATCTGGACCTTGAGAGGTCCAGAGAGTCCCTATTCTTCAGCTTTATGCAATCCTTTATGAGTTTTGGGGCCTAGGTTATTATATTAAGGGTTAGTTTGGCATATAGAGATGATAGTGTGATGCATGGGCCTAAAGTTCAAACCTTTACGTGACTTTTGAGTGCTAGAAGGTTAGATCTACTAGTTGGTGAAGCATATCTGACCTCAGAAGGTCGTTTGAGTGTTGCCATGGAAGGAAATCGCCGAGTCCATAAGGGGACTCGACGAGTCGAGTCGGGTTGACCCGCGATTCATGACCAGTGGTGACTCGTCGAGTGGAAGGTTCACTCGGCGAGTCGAGTGAGGTTTAGATAGACCCAGAGGACACACTTGGACTCACCGAGTCACCTATGTACACTCGACGAGTCTGGTCAAAGTTGACCGTTGACTTTTAGGGTCCAGTCAATGTTCGGACTTTTGAGCCATTGGAGGGGTAAAATGGTCTTTTACCCTCCTGAGAGAACTCAAAGAGGGAATAGCCTAGCCTTTGAGAGTCGTATTGATTAGAGTAATTATTTTATGTGATTAGGCGGAGGCTAGATCAGTATTTCCGAGTTCGAGATTTACCGAGTTACCCAAGGTGAGTCTTCTCACTATACTTTACCTAGAGTGGTAATTATAGTTATGTGTCAGAATATCTTGTATGTTATTTATATGATGTGTTGCACTGCATTATTCTATGTGATTTATGCTGTGTGTATGATTCCAGAGCTTACACAGTTCGGACCAAAGGGTCCACAGAGTTAGGACCAGAGGGTCCACAGAGTTATAGCCTCGAGTGGCTAATATGTGTTGTTGGTGGTATTTTGGGGAACTCACTAAGTATTTATGCTTACAGTGTTATGTGTTATGTGTTTCAGGTACTAGTGATGATCGCGGGAAGGCGCTGGCATGATCCGTACACACAGACCGATGATTTTATTTGTGATCTTGGGATATGTTTTATTTGATGACAATTGTTGAACATGATATTTGAGAATGTTTAAATGATAATAATGTTGTTTGAAAAACAAAAAATTGTTTTGAAAATTTTACGTCGTTACAACTGCCGCCCATATCCTTAATCTAGTCCATACTAAGAAGGTTGCCAAAACACCTCACGAGATGTGGACTGGGAAAGTTCCCAATCTGGACCACATCAAGATTTGGGGTTGCGAGGCTTTCGTGAGGCGCGAGTGTCATGACAAGCTTGAACCTTGAAGTGAGAGGTGTATTTTCATCGGCTATCCACACAGATCCTTTGGTTACCTCTTCTACAGGCCTAGTGAAAATGTGGTCTTTGTAGCAAGAAGGGGAGTCTTTCGTGAGAGAGAATTCATAAGCCAAGGAAACAGTGGGAGGAAAATTGACATTGAAGAACTTCAAGAGTCAAGTGGTGAAGGAACCTCAAACACTATCAACGAACCTGAGGAGGAAACTCCTGTTAAGACGATAGATGAGTCTGTACCTCCGAGGCGTTCCACTAGATTTAGGAACACACCTGATTTTTATTATGGTTATCACATCACCATTGAAGGTGATACATTTATTAGTGATAGTCCACTTATAGATTTGGATGAACCTAATAATTACAGGGAAGCCATGGCAGGCCCTGAGTCTGCTAAATGGAAGGAGGCTATGGACAGCGAGATTCAGTCCATGTATGGCAATCAAGTTTGGAACTTGGTTGACAATGTACCAGGTCGTAAGATAGTTGGGTTCAAAAGGATCTTCAAAAAGAAGACCGACATGGATGGGAAGGTACACACCTACAAAGCAAGACTGGTGGCAAAGGGCTTTACTCAAACTCCGGGAGTTAACTTTGATGAGACCTTCTCACCAATAGCAAAGATTAAGTCTATTAGAGTTTTGCTGGCCATAGCTACATTTCATGATTATGAAATATGGCAAATAGATGTCAAAACCGCTTTCCTTAATGGGAAGTTGGCTGAGGATGTTTACATGGCTCAGCCAGAGGGTTTTTTCGATGCAAAGTACCCTAATAGGGTGTGTAAGCTTGAGAAATCCATTTATGGATTAAAACAAGCATCTCGCAGATGGAATCTTTGCTTTGATGAGAAAGTCAAAGAGTTTGGCTTTTCGTGGAGTGAGGATGAGTCCTATGTGTATGTTAGAGCTAGTGGGAGTATAGTTAGCTTTCTGGTGTTGTATGTGGATGACATACTACTCATAGGAAATAACATCCCAACTTTGTAGGAGGTTAAGTCCTGGCTTGGGAAGTGTTTCGCTATGAAGGACCTTGGAGAAGCTGCCTATATCCTATGGATAAGGATAATGAGAGACAGGTGTAAGAGACTAATTGGAGTTAGTCAGAGTATCTACTTGGATAAGGTGTTGAAAAGATTCAACATGCAGAATTCCAAGAAAGTGGATTTACCGATCCAGCACAATGCCAAACTGAGTAAGACTCAGAGTCCGAGTACAGAGGCTGAGATAGCTAAGATGAGTCGATTTCCATATGCTTCCACTGTTGGCTCGATCATGTATGCTATGACTTGTACTCGCCCTGATGTGGCCTTTGCTTTGAGCATGGTTAGCAGATTTCAGGGAAATCCTGCCATGTCACACTGGATTGCGGTAAAGAATATTCTCAAGTACCTACGGAGGACTAAGGACTGGGTCCTTACCCTTGGTGGGAGTGATGACTTGAGAGTGATTGGGTATAGTGATGCTAGCTTTCAGACCGACAGGGATAATTTCCGCTCTCAGTCAGGTTGGGTCTTTACCCTAAATGGAGGAGCAATTACTTGGAAAAGTTCCAAGCAGGAGACAGTAGCTGATTCTACTTGTGAATCAGAGTACATAGCAGCGAGTGAAGCGGAGAAGGAGGCAATATGGCTGAAGAACTTCATTGGAGATCTTGGAGTTGTGCCAGCTATACAAGAGCCTATGGAGATTTTCTATGACAGCAATAGTGCGGTTGCCTTAGCCAAGGAGCCAAGAGATCACGGTAGATCCAGACATATTGACAGAAAATACCATCTTCATAAGACACAAGATAGAGGAAGGACTCCTCGTGGCAAAGAGGGTATCGTCAGAAGAGAACCCTGCAGATCCCCTCACGAAGGGACTGACTAGGGTTAGGCATTTACAGCATGCAAGAAGCATCGGGTTGAGGGACGATATTAGTTTTAATAATTAGATTTCTGAAACTTGTAAAATATAATTGACATTTGATGATTAAATAAAAGTTGTTATTTATTTATGAGTAAAGTGTTACTATCCTATGTTGATCGTTTACTATTGTTTCAATTTTGCATGTTTTGACTTCCAGAATAATTATTTTATTCAAACTCTCCACAGTCGGTCATATGTCGGAAGTAGATATGAATCAAGACTGTCATGAATTTGGCTTGTAAGATTTGTCTAAGGTGCATTAGACATAACAATGGTTGCTACAACATTCATGAGTGCTCATAAGTCCTGAGTATTGGATTAAACTCACGCTCGCTTGTATCACTTCATGGAATTTATCTCGAGTGATCGCGAGACGGTAATATCATATATATCTTCAAACCTAGAGATATGAGTTGTTGACTATGATTTGGTTATCCATTGATTGTACAAAAACGCATCAGTAACTTGATGTCATAAAACGTGCTTTTGTGCATAATTCAACAAGTAGTTAGTACAAGCATATGCGTCGAAGTTTATATGTTCTTTCTAGAAATAGAAGCGATATCTGGGCCCCTCGATGATTTGGTTTTGACTTATGTGTCGGGCCTGGTCAGAGCCTAATTGATGTGTTCAATTTAGTTCTATGTCAGACAAATCAGAGATCGAGAAACAAATGTTGGACAATAAGTTAGACCATGTTCCATGTGTTTGTCCGACTGATATCTTAAGAACAGAGGAGTATATGATCACTTATCTAAAATGGCGCTTAATAGTTCAACAGAGTTTTAAAGAGCTACGATTTCTGGTTGGTTCCTGAAGTTATACTTGCAACTATAGTTATTAGACTTATCCAAGTGGGAGACTGTTGGATAAAGTGTCTAAGTCCGTAACTATATTTGGTATCAACTTGATCCGACCCGGCATGGTCCATTTGGGTTGCACTTCACCTAACAACTTGTATGGATATACTTTTGAGAATAGGATGTTTATGATATATTAATATATTATTAGTTATAATATATTAATATGATATCATAATTATTTAATTAGTATTGATCAAGAATTAATTTAGAATTAATTTAGTGATCAAAATGGAGCTAATTAAATATGGACTCTTGTTTATATATATGGATTGGGCTAAGATTTATTTAGGATGGGCTAAGAGTATATGGAGTCCATGGATAGTCCATGGAGCTTTTAACCCATGGATCCTAGGTAAATGAAGAGTCATGGGTATTAGGGTTTAACCCTAATCCTCCATAGTATATAAAGGAGTCCTTGGTTCTAGAATTGGCACTAGTGTGTGTGAGCATAAGGGTGAGCCGATTTCTATAGTGTTCTTATTCTCTCAAGAGCTTCCAACTTGTGTTGGTGATTTGTGGCACCACTTGAGGCATCCACACTATTGGTGCTAGGCTCATAAACTCCAAGCAATCGACCACAAAAGAAAGGTATGTTGTTCTACTTAATGTTTTGTATTACAAGTACCCCATAACATGCTAGTTAGGTTGTAAACCTTGGAAATCAAATTTGCATGTATTTTAGAGAAAACATAGATCCAAGGTTTCTAGGGTTGCATGTACACCATAGGAGTGTTAGTATGCTCAAAACCCAACACATATCACATAACACGATAAGCACGAAGCTTAGCGAGTTCCCTAAAATACCACATACACAAACAATAAGCCTCTCATGGCTATAGCTCAGCATAGACCCACCGGTCATGCGTCTCAGTGAAGACCCTCTGGTCTCACAGCTCAGGTTGGACCCTCTGGTCCTATCTCATAACCCAGAATATACACAAAATAAGATGATAACATAAGTCATAACAACAGGATGCATAATAGCACATATCTCAGTATTAGCTCATAAGAATACACATACACATGACAATATAGCAGCATAAGTCACAAAGACAATATGCATGATAGCACATATCACTGATAGCACATATCACTGATAGCACATATCACAATATAAACAAATAGGACCCTCCGGTCGATAACGTAATAAGACCCTCTGGTAAATAGTGAGGACCCTCCGGTCCTGTATCTTAGTAAAGACCCTTTGGTCACACACAAAATTACCACTCAGCTAAGTATAGTGAGAAGACTCACCTCACGAAATAAAGCAACGTATTCCCCCCTCGAGCTGCTGGTCAAATCTCCGCCCCTCCACGGCCTCCAAAATCTGCAGTTGACCAAAACCATAAAATAAACAGAAGTCAGTACTCAAGATTGACCCAACCCTAAAAGTCAACGGAAGTCAACACTCAAGTCAACAGTCCATGTCGACTCAACTCGCCGAGTCAACTCGATAAGGACTACTTTGATGGTCAAAACTAGTCCTGTATCTCATATATATATATATATATATATATATATATATATATATATATATATATATATATATATATATATATATATATATATCTCATAATGTAAACAAGTAATGGTATTTTGGGAACTCTTGATTCGGTATTTTGGGAAATCATCGCTCGGGCTCTGAACTCAATAAATCGTAAAAACCCAAGTCAACTCGCCGAGTCCATGCAGCATCCAGAAGACCATGAAAACCCTATCAACTCGTCGATTTGGCTCGTCAACTCGCTGAGTTCACTCTCAAGCCAAAAACGGGTAAAACCCTTTCAACTCGTCGAGTTGGCTCATCAACTCGTCGAGTCCCTTAAGTCCATTTCTCATTCAGTCGATTTAAGGCAGATCTACAACTCCATACTCCAGATCTATCCTCTTAAGGCTCGAATATCACGTAAAGCTTCGATCTTTACGTTCATGCATGACATATTTGCTCCATAATGCCAATACAAGCTCCAACAAGGGTTTGGTGCTCATAGGCTTGCCTTTAGTTCCATAAAGCTTGGGTCTTTGGGCTCACAAGACTTCCTACAATCCAGATCTGAGGTTTCAACCTCAAGATATGCTTAAGGGACTCAATAACACAAGAAGGATGGGGAAAAGCCCTAGAACTCCCCCAAACCAAGGTCTCATAAGAAAAATGATCAAGATAGCATCTTTTTACCTCAAACCGAAGCTATCCACTGAAAACCTCTAGATCTAAACGTCCCTCCTTACTCCAAGCCTTAATGTTTTCCTCTTTCTTCTCTCAAGGTGTACCAAAATGCTCAAAATAGCCTCCCATCCTCATACAACAAGCTAAAACTCGATTAGGGTTCTTCACAGTACTCAAGGGTAATGAGGGAGGAAGAAATGAGGGCTTAAGGCCCTTTAAATAGGACACAAACCCGTAGATTTAGGGTTTCCTCGCACAACGCCAACTCGGCGGGTCGGCTCTCCAACTCGGCGAGTTGGCTACTAAACCCACGTGGCCAAACCGACTCTACTCGACGAGTTGATCCTCCAACTCGTCGAGTTTCTCAAACAACCAACAAGTAACTCAATTAAATATAGTATCTGGGAGTTGGGGTGTTACATTGACTTTCACCGATCCAAGTCTGTTGCTGGTTGTTGGGAATTTAAAAGGTTAAGATTGCAAGGTGTCAATTTTATCTTTGTCCCATAAAGGTGGGTGAAAAAACTAATAATGGGCTTATAAGGTTTTTCCCTTATATAGACTTCAAAAATTGTAGTGGAAATTAATTGAAAGATCATCGCTCATGTTTTTTGAGTCTCTTAGGATTTCAAAAAATATAAATACAACTCTCCTAAATCCGTATTCCTCACTCCAAAATCGAGATCTCCTATTCTCCCTTCTCTGCGATTTGCAAGCAGAAAGTTCTAATTCTTCATAGTATTTTCTTTGTGTTTATCGGTCATAATGGTAATCTGTATTAAAATCTTAATCTTGGGTTTTACGCTGAAGCCTACAACCATAGAGCAACGTAAAAACCTAAAGAACAAGAGTCATTCCATGTAGCTTTCAACAATAAAGAATCAACGATGGTAGATTGGTTTTTATTTTCTATCACATATTTTAGTTTGTCTGACAATGGGACACACTCCTACCTTTCTTATGATCAGATCTCATGGCGAATACTCAATCTGATTTTTGGACAAAATTGGTAATTATATGATAATAATAATAATAATAACTTGACTTATTATTTGTGATGAATAGACTATAATTCTCAATATTATTTATAGGTTTGGTTTGGATATTATTGTCGATTTGGTATAATTTTACAATACTAAATATTAAATTAATTGTCTTTCAAGTCTAAAATACAGTCTTAAAGGTTTTCAATTTTTGATTAAAATTCTATACAAAGACACTAAAATATCTTTGGCCAACTTTAGACTACTGAATCAAGAGTTCATCAAAATGGATTACTTTGACGGTCAAAACTACTCCTGTATTGTGCACTATTGGCCCGACAAGGACAAGTTGAAAAAAATTCCACGAGTCCATTAAAAATATATTTGTTGAAAGTATATTCTCAATTAAAAACTTATCATCATCATTTGTTCTTTAAAATGTAATTTATTTTTTTAAGGGTAAGAGTTGTAAGTTCTTGAATGTAGTGGGTGTTTGTTGTTGTTTTCGTATGCAAATAGAAACATGCGAGTCATGGGTACGCGAACCATGTCTGACCATATCCGTCGACCCATGTATATATTGTAATTGAAAGCAACAGTTGGTTCATTCGTTCGTTCTTCACTTGCATATTGTGTGTGTTTCCTCTCGTTTTAGGGTTTTCTTATACATAGTTAAGGTTGGTTCAATTTAGGGTTTCTTACTAATCTTTGTACTCCATTTATGTTCTTGTACGTCTTATATACCTTCTGAGTGTGAGTGAATCTGTAATGAGATTTCAGTTGTATATTGTTGATGTAAACCATCCGATTCATAAATGAATGAATTGATGATGTTGCGAATGTGTTCAATCTGTCTCGTTTATACTTACTAACATGGTATCAGAGCCATCAGATATTCTGGTTGGCTGTTGGTGATGTTTATCGACGATCGCTGATGATTCATGTAGTTTTGTTTCTGTTCTTGTTCTTCCGCAATTTTTTTATTCTATTCTCTATTATTTGGTTGTGTAACCTTGTAGTTCTGACACTAATTGTGTCAGTTCTAGGATTTCCTTCTTGCAATTGTTATTGTTTCTTGTAAACCTTATGGATTTAAGACTAGTTGTGTCCAATTTAGGGTTACTTGTGTTCTTTCTTTTTATCTGCTATTTTGTGTGAATCCAGTTACTGCAAGTCTTTTGTTTGCTCTTGCAGTTCTAGTAAATCGTCTCTCTGATACTGAAGGATCTGTGGTGTTGGAATCCTTCCTCGAAGATATTGTTGATTCTCATATCTCTACTCACTCAATCTCAAATCTAGGTTTGATTAACTTTGTTTAGAGAACGAATCTTCGATCTGAAATAACTCTTACAGGGAACGAACTCTAGAAGAGATGAGCGGTCATCTGGATGTTGAAGTGGCACTGGACCACTGTGAGGGTTTCTCGTTCTCTTCTATCTTCTTTATTAGTTGTAGTTTTGGGATATCCTGGTGTACTTAAGTACACCATCTATTAGTTTTTGTGTCCTTATTTGCTATTGTGTTTCATTTTTTCATGTGTGTTTTTCGACTCTGTTTTAGTCGTCTTCGATCCCAAGAAATATGGTGACCATTTGGACTTTAAGGTCAATACAGTTGTCTGTGATTTTTCCTTGTTGTGTTTGCTTATTTGTGTCTAATTTGTTTCTATGGTTGATTCTAATACTCCTCCTGAGGGAAGTGGAAATGATGACTCGAATCCAATTAACTTCGATGATCCCCTTTAGATTCACCCCTTAGATAATGCTATAACCATCATTGTTACTTTAAAACTTACTGGTAATGAGAACATTTGTTTATGGAGAAGTTTTGTCTAGGGCTCTTAAGGCTAGAAACAAACTAGGTTTTGGTGATGGAACCTTTAATAAATCTTTTGTTGAACAAAATAAACAATCTAAGTGGGAAAGGGCCAATGTTGTTGTATGTTCTTGGATCTTGTCCTCTATTTCTAAGTCTATATATACGATTCATGCTTATTCTGAAATAGCCCAAGACATCAGTGAAAGTATTTTTGAAACATATAACAAGGCAGAGGGGTTAGTTATTTTTAATATTCATCAACAAATTAATTCCTTAAAACAAAATGGAACATTTGTCTCTGATTATTTCAATAAACTTAATTATGGAAAGGATTTGATGGGTTGACTAGTCTTTCTGAATGTACTTGTGAGGCTGCTATCAAGCTAAATGATCATTCCAAAATGATGAAGCTTATGCAGTTTCTTAGTGGTCTTGATGAGTCCTATAACCAGGTTAAAAGTCATATTCTTCTAATGGATTCCCTTCCTAATGTTAAAACTACTTTTTCTATAATATTTTGTGAAGAATCTCTTCAGATGAATGGCTCCTTGTCCACTACTCAGTCCTCTTCCAAAAGTTAACCTACTGCTTTTAATAGTAAAGCCTACAATAGGTTCACTTCTGGCAATTCAAACAATAGGAATAGAAATAATCAAGGGCTCCAGTGTAAAAAATGTGGGATCAAGGGTCATTCCATAGAAAGATGTTATAAAATAATTGGGTATCCCAAATACTTTAAACCTAGGGGTGACTCATCGGGTCAGTCCATTCAGAATAGGAATTTTTATGTCAATAGTTATAATGTTTCTAATTCGTTTGTGTCTTCTGAAACTTCTGGAGATCCCGAGTTTCATCAACTTACCAAGGATCAATACATCAAATTTATTCATCTCATTAATGATAAACAATCTATTGATGGTTCCTCTGCCAGTGCTAACATGGAAGGTACTTGTTTGTTTAATGCTTTTAATTCTACTTGCAATTATCAAAAATGAATTGTAGATTCAGGAGCTAATCAACATATGATTGCTTCTGAATCTCTTCTTCATGATACCTCTACTAATGGTACCTCTACTAAAATTGAGAAAAATGAGAATTTAAATGTCTCTAGTTCTCTTACTTTGTTTGATGTTTTTGTGGTCCCTGAATTTAATGTTAACCTATTATCAGTTCATAAGGTTTATAAATATATCAAGTGTGAGGTTGTTTTTAATGAACATAGTTGTAAAATTCAGGATTTACGGTCAAAGGAGATGGTGGGGAGTGGTAGAGAGTCTAGAGGTCTCTATTATATAGATAATGCACCTTCAAGTAATAGTTTGTGTTCTAATTCTAATACTACCATCTGTTATGTTTCTAAACTTACTTGGAATAGTAGGTTAGGACATCCTTCTAATCAGGCTTTAAGTTCTTTAAAACAAAATCTTAATTTTGTAAATGATACTTTACCTCCTTGTGATGTCTATCATAAAGCCAAACAGACAAGAGAAGTGTTCCCTCTTTAGTCATCATAGTACTACAAAACTTGGTGAGCTTATTCATCTAGATGTTTGGGGGCCTTATAGGGTGACTACTTCAGAAGGTTATAGGTTTTTTTCTAACTATTGTTGATGACTTTACAAGAGTAACTTGGGTTTATTTGCTTAAATCTAAAGATGAAGTTTTTAAATATGTTTCTGCTTTCCTTAATATTTTAGTTAATAAATTTGAAGTTAAAGTTAAGAATGTAAGGTCTGGTAATGGTACTGAATTTTTAAACTATAATATGAAGTCTCTTTTTGAAAGTAAAGGTATTATTCATCAGAACTCATGTGTTCACATACCCCAACAAAATGGTGTGGTAGAGAGGAAGCATAGGCATATTTTAAATTTTGCAAGATCCTTTGTTTTCCAGTCTAGTCTTCCTCTTGATTTTTGGGGTGATGTTCTTACCTCTGTGTTTCTTATAAATAGAAATCCTACTTCTGATTTAAATGGTTTTTCTCCTTATGAGCTTGTTTATAAGTCTTCTCCTAGTTTTGACAAGTTAAAAGTTTTCGGTTGTCTTTGTTTTGCAACTAAACTTAATGTTTCTAATAAGTTTTCTACTATAGCAGAGAAGTATGTTTTTATTGGTTATTCTTCTGAGAAAAAAAGTTATAAAGTTATAAGTCTTGATTCCAATTTTGTTTTTGTTTCTAGGGATGTGAAATTCTATGAATCTTTGTTTCCTTTCAAACTTAAAACTACTACTGCTTTTGATAAATCTCATGATTTAGTTGACTCTTGTGATCCATTTTCCTATGATGATCCATTAGTTTCTAGTAATATACAAGAGAACTCTGGTTTAGATGACTTGAGAGTTAGCCATCAATGGGATGGTGCTAGAGCAGCTCATAACGTGGATGAGACCTCCACAAGTGGGGTCAACAACCAGAGTGGCAGGGAACACGTGTCTTCTGTTGATGAGGCTATTCCTAGCTCATCTACCTTGGCTGAGGAAAATATTTTTAATAATATTAATCCTTATAATAGTCACACTGTAGGGGTCACTAGGCCTGGTCGGAATATATGCATGCCAATTAAGTTTAATGACTATGTTGTTGAGGGTAGACACATATATGGAATTGAAAGGTTTGTTAATTACTCTTGTTTGAATAATGGCAATAAATGTTTTGCTTCTAATCTAAATAAAACCTGTGAACCTAAGTTATATAAAGAGGCTTCCCTTGACCCTAATTGGGTTAATGCCATGAATGAAGAAATGGAGGCTTTATATAGGAATCATACTTGGGATATTGTTGAACTTCCTCTTAACAGAAAACCTATATGATGTCGTTGGATATATAAAATAAAATATAAGTCAAATGGGGAAGTTGAAAGATATGAGGCTAGACTTGTTGCTAAAGGATATAATCAAAGGGAAGGAATTGACTATGAGGAGACCTTTTCTCCTGTAGCCAAGATTGTAACTGTTAGGATTGTTATTTGTCTTGTTGTTAATCATTCTTGGCCTCTTTTCCAACTTGACATTAATAATGCATTTTATATGGAGATTTAGTTGAAAGTGTGTATATGTTTTTACCTGAAGGTTATTATTCCAATGATGACTCTAGGGTGTGTAAATTGGTTAAGTCTCTTTATGGACTTAAACAAGCTCCTAGAAAGTGGAATAAGAAATTATGTTACTCTCTTACTGGTTTTGGTTTTACTCAAAGCATTAATGACTATTCGTTACTTGTTAAGTCTGTAAAAAATAAAATTGTTATATTACTTGTTTATGTTGATGATATAATATTAACTAGGAACTGTAATATAGACTTGAATAAAGTTAAGGAATTTCTTAAGTACTAGTTCAGAATTAAGGATTTAGGTGAGTTAAAATATTTTTTGGGAATTGAGGTTTTATTTGTTAAAATGAAATTTGTTTGAATCAAAGAAATACTATATGGAACTCCTTAATGAGTTTGGGATGTTAGGTTGTAAACATGTCAAAACCCCTCTTGAAGTTAACTTGGTTGTTAGTCATGATAGTGATGATAGTTCTGATTGTTTAGTCAATATTACAGAATTTCAAAAACTAATTGGAAAGTTGATATATTTGACTGTAACTAGACCTGATATCTGTTATGCAGTTCAAGTTTTAAGTCAACATATGCATAAACCTCGTAAATCTCACTTAAATGTTGTTTTTCGATTATTGAGATATCTGAAAGATTATCCTGGAAAAGGTGTTTTAATTTCTAAGTCTGGTTCATTTAACATTACTGGGTATGCTGATGTTGATTGGGCCAAGTGTCTCAACGCTAGGAGGTCAGTGTCAGGATATATTGTCAGGATATTTGGTTTATCTAGGAGGTTCCTTAATCTCTTGGAAAAGTAAGAAACAAAGCACTGTGTCGAGATCCTCAACAGAATCTGAATATCGTGCTTTGGGATCTGTTACTTGTGAAATCTTATGGATTTTAAAAGTTCAATTTGATCTTGGTCATAAAGGTTTAACTCCTGTAAATGTGTTTTGTGATAATGAGTCTGTTATCAAACTTGCTTTAAACCCTATGTTTCATGAGAAAACAAAACATTTTGAAATTGATGTTCACTTTGTTAGGGAAAAAATTTAAAATGGTATTTGAAAAGTGGTTAAAATTGATTCATCATTACAAAATGTAGATATTTTGACTAAGTTGTTGACTTCTTTTCAACATAATTTTCTGTCTGAAAGTATATTCTCAATGACAAACTTATCATCATCATTTGTTCTTTAATAAGTATTTTTTTTATTTAAGGGTAAGAGTTGTAAGTTCTTGAATGTAGTGGGTGTTAGTTGTTGTTTTCGTTTGTAGGTTAATAGAAGCACGTAGGTCATGGGTATCCAAACCGTGTTTGACCATATCCGTTGACCTAAGTGTATAGTGTAATTGAGAGCATCAGTTGGTTCATTTGCTCATTCTTCACTTGCAGATTGTGTGTGTTTTCTCTCGTTTTAGGGTTTTCTTCTACACAGTTAGGGTTGGTTCAATTTAGGGTTTCTTACTAATCTTTGTACTCCGTTTATGTTCTTGTACATCTTATATACCTTCTGAGTGTGCGTGAATCTGTAGTGAAGTTTCAATTGTATAGTTGTATATTGTTGATGTAAACCATTTTATTCACAAATGAATGAATTGATGATGTTGGGAATGTGTTGAATCTGTCTCATTTATACTTTCTAACTATTTTTATAATCAACAACAAATGAACCACATCTCTATACCAAGGCTATGTGTCTTACATGAGACAAAACTGCCTGTACCATCTATTTTCAAGATGAGAATGAGCCAATGAGGGCATCCATTTTGTTGCATAGACAAAATGTCCATACCGAATCTATGCCCCCATTGTTGCACCTTTTTAGGTGGGCTAGAAAATTTACATCAGATCTTAGTGTATTCCAATCACAATGACAGAACAAATGGGCCCTAAGTAGACTTTATTCCATATTGTAATGACCGAAGAACAGACCTCGAAGGTGCCAAACATCACGGCTTGTGGTATGCACACTTATTCGAATTCAGTGGCGATCACTTATTCATCCTTTTGTCATATATGGGTTCTAAGAACTTAAAATTATGAACCCATGGAGATCCATCGTGTAAAACAACCCTCTCTCATTCATTTTTCCATCCAAAATCATATTAAAGTCAATTTTCAATATATATATATATATATATATATATATATATATATATATATATATATATATATATATATATATATATATATATATATACACCCAAAAGAAAGAGCCAACTTTCACTTGTAATCTTCAAATTGAATTCAAATGCATAGAACAACCCCCTTTGATTCCTATATTCATCCAAAACTTCAAAAAGTTGAAAGTTTTTGGGTTTAAATGCAGTAACCAAATTCCCAAGTCTACAATCAATCAAGTTGAAAGAACATATCATATGGAGTATGCAAAGAATCATCGTCAACAGAACCTCAACAACTGATTTTGTAATTGAAAGGCAAAAAGCCGAAAACATATCAGTTGCATGTCCTTACTGGTTTTGAGATGTGGATCTCTTTGCTCTTAATAATAACTATATAACCACAATACAGTGTGAAAGATAGTTGGACCAAATGTTCATTTTTGGAAAAAGAGGCCCATGTCTCGGGCAAAATTAGTTGGACCAAATTTTTGTTAGGAAAAATTCAAATAGTTAACGAGTTTATGGGAAAAATTCATATTTTAAAACTAAATTTACAAGAACACATCTCCCTCTCCTAAGCTTTTGCAAATGAAAACTTTTTTGTTCATCTAAGCAACCATTGGCATATTCAAAAACATAAACCAATTACTTTTTTTGTCATTCGGTTTCCAACATTAAATTGAATCATACCAAGTGATACGAAGTCAAACTTGAAGATAGAAATATAGAGAAAAACAGAAACTGATACTGAAAAATGCAATGTATGATCAACACTAACATGAGGAATCCATATAACTACACGACACTAAAATCCAACTGATCAAGCAGAAGTAGTGTTTCCATGTACAAGCTAACAAACAATGCACCATGTTTCCCATTAATCCCTGTATCATTGAAGCGTTTTGAGCTGGGTTCATAGACAACAACTGTAGCTGGTTCTCCATAATCATCTTGTGTTTCCATAATAGCTTCATCCTTCTTTGTAAATCCCAGAATCTTTATCGAATCACATTCTTTCTCAATGGTGAACAGTTATGTAAACAAATGAGGAACAGAATGATCCATAATCCATACATCACAAACTTGGAGTTCACTTTGTGATTGTGAATCAGTGTATGTAATGTATTCAAGCACAGCAAGAGATTCACATACCTTAGAGACAGATTGTGTAACACGTACAAAACCATGGTATGCTAAACTTTTTGGTAGATCTATCACTTTAAATTCATGGGTAGTCATATCAAATGAAACAATCAAATTTTTTTGTATTGGCCTTCAAAAGCAGCCTAATAGATAAAATTATCTATAACTACTTGAGACCATGTAACTTGAATTGATTTCTTAGGCAGATTGTTAGATAGAATTCTCCAGCTACCTTTACTCAATGTAAAAACTTCAACCATGGGAGAACTATCATCAGTTGTAAAATACGTATCGACATTTGTAATCTTGACAATGGTAGGGTCGTTAGTGATAGGACAAACCCCAAACCCAAGAACAAATTTTGACCAACGTGACTCACCTGGAACAGTTACACAAATTGATTTTCTAATGGAGGGATTCCAAAGAACAGCCATTTCTGTTGCAAATTCAAAACGTGGATGACTTGGATCTTGATAATAACCGTAGAAACACAGCAATCCCTGAGAGCTACCCACCATTTTTAAATCGTTTAAGAATTTTGAGAGCACAGGAACAGCGGGAGCGACCTCTTGTTGGGCAAAGGCCTCGTCATCGACAAAAGTAACATACTTTTCGTTTGTGTCTACTGGATCTTTGTACCATACAAGTAGACGCTGTCGATCGGTTTGGTGGACTCTGTAACCAGAGATAAACTCTGAGCTGTCGATCAAAGATTTCCATGGTTTTGATACGGATCTGAATTGAAGCAATGACTTCACAGGAAGTCTTTTGATGATTTCTGCTTGGATTTCGAAAGCGACGTATTCTGACATTGTAATTTTGGGTGATGATCGGAGGTTATGAATTTCTAGGGTTTACATAAAGGGGATAAGCGAAGGGTTTTTATAGCTAACAATAGCGTTGCAACATTGTGTTCCCGCCAAAACCCCGGAAAAGCGATGATTAAACCTTATAAATATCCTCCTGAAATTATTATAAAAAATAAAGTTTGAGAAGAGTTGTCATGAGTCTCCATTAAGATTATCAATATCAACTTTAGGATTTGATGTTGATTTTATACATGTTTGTCTACTTCACATTCTTCGATACAAGAGAACTAACTATCAAAACTTACCTAATCTTTTTATTCCAGTTGTTTATATTTCGATTTGTTCTAGTTGTTTATATTTCGATTTGCACTTGTTGAACCAATTTGCCACTAATAGTTGAAGAACCCCTTTATTGCTCCTAACATGTAATTGGCCTTGACATATACTATCTCATTAATTTCCAATTCATATTTTTTAACTCATTTTGTAATAAAAGGAAAAATGACTCATGAGGAGGGTAATCAACTATTAATTTTGTTCACATTTGGTCATTTTCCTTTTTTTGTATGCAATATATCATCGAACTTTTGTTTGTGTTCATCACAACCCTTTTGACCCTATTTAATCATCCTTGTGGTCCAAATGTGAACAAAATTAACAGTTTAATACCCCCGAGTCATTTTCCTGACAAAATATTCCATAAATGGTCCAAGTAGCTTCCAACTTGTAATTTCAAAACCTTATCTTTTGGGTAACTCTAAAAAGGACAACCAATTTTAAAATGACCAATTTAGATTTATTTATTTATTTTTTAACTTAATTATGATTTTCTTTTAGGGTTTCTTTACGGTTGGAAAGTGTCAAATATCATTAAATATTACTAGTATTTCTAATAATAGTAGAGTCCTCTTAGGTTGTCCCCAAGACTCAAATTAAGTAAAATCAGTAAA
Source organism: Lactuca virosa (assembly GCF_052849685.1). Classification (NCBI taxonomy): domain Eukaryota; kingdom Viridiplantae; phylum Streptophyta; class Magnoliopsida; order Asterales; family Asteraceae; genus Lactuca; species Lactuca virosa. The sequence goes on from NC_136427.1 coordinate 28,552,990, forward strand.
TAAGGAATTTGTTTATTAATTATTATAGTTTAATAATTAATTAGAAACCAGTTGGAAAATATTTTGGTAATTAATTAACAGTTTAATTAACTAAAGGGTTGAATTTAGTTAGTCAATAGTTGATTAATCAGTAATATTACAGAACCACACATGGAAGGAGGTAGACGGAATTTCCCTTGGGAATGAGGGAATTTCATTTTTAGGGTTATCTCTCCTCACATCGAATGAAGGATAAAATCTAGAAAGTAATTCAATACTATAAATAGCGTCTTAGGGGTTTTATTCTTCTTTGCTCGTTTTTGGCTTGAAGTTTTCATCAGTAACATCCTGATGTTGAGGTAATTCCAAATTTTAACCCTTAGTATGAAGATTATTGCATTTTAACCCTTTTGTGTGAGAAATGTTGCAAAATGACCCATAGTGGTATTTTTGTAAATTTTGGGGCGTGGGCACGTACTATGGGCATACATATTATACGTTGGTGTACGTGGTGAGATCCCAAACCCTAATTTTTAGGGTTTGGACCATATTTAATCATCCTTATGGCCTCAAAACCTCTTCTCTCATCAGCCTCCATCACCCCCATTCAACCTTAGCAAACCCTAATTCTTTGTTTGGGCATTCTTGACCTTTGGTCTGCATTTTAGCGGCCTTGAAGGAGAAGGAAGGAAGTGGAACCACCTTAGAATATTGAAGAAGCTTTGGATATAGAATCTTCATCTATCTAGCAACCTCCAAGAGGTATAAAGTTCTAAAGATGGCTTGTATTTCTTTAGTTCTTGTTAGTTCTTGATTCATGAAGCATTTTGGTCCCAAGTCTCGACCTTTATACGTATGGCATACTCCAGCCTATATAAGATGTCCTTTAAGATGTTTTGAGACGTCTAGAAGCACAAAAATGTGAACTTGGCACTTAGTTCTTCCCCATGCATGTACTAGGATGTGCTAATGGATTAAGAAGTTAGGGTTTGTTGGTATTAAGCACTTCTAGCCATGCAAAGTCATAAAGTTGGAAACTTTTGTTGGGTTTTGAGCATTCTAACACTCCTATGGTGTACATGCAACCCTATAAACCTTGGATCTATGTTTTCTCTATTATACATGCAAATATTAACTATTCGAAGGTTTCATCCTAACTAGCATATTATGAAGCACCTATACTACAAAGTTCTAGTTAGATGACATACATTTTGATGTAGCTTGATGTCTTCAAGCTTTAAGAGCTTAGCCCCAATAGTGTGGAAGCCTCAAATGGAATCACAAATCACCAAAACACCTTGGAAGAACTTGAGAGAATATGTATGCACACTAAAATCGGCCCACACTTTTTTTTCACACACTTGTGCCAATTTTGTGAGCCAATGACCCCTTTATATATTATGGAGGATTAGGGTTACATCCATGTAAACCCTAATACCCATGACCTTTCATTTACATAGGATCCATGGGTTAAAATCTCCATGGACCATCCATGAAAGCTTAGCCCAACCTAAATGAACTTGGCCCATTCGAAATATATAAGAGTCCATATTTAATTAGTTCTGTTTTGATCACTTAATTAATTCTAAATTAATTCTTGATCAATACTAATTAAATAATATGATTCCATATTAATATATTAGAACTTATAATATATTAATATAAATCATAAATATACCATTCTCAAAAGACTATCCATATAAATTGTGCCGGTGAAGTGCAACCCAAATGGACCATACCGGGTCGGGTCAAGTACATACCAAATATAGTTATGAACTTAGACATTAATCCAACAGTCTCCCACTTGGATAAGTCTAAAACTATTATTGAGTATGACTTCAAAACCTAACTGGCAATCGTAGCTCTTAAAGCCGCTGTCGAACTCTGACCTTGTCAATGACTTGTCCATTAGATAAGGAATCATATATTCCTCCATTCTAGATATCATATGGACTGAGACATGAATTATAATCATTCTCTCTGTCCATTTGTTGTTTCCCGATTTCCGATTTATGATGACTGACTGATTGAACAAATCAAATCAGTCCTGGCTTGGCCAAGCACTCACATGTGTCATTGCTAAATCATCGAGGGGCCCACAGATATCGCTTTTATCCCGAAGGTAAAAGGAATGGATAAACTTCGACTCATATGGCTTGTTCTACTACTTGTTGAATCATACACAAAGGCACATTTTATAACATCGAGTTACCAAATGCGTTTTCGTGCAATCAATGTATAACCAACTCATAGTAACAACTCATATCTCTAGGTTTGAAGAATATAGGATATTATCGTCTCATGATCACTCGTGATAAAATCCATGAAGTGATTCAAATGAGCGCGGGTTGAATCCAATACTCTGAACTTATGAGCACTCATGAGTGTTGTAGCACCACTTTTTCCACCAACTTGGACCTCTACAAACCAACCCATGACAGTCTTGATTCATATCTACTTCCAACATATGACCGACTGTGGATGGTTTGAATAACTTAATCATTCAGGAAGAGCGACTTAGTTATTCTGGAAGTCAAAACAAGCAAAGTGAAACACAAGAATAAATGAATCAAATATGGTATCAAACCCTATGAATATAAATAAACACTTTTATTTATCACCATACTGATTACTCATTATTCATTGTTTCGGTTTTATCAACTTTATACTGGAATTAAAAACACTAGTTGTCCCATGCTCCAAGCATGTACACTATGTTTTTCTTAAACAATAGCTTTGCCATACACCAAGTATGCACTCTATATTTGTCTATGATCGTTACTTTGTGAAATAAACCAATTGAACATAATTTCAATGATTCTAATTTCACACTCCCAAATCCTTATCGAAAAATGTGAGAATTTCAAATTCCTATCATTTATCGAAATCTGTTTAGATTTTAAACGTATATGCACTGACCCTCCTGTAATGAATATGTACAAAGTCAGAAAGACTTGTCAACAGTCATTATAAGGTATTCCAATGGAGATCAACTCCATGGAAACTAAGTCTCATATTCAAAGTACATTGCTTTGGACATGCTTCTTGCATTAAGTTTTCTAATCTTACACAGATAACTTCCACCTATGGAGACAACTCCATATTCTCATTTTGACTATCACTTCTGAATAAGAGATGCCTCTTTTCAGAATATGTCAATATGGTCCTTCCAAAATTAACACTATACTTCCAACTGTCCCTGAGCAACCAATCTTTGGTAAACCTCAGATTGTCCTCGACAATTGCTTAATCATTTTAGTCATATCCAATTCTAGACCTTTTCCCTTCTTAATGCCTCTGGGCATTTGGAAAAATTTAGAAATGACAAATATTATAGCACATGCAATCGATCCTGTACCCAAAGCAAATGGTACACGATTCATGATGTCTCACATAAAGACATGATTCTAGACCAATCTTTTGCTACAATATTTTTATTTGCCATGTTTTCAAAATTTGACTATGAAGAGGGATGCCGTAATCATAATCGAATTTTGAGAACGCAATATATAGAATTTCCTTAAGTTGAACCAATCGAACATGATATTCATATATATATTCTTGACTAAAGATGATTAAGGTCTCAATCTAAGCCTTTAGAACTGAAATGAAGTATATTCTCTCCCTTAATTATAGCAAAACAACTTTTTCAATCCCTGCAGCCTCACGAATGGAAACTTTTGTTTTCTATAATTAACATTGCTAACTTGCAACACTAACAATAATTATCATGCTCCCACTAACATGATGATTATTAGCATAACACTTATGCTCCCACTAGCTTTGACATGTACTCAGAAATCAGCTGGACTTCTAGAAATCAATACTGTATTGACTTTCTTACCAAAGTTCAGATTTCTGATACGAGATGCTTTGATAAAACTTTATCAAAATCATACACCTTTCCTTAGATAGCATGCATGTGTGTCTAAACAATTTTAGAACTATGAAAAGGGATGTCGTAATCATAGTCTCAATTGTTTAGACCTTTTGCCATCTGCTTCAAATCTACTTGGTGGAAGTGTTTCCTCACCATCATTTTCATGAATCGGAGAGAAACCTTATGACCCTTAGATTTTATGGTGTATGTGTTCTTATCCACGTGAATCGTCAAAACCATAGTCACAAGACAAGGATAATGACAAATCCAAACTCATATGGACTGAACTTATGCAATCTTAACTTCTTGCCACCTGGCAGTACAGGGCCTGCCATTGCTTCCAAGTTGTTATGCATCCAATTGAGAACTTTCAGAACTCCTATGCAAAGCCAACTTTAACTGGAATGGGCACAGAATATGTCAACACGATAGGTTATAAACCTTAAGTCGTGTGCTAGTGAAGAACCTCAGGTTTTATTCTTGATTAGTTCTTGAAATTCTTTTTAGGATCTTTAAGACTCCCACTATCCTCTTGACATATAAGACTATCTTGCCAAATATTCAAGAGATAGTGCGGATTCTTTATCAAGACAAACACTTCACACAATTGGCCTTAGTTGGTATTTGTTTTATCAAAAACATCACAACTTACCAATTTCAAATGTACAAGAGTAGGACACTTTTACTCTTACATTTGACAAGTGTTTTAAACCTTTCTTTAAGATATGTCACTCAAGTTACAATCTTGGAGTATGACTCTAAGAATTGTTTTGGAACGAAGTATGACTCATCTTCCTGATCTAACCATTTCAACAATTCATGACTCCTCTTCTTAGTCATAAGAATGCACTAAGATGACCTTTAGAGGACTAATTGTGATATGATTTCTAAATCATTAAGATGATCACAAACATGATACTAAAGTACTCTCCCATCTTTTCAGATTTGAGCAACTTTTATCTTTCTGCCTAATTTGATTCTTCCCATTCGTTCTGCCATACATTGAGACTTTTCCAATGTTTCAGAATTATACTTAAACTTGTAAGTATAACCATATTTACTAAACTTTAGTAAATAAAATAGTCTTAACGAGCTTTGTGGTGGACATGACCAGTGCACAAGAATGTGTACTCGATCCCTTTAGTCCTTCACTTGACTCACACATCCATGTGAACAAGTAATTAGTCTTGGAAAATCAAGTTATAAAATAGTTGAAGGTAGGTAAATGACGATTTACCAATTTCCACCATGAAAAACGAAATATAATTAAGTTTTAGTTGGATTTGAAACTCCTAGGTCTTTTGAGATACATTGAACTTTCAATGGCATGTTTGAATCTCGAGTGTGCCCTTCAGGTTTTGTGACTGGGATGCCGAGGATCACAAAAGAAGGTGTGAAGAACCATGCAAATATACTTGGTACCCTTAATATTTACCCCTCAATCGATGTGCCGGTTAACCACATACGCTCCACCGATGCTATGATAAACATAAGTTACCCTTTGCCTACCTTGTTAAATCAAGCTAGTGTGCCGGTTAACCACACACGCTCCACTAACTGACTTAAGAAAGTGCAAAGTGTAATTTCATGGGTTAGCACCAAATTCACATTTTCCTAAGTAACTAAGATTGGGAATTTATAAATGTTTAGTTACTTAGTATTTTTCATTAATACTTTTAATGAAGGGAGAATTATAGTCCTTGTCCTACCCGTTCGGCTAACGACCCTCCACCGGTCAAGGAAGCGGTGGGTGAGAGTGGACACCCATTAAACTGCCATTTTATAGGCAGTAACCTTATACCCCCCTTATAGACCGGCTTCGTGAATGAGACCTACTAATGGTAAGACGACTTGCTCTTATACATATATATAAATATTATTAACTTATAATATTATAAAGTATAAGGGTTGAATTTTAACTTTTAAAATTCTAAGGGCTTAACTTGGAATTAAAGTATTCATGGGAAAAATTTACAAATTCCAAAACTTGAGGGCAAGTTTTTGAAACTATTAAAAAATTTTCATTTCATAACTTATGAGTTTAATGGTTCATTAAAATGAAGACTCTTCATTTTTTATGTAACCTCTTATTCTTTAATAACACTTTTAAAGAAGTGACTCTTAAACATCCATAACTTGAGGACAAGTTATGGAGTCATAATACTATTTAATGAAAAAGACTCTTCATTTTTTTTATGTAACCTATGACACTTTTATGAGTTTTAAGATTCATAAATGTGACCTTTTATGTAACTTGAGGACAAGTTACAAAAACACATTTTATGAACTACCTCTAGATTAATTAGGATTGAAAACAACTAAAATACAAATTTTTTTTCATTAATCTAAACTAACTCATAAATCAAGGAAACAAAAAAAAAAATAACTTTTGGATTCCATAACTTATGGAGTTTAATGTTTTGTTTTATGATGAAACTTTTCATGTTCCATAACTTAAGAACAAGTTATGGAATTCTTTAAAACATTAAGACCAAGTTTTGTAACTCCATAAAAAATTTTGAATCAATTTTTTTTAAACCTTTTCATATCCATAACTTATGGAGGTTTCAAAAAACTCTTTAGATCAAACTTTTAAAACTAATAAAATAATCATATCATTTTATCTTTTACTAAATTTGACCTAATTCAACTCATATAGCAAATGATTCAAATTTTACAAATAATTAGTTTTTCACAAAAACAAGTAATTATCTTAAAATTTGACAAACGTCATGTTTTTTTTCCTTTTTTTTCAACTTTGAAAATAAAACATTTGCATCAATATCATAGAAAACAACCCATGGCTCTGATACCACTATTGGGTTTTGAGCATTCTAACACTCCTATGGTGTACACGCAACCCTATAAATCTTGGATCTATGTTTTCTCTATTATACATGCAAATATTAACTATTCCAAGGTTTCATCCTAACTAGCATATTATGAAGCACCTATACTACAAAGTTCTAGTTAGATGACATACCTTTTGATGTAGCTTGATGTCTTCAAGCTTTAAGAGCTTAGCCCCAATAGTGTCGAAGCCTCAAATGGAATCACAAATCACCAAAACACCTTGGAAGAACTTGAGAGAATATGTATGCACACTAAAATCGGCCCACACTTTATTTTCACACACTTGTGCCAATTTTGTGAGCCAAGGGCCCCTTTATATATTATGGAGGATTAGGGTTACATCCATGTAAACCCTAATACCCATGACCTTTCATTTACATAGGATCCATGGGTTAAAAGCTCCATGGACCATGCATGAAAGCTTAGCCCAACCTAAATGAACTTGGCCCATTCCATATATATAAGAGTCCATATTTAATTAGTTCTTTTTTGATCACTTAATTAATTCTAAATTAATTCTTGATCAATACTAATTAAATAATATGATTCTATATTAATATATTCGAACTTATAATATATTAATATAAATCATAAATATACTATTCTCAAAAGACTATCCATATAAATTGTGACGGTGAAGTGCAACCCAAATGGACCATGCCGGGTCGGGTCAAGTACATACCAAATATAGTTATGGACTTAGATATTAATCCAAGAACTTTATGACTTATAATGTTATTTTGGGCTTAGATCTGGATTGGGACGTAATGACTTTATGTATTAAGCTCTTAATGAGAAGTGGAGGTAACCATGTGTTTACGTTATGCGTACCAAATGGTACGTTGTGCATACGTGATCAAGCCCCCGACTTCTTGGTCAAGGGGAGTGTGCCTCGCGTTTTGCTGGGAACGCCCAACGTACTCGGCTAGGTTGACTCGACTGGTTTTTTGACTTTGATCTTTTGACCAAGGTTAACTTAAGAATAATGTGGGTAGTTTAGGTCTTTGGGATTATTAACTAAACTTAGGTCCCTGATTTCGTTTAGGTGATCGGTAAAGTTGGTGTTGGAGTTGTACTTGGTGTTGTGTACATTTCTGCTACTCTTCGGACTGAGAGGTGAGTTTTCCTTACTATACCCGTAGACCGGTCCAGATAGGCTATGAGCCCTACGAGGCGGTCCAGTCGGACTGAAGGCTCATGTTTTCTTGCTTTTGTTTGTTATGTTGTGTGGTGGTACTTTGTGGGAACTCACTAAGCTTTGGCATACAGTTTTAGTTCATTATTTCAGGTACTTCAGAGGATCGTGGGAAAGGGAAGGCATGATCGTGCACATCTTCCTGTTTTGCGATATTGGATCTTGGGAATCTCTGATTTTGAATAATATTTTTGAAATATTGGTTTTGTAAACACTTTTTGGATGAAATGGGTTGTTTTTGAAAATTTTAAATTTCTTTGATTTTTGGGATGTTACATCGTCGCTTTTTCTTCCCTCCTTGTGGACGCACTCTCGAATAGTTGAACCACTCCTAGATATTTTATATTCTACAATTTTGAGTTCATTGGATGTGAGCTTAGAGAGGGATTCTAGTTTGGGTACTTTTGGTGGTTAGCGAGGCCAACAAAATAAATACCATAAATCTTGTACACTAAAATATTATATAGCGGTAAAGGGATCATATCCACAAAGATTGGTTCAATTTGTAACTCTATGAAAATCTTGTTGTACAAATACTTGTGAAACTAAAATAAAAATAAAAATTGGGGTTTTCATCTTTTGGTTGTTTAAGGAAATTAAAATTATACTAAAACTTGGAAATTGCAAGTAAACAAGCAAATAATTTTGATTCAAATCAAGGTGAGAAATATGGTAGACATTGGAATTTAATCACTTGAACATTTGGCTAAATAATCATTTGAATCTCAAGGTCCAATACTTGTGTTCAAAATCAAACTTAGCTATAGAAACTTATATGCATAACTTGCCTCAACTATTATTAAATTTTAAAATGGCTAGAGAAGCTTATAAAACATTTCCTTGATCAAAGTCACAAAATTAATGAAGCGTGTAGTTTGTGAAAATTAATTAGCATTAGATTTGAAGAGTTACCGAATTCAAAAGGCAATCAAACGCTTCCATTACCATTATGGATAAAATATTTTCTTAGTCTAAATGAAATGAAAACAAACATTCAAACTAATTGTTGCTTGTTAATTTGAAGATCCATGACTTAATCAAGAAATTAACCAACAAAATTAGTATTCGTACATCTAAACTCATGATTGAAGATAAATAAATATAAAGGAAGTTTTCTTGAAAATATATTCATTGACATTCAAACAAAAGTTCATGAAATTCTCCAAAATAACCAAGTATTCAAGCAAGAACATCCAAGTCAACCAAATGTGAGTTTAACCAAGCATGGCTAAACTCAAGAAAATGAAATGAAAGTTAGATGTACCAAACATTCCAAGTGAAAATGAGATGAAAATGAACATCTTCAAGGTGTTTTTGGTTGTTCTTGAGGATCCAAAACCCAATAGGAAAACTAAAACTGTCGTATCCAAAAGATTGGCAAAAGTGTCCCAACAACTTTCCCCATATAGTAGCCACATTTGAAATTCTAGAATTGGCCCTATAGCGTTCACGCGAACCGTTTGGAATACCCGTCTAGACAACAATAATGAGACTTCCAATCCAAACTTTCTAACATTTGATTAATGAAATGTAATTGGAAATGGTCTTTTTCTCGTGCTTGCAGTAAGCTTTCGGTACTCAATATATACTCTCCACCCGTTTTGCACGGGTGGGGACCATTATACCTTTGTTGTTCTCGAGCACCATAATACCCGTCTTCCTTGGAACCACTTGCACCGATTTCACCTACTTTCCATCCAAGATTGGTACATCATTCGCTCATTAAGAAGCTTTAACATATCTTTCATCACAACTTCCATCATGGGCAGATTCAACCTTCTTTGTGCATCTCCACTTGGCTTGCACTTGTCTTCCATCAAAATCTTATGTATTCAAGTGGAAGGAATTAATCATTTGATATCCGTAATTATCCAACCCATTTCTTCTTTGTGCTCTTTCAACACTTAGAGTAGTTGCTCTTCTTTAATTTCGGTTAGATGAGTTGAGATGATAATCGGAAGAGTCTCGTTCTTTCCCAAATATGCATGTTTCAAGAGTTGGGGAAAAACTGTGACAACCGCCAATTTCTGGTCAAGTCAAAGTCAAATAAAGTCAACGGGTCAACCGGTCCGCTCAAGTAACTCTTGTATGTTAGGGCTTACTCCAAAAATTCCAGTGAACAATTCTCTATCTTAATACAAAGTATCATTTAAAGGTTTCATATACTCAGGAAATTCTAAAACCCTAAGCAGGGTAAGTAAGGTAACGACTCTATAACACACTACTAAGTACCCTTAGGGGGTGCAAAACAATCATAACAAAGCATAACGGGGTTTACAAACCTTTCATTATGAGGCTAAGCACTAACAAATGTCACAAACAAAGTCTCTCTCAATCTATCTCGCTATATATCTCTCTCTCTCCCAAATCTCTCCAAAATCTCTCCCAAATCTCTCTTTTATCTTTTTGTAAACACTCGGGGCGTCCCGACCCTTAACTTAGTCAAAAACCACTTGAAACGGGAAGATTATGTGAGAAACAACCTTATAGGGCCAAACCTTTCTTAAGAACCGAAGCCTCTCTTAAGAACCGAAGCCTCTCTTGGAAACAGAAGCCTCTCTTAGAGCCGAACCTTCCTTGAGACCGAAACCACTTTGAGGACCGAACACCCCTTCGGCTCGGATCAACCTACCTTCGGTTCTCAGGCTCATGGACCGAACCTTCGGTTATGACCTCGGAACTTCGCAGTTTCGCTTCCTTCTCCCCGTTTTCGACCCCTTTCGCTTCTTAAGCTCGTTTTTGACGATTTTGACGGGGAATTTTCACCCAAACCCATATTCTAACATATTAAACCCCATAAATACATATTTTAATCATATTTTGGGGATATCCTTAACTATGGATAATATCTTCTGTACAAAATATTATCTATAAGCGGTTGACCTTTCCAAGAAGCTATGACACCAACCACTCCCACACCCACTGTATGACAACTTTATGTCACTATTCACACTCTACCTAGTCAAATCATTGTCATTTTCTACTCTTCTGCAACACTCCATCAGGTTTCTTACGCCAAATCCATAACAAATTATTATCTTTCACATTTCCCAAAAGTTTCATTCATCACATTCAAAGATCAAATATACTCTCTCTCTTTCTTTCCCAATTATTTCTCCCTGGAACCAAGAACTCCAGGAGGTCTCGAGCTCTTCCCCTATTATTGGTAATTTCATCATTTCTACCCTTGAATATTCTACCCTCCTTCGCTCAAGGCATGGATTTCTTATACAAATATCGTCATATTTGTTCTTAAGATCTTCAAATCCTCAAGCATTCTCCAAGTGTTCTTGACTTGGAAACCTCTTTTCTTCAACATCCATCTTAGGGAATCACTCAAGGTGAGTTCATACCTCTATATTTTCACGTTTTTTTACTCAAGTTTTAAGGGGGAAAATACAAGTTACAACACTAAAATACATTATAACTCAACCAACAGCCTTCAACAGAAAAGTTGGGCCTCATTCACGGACTGTTTCGAACATCTTAAACTTTTTATCTTTTCTTCAGGTTAATACCTTTCTAATGACTACTTGAACATCCTCATACGATTTTTCTACAATTTATGGTGATTTTTACAAAACTACCTATCATTTCGAAAACGAACTCGGACCAGTCTGTGAATATTGGAATTTTCGCACTAGTTAGAGACCACTAAAAATCATAATAAAAATTATGAATAAACTAGACACATTTCATGAACTCTTAGAGTTTACGGAATCAGATTTCGACTTCGTATGATTTTTCTGTGATTTTCTAAAAACAGTATAGAAAAGTTAAAACTAGTTAAACACTTTTCAATTTATTAACACTTTGTAACATGTTGAGGAAAGTGTATAGCAATAAAATTTCTATGTGTTGAATGTATTTCTTGTTAGTTTAATATCACAAATAGAAATAGGCATTCATGATAAGATTTCCATTTTCTACAAACATATGTAATAAACTATAATAGGTATAGTTTATGGTACTTACACACTACAAACTCACTATGAAAAGTACTCTCTTTACTCTACAAAAAGGGTTTTCATCCACTACAACCATGTATAATAAACTATAATAGGTATAGTTTATGGTTCCTTACACTACAAATACACTACAAAAAGGGGTTCATTTACACTACAGAAAAGGTTTTTCATTCACTCTACACGTAAACTCGTTAACGTAAATTGTGAGACACTACTTTATTGTACTCTTAGAGTACAGGTTAAAAATCCTGTAAGTTATAACCAGAGTTTCTTGTAGGGAGAGCGTGATAGTTGTATATAGATCTATATTGGGATTGACAACCCACACCGAAGCTGCTTGCAACAGCCCGATCGGCAGGTCGGGGGTGACAAATGTCATAACAATTCCGACGCTTAAAGAACGTCGCAGCAGGTCTACTATGTCATAGTATGGTTATAACGACTCACATAGGGAGATAACGAAACATATAGTTTACGGGATTTTTTACATTTAAAAAGGGGTTTTATTAATCTAAAACTGCATACACTGTTACATGTACGAAATAACTCTCAAACACTAGGTCTGGGGTTTTAAGACTACAAATCATTTTAGGAGGAAAATATTGGATTTTCTTGAACATACACTACATTTTCAAACACTAGGTCTGGGGTTTTACTTGAACATACACTACATTTAAAAAGGGGTTTTATTAATCTAAAACTGCATACACTGTTACATGTACGAAATAACTCTCACTCACCAACTTAATTGTTGACACTCTTTCAAAATTTCTTGTATTCTCAGGTAATCAATAAAACAGGTAACTACCAGCTTTTGAGGATGGGACACTACAGCGTCAGGCAAAACATTTTATCATTATAATGTAATCGATTTTGAAACATGTAACTCATGAAACTATGTAACTTTCTCGATTATATTTATGATGGTTGTTTTTACTTTGATCACTACTATATTCGTTGTTATGATACTATACATGAAGTCCTCCACCTCCGGACGTTTCCGCCATCCTTAGTTTGGGGGTGTGACATATTGGTATCAGAGCATGGTTTATAGTGAACTAAGTATATCGAACCATATAAGATATACAAAATATAAACACAATGGGACTAAGTCTCTCTGACTAAACATTTTCATACGACTATACTTTTAAAAATAAAATAGTATTTTTATGAAAAGTATACATACATACATAGATACTAGAACAATGTCACAAGAAGAACAATACAAAAGTATTTAGATACTAGACACTGCAGTCAAACCTAGACAGTTATGTAATCATATCTAGAATAAATATAGCCTGATCAACTATATTTATTTGAGATACGACCAACATGTGTTCGGGAGTGATAGTGGTGTTGCAACAAGTCTAAAACTTACCAACTCTACATACAAAGGAAACTTTAGAATCAAACATACAATTAAAATACTATAGGAGTATTTTAGGCACTATAAATAACTTAGGTGAAAACTAAAAGGCCCTTACTAGTAGATTTATAATTACTGAATGTATACGTTAAGGTTATATATAATTGAGATTTTATAGACCTAGAATTGGTGATTTTCGCTCTACTTCCTTTTCCTTGTTTGGATGTGGTATTAGAGTAGGATCACTTATTCGAAGGTCTATTTAATCTTAAGTTATATACAACTTGTATACACTGCGTGATTATAGGAGGACCCGGTAAGGGTCACTCACAAGATAAAATTGTTTTATTTAATCTCATAGATTCTTTAGACACTCCCATTCTCGCAAAACCAACATAGATAGATATAGCCACTCCACTACAACAACCAATAGAGGAGTGAAGGAAGAACGAGAAGAGGTTCGTGAAGAGGATTCTAAGAAGGGATCAGCCGCAGGGAAAGACACCGGAATAATTACTCTTGAACCTTACCATAGCAAGAGCATACATATGAAACTTGCTCGGACATTCGGGGTCCGACCCTCCATTGCGAAATAATGGAGATTAGTAACAAAGCCTGAAGCAGGATATAGCGAAGATTCAACACACCTACGGAGGACAAGAACACCATAGGAATGCCCAGAGACAACAAATCTCTATAGCTGAACCTAGGATAATCATATCATGAACATAAAACAGAGAAACCAACTCACTGGACATGCGAAGAGGGCAAGCACTGTATGCGTCACACTAATAACTAATAAACTAATGCAACCTAGGGAGTTAGAAGTTGCACTGCTCATACTATGTGTTAGGTTTATCTTATCTTTTGTGACAACTAGTAACAAATTATTCAATTCACAGAAGTTTAAAACTAAGGATAACAACTACTAATTCGTAAGTCTATTTTGCATAGACCTCTGTTACGAATTGTTTTAAGAACACTATAAAATTCGGAACATGATACACTCAGAATTAAGGTAAACTTAGTTAGATAACTCTCGAGGAATAGTCACTACTAAGGACTCATTATCGTCTCATCTTGTAAACTTTATGGTTGAAAGATGCCTTCTTCGTAGACCTATAGGGTGCGATCATACCAGCACTAATGCACCGAATCCCATCAGAACACCCCAGCTAAGTGTGTTTGGGAAAGGATAGTACTAGGATGGATAAACTTAACACTCGTACAAAACCCACTTCTACCCACTACCATAACTCCATCTCGGGAATGTTTAGCGGGAAACATTGAGAATAGCACAGCAAAGTGCGGAATTTATATATGTGTATATAAATTGTAAGAATGTAACTAGCAATGATCATCACTACTCACAAGATCGTTCCTCACCATGCAACAGGATTATGTCTTCAAAAGGAGGTAACCAGCCAACTAGCAAGGCACCAATTTTGCAAATATACTCCACTACTTTTCAAGCTGCAGTCACAGCTGCCGTGGCAACCGTCATGGCACAACTCAATGCTAACAACGCCAACGGAGGTAGAAGCGGTGCCGGCAATACTAATCGCAGTAACGATCAAGGACATTAGCGGGTGTCTACCGACGAAGACACCTCAGACCACAAACCTAAGAGCAAGAAACAAAGGTTTTGGATCAAAAAAGAGCGCAACCTATCTCAAAAACCAACTAAAAGGCAACAGCCCGTGGCCGCCCCTGAAATTACAACAACAGTCACGACACCTGCCTCGACATCTATCACTCCAGTCCGTACCAGTCAATATGATGGAACCCTCCCGCAATGTAATAAGTGCAACCTCTATCACACCGGAGCGTGTCGAAAGATGCATTGCAAGAACTGCCACAGGAAAGGACACACTACCCGTTTGTGTAGGACACCGACCCGACACATCACCTCGTACGCCAATGCCAGTGTGAGTCCAGTATGTCACCTATGCGGTGAAACGGGACACTTCAAGAGGGACTGCCCAACCGAGAGGAATGACGGAGGGGCAGGATGAGTGTGACAACCGAACTAGCAGAAGCAACAAGGAACCTCACTAGGACTCTTAGGAATGTTTCAAAAACAAGAATATTTAAGTACCGTATGTTGTATGGTGTGTGGTATGTTTGCTAAGATTATTGTCTTTCAAAAAGTAGTTAAAATGCTCTCTTTTTCAATCAAATCAAAACACTTATATATGAACTTAGGATCATTACAGGTGAGCTGTGATGACTTAGTGTGTACGTCAGTGTTACTTATAATTAAGATGTGCAGACCTAGAATGGGTGATTCCGCCTTATATCCTGTTCCTTTTCTGGTTGTGGGTTTAGGGCAGAGTCACTCAGTCGACAGTTTCATAAATCTCAATTACATATCACTTCCATACACCGAGCGATCATAGAGGGACCTGATAAGGATCATAGTTCGATATATCATCACTAGCTATCAGAACCCTCTTATTACCAGTACTAACTACTTCGGTATGAATCATTTGCAGTAAGAATTACACCGATCAAAACAGAACGCACTAACGAGAAACACAGGATGCACTATCTCTCTAACGAATATTTCTTTCGAATACAACTTAACACATGTTTCATTAAGAAGATCCGATGTCGTCATTCGATATGGATTGGTTTGGTCCTCACCTTGCCAATTGCATGTGCTACGAGAAGACCCTTCGCCTAACCAAATGAACATCGAAACCCTCGTCTCTCATAACCACAAATCCGACACGAACCTCCGGGTCATCTCTTGTTACGAAACCCCGAAGTACTCAAGGGAGGAGTATTATACCTTCCGAAACCTTTTCGAAGTATTCCCAGCAGACCCCTCGGGAATATCACTCGTGCAGCAGATAAAGTTCAAGCACAGGGACTTGGGACGAATACAGTTAACCTACCACTACTAAGTGTATACGCGAGGACGATATATAATTAAGATTCTACGGACATTGGATGTGTGTTCCCGCCCTATTTCCTATTCCTTGTCTGGTTGTGGACTTGGGGCAGAGTCACCCATCCGACTGTCTTACCAATCTTAATTATATACGACCTGTATGCACGAGGTGATGATAGATGGACCAGGAATGAGTCCTACCATGAACTTCGGGACAAAGCTACCCAGGACTGCGAGTGAACATTCTACCATTCGAAAGAATCTAGTCAAGTAAACCGAACCCATACACTCCCTACCGATCTTAACAGCAGACACAATGGTGAAGACCCGCTGGAGCGACAAGTGGGGACCAAAATTCACTTAAGGAGAGAAGCAAGAAACCGCGTTCCAAAAGATAACATAGACCCTGAGTGGAGCTCCGATTTTATCCCTACCAGAAGGAACCGAAGACTTTGTAGCCTACATCGACGCATCAAACCAGGGCTTGGGATACGTGTTAATGCAACGGGGAAAGGTCATCGCATATGCCTCGGGACAGCTAAAGACTCACAAAGTCAATTACACCACTCGCGACCTCGAGCTAGGAGCGGTGGTGTTTTCCCTAAAGATCTGGAGACACTATCTCTACGGCACGAAATGCATAATTTTCACTGATCATAAGAGCCTTCAGTACATCCTCAACCAAAAGGAACTCAACATGAGGCAAAGACGATGGGTAGAACTGTTGAACGATTACGAGTGTGAAATCCGTTATCACCCAGACAAGGCAAACGTAGTAGCAGATGCACTAAGCAGGAAGGAATACTCGGTCCATCGAGTAAAGTCATTAGTCATGACGATCTATTCACACCTGTCCACACAAATCAAGGAAGCCCAGTTAGAAGTCTGGAACCAGAGAACGTGATAGGTGAAGATTTAAGAGGACTGGATAAGAACTTAGAAATAAAGGGTGACAGAATACGTTATCTCATAAATCGGATCTGGACACTGATGTTTGGCGGATTTAGAGATGTTGTCATGAGCGAGGCTCACAAGACCCGAAGCTCCATGCACCCCGGTTCAAATAACATGTATCGGGATCTCAAGAAGCTGTATTGGTGGCAGAACATGAAGGCAGAGATTGCTACTTTTGTGGGCAAGTGTCTGACTTGCGCCAAAGTCAAAGTAGAACACCAGAAACCCTCGGGTATGTTGCAGCAACCAGAAATACTCGAGTGGAAGTGGGAGCGGATCACAATGGATTTTATAACCAAGTTACCCAAGACAATGAGTGGTCTCGATACCGTTTGGGTGATCGTGGATATGTCGACTAAATCCGCTCACTTACTGCCAATAAAGGAGACCGACAAGATGGAGAAACTGACTCAATCATACATTAAAGAATTCGTACGACTGTATGGGGTGTCGATATCCATTATCTCCGATAGAGATAGTAGATTTACTTCATGATTCTGGTAGTCACTACAAAAATCCTTGGGCACGAGGTTAGACATGAGTACCGCCTACCACCCACAAACCAACGGGCAAAGTGAAAGGACTATTCAAACCTTGGAAGATATGCTAAGGGCTTGTGTGATCGACTTTGGCAAGGCGTGGGATACCCATTTACCACTTGTTGAATTCTCATACAACAACAACTATCACACTAGGATTGGCCCGGTAGCATACAAACTCCAACTACCTCAGGAACTCAAAAACGTACATCCTACCTTCCACGTGTCAAATTTAAGGAAGTGTATGTCAGACGAGACTCTTGTGATACCACTCGACGAAATCGAAATAGACGAGAGTCTCCACTTCGTAGAAGAACCGGTAGAAATCATGGACCGATAGAGCAAAAGAATGAAACAAAGTCGCATTCCCATTGTGAAGGTCCGATGGAACGCTGAACGAGGACCCGAGTTCACCTGGAAACGCGAAGACCAGATGAAACAAAAATACCCTCATCTCTTCCCCAACTCTTGAAGTCCCAGTCGAAACACTAATTTCAGGACAAAATTCCTTCTAACAGGGGGATGATCAGACAACCGCGAATTTCTGGTCAAGTCAAAGTCAAATAAAGTCAACGGGTCAACCGGTTCGCTCAACTAACTCTTGTATGTTAGGGCTTACTCTAAAAATTCTAGTGAACAATTCTCTATCTTAATACAAAGTATCATTTAAAGGTTTCATATACTCAGGAAATTCTAAAACCCTAAGCAGGGTAAGTAAGGTAACAACTCTATAATACACTACTAAGTACCCTTAGGGGGTGCAAAACAATCATAACAAAGCATAACGGGGTTTACAAACCTTGCATTACGAGGCTAAACACTAACAAATGTCACAAACAAAGTCTCTCTCAATCTCTCTCACTATATCTCTCTCTCCCCCAAATCTCTCTTTTATCTTTTTGTAAACACTCGGGGCGTCCCGACCCTTAACTTAGTCAAAAACCTCTTGAAACGGGAATATTATGTGAGAAACAGCCTTATAGGGCCGAACCTTTCTTAAGAACCGAAGCCTCTCTTAAGAACCGAAGCCTCTCTTGGAAACCGAAGCCTCTCTTAGAGTCGAACCTTCCTTGAGACCGAAACCACTTTGAGGACCGAACACCCCTTCGGCTCGGATCGACCTACCTTCGGTTCTCAGGCTCATGGACCGAACCTTCGGTTATGACCTCGGAACTTCGCAGTTTCGCTTCCTTCTCCCGGTTTTCGACCCCTTTCGCTTCTTAAGCTCGTTTTTGATGATTTTGACGGGGAATTTTCACCAAAACCCATATTCTAACATATTAAACCCCATAAATACATATTTTAATTATATTTTGGGGAAATCCTTAAGTATGGATAATATCTTCTGTACAAAATATTATCTATAAGTGGTCGACCTTTCCAAGAAGCTATGACACCAACCACTCCCACACCCACTATATGACAACTTTATGTCACTATTCACACTCTACCTAGTCAAATCATTGTCATTTTCTACTCTTCTCCAACACTCCATCAGGTTTCTTACACCAAATCCATACCAAATCTATATCTTTCACATTTCCCAAAAGTTTCATTCATCACATTCAAAGATCAAATATACTCTCTCTCTCTCTCTCTCTCTCTCTCTCTCTCTCTCTCTCTTTCTTTCTTAATTATTTCTCCCTGGAACCAAGAACTCCAAGAGGTCTCGAGCTCTTCCCCCATTATTGGTAAGTTCTTCATTTCCACCCTTGAATATTCTACACTCCTTCGCTCAAGGCATGGATTTCTTATACAAATATCGTCATATTTGTTCTTAAGATCTTCAAATCCTCAAGCATTCTCCAAGTGTTCTTGACTTGGAAACCTCTTTTCTTCAACATACATCTCAGGGAATCACTCAAGATGAGTGCATAACCCTACATTTTCACGTTTTACTCAAGTTTTAAGGGGGAAAATACAAGTTACAACACTAAAATACATTATAACTCAACCAACAGCCTTCAACAGAAAAGTTGGGCCTCATTCACGGACTGTTTCGAACATCTTAAACTTTTTATTTTTCAAAAATGTACAAGGTGAAAATAGTTCAGGTTAATACCTTTCTAATGACTACTTGCACATCCTCATACGAGTTTTCTACAATTTATGGTGATTTTTACAAAACTGCCTATCATTTTGAAAACCAACTCAGACCAGTATGTGAATATAAGAATTTTCGCAATAAAAATCATAATAAAATTTATGAATAAACTAGACACATCTCCTGAACTCTCAGAGTTTACGGAATCAGATTTCGACTTCGTATGATTTTTCTGTGATTTTATAAAAATAGTACAGAAAAGTTAACACTAGTTAAACAGCTTTCAATTTATTAACACTTTGTAAATGTTGAGCAAAGTGTATAACAATAAAATTTCTATGTGTTGAATGTATTTCTTGTTAGTTTAATATCACAAACAGAAATAGGCATTCATGATAAGATTTCCATTTTCTACAAACATATGTAATAAACTATAATAGGTATAGTTTATGGTACTTACACACTACAAACTCACTATGAAAAGTACTCTGTTTACTCTACAAAAAGGGTTTTCATTCACTACAATCATGTATAATAAACTATAATAGGTATAGTTTATGGTTCCTTACACTACAAATACACTAAAAAAGGGGTTCATTTACACTACAGAAAAGGTTTTTCATTCACTCTACACGTAAACTCGTTAACGTAAATTGTGAGACACTACTTCATTGTACTCTTAGAGTACGAGTTAAAAATCCTGTAAGTTATAACCAGAGTCTCTTGTAAGGAGAGCGTGATAGTTGTATATAGATCTATATTGGGATTGACAACCCACACCCAAGCTGCTTGCAACAGCGCGGCCGGCAGGTCGGGGGTGACAAATGTCATAACAGTTCCGACGCCTGAAGAACGTCGCAGCAGGTCTACTATGTCATAGTATGGTTATAACGACTCACATAGGGAGATAACGACACATATAGTTTACGAGATTTTATACATTTAAAAAGGGGTTTTATTAATCTAAAAGTACATACACTGTTACATGTACGAAATAACTCACAAACACTAGGTCTGGGGTTTTAAGACTACAAATCATTTTAGGAGGAAAATATTGGATTTTTCTTGAAGATACACTACATTTTCAAACAAAGGCTTTCAAACTCTACATCCAAAAGCTTATGCACTCACCAACTTAATTGTTGACACTCTTTCAAAATTTCTTGTATTCTCAGGTAATCAATAAAACAGGTAACTATCAGCTTTTGAGGATGGGACGCTACGGCGTCAGGAAAAACATTTTATCATTATAATGTAATCGATTTTGAAACATGTAACTCATGAAACTATGTAACTTTCTCGATTATATTTATGATGGTTGTTTTTACTTTGACCACTACTATATTCGTTGTTATTATACTATACATGAAGTCCTCCACCTCCGGACGTTTCCGCCATCCTTGGTTTGGGGTTGTGACAAAAACCTTAAGAACCAATTCCGGTGGTTAAACAATGGAATGTGGAAATTTTGTTTGAGTTTGAGAGAAATCAACTTTATTGACATTAAATTGGGTAGACTTTCTCACTTCCAAATTGGTAACCAACTTTTCGACATCTGAATCTGGAGAATAGAGCTTCAATTTCTTGGCTAGCTTCCCACAATTAAATCCATTGCTTTAAATCATCTCTAACATGTCACCATTTGTCAACTCAAATAATTCTTGGGTTAGTGGTTCAATTACATCAACAAAATATAAAGAAGAGACATCACTAGGATATCTCATGGCATCATAAATGTTAAAATTAATATTTTCACCATGAAACTCCATTATTAAATTACCCGCATGCACATCAATTTTGGTCCTATTCGTTTTAAAAAATAGTCTTCCAGGAAAGATTCGAGCCGATTTGGAGGAAACTTGTTCCTCTAAATCAATCAAATAAAAATTTGTCGGGAAGACCAATTGATAAACTTGTACCAAAGCATCTTCTAAGACACCCCTAGGAAAAACACTTGATTTGTCTGCAAGTTGATCTATGACACCCATTTCCTTTAACGGACCAACATTTAGCGATTCATATAATGAATAAGGCATGGCATTAACACAAGCACCAACATCAATCTTGTAACTACTAATAGTAACATCCCCTATCTTGCAAGGAATCGTAAACATTCCGGGGTCTTTGTATTTTTGTGGAATCCTTCTCTGTAAAACACCATATATATTTTTTCTCATTGAAATCTTTTCGTTCCTTTGCAATTTTCTTTTGTTAGTGTAAAGCTCTTTAAAAAATCTTGCTTATCAAGATATTTTCTTGATCGCATCAAGAAAGGGAATTTTTACCCCCACCTTTCGGAAGGTGTCCAAGATCTCTTTTTCCTCCGCCTTCTTCTTTGAAGTTGCAAGCCGGGAACGAAATGACGGTTGGGTGACTAGTAAAGTGACAAAGGATGTGATCTTCTTTGGATCATCGAGTTGTGCATCACTCTTGACAATGGTATTTTCAATTACAGTGATCTCAATTTGTTCCTCATCTTCCCTTGACTTCTTGGTTGAGCTACTATCTTCGGTTTGTTTTCCACTTATCAAGGTCACTACATTGACATTTAGATTCTTTTCGGTTTTAGAAGGTAGTTTTCCACGGGACTCCAAATTACTTAAATATGTAACTATATCCCCCACTAATGCTTCAAGGTTGGAGATACTAGCTCTTCTCACTTTTTGGAATTTTTTAGTGTTGGTGGAAAGAGACTTGAGAATGTCTTCAAGAGACATTCTGAAGCTACTAGGTTGGGATTGATGATGTTGTTAGAGATGATTTTAAGGATGTGGTTTGGATTGATAGTGGTATTGGTGCTTTGGACGTTAGTAATGGGGTTGTTGTGGTGGATATGAAGGTCTGATA
Source organism: Lactuca virosa (assembly GCF_052849685.1). Taxonomy (NCBI): domain Eukaryota; kingdom Viridiplantae; phylum Streptophyta; class Magnoliopsida; order Asterales; family Asteraceae; genus Lactuca; species Lactuca virosa. The sequence goes on from NC_136427.1 coordinate 28,575,511, forward strand.
TACGTCCTTTTGATATACGTCCGTGTTCATGTCTTGGCGTGGGCCAAAGTGTTGGGAGTTTGAGGCTATGGTGTTGAAAAGTTTTCTTGTTTGTTGAGGAGTTTTGCTAAAGACATATCCACCACTTGAAGCATCAAAAAGTCTTCTTTCCATTGGTAGCAAGCCCTCATAAAAGTTTTGGATGAGGAGTTGTTCCGGTATTTGGTGTTATGGGCAACTCAACACAAGCTATTAAACCTCTCCCAATAATCATGGAATGTTTCATTTTGATATTGGTAGATTCCAAAAATCTCATTTCTAAGAATTAAGACTCTAGAAGCAGGATAGAATTTGGTATATGATGGCCAACGAAAAGGGGAATGCCCTTCTTTTGATTTGGTCATCGATTAAACCTTGTGGTTTAATGATAGTTCAAATGATGTGGAACATCTTCAAATTCTTGTGAGGGTCTTCATTATCCAATCCATTAAAAGTGGAAGGTGATGAACTAAGATTGACTTTAATTTCGAGCCTCCTTCCAAAACGGGATAATTGATATCGGTTGGAGTTTGTGTGTCATCGGTCTCTATCATTTGTCTCAAGGTTCTCTCGGGGGCTCCATCTCCCATTTCTATTGGAATTTGGTATATGATGGGTTTATTTGGTGGTATATATGGATAGCTTGGGATTGGATTGGTGGGTGGTGTTTCAGGAATTTTAAAGGATGTTTGAACAATGTTTTAATCAATCGTAAACTAAATCAGAGTTTGTATGAACACCGAATGTAAATAAGATATTTGATTCAAGTCAATAATCCGAATTGAGTACAAGTGTAATTGTACAGAGAAATGTTCAATGCGTATAAAGAAAAAAGCTACAACACTTATGTACCTACCCTATTTATAGAGTACTCACAGATACAAAAAAATATAACATGACTTCAACATGAAAGAGAGACTTACAATAATGCCTGTTAAAATATCATGTTGACCTTCGATGTTTACAATACATTCGCTACAAAGACCACTACCTAAGCTTCGATATATCATAATACAATAAGACTCTACATTCTTCCCCTTTGTGATCAATATCAAATATTCATACTGTGGGTAGTGTCTTGATTACTTGCAACAATACTCTTCATATCACCATATACCAGAAGATGATCTTCCTTAACTTCGCTCATTTCCTTGGAATTTTTCCTTCAATGTGTTCCAGATCTTTGTGCAGTATTGCAGCCACGTATGTAGTTATACACAACCGGTGGTAAGGCTCCTTGCAATTCATGAATTCATCTCTTATCATTTTCTTTTTGGTTGTTGCCTTGAGCAATCATATCTTCTGCTTCACCAGCCATATCAATTGCTTGAAGACAATCTTCTTGATAAGGACCTTTTTTGATCAATCTCCACAAATCTTCATTGATTCTGTTGAGGTAGTCTTCCATAAGACCTACCCACTGACCGAAATATTCCGAAAGCAACATCAAAATCTTTGTAGAAGATCCAAGAAGATTAGTTGTAGGATCCCATGGAAATGACAATTATGGAATTAAGATACGAATAATCGAAAAGACAGGAATTAACGTTTAAGCACAAGTGTATTGATAGTGGAGTTATACAAAATTTGTATAAGATTGTGCATGCTTGTATACAATACTCTCTCGCTCTGAATCTAAACTACTCATATATACAAAATATGGGAGCACTCTAAACCTACAAAGTATACTAAACTAGTATATATAGGGAAGATCAACCCATAAGGCCTTTTACATGAGAAACCTTCCGCTTTCTATAAGACATTCACAATCACCTTCTACATCGAATAAGAGAAAACCTTCTATGTCAACATCCCATGGAGAACTTTGCACCCCAATATTCTTCCCCTAAAAGCTTGGAATGGATGACACGACTTCTAGTTCCAAAAGAGCACTTTACGAATTAAAAACTCAACTGACAATAATATGGAAGTGATCATCAAATCTTTAAAACTTCTATAGCCTTATAATCCAAGTTCTAGAATGTGAGACATTACAATCTAAAGCTACAAGAGGCTTAACTCCTTGAGAATCAAAACTCCAAGGAATATTACCCATACTTGAGCACAAAGCACGTTCCGAAAACAATCAAGAATTCAAAACCCTTCATAAAACCCACTTCAGAATATCAAATCTGAATCACTTCATAATCAATAATAACTCCCCCTCAAAGTCACATCGGTCTTCAGTCATAAAAGATCATTCACTAAAAATACGAATATCTAAAAACTTTCGAATACCTATATCTAATTCACTCCCCTTTTTATAATCGAAATATGATTCTAAAACTTTCAAGTAGGAATGCGAAAGTGCTCAAAGTGTATTTTTCCATGAAATACTCCCCCTCGACATGTGACAAAAATGTGAAGCTTCAAATCCGAAAAATATGTCAATTTTCGAAATCTTGATTTCCTGGACTGCTTTGACATGAAAATGAACAAAATTGTTCATATTACTGGAAAACTTTTTGCAAAATTGAAGACTTTGAAATACCAATAACAAATCTGCAAAAGTTGCAAAGATTTATGTTTCTGGGTAAAAAATGTCATTATGCTGAAAATTTGAGGACCAAAATTGTAACATAATTTGCTTTTTCCCCAATTCGTAATTCGATAAAGAACGCAATAACAACAAAGAATATTAAAACTTCCAAAAAAAATTAACCTTAGATATCCAAAATCGATACCCAAATATTCGCTATCAAAGCTTCGCTATCCAACCAATGTCGAGCCTCAAATCCTTTTACCACACTTCGATACTCAAATTTCCATTCAACCATTATAGCTACTTCTTACTTCGACATAAACTATCGAATGACCATATCAAATGTTCATAAGATTGTCGATCCCTTCCGTAGTGAGTTCGACACGAAGCAACATCCCTCAACCACCATCCTTCACTTCCTTCGATTATCAAACCTTCATCAATGCGAAGGCTTCATTCTGATGCCTTTATTTTGATTGGAATCATTTTCCCATTGCAATTAATGCTAATAGCTTTTGCACTTTGAAATATAAACACAAACCAATCTTATCTATGATCCAGGTTTGGCTAAACTTGCGAACGCACAGTCGAAACTAGATACTAAAGAAAACCGATTTTGACTTTTCTTGTTTGACTAGCAATTGCAAAATGCACATAATTATTCCGATTGTGAGACCATCACATCTATTTCCATCATCCTTTCAATCCTATTTTGTTCCAAGCAAGTCATCACAGTTTCGATTACCTTGATTTCTAATCACTATCGCAACTTACATACCGATCATCTTCCATAAACATCAAATCTACGATTTTATGAACAATTTCAGATCAAAAATCAACATCATCTTAAATCATTTCCGTCTTCATCCATTCTTTCAATGTTCTTCATTTGTTCAACAATTTTAATCAAAATTAAACAACTACTGATCTTTATCTTCAACATCGATTAATCCATAAATCAAAACGTGATTTTGATACTCTGATTATCCGATAAAATTGAAATCAACAAATGAAATTGAATTCCGATAAGATTTCTGATTTTCAAACACAAATTCTGATTCTCATCCCAAAATTGCAAGACACAAAGAGAAGATTAAATTAATCAGCTTAAACTGATAAACATAATTAATAATCAAGAACGATTGAAAATCAAGAACTCTGTAACATCCATAAAAATCAAGTCAATTTAAAATTTTTCAAGCATTCAAAAACCATTAGTTATTACAAAATGTTTTCAAAATAGTTTAAACATTAGAGTATCCCAGAAATCCAAATCATAAAATGTGAGGAGGTGCACGATCACGCCTTCGCCTTCCCGCGATCATCTGAAGTACCTGAAACAAAATCAACAACAATAAGCCCGAAGCTTAGTGAGTTCCCTCAAAATACCAACACCATACAAACCATAACAATATCACACAAACATCATGCATATAGAGTCTTCAGCATGGCTGGTCCACCTCACCGGGCCTTTGGCCTATCTGGACCACTCTCAGAGTCTTCAACATGACTGGACCGCCCTCATCGGGCCTTCAGTCTATCTGGCCCACTCTCAGAACCTTCAGCATGTCTGGTCCACGCTATCGTGCCTTCATCCTATCTGGCCCGTTCCCTAGGCCTTCAGCTTGACTAGTACGCCCTACCGGGTCTGCAGTCTATCCGGGCCGCCCTGGGTATGTTGGCCTAGAGCACAAAGCAGGACCGCCTCAACCCACCCCCAATCATACAATCAACACATAAATATTATATGCTAGCTAGCATGTACAAATAATCATACAGATCTAACATATCACTAATCATAGCATCGTCCTATATACCAGGATACCGATCTAACAGATCACGAACATAGCATCATCCTATAACCACGATACAGATCTAACAGATCACTAACATAACATCATCCTATAACCAGGATACAGATCTAACATATCACTAACATAACATCATGAAATAACCAGGATAACAATCCGAAAAAGGCCGGCCTTGGTGCCTTCGACCCTGTTGATATAGTGAGAAGAACTCACATCACAAGTAGTGCTGTAGTGACAATATTCAACTCCCAATCATAACTCTGAACTCTACCGCCTTCAAAAGGTTTCCAAAACGAAGTAGATGCTGGATCTATAAGCTCATTCTCATTCCAAGCTTCTCAATCTTCAAGTCTCTTCTAGAAAAAGCACTAAACACACACTCTTTAGCCTCACACACACTCAAAATAGAAGGTTAGCTCGATTAGGGTTTGTTTATGGACATGAAGGAGGTAAAGGAGGCTGGAGGGAGGACTTAAGGTCCTTTAAATAGGGTGCAAACCCTAAAAATTAGGGTTTTCAAGCATAGCCTCAACTCGTGGAGTTGGGTCCTCTAACTCGTCGAGTAGGTTTTAAAGTTCACACGGCCATATGAGTTTCTACACGATGAGTTGGGGACTCCCAAATCATCGAGTTGGTTTTCTTAAGTGCACAAAATCCCTAAAATCTCATTCCTGGAAATCAAGGTGTTACAACTCTCCCCCACTTAAATTCGATTTCGTCCTCGAAATCACTCTTTGCCACCACTGGCAAGCCCGACACCCTGAGGGGCACCTCTGCAAATCGTACACGCAACGACCTTCCCAAGATGACTAAACTCAGTAGAAAATTTCAAACCGAAGAAAGGAGATCCATAACCCCACGCGGCGAGCTATTCCTACTTCCTCTGAAACCTGAAGTCTGGAATCTCGAAATCGGTCTTACTTCCTGTCAGTCCGTCCGTACTAACCAACACTGATGCCATTTCCCATTATCCCTTAAACTGACTACTCAACCCTGAGAACCTGTGGGTCCTACCTGAAAACAGAATCACAGATCATACTCTTCTGCCGAAAACTCTTTTCTAGACAAAAGAGATTCGATAATCCTTCCAGAGAAAGCTAATTCTGATGACCAGATTTCCTAGTATATGATGACCAATGGGAGACAACTGGGAGACGAATCTTCTTGTGCCGACCGGTAATGCTCCCTTTAGCTTCCCGAACCAATATGCTCATAACTGCTAGCTCATATCCTCAAATACCCATGCTTGGCCCGATCAACCTCGGGCTGGAATACCAATATGTCGAATCCAATCAACCATCAGATTGATATTCTTAGGGTTTGTCGGCCTACCGCCTCCACCATACCGCTCCCCCTGAGCCTTCGTGCCTATGACTTATAATTGGCCCGCACCGGGTATCTTGGGCTACTGCATAGAGCAGGACCGCCTCAACCCAACCAACCACAATATGTCATCAACTAGACAATCAGGATCGATTATGCATATAATACCGACCAACAACAATCATACCGCTCCCTGTCGCCTACTAATTTCTCATAGTATATAGTCCTGTAGACGGTTACCACGAAGCAACATACTAAATACCAGGAGAAAGATCTAACTCGGTTCTAAACTCACGACCCGAGATTCAAAGATCTACCATTGCATCTTACCCAAATCTTCTGATTCATCGCAACCTCTGACTAACCCTGGATGCAAGAATTCTCTCCCCGCCACTGAGACCACCAATCCCAGACTTGATCCAAGCACCAAGTTCCTAGAACCTGGAAGACAGGAACATTCTGAACCAGAAACCCTTGATCTCACCATCGATGACATCCCACCTTTCGCCTGAAACTCGCGTCTCGCATTTTAAACCAAATGATTTCGCACTTCCCGCACCGACTTCCAGAATGCATGCCTCACATGGGTACACTTGCGATTCCCAATGCTCGTTCCCACTGCAAGTCATCCCGAAATGACCATCCATGAATCCATTCTGAGTTTCTGGCTGAAGATACCACAAATCATGCATAAAAGATCCTCAACAGGTTGATAGCGAACCTCTCTCCTTCCGAGTCCCTGTGATACGCCTAAACCTTAGTATGACTTTTGACTCTCTATCATGCCATTACTAACCTTTGAACCGACGAAGGAAGATGATTAAACCAAGGACTTCCACATTTCATCCGATCCCTAACAACAAATTTCGAACAAACAGAAATACGAAGCAACATTCCACATATTCATTCTGATACCTGACTGGCACTCCCAACGGCACTGGACCATTCCCCATTCAAATCAACTGCTTTATGGGTTCTCCGATCCCCATCAACGCATCACTATCGAGAGTATCACAAATAGATTGAACGAATAATCCCGACCATTAGGCCCACAGTCCATGACTGGAATGCTCTTAATCTCATACCGACCCTTGTCGGTATTACATTTCTTGCCTAACCTTATAGGTCCTAGAGATACTCTCCTCCTTTCACTGTCTCATGAGGACCTAATCACTGTCTCCCACAACACTGAATGTGCTCCACTATATTGTAACCCTACCGTTTATGATTCACTTATAGAACAAGTTGGTACCCAAGCAAAATCTTATGAACCCATGGTCGCACCCATCCTGAGGATAGGATAATGGTCAAATTCTTGACCCAATTCGAAGGCTATAACCCGACAGAACCATGCATATTCTTAGGGAAATCCAAACTTCATCAAAAAGGAAAGGTTTCCTGAGATAAAGCGACACACCACTTCCATCAAGAATAGAAGACGTCCACATAATCGATTGAAACAAGATCCCATACTTGATCGAGACTGCACGGATCCTACTCACACGAAACTAGCTCAAGAAGACTTCTAAGGCGATCTCGTGGGTTTCCAAACCCGAATCTGCTATGAATACGAAATTCCATTCTATCATTGAGGGAAAACTTACCCAAGGAGCAAGGGAAACATAACATACTGCACTGGAGGGTGGGTGACACATTCCTTGCTCTTAACTGTTGCCTTTTGAATCCTCCGAAGAATTCCCACTGAAAGGCGAACTCAACGAACAATGGTGTAGGACGCCCTGACACCTATCCCATAGAACCACAAACCCACCTAGAGCTGAACACACCTGCTTCTTGAAAGGTTCACTAACCCACATCTGCCCGTCCATCTGAAAGCAGCATTCCGAGCAGCCTGATGAAACAATGAATCGAGTAATGAATTAATCAGAGTATGAATTCAAGTAAGAATGCAAGATTTGAACACATGATGTAAATATGATCTTGTTATGCTCTATTATGCTTTCGAATTCTTTACAGAGTGCAATAGACAAGTCTGTAAAAGTTCTTATCTAACTCTAGTGAATAACCCTACTTATAGGGAACAGAAAGCATAGAAAAAATATACTAAGGCATTGACTCTAATGCTTCGAATAAAAGCGCCCTAGTAAAATACATTACAAAACATTCGAAGAGTCCAAAACATACTTCGACTAATTACAACAATTCGACCCTTACAATCCCCCCCTTTGTAATCATAGTCGAAGTCTTCAATTTGTAAGAAGTGTAATGGAATACAGTATCACTCTTCGAATCTCCGTGTACGAGGATATAATCTTCTTCAGCTCTTTCTTGTCTCCTTCACTGTTCTTCTTGCAATGATTCATACGAACAATCAAGTTCGTATATTGAGATGTTGAATATCTCTCTACTTCACTTGCCTGGAACAAAAATCGTTTAGCTTTTCCAGCTTTGTCTTTTCCTGCGAAGACCATTCCAAAAGGCTTCAGGCAAATTTCACCATCAGCATACTTCTTCAATTCGACCTGTGTCTTCGTAGGAGCCATTGGAGCTTTAATTTCCATTCCTTTGGCAGTAGCTAATTCAACATCTGTTAGTGCCAAGCACTCATAATAGTTTTCGATAAAAATCTTGATGTGAGCTACTCCAAGTTTGAATTCATCCGGTTCTGTGTTTTGAAGGTATGAGAATGATTTGTCTTTCAAAAGTAATGCAACTTGTATAAGATCATACAAGTTCATTAATGGAAAATCTGCAACAGTGAATTCGCAAATATTTCCATTTGCCCTGGCAACCACATACTTAAAATTTTGGATTGTGTTTTGGAAAACCACATCCCTTTTCATACTGATCACCTTCTTGATTTTGATTAATGACCATACTTCTTCAGGGGCTTTACCAAGACCAGCATGAAAACGAATTTTCATGTGTGTGCCTTCATCTTTATCTTTAAATTTTCCTTCTGATTTGAACTGAGGCATGATAAACATCATTTCGTTTATTGGAAAATCCAGCTGGCTTACATCAATATTCGTGATCAAATAACTTTGTTTTGGTTTCTTCTCAAATGAATACATGTGATTGAATGCAACCTTGGCCTCGATTGTTTCGTAGTTATAGTGTTTAGTTGGATCCCCTTTATCCATTCCCTTCAGATCATTTGCTCGCTGAGCCATAATGCTTTGAACTATTCTGCGCTTTTCGATTTCAGCATCAGCTTCAGCCTTCTTTTCTTCTTTTGATTTTTCCACAACAATCGATTTCCCTTTATCTTTCAATGCTGGATTGATGATTGTCTCTTTTGGATTCGAACCACTCCCACCAGTCTCCGAAGATTTACCAATCACAATTCCTTTCGAAATTGGTCTTGCAATTGGCATTGTTGTTACGATTGTTGAAGTCACATGTTCAGTAGAAACAATTATTGGTTTTGTTGTAGGGATTTTCGAAGAAAAGACTTTTCCCACAACTTTCGCATCTTCTCCACTAGTCTTCGGCTCACTAGTTTTTCTTTCTCCCCCTTGCACTCCTGTGAAAACAGGTGGGGCATTTGTGGTTGGAAGAAGACTTGATATGCGAAAGAGAGGAGCAAGTTGCTTGTTGAGAATGGCTTCGAATTGGATAAACTTCTGAGATAAAAATTCAGGAGTAATCAATGGAGAAGAAACCGGCCTATCAGAAATATCTTTTAACTCCTTGAGCAACTTAAGCACTTCTTCAAAGCTTGGACTTTCGGATGTTGAAAGTTGAGTAATTTGAGGACTCAAATTTTCATACAACTTAACAAATCGAGTGACTGCGTCACAAATGATATCAACCTTTTGATTCAAGGATGCATAATCTTGTTGAACTGTGACAATTTCTTTTTGCATATCTTCACGAAGTTCGTGAATCTGCAACTTTACATCCTCTCGTACTTTCTTCACATCTTGAATAAAAAGAACATGTCGTTCCTTTGCAACATTCTTCAACTCTCTCAGATCACCAGCAAATTTCGAATTTTGAGAATTGATTCGAATTTCATTGTTTTGATCATTGAGATCAACTTTCTCCAAAATTCGTGATTCAGAGTCTGTAAGCATTCCAGAGACTTTGCTCACAACTCTGGCTTCGAACATCTTTAACATCGAATCAATCTCCAGACTTGAAACATATGAACCACCCCCCAGATCAGCTTGGGATTGAAGTATCGAATTTAACTTCTGATTCAGGATTTTAAATTGTTTCATGGTCATCAGTATATGATCAGGAAACTGTTCTTCGTCTTCATGAAATTCCAATTCATCAAACATACCACCAAACCCCTCATTATCAGTCTCTGTCTCCACAAAAACGGTTTCTTGAATAGGTGAAGTTGGTTTGGGTGGCTCAGTAGATTGTGAAGAAAAAAAAAGAAGTAAAAGGTTGATCAAGAATATGTTCGAATGTTGGGGAATCTGTAGTTGAAGTAAGAGGTGTAGTGGATAATGGTAAAGAAACAATACTTTCAAAGGGAGTAGAAGTAGATGGACCTGTAGCTTCATATTTTGAACCTCCTTCACCCATATTGACATTTGCATCCGTATCAGATACGTGTGCAGGGATGCCTGAAGTTCGAACCTCCTCAGGAACTGATTTGGCAATCGAATCTTCGGGTGGTATGACAACTGTCTTCTCAGGAGTTTCAGGAATTCGTTCTTCATCATCTTCAGTTGACTCAGTAGAAATGACCAGCTTTCTTGTCTTCTTCTTCTTCTTTGATAAATGTTTTGCCATATCCTCAGCTCTTCTTTTCTTGGACACCGGAGAAACAGGTGCGGGCACTTCTCTAATTAGAATCCCTTGATGAGTTATTTGAGGTTTTCGAACCACTTTGTGCGTTGGAGACTTGCTTTTGTGAGTGGACTTCATTTTAATTCTTCGAAACATGCCAGTCTTCGAAGGAAGGACTACATGGTCTTGTGTTTCTTCAATAATTGGCTCAATTACTGGAGTCTCAGCAACAGTCACTTCAACTGTTTCAGGCTTCTTCTTTGGAGATTTCGAAGATCTGGACTCAGTTTCATGCTTTCTCGACTTCTTGGTTTTCTTATCATCTCCTCCCAGTAAAACACCAGTTTTAATTGAAGAATCAATTGTCTTCAAATAGGCTACCAATACAGGGTTCGAAGAATCAACTCTTTTAAGCATCGCATCTGGAATACGAGCAACTGTAGGAAAAACATCAACATTATCTATAACCTCCTTCGGATAGTGGTATGATTGAAAAACTGCTTTGTCTTCATCAGTGGGTACCAAAATCCCTTCTTTATTGTAAAAGTGCTGCAAAATCAAACTCCGGTATCTTGCACACGAAATACCATGAATAGCATTCGTGTGTTCTACACCCTTTTGGAATTCCTTCCACAACTGTGTAGAATAATCTACTTGAAGATCATAGTAGATACCAGCAACCATGGCATAAACCTCCATTCTTCCTTTATCAAGGCCAGCTGATCTCCCAGTCAAACATCGTAAAAAAATTCCAAATAAGAAATTCCAGATTCGTGGAAGTCCAGATTTCTTAAAATCACTAATCTTGGACAATGGTGGCTGATATCCCATCTCATTAAACATGTGAACGATTTGTGGAAAAGTAAATGAAACATAAGGAGGCGAATTCGGAATATCAAGAATTTGTTGTATGTCGCAGTTGATCCTGCTTCAGAAAGACAGGACAAAGGAACAGAGAAAGAGTTGAACATCGCTTTAGCCAAAACCGAGTTCTTCAAAGCAACTATGAGCATCTTTAATTTTTCCGGGTACTGAGAAACTTCACCCTCCAAGTAGTAGTTTGTTGCTTGAATCTTCATTATTGGTAATGAAGAGGCATCTTCAGTGGTATGAGAATCAACATGAGCAGAAGTCGCCATTGTTAGCGTTTGAAGATGATGATGAACAGAGAATTTTGGGAAATTTGCTTTTTGATCGCGTAAACTGACAATGAACCCCTGGAATTCCCTTTTATATGTAACCCTTAAATTTGAATTTGAAGCGGGATATGTATTTAATGATATCCGACGCGACACCTTGAAAATCGGACCATTACTGCGTAAAAGTAGCCATGCGTCAAAAAGTAGCTGTCACATCGCCTTAAAAAACGGACAGAATACCATACGTCATTTATAAACAGCCTGTCTTGTAATCCCCAAGAAAATTGTAACCGTCAAAACTCTTCGAATGGAAGCAAGGCTCTTTCACTTTTGGGATGAAAAGCGAAGTCATACGCCAGAAGTTCGAAATCATCAGCCTGAGTTGTTATTGCTCAGAACCTCAAGGATTTCATGAGTGTTGTGTTCCAAAGAATAGAGACGAGAAACAAATATAAGAAAAATATGGGAAATTGTGATGTCAAACCATTGACACAAAAGCAGATGAAATCCCGCGCAAAGATTACTTCATTAATCCTTAAGAGAAATTGTCAATAGCTTGTGTGGGTTCCCGTGAATTACAATCGAATACTTGTTGATAAGTATCAAAGGGCTTCTTTTATAATGCTTCGTGAATGGTTTAAAATTTCGTTACATGTCATCCTAAACATAAGGTGAGAAATTGTAACAGAAATTACTTGTTTGACCAGTGTAGTCAGTGACAAGTTGGCTTTGAAAAATTTTGAAATGACAAGGACATTCGAATGAAACTCACACGGAAATCATATTCAAGAAAAAAATTTGTGTGCTGGATCTTGTTGGGTAACAAACATCATGGGTTTCGAATGTTTGATCAAGACCACTCATTCGAAATGAATATGATTTGGAGTTTTGAATTTTGGTACAGAAACAAAAGTTTCGTGAAAATCTGGAACTTAGTTCCCCGTCAATTCCTTAAAAAAATAATGAAAATTGGGTTTCACTTTCATCACGGTCTCATGATGTCATATCATAAACACAGAGTTTTGATATATCTAAGTCTCGATGGGTTTGATCAGAGACCTCTCGGACATATGTCTTCGTGTGTGATCGTGTAAGAACTGTATGGATGAAAAAGATTGATGTAAGACACGAATAGTACCTCTGTTATGTTTGGACCAAACAGTAAACTCTTAACTCATTTTGAGAAGAGTAACGTAGCTCAGAGACTAATGTGAATATAAGCCTGATTGGGAAGAAATCTTCGTATGAATAATTTCATTAAGGCTTTCGTACACACACATTGAGTCATGGAGGCTTTGGTCAACATACAGCAGCATGCTTCTAGGGACAACCTAACGAGTTCGAATGATAACAAATTTATCGATTTATACGAAAAATGTACCTGACCCTAGTACAGCAAGCATACTCTCCTCTCTTTCTTCATGAGAATCTGCAACAAAATACTAAAAAGAAATAAGAAAAAAAATATTTTTGTTGTTTTGATTTTTCGAAAATAAAGGCAGAACAAACAATAATCTTTTTGAATTTTTGAATTTTCGAAAATTAAATGACAAAACAAACGAAAATCTTTTTATATTTTTGAATTTTCGAAAATTAAATGACACAACAAACGAAAATCTTTTTGGATTTTTGAATTTTCGAAAATTAAATGACAAAACAAACGAAAATCTTTTTGGATTTTTGAATTTTCAAAAATTAAATGACAAAACAAATGAAAATCTTTTTGGATTTTTGAATTTTCAAAAATTAAAGAACAAAACAAACGAAAATCCTTTTGGATTTTTGAATTTTCGAAAATTGAAATAATACTTGATACAAATGTACGAATTCGAAAGGGTCGAAGCGTTGACTATGAACAGTAACCTCTGAATCAACCCTTAAAATAAGTAACAAATGTGCGAATTCGAAGGGGTCGAAGCGTTGACTATGAACAGTAACCTCTGAATGCTAAATGAGTTTGCATTATCTTTTAGTCAGCGCCTCTGAATCATTCCTTATCATGCATCATTCTTCTTTTTCGCATGGAACAGAATTTCCATCGATCATTCCAAGTCCTTCTATAATCTTCACAAGGGATTTTTCATCCAAAGCTTTCGTGAAAATGTCAGCTAACTGATCAGTTGTTTTCACGAAATGTACTTCAATATTTCCATCTTCCACGTGATCTTTGATGAAATGATAACGAAGAGCTATATGTTTACTCTTCGAATGCAGCACAGGATTATGACAAATTCTTATCGCACTTTGAGAATCACAATATAATGGAATATTTTTCATATTAATTGTATAATCACGCAATTGACTTTGGATCCATATTATTTGTGAAGTGCAAGCTGCAACAGCCACATATTCTGCTTCAGCTGTTGAAATTGATACGCATGTTTGCTTTTTCGACTGCCAGCTCACCAATTTGCCATCAAGAAATTGACATCCACCACTTGTGCTTTTTCGATCAATATTACAACCACCCAAGTCTGCATCCGAATACGCTTGAACAATGAACCCAGTTTTCGAAGGATACCACAATCCTAACGAAATTGTTCCTTTAAGATAACAAAATATATTCTTTACAACAGTGAGATGTGGTTATCGTGGATTAGACTGATGCCTAGCACAATTACACACAGAAAACATGATATCAGGTCTACTAGCTGTGAGATAAAGTAATGAACCAATCATGCTCGTATATAAAGTTATGTCAACAGCAGGTTTATCTAACGACGGTGTTAGCTTTATGCCCGTTGCCATTGGAACTCGTAACTTCGTGCTATTCGTCAATCCAAACTTTTCCAACAGATTCTTCGTATATTTTTCTTGATTAATAAAAATTCCTTCTCTGTTTTGACGAATATTCAAACCACGAAAATTATTGATTTTTCCCATCATGCTCATTTCGAACTTACTTTTCATCAAATCTTCGAATTCTCTAGACAAAGCAGGGTCAGTCGAACCAAAAATAATATCATCAACATAGATTTGAACAAGCATTAGATGATTCCCCACTTTCTTTCGAAATAATGTGGGATCAACTGATCCTTGTTTAAATTTAGATTGTTTCAAAAACGAGGTAAGAGTTGCATACCATGCTCGTGGTGCTTGTTTCAAACCATAAACTGCCTTATCTAAAATATAAACATGATTTGGAAATTCTTCGTTAATAAAACCTGGGGGTTGTTCCACGTAAACAGTTTCTTCAAGCTCTCCATTTAGAAATGCACATTTCACGTCCATTTGATAAACATCAAAATCTTTGTGAGCTGCATAAGCCAGAAATATACGAACCGCCTCGAGTCTTGCGACAGGGGCAAAAGTTTCTTCATAGTCGATTCCTTCTTGTTGTGAATATCCTTTAACAACAAGTCTGGCTTTGTTTCGAACAATATTTCCATCTTTGTCGGTTTTATTTTTGAAAATCCATTTTAACCCGACAATCGAAACATTCCCAGGCTTAGGAATTAATCTCCAAACCTTGTTTCGTTCAAATTCAGACAATTCAGATTCCATTGCAACAACCCAATCTGAGTGTTCCATTGCAATCTTAACTGTTTTTGGTTCAATCTTAGAAATGAAAACATTGAACATGCAAAATTCTTGATGAGTATTTAATACCTCATTCTTTGCACGAATTTGAGCTCTTGTTAAAACTCCCTCTTGTGGATTCCCAATTACTTGATCCTTCGGATGATCTTTTGTCCACTTTTCCATTGGCGGATATGCTGGATCAAATTCCAAAGGTGCATCTTCATATATATCATCGTTTTCTAAGCCTACAATCGAACAAGCATCATCAAAATCATTATTATCTTCAATATTTTCTGAATGCTCCCCCTCAACATTATGCTCCCCCTCAACATCATGCTCCCCCTCAACATCATCACTCAATCTTTCTTTCTCCCCCTCGAAAGAATGCATGTCGTCAGCTAATGTATTTGAATCCAAGTGCTCCCCCTCCACTGGATTGTTTTGCATACTTTCCCCTTTTTCTGGAGAGTTTGATTTTGAGTCATCAGTAAGCTTTGTGAGTTCAGAAATATGATTATCATTTGCATGTATTTCAGCATCAACAGCACGATCTGAAATTCTAAAAATTAAATCATAATCAATATCTAATGCTTGTGAGGATTCAGATTCATATTGTATGTCTTTCAAAATAGGATGATTTTCAAACTATGATGTTGTTTGTTTAATGTAGTAATCATCAAATGTAAGATTAAAAGTTTCTTCAACTTTTTGTGTTCTTTTATTCAACACACGATATGCGACTGAATTATGCAAATAACCCAAGAAAATCCCTTCATCTGCTTTTGCTTGAAATTTCGTAAGATGATCCCTGAGATTCATAATGAAGCATCTGCATCCGAAAACATGAAGAAATTTGACGTTAGGTTTTCGATTGTTGAGAATTTCATATGGAGTTATGTTAAAACGACGATGAATAAAAGATCTGTTTTGAGTGAAACATGCGGTTGATACTGCTTCAGCCCAAAGATATTGTGGAAGATTCGCATATGCCAACATAGTCCTTTCCGCTTCGCATAGAGATCTATTTCTTCGTTCAACAACACCGTTTTGTTGTGGTGTGTATGGAGATGAAAAATTATGCGAAATCCCTTTGTCCACCAAAAATGAATCAAGAACATTGTTCTTAAATTCAGTTCCATGATCACTCTTAATTTTTCGAACAATCTTCTTCAATGTTGTTTCCATCTTTTTGATAATGTTAATCATGATTTGTGCAACTTCAGATTTAAGCCTGAGAAAATAAACCCACGTAAATCTGGAAAAATCATCAACAATCACTAAAATGTACCGTTTCTTGTTGAGAGTTGAAACTGTCGAAGGTCCACACAAATCAATATGTAAGAGCTCCAGAGGTGCAACTATTTTCGAATCAATCGTAATTGGATGACCTTGTTTATGTTGCTTGCCAAGTTCACAAGCTGCACATAAAGAATCATTGTAAAATTTAAGTACAGGTAAACCTCTTACCAGATCTTGTACCACAAGTTTATTGATGTTTCGAAAATTTAGATGAGAAAGTCTTCGATGCCAAAGCCAACTTAAGTCTGATGTTTCTTTTGAAAGAAGACATATAGCAGGTTTCCCTACTATCGGATTGATGTCCAAAGTGAACATGTCACCTTTCCTTTTGGATTTTAGTAACACCTCTTTTGTTGTGACATTCGAAATAATACTTCCTTCTTCGTTAAAAAGAACTTGATTTCCAGTGCCCACAACAAGTTGAGAAACACTTATCAAGTTATGTTGAAGACCTTCAACATACGCCACACGATTCACTGTGAATTGTCCATTCGTGATCTTCCCATATCCTTTGACTTGACATTTTTGATTGTTCCCAAACTTCACTACTCCATCATTTTTGAGACTTCGAAAATCACGTAAATTCTCCTTCTTCCCAGTCATGTGACGAGAGCAACCACTATCGATGTACCACTTGTTATCATATTGCTCATCACATAGTACCTACATTCAATGGAAAAATTTACGTACCCAAGGCTTTTTGGGTCCTTGGAAATTAGATTTCAATTTCGAATGTAATGAAGAACTTTTAACCCAATCACAAACTTTTGTTTTGAGACTATCAATTATGTTTACATCTTCATTTAAAGGAACCGAAACATAAGTTTTTGATGGTTTCGAATGTTCACTGACATTACCCTTCAAATTATGAGGTTGTGTATGAACATTCTTTCCTTTTTGTACTGGTTTCCAAGCTTTGACTGATATGTTCGAATCCTTAGAAGATAAACTTCCGTTTGATGAAGAATTCGCATACTTTTCATAAGCTTCGTGAATTTGCTCTTTTGAAAATGTATTTGATTGATACATCTTTCCTTTGCCTTCAAGCCAATGATCAATGTTCTTCCTTGACGTTATTCCTTTTTCTCGTGAAGTTTTCATAGTTTCTTTCTTCGTTTGATTCGGAAAATTTGGCTTTTTAGGAACAAAATCAACTTTTGGATTTGTTATAAAAGATTTAGCATATGATGTATCAACTGTTGATTTAAAATGTTGAAGTGGAAAGAATTTTTGATTTGGTTTTGAGTTATTTGAAAATTTTCTTGGAATATTAGTTTCTGAAACTTTCAAAAACTTTGGTTGTTTATTCACTTCAGACTTTGAATGATTTGATTGAGATGAGTGTTGAGGTTTTGTTGAAAAAGATGAACTTTTAGCTTTGAAAACATTTTTGGGTGATTGTGATTCAGACAGCTTTTGAGACTCAACATTTTGCCAAAATATTTTCTTTCTTGCTTGTCTTTTTGAAATGCTGTTTTCCTTCGAAAATTTGTCAATTTGATCTTTGAATTCCTTGGAGTTTAATTTGACCACTTTTTCACATTCCTTTTCAACTTTTTTTGAATTCTCTTTTTCAATTTCTGATTTTTCAACCCATTTTCTTTGTGGTTTTTGACGTTGGAAAACATACGAATTCTTTGTTAAGTTGTTTTCAACTGTGCTTTGATTTGCGAAAAAACCTTCATCAGTTGTTTTTGAATTATCCTCTTCAACTAACTTCTTTAATTTTGGTTTGATTTTCTCAACATTTCCAGTAGTTACGAAAACTTGATTTGGAAAAATGACATTATCTGTAGATTTGAAATTTGGATAAACCACTGAATTCGTTTCAAGATAGTGTTCACCTTTTTCATTCATCACTTTTTTGAACTTTTGTGTATCACTATACACCTGATCAACCACAATTCGAGGAGTTTCTTCTTCCTTTGAAGATTTCTTTTCCTTCGAAATGTTCACTTCATCGTCATCATCACTATCATCAGTTTGGCTGTCTTTGAGATCCACGAAGTTCATATCATAAACTTTCGAAGTTGAGGGTATATCAGTTTCATTTTCAACCATCAAATCCTTAACTTTTTCTTTTCCTTTAGATGTTGAAGCAACATTAACAACAGACAACTGAGAACAATCAACATCTTCAAGTTCACTAATTTCACTAATATTGTCAGAATTATCTTCAATATCAGCAAAATTAGATTGAGAATCAGATGTTGAATTCTCAGTCTTTTTCAAAATTTGAATTTGTTCAGATTTAGTCAAAGTATCATTCACTATGTTAACTAGTTCATTTGCATCAAGACATTCATCTATTTTGATAATTCCATATTTATATCTATCATCAGGAACTCTGTCAAAGTCAGCTATTATTTGCTCACAATCATACGAAATATTATCTACATTGGCTCTTTCGAATGCTAGGAAAGGTAGTAATTTTCTATGTTGCTCTTTACTTATATCACATGAATGATGTAAATCAGTTAATTTTCTATAAAGTCGTTTAGCAGAATTACAATAGATGTTTCTTTGTGCTAGCAAAAGTTTAACATCACTCGATAACTTATCCCTATCACACATTATAGTTGTCATTTGTAATTCCAAACATTCAATTTTGCTTATTTTCATGTCTAATCTCTTTTTGACCTCTAACAACTCCATTGACAACTTGTTGGCCTCATTGCTAGCAGACACAACAATTGAATCAAAATAAGTAACCGTCTCATCAAAAGAAATTAGTTCAGAGTCATAAGCATGTGTAGGAATATTAAAAGATTCGAGAATTTTATGTACCTTTGTTGTCATTGGAGATTTGTCAGCTGCTTTGGATACGAAGCATCGTCCCCTCACTTCGAATTCCTCATCATCTGAGTCCTCCTCCATTTTCGCATACAACGCTCCATGCGTTGGATTCCTCATTTCTTCATCGTCTGATCCGGATGACCAGATTTGATAAGTTCCATCTTCATCCTCATGCTCACCCTTTGCAACCAATGACAAATTCTTTGCTTTAGCACGAACCACCTCAAGCTTCTCTGCATAGTATGCCTCATCTTTGACTTTATTCTTCCTCTCATCCTTCTTTCGAAGCATACAGTCATTTGCAAGATGATTCGTACCGTTGCAATAATGACAATCTATTCCTGCATCACCTTTCAGCTTCTTCTCACCCTTTCCATCAGCTATCTTCGAATCTTGCTTCTCAACTTTCTTTTTCTCCTCAACAACATTTTTACTCACATAATTTCCTTTCACCTCAGCAAGCTTAGTCTTCGAATTGAACGGCTTTTTGAAAAATTTCTTGACACGATTATTCGAGTAAAATGCTATTGCTTCATCATCCGAATTCATGATGAATCCTTCTTCTTCCTCAGAATCACCATTTTCAGCTTCTTTTTTAGAAATCTTTGACACAAGAGCTAATGGACCTCCCAAATTCAACTTCGATTCCTCAGCAATTTCATTTACTTCAATTTCGTGTGTTTTCAACTGATTGTACAAATCATTGAGAGTTGAAGTATCAAAACTTTGCTGATTCTTCACCATCATACTCACACTTCTCCATTCTTTTCGAAGTCCCATTACAAAGATGAGATTGAATTCCTTTGAAGTCCTGGTAATTCCATAGCGATTGCAACGATAGATTAACTCGTTCAGACGATCATAGTAAACTTCAATTGTTTCTCCTTCTTTTTGTTTGAAGTCTTTCAACTCAACCAAACACTGTTTAACTGAATTGATTTTTGTCTTCTCACTTCCTTGAAATTTATCTTTCAGATTATTCCAGATTTCCTTTGCAGTTGTACAACTCCTAACGTAATTGTACACAACTGGAGGTAATGCTCCTCGCAGTTCCCTCATACACCTCTTCTCCAGTTTCTTCAGACGATCAGTTTGATTATCAACTCCAGAATTTGTAGAAGATGATCCAATTGGTTGAACATTCACTGGAACATTGACATTTCCAGTGATACATGACCATAACTCTTCATCCAGACCATTCAGATAATCCTGCATACGATCAGCCCACTTATCATAGTATTCAGGGATTAGCATTGGAATTTTGGTTGATGAACCTAGCAGATGAGAAAACGAGGTCATCGAATTGAGATTGAAACTTGCCATTTTTGTACGGAAGAAGATTTTGAGAAGTTTGAAAAGATTTGAGAATTTGAAAACAAACTAGATGAATCAAATCAAATTGATGAGAATAACACTCGATTCAACACTTCAAATGCAGAAGCGAATCACAAACTAAGATCTTGACAATTTTTCACTTTTAAAAAGTGCGGAAACTTTTGAATCAACAAGTTGATTCAAAAACTTTTTTTTGAACAACGTGAAAATCAGATCAGAGATATGATTCCTGCTCTGATACCAAAATCGAGTAATGAATTAATCAGAGTATGAATTCAAGTAAGAATGCGAGATTTGAACACAGGATGTAAATATGATTTTGTTATGCTCTATTATGCTTTCGAATTCTTTACAGAGTGCAATAGACAAGTCTGTAAAAGTTCTTATCTAACTCTAGTAAATAACCCTATTTATAGGGAACAGAAAGCATACAAAAAATATACTAAGGCATTGACTCTAAAGCTTCGAATAAAAGCGCCCTAGTAAAATACATTACAAAATATTCGAAGAGTCCAAAACATACTTCGACTAATTACAACAATTCGACCCTTACACAGCCACTGACAAAACCTTCCTTGATTGACGCTCAACTTGAGAATTCCCAATTCTACCCCACTTAGGGTTCTAACTACTACCCACTGGTTTGAAACAAACTCACAACTCAAATCGACTCAACCAGGTACGATCCTTCCTGACCATGGAATGAATGACATACGCAAGATGGTCCTCCCAATACAAATCAATCGAACCCAAGAGAAACTTGAATTCCAGCTGAAAACTTCTGACATGCAGAATAGCATATAACAACCCTCAATAACCCAAAAATAGCAGAAAGTCAGCCCGAAATTTAACTTACCTAATCTAGCAAAGTTCCAACACAATACAATTCTAGTTACGACCCCGAAGAATACAGGAGATCTCACCCTATAAAAGGCATTCGAAGAAATCCTGACTTCTTCCTCTTGAGTTACCCTGACCAACCAGAGGGCATGCAGGAAAACTCCCCTTCGATCCCAAGTGACATGAACAAATCCATGTTTGCAATCCAAAAGATAATCTGGCACTCGTCCTACCCGAGGATATGGTACCTAACTTGTCTCGCAAGATACTCATGCCACCTGAACCCACCTGCACTTACCAGCGCTGAAATATTGCCTCCAATCCCTGCGACCGACTGACACCGAGCTGGAAATACAACCTGACCCCGAACTGATGAATCTTTAAGGTATGTTTGGCAGGATCTGAATTTTTAAGATCTGAATTTTTAAGAGATCTGAATTTCTAAGAGGGTCTGAAATTTTAAGAGCTGAATGTTTAACATGCTGTTTGGTTGGGACCTCTGAATTGCTGTGCTGAATTATTAAATTGACAATTTTACCCTTCTATTTTATTTTTTATTGAGTTCAACTGTTTGTTTAGAAAATAACCTAATAAATTTCTTAAATACATATTAAAAAAATATAAACACCATATAAAATCCAAATTTAGCATAAATCAAAATTAAACACAAATCCAAATCAAACATAAATATTTTTAAATCCACAAAATCATACTAATATCCAAATAAAATCCTACAAATTTAATTTGGCCCCAATTGATTCGCAATCTGGTCACGCAAATTATCCATGTATTCATTTCCTTGTGAACCCCATTCCATATCGTGTATGTTTTGGCCATCATTCTCTCCCCCTTGTGCTTGACTATTGTTATCCTCGAACGCCATAAATAACTCATCATGAATATCGCATTTCCTTATGAAATTGTGGACTGCAAAACAAGCAACGACTATATCTCTTTGCACTGAAAAAGGAAAAGGAGCCATTCTCTTTAGGATTGGGAATCGCGCCTTCAAAACACCGTAAGCACGTTCAATAACATTTCTGAGTTGCACATGTGCATGATTGAAATTTTCTTCCTTAGTTAACGCACGTCGTCATCGATAATCGGATAACCAATACCTCGTGTTGCGGTAAGGAGTCATAAATCCACGAGTGTTGGCGTATACAACATCGCAAAGGTAATATTCATCTATAGACATGAGTGAAGGAAGTATTATATCTAGAAATTTGAAATCGTATTTTAGAATAAATTTAGAAAGAATTACAAACCTGGAGGAGGGAACGGAATGCCTGAAGTCGGGTTAAATGCAACTTCTTTCAAATCTCGCGAATAATGTGTTATACCCTACCAACCAGCCCATACGAATGTGGATATCATATCAAAATCACAAATTCCTAAAACATTTTGAAAGCATTCACCTTTTCCTCTTCCCTGTAGCGAGTTTGTTGATCAGCAGGCACGACTGCATGTACAAGAGTTCCATCTAACGCACCTATTGCTCCAGGAAATATTTCTTTTAGCCTACGATGTATCTCTAAGGAATTCACAGTTGCATTAGAATTCGTTGGCACTATAATTTCTTTTGCAAAAAATCATCATTGCATTTAGCACCTCATGAAAGCATCCATGAACAGTTTCTGTGGAGTGTTGAAACCTACGTTTGATAATCCTGTACCGTTTATTATGTGCTATAGTTGTCAAGAACATAGCCATCTTTTCTTCAACGCTTATATGCCTACTACTTAGCAACCAATTGTTTCGTCTAAAATGATTGAATAAAAGTACATACGCTTCACGTGAAAGACGCATCAACTCATGACATTGTGTAGAAGTTCCATGTAACAATTCTTGTGTATGTTGATGCCCGCTTATTTCCGAATCGTTATCAATTTCCCTTCCAATTCTATTGGATGCTAGATTCAACCAATAGCAACATAGTAAAATGAAAAATGCAATTTCTTCATCCGAATCCATAAGCAATCTGTTATTTTGAAAATACATAACAATTATATTAACAACATATAACATAAAAAATCATCCAAAAAATCAATGTCACACCCATAAAATTCGAGCCAATTTAAAACTTTTTAAATCGTTTGAAACGATTCAGTTACTACAATTTGTTTTCAAAATAGTTTATACATCAGAGTTCCCAGAAATCATGATCATCAATCGAGGAAGTGTACGGTCACGCCTTCGCCTCCCCGCGGGCATCTGCTAAACCTGAAACAATAAACTGAAACTGTAAGCCCGAAAGCTTAGTGAGTTGCCCCCAAAATACCAACCTCATATAACCATAATCATATCATATCAACCAATACAGAACAACCATGCATCTCGAGTATACAGTGTGACTGGTCCGCCCGCACCGGGCCTTCAGTCCACCCGGTCCACTCTCTGAGTCTACAGTATGGCTGGACCGCCCGCACCGAGCCTACAGTCCATCTGGATCTATCCCGAGCCTTCGGTATGAATGGACCGCCATGCGGGCCTGCAGTCTGTCCGGACCGCTCGTAGGGTATGTTGGCCTTCAGCACAAAGCAAGACCGCCTTAACCCAAACATCAAGCAAATAACCATGTGCACATAAATAACATATACTGGCATATATATAACAGTCGTACCGATCTAACAGATCATCAATCATAGCAACATCCTATAACCAGGATACCGACCTAACCAGGTCACTAACATAGCATCATCCTATATACCAGGATACCAATCCAACAGATCATAATAGCATAGCGACATCCTAAACAGGATACTGACCTAACCGGTCACTAACATAACATCATCCTATATACCAGGATACCAATCTAACAGATCATAATTGATGGGTTTTGAGCATTCTAACACTTCCTAAGTGTACATGCAACCCTAATAACCTTGAATCTATGTTTTCTCTATATACATGCAAATTTCTTTTTCAAGGTTATTTCCTAACTAGCATGGCATGGGGATTACATAAAACATAAAAACTAGTAGAAATACATACCTTGTTGTTGCTTGGATTCCTTCAAGACTTTGTGAGCCTAGCACCCCAAATGTTGTGCCTCAAATGCTTCACACAACACCACAAGACTTGGAATAACTTGAGAGAATACTTCTAGCACTCAAAATTGGTTATGCCCTCTCTAGTAACACTATGTCCACTAGGTCCACTTTTTGCTAGCCATAGGGTTCCTTTTATAGTGTTGTCACAATTAGGGTTTACACATGAATGCCCTTAATTGTCATGACTCTTGATTTCCCATGACCCATGGATTTGTAACTCCCATGGACTATCCATGGAGCTCCATATGGTTACATCCATAACCCATAAACCATGGATCATTAATCCACCATAAAAGAATTGATGATTGTCATAATCAACCCTATATATTTAATTAGTCTCACTTTGATCACCAAATTAATACTAGATTAATACTTGATCAATACTAATTAAATAATACTATTATTAATATATTAGAACTTATAATATATTAATAATCATAAGTGCCTTATTCTCTCATTTAGTCTATCCAAGTATTGCAATGCCATGCAACCCAAATGGACCATGTCGGGTCGGGTCAAGTACATACCAAATAAAGTTATGGACTTAGACACTATATCCAACAGTCTCCCACTTGGATAAGTCTAATAACTATATTTGCAAATATGACTTCAAAATCCGACTAGCAATCGTAGCTCTTTCAAAGTCTCTCGGAACTGAGATGATGATGATACGCCATTTAAGATAAGTGATCATATAATCCTCTGTTCTCATGATATCAGCCGGACAAACACATGGAATATGGTCTTACTTATTGTCCAGCATTTGTTTCTCGATCTCTGATTTGTTTCGACATAGAACTAAATTGAACACATCCATTAGGTTCTGACCGGGCCCGGTACATAGGTCAAAACCAAATCATCGAGGGGCCCAGATATCGCTTCTATTTCTAGAAGGAACAGATAAACTTCGACTGATATGCTTGTACTAACTACTTGTTGAATTATTCACAAAGGCACGTTTTATAACATCGAGTTACCAATGCGTTTTCGTACAATCAATGAATAACCAACTCATAGTCAACAACTCATATCTCTAGGTTTGAAGATTCATATGATATTACCGTCTCACGATCACTCGAGATAAATTCCATGAAGTGATGCAAGTGAGCGTGGGTTGGATCCAATACTCAGCCCTTATGAGTACTCATGAATGTTGTAGCAACCATTGCATTGTCTAAAGCACTTTAGACAAATCATACAAGCCAAATTCATGACAGTCTTAAATCAATACTTACTTCCAAGGTTTGACTGACTGTGGATGGTTTGAATAATAACATAATTATTCTGGAAGTAAAAACATGCAAAATTGAAACATAGTAAACAATCAACACAAGATAGTAACACCTTACTCATAAATAAATAACAACTTTTATTTATCATCAAATGTCAATTACATTTTACAAGTTTCAGTAATCTAATTATTGAAACTAATATCATCCTTCAGCCCAATGCGCCTCGCATGCTGTAAATGCTTAACCCTGCTCAGTCCCTTCGTGAGGGGATCTGCCGGGTTCTCATCTGATGATACCCTCTTAGCCACGAGGAGTCCTTCTTCTATTCGATGTCTGATGAAATGGTATTTTCTGTCAATGTGTCTAGATCTCCCGTGATCTCTCGGTTCCTTAGCCAAAGCAACCGCACTTTCATTGTCACAGAAAATTTCCATTGGCTCCTTTATAGCTGGTACAACTCCAAGGTCTCCGATGAAGTTCTTTAGCCATATTGCCTCCTTAGCTGCGTCACTTGCTGCTATGTACTCTGATTCACAAGTAGAATCAGCTACTGTCTCCTGCTTGGAACTTTTCCAAGTAATTGCCCCTCCATTTAGGATAAAGACCCAGCCTGACTGAGAGCGGAAATTATCCCTATCAGTCTGGAAGCTAGCATCGCTATACCCTTCCACTCTCAAGTCATCACTGCCTCCGAGGGTAAGGACCCAGTCCTTAGTCCTCCGCAGATACTTGAGAATGTTCTTTACCACTGTCCAGTGTGCCTTGCTAGGGTTCCCTTGATATCTACTGACCATGCTCAAAGCAAAGGCCACATCAGGGCGAGTACAAGTCATAGCATACATGATCGAGCCCACAGCGGAAGCATATGGTATATGACTCATTTCAGCTATCTCAGCCTCTGTACTCGGACTCTGAGTCTTACTCAGCTTGGCATTACTCTGGATTGGTAATTCTCCTTTCTTGGAATCTTGCATACTGAACCTCTTCAGTACCTTATCCACATAAGTACTTTGACTAAGTCCAATTAGTCTCTTACTCCTATCTCTCAATATCCTTATCCCTAGGATATAGGCAGCTTCCCCAAGGTCCTTCATAGCGAAACACTTCCCAAGCCAGGACTTAACCTCCTGCAAGGTTGGGACGTCGTTTCCTATGAGAAGTATGTCATCTACATACAACACCAAGAAGCTAACTATGCTCCCACTAGCCCTGACATACACACAAGACTCATCCTCACTCCTAGAAAAGCCAAACTCTTTGACTTTCTCATTAAAGCAAAGATTCCATCTGCGAGATGCTTGTTTCAATCCATAAATGGATTTATCAAGCTTACACACTCTATTAGGGTATCTTGTATCGACAAAACCCTCTGGTTGAGCCATGTAAACATCCTCAGCCAACTTTCCATTAAGGAAAGCGGTTTTGACATCCATTTGCCATATTTCATAATCATGAAATGCAGCTATGGCTAACAATACTCTAATAGACTTAATCTTAGCTACTGGTGAGAAGGTCTCATCATAGTCAACTCCCGGAGTTTGAGTAAAGCCCTTCGCAACCAGTCGCGCTTTATAAGTGTGTACCTTCCCATCCATGTCGGTCTTCTTCTTGAAGATCCATTTGCACCCAACTGTCTTACGACCTGGTACATTGTCAACCAAGTTCCAAACTTGATTGTCATACATGGACTGAATCTCGCTGTCCATAGCCTCCTTCCATTTAGCAGACTCAGGGCCTGCCATGGCTTCCCTGTAATTATTAGGTTCATCCAAATCTATTAGTGTACTATCACTAATAAATGTATCACCTTCAGTGGTGATGTGATAACCATAATAAAAATCAGGTGTGTTCCTCACCCTAGTGGAACGTCTTGGAGGTACAGACTCATCTATCGGATCAACAGGAGTTTCCTCCTCAGGTTGGTCGATAGCATTTAAGGTTCCTTCACCACTTGACTCTTGAAGCTCTTCAAGGTCAATTTGCCTCCCACTGTCCCCTTGGCTTATGAATTCTCTTTCACGAAAGACTCCTCTTCTTGCTACAAAGACCACATTATCACTGGGTCTGTAGAAGAGGTAACCAAAGGATCTCTGTGGGTAGCCGATGAAAATACACCTCTCACTTCGAGGTTCAAGCTTATCATGAGTCTCACGCCTCACGAAAGCTTCACAACCCCAAATCTTGATGTGGTCCAAATTGGGAACTTTCCCAGTCCACATCTCGTGAGGTGTTTTGGCAACCTTTTTAGGAGGGACTAGATTAAGGATATGGGCGGCAGTCTCTAAGGCATACCCCCAGAAAGAGATTGGTAACGAAGCTCGACTCATCATGGAACGAACCATATCCAACAAGGTTCGATTGTGCCTCTCAGCTACACCATTCAACTGTGGTGTTCTGGGAGGTGTCAATTGTGAGACAATCCCACATTCCTTAAGATAGTCAAGGAACTCAATGCTAAGATAGTCTCCTCCTCGATCGGATCGGAGCATCTTGATGTTCCTGCCCAATTGATTCTCAACTTCCTGCTTAAACTCTTTGAACTTTTCAAAGGTTTCTGACTTATGCTTGATTAAGCAAATATGTCCATATCTACTGTAATCATCAGTAAAAGTCACATAATAGCGATTAGCATCCCTTGTAGCAACTTTGAAGGGTCCACACACATCCGTGTGTACAAGGTCCAACAAACCTTCACCCCTATCACAAGTACCTGTGAAGGGTGACTTTGTCATTTTTCCAAGTAAACAAGACTCGCAACTATCATCTGAGTTGAGGTCAAATGATTCCAAGACTCCAGCCTTTTGGAGTTGGCCTATGCGCTTCTTGTTATCATGTCCAAGACGACAATGCCACAAGGATGCTTTATCCAAGCTATCTGAAGAATCAATATACAACACATTATTTCCTAGATTGTCTACAACATTCACGGCTTCATATACACCATCACAAGGTAATGCTTTAAAGTAAAATACATCATTGTAATAAACATTAATAGCACCATTTTTATTATCAAATGAAAATGTAAAACCTTGTTTGTACAAGCCATGAAAGGAAATAATATTTCTCGCCATTTCGGGTGAGTAACAACACATATTCAAATCTAACATTAACCCATTATTAAGCAATAAAGAATAAACTCCTATCTTGGTAACAGGTGATGCTTTCCTGTTGCCCATGACTAAGTTTATCTTCCCGTGCTCCACTTGCTCACTTCTTCTTAGTGCCTGCAAATCAGTACAAATGTGAATACCACACCCTGTATCAAGCACCCAAGAATTAGCATTAGATGAGTTGTTAGACAATATTGTGTAAATACCTGCATGGGTGGGTTTAACCTTCCATCCTTTAGATCTTGCAGATATTTGGGGCAGCTTCGCTTGAAGTGTCCCTTATCCTGGCAATAGAAGCACTGTGCTTCCTTTGGGTTTGAAGAAGGAGTAATGGGACCTTTCTTTGTCCCACTTGAAGAGGAACCATCAAGAGTCTTACCCTTGGTACCCTTCGAAGGGCTTTTCCTCTTCTTACCCTTTCCCTGCCCAATAGCCAGAACAGGGGCTGTTGAAGGAGTAGAAGTAGCAACCGCTTTACCCTTAAGGCCATTTTCAGCTGTCCTTAAGAGTCCTTGAAGTTTGCTAAGTGTGACTTCCTCCTTGTTCATATGATAAGTCATACGAAACTGATCATAACTTGGAGGTAAGGAATGGAGAATGATGTCAATCGCCATTTCCTCAGGAAAGTCAACATTTAGCTTCAGCAACCGGTCAACGAACCTTTGCATCTTCTGCAAGTGACCGGTGATGGGTTCACCATCCTTCATCCTTGCGGTTATCATGGAGGAGATGATTTCATACCTCTCCTGATGCGCGCTCTGATGGTACCTTTCCATCAGATCCAGGTGCATCTCATAGGGGTAGAAATCTTCATAGGATTTTTGAAGTTCAGGAGTCATGGTGGCCATCATGATGCATGCTACTTTAGTAGCATCCTTTTCATGTGCAACAAACTCCGCAAACTCTTCAGGAGTAGCAGTGGCTTCACTCACAACCTTAAGCTCCCTATCGAGGACATATTCTTTGTCCTCATAGCGGGTAATCATTCTGATGTTTCTGATCCACTCATTAAAATTGGATCCATCAAAGATGACCTTACCACACAAGTTCATCAGCGAAAAGGAGCCTGTTGTGTTTGAGCCAGAAGCATTGTTGGAAGACATCTGAAAGGAAAGAAAGACAAGTTTCATTAGATTAGGAATCCTTAATAATTCACCCAAATGAAATATTAAGGCTAGGATCCAACAAACTATTTATAGTTGGAAGAGGGATACCGTAATCCATACTATAAAATATTTGAAGGTAGGTAAATGACGATTTACCAATTTCCACCATAAGAACGAAATATTTTATTATTAAGTTTTATTGGTTTTGAAACTCCTAGATCTTTTGAGATACATTGAACTTTTCAATGGCATGTTTGAATCTCGATTGTGCCCTCTCAAGTTTGTGACTGGGATGCCGAGGATCACAAACAAGGTGTGAATAACCATACAAATTGACTTGGTACCCTCAACAATATTACCTAATCGATGTGCCGGTTAACCACACACGCTCCACCGATCTATAATAAGGTCAAGTTACCCTTTGCCACTCTTACTAGTCCATGTTAGTGTGCCGGTTAACCACACACGCTCCACTAACGACTTGGTAAGGTACAAAGTGTAATTTTATGGGCTAGCACCAATTTCACATTTTCCTAAAGTAACTAAGATTGGGAATTTATAATGTATAGTTACTTTATAATTCATTATACTTTTAGCAAGTATTTAAAGTCGTATCCTACCCGTTCGGCTAATGACCCTCCACCGATCAAGGAAGCGGTGGGTGAGAGTGGACACCCATTAAGTCACCATTTTATAGGCAACAACCTTATACCCCCCTTATAGACCGGCTTCGTGAATGAGGCCTACTAACGGTAAGAATGACATATTCTTATACATATCTATATAATAAAATTATAATAATAGTATAAGTGTTGATTTTTAAACTTTTTAAAAATCCAAGGTTTAATTTGGAATTAAAGTATTAAAGTGTAAGACTTTTTAAATTCCAAAACTTGAGGGCAAGATTTGAAACTATTCCAAGTCTCTTCAATTTGTAACTTATGAGTTTTAATGGTTCATAAAATGAAGACTCTTCATTTTATGAAACCTCTTTAGTTCTTTAATCACAATTAAAAGAAGTGACTTTTGGTTATCCATAACTTGAGGACAAGTTATGGACACCATCATAGCCATTTAGATCATGAATTAAACACACATGGTGGTTACACATAATTCCTATGATCTTCTAAAAACTCATAAGAACACAAATTCATATTAAGCAATTTCAAGAAATCATATAACTATATATAATACTTGAAAATTGATAAAAGTCATGTAAAATGGGTTAACATAATCATTATCATTTTGAAAAACAGATTTTACAAGTCCAAAACAGATTGGGATAATGATCTTAATCCATTTCCAGCAACAAAACTCGAAAAAACTACCCAACACGCTCCTACTCGCCGAGTGCACTATTCTACTCGGCGAGTAGAATGAATTTGTTCATGGACTCGGCGAGTCCTCCCCATGGACTCGGCGAGTCCAGTCGTCAGAATGCAGAATTTTCGATTTTTAAGCAGTTTTGCATCAAGTATATAGAAAACAATCCTAGGCTCTGATACCACTGATGGGTTTTGAGCATTCTAACACTTCCTAAGTGTACATGCAACCCTAATAACCTTGAATCTATGTTTTCTCTATATACATGCAAATTTCTTTTTCAAGGTTATTTCCTAACTAGAATGGCATGGGGATTACATAAAACATAAAAACTAGTAGAAATACATACCTTGTTGTTGCTTGGATTCCTTCAAGACTTTGTGAGCCTAGCACCCCAAATGTTGTGCCTCAAATGCTTCATACAACACCACAAGACTTGGAATAACTTGAGAGAATACTTCTAGCACTCAAAATTGGTTATGCCCTCTCTAGTAACACTATGTCCACTAGGTCCACTTTTTGCTAGCCATAGGGTTCCTTTTATAGTGTTGTCACAATTAGGGTTTACACATGAATGCCCTTAATTGTCATGACTCTTGATTTCCCATGACCCATGGATTTGTAACTCCCATGGACTATCCATGGAGCTCCATATGGTTACATCCATAACCCATAAACCATGGATCATTAATCCACCATAAAAGAATTGATGATTGTCATAATTAACCCTATATATTTAATTAGTCTCACTTTGATCACCAAATTAATACTAGATTAATACTTGATCAATACTAATTAAATAATACTATTATTAATATATTAGAACTTATAATATATTAATAATCATAAGTGCCTTATTCTCTCATTTAGTCTATCCAAGTATTGCAATGCCATGCAACCCAAATGGACCATGCCGGGTCGGGTCAAGTACATACCAAATAAAGTTATGGACTTAGACACTATATCCAACAATAATAACATAGCAACATCCTAACCAGGATACTGACCTAACCGGTCACTAACATAACACCGTCCTAACTACCAGGACGCAGATCTAACAAACCAATAAGTATATCATGCGAATACCCGAATACAAATCCGATAAAGGGTCGGCCTTGGTGCCGTAGACCCTGTTGATATAGTGAGGATAACTCATCTTGCAACTGCCGAACCGAAACATGAAAACACTGGCCCGAAGCACTGCTCCAAACTCCAACACCTGATGCCATCAATGAACCGTGACATAAATATCCAACATACCATAACATCCCTGAAGGTCAAATAGGTCAAAGTCAAAGTCCTAGCCAAAGTCAACCTTCCTGATTGACTCTACTCATCGAGTCAACCCGTCGACTCGTCGAGTTCCCAACTTCAGAAAACTCTTATATCACAACTCGACTCGCCGAGTCACTCCATGACTCGTCGAGTTTAACGATCTCTGAGTCCTATCATGTCCAGCTCACTGAGTCACCACTCAACTCACTGATCCGAGTCTTAACCAGAAGAGGTTGGGGTTTTGCGTTCTGACTCGCCGAGTCCAAGAACAGTCTCGCCGAGTCCACGGCAATCTTCAACAGACTCGCCGAGTTGTTCCTCCAACTCGTCGAGTTCATGCCTATCTTCAACAGACTCGCCGAGTCCAAGAACAGACTCGTTGTGTCTCTTCAGTCCTTTATTCATGCAGTGACTTTTCGAGTCATGCAGGGGCTCCAAACTGTAGATCCACACTTCTAGGTCATGACTCTCACGTAAAGTTGCAAACTTTACATGAATACAAGGTGTTATAAGCCCAAATCACTCTAGGGCTAAGGTTTAAGACGATGATGCTTCACCAACAAGCCAAGGGCTGATACTTTGTGAGGTTATGGACCAAAACAAGTCTAGATCTGAAGTATCAACCTCAGATCTAGACCCCTAACGCGAATTAGATCCTTAACATGCCCAAATGGCCCCAAATATCATTCTAGAATAGATATAAATGCAATAGAGTCAAGGTAACAGCTTGTTACCTCTAAAATGTGCCCAAGCTGAAGTAGATTCTGGATCTACACAAATCCGTTGATGCTCTACACTTTGATTTACAAGCCTTCTTTGCTAGAATCTCCTTCCAAAGCTTCCAAGTTCACTCCATAGGCTCACACACGATTCTAGGGTTTTCTGACTCTCAAGGGGTGACAAAGAGGCTGAGGTGAGGACTTAAGGTCCTTTAAATAAGGTGCAAGCCCTGAGATTAGGGTTTTCTCTTCCCAGCACCAACTCGTCGAGTCCAGCTTCCGACTCGGCGAGTTGGTCACTTAATTCGTGACCAAATCCCGATCCGACTCGACGAGTACTCGCACCTACTCGTCGAGTAGCTTCCTCAATGTACACTTTAAGCCCTTATATTATATTTTTGAAATTTGGGATGTTACAACTCTCCCCCACTTAAATTAGGCTTCGTCCCCGAAGCCTACTGCAGTATACGCTTCCGAACAACTTACGCGCACTATAGACTCCGATTTCCCAATTATCTCAGGTCCTCCCAGACCCGACCACTACACCCCCTTTAACGTATCTCCTACTCGCGAGGCACCCTTGCCAACACTCCAAGCCGACCATCGGCCTTTTCTTCTTGCGGACAACATATAATAGCCAAGTATCACCCGATGATACTATTCCTTCCTGTCAGGAACACACGTCCGTGATTTACAACTACTAGGTACCACCATGACCCACTGGGTCCTCCCACAGTGTCAAACTACCCTTCCCTTTCCAAACTAGAGATAGCCCGAGTAACTCGCAATGTTGGGACCCAATCCATCCTCTTCTTGAATCCATTCTCTCTCGTGCTGACAGGATACTGCATCCTTCAGTTTCTAAAAATTCCCATGAATTAACCAGCTATATCTCATAACCACTCGCATCTAACCCAATCAGCCTCGGGCTGGAATACCAGGCACACCTATAACGGGTCCAGTCATCCCTAGGGTGGAATACCCACTCATTCCCATGCATGTTTGGCCCAATCAACCCTCGGGTTGGAATACCAAACGCACCGGGTCCAATCAATCATAGGGTCCGGTCATCCTCATGATGGAATACCCTAGATTGGAATACCACTACTCACATAACCCATGCCTAGAACCATAGTTGAAGCCCAAGGATCCCAACCTTGCAGCTCCCTCTATCTACTCTGACTCGACACAACCGAGTACAACTTACCCAAATCTCAACAATACGCTTACCTCAAACTTGCTACAGCAGGGAATATAACTATCACGATCTCTACGCCCACGACCTATGACAGTAATACCCTTATGTGGTCCTCAACATAAGTCTGGATTGCTTCTGAGCCCACATCACGAGTCTGGTATGCCCTCCCCGGCCTTCATCTCATGACGGGAATGCTCCCGATGACTGATCGACACTATTGTCGTCACTTTCGTTTCCCAACACTTTGACCCTACAGATATTCACTTCCCTCCGCCACTCGAAGGGCCCAAACGGCGCTCCTTTCATCAACGCACAACATACGATGCGAAAATCACTACCATACACGAATCACAATGGCTTAAATCAACAACAACACGCCTACCACTACCGGCCAACCAGCACGGCCCTCATACATAACCCATACCGCTTCCTTCGGGTTAGCATACCAACATGCCTAATCAATCCAACTATCGAGTCGAAAACTCTCAGGGTTTGCTGGCCTACCGCCTCAACCCTACTGCTCCTTTCGAGCCTCCGTCCCTACGACTTACAGTCGGCCCACACCGGGTATCTTGGCCTACTGCGTAGAGCAAGACCGCCTCAACCCTATCCAAATGCCATAGACATTCATGAGAAAGATCTAACCCGGTTCCCAGAACCGGAATGACAGGATATTCTAATTCCAAACCTTCCCAAAACTGATGAATACCCGTTCAGATCCACTCTCCGTCTCCAACTGGAGTATCACCCGATCCAAGATGATGAAACCTCGGAGACACTCCGAACTGATGAGATCACCAAGATCCTTCAAACTCCGTCCGACCACTAATAACACTTTCGATCAACCAAAACACATCGGAGTCCTCGACCTACTCCAACCGCAGGTTCAAAATTTGGAACAAACCCATTGATTGCTATAGCATAGCAGCCTACTCAATACCCGAACATAGATCTACTAACATATACAGAGTCTTCAACATGACTGGACCGCCCTACCAGGCCTTCAGTCTATCTGGACCACTCTCAGAACCTTCAGCATGTCTGGACCGCCTCTCTGGGCCTTCAGCGTGTCTGGACCGTTCTCCGAACTGTTGAGCATCTCCCTGGACCACCCCTCTTGATGCTCTCTCTCATGCATCCTGTTCTCACCCACTTCGGGCTTCGAACTTCTGATCTACTATGTGCACTATATCCCCAACCCAACCCTAGGCCTCATGTCGATTGTACACCCTCTCGGAAATCCGTGGTCTGTTCCCTGACCCGCGTGTCTACTACACACGCTAAATAACCCGTACTCCTGTGCTGAATGCACTGCCGAGTCCTGGCAACTATCAAAACCCTCCACCTATCAATCCAAAACCTTCAGAGTCGAGCACACCCTCAGCCGAATACTCGAACTGAACACAATTCATGACTAGAATTCCAACCTGGTTTCCCGAATTCTGCTATTAATCACCAGGAAAACGTGATACACATGCTCGGGAGTTTCACCGAACTCTCAATTCACACAAACCACAAACCAAACAGCCACTTAGGTTGTCTTCCTTCATGACAATGATGCGAAACTTATCCTATTTCCAAAACCATTCCTGCCTCTATATCACGGGACAATTCTCCCCCACTTAGATTCGACTAAGTCTTCACAATACATGAAAATTGGAAAATTTCCAATATTTCTCACTACCAACGATCGATCCAAATACAACCAACTCTTACCAATTAGTGCTCCATTACCAGCCAATCCCCAGTGATCACACACTTCTAATAACTAGCTGAACACTTTCTGAATCCCAGGGACACCAACAGTCCCCAATGCTCGAATGGTCCCACTCCCAAATCTTAAAGTCCAAAGATATCAACAACAAGCTACTTCCCTTGGTGCTTTCCTCCGTCAATCAATAACGCTTACTAAAACTACTGAATCCTGACAATGCTGAATAACCATCATGTGGGACCCTGTCTGCAGACCTCCCATATAATACCCTTCTTCCCAAGGTGCTGCAACAAATCTCCCGCTCTCGGCTCTAGAAATCATATCATTCAGGGCCTCGCACCCTGACTCACTCACCAGCTCAATCATCCACAGCTGTACTGCAGTAGCTGAAACAACCTTTTCCCTAAACCGGGCTACAACCACTCCCAAGACATAGTCTACAATCCCGAAAGTGCAATAGATCGCACAATCACTCCTTACCGTCCGATACAAGAGATCCAAGGCAAAATTGACCTCCAAAATACTTATGCCACATCGACCCCCCCCCCTGCGCTTACCAGCGCTAAACTACTGTCGCCAATCCCGACGACCAACTAATCCCCGAGTTAGAATACAACCTGATCCTGGGGTCACAAGCCTGCTTAATCCTTCGAGCTCGTAAACTGAAAGGGTACAATCCTTGCCCTAGAAAATAAACCATTTTAATTCCAGTTGCATAACTCCAGCTGAACATAATCATTACTCCTTTCCGGAGTTCGCGCGACTCACATTCCGGCCTCGAGCAAAACCCCCGAAGCCTCAATCTAGACTCGCATGTGCTAGACTCTCCCGTTTAACCCGCAGACTGTAACAAGTACAGAACACCTCACTGATCCCAAGTAACTACAGCTCTCTGCCCCTCAGAATACGTCCCAATAATCGGGTCCTTAGTAGGTTCAGAGCGTGCCTGACCTTCTGGTCAGTAGGACATGAACATGTGAAGCAACATCCCTTCACGTCATATGGTACCTCATAGCTATAATCGGGTCCTGAACCCTATCAAAAGTCGGGGCTTCGCATCATCTAAGTCCCGATACTAGAAAGCCTAACTGGCTCCTCCCCCTGCCGTTGTTACAGCTGCTATAGCTGCCACGACAATCGTCTCGGCACTAGCTGTATAGCGCTCGTCGAAATACTCGACAATAACGGTCTTGATAGACCCAAACATCTTCGGCAACTGTCCCCGAACAATCTCAATCACCTCCTCCCGGATGATCTCACTGACACGATCCTCTAACAATGCTTGGCCTATCCTAGCTGCCAACTCCCGATCCTAACCTGGATCCGGTCTCAAGACGTCTCGTAACCAACATTCTGGTAAGACACCAGAAAGATCTCTGATAATCCATAATATAACAGGGGATCAACTCCCTACCCAACCCTAGGGGTTGTGACTTCCTTGCTACGCGTATGGGTCATGTGCTTTCAATAGTACGGGCCCATACTACCTTCCACACCTACCCATATTTGTCTCAAGTATCATCACAACGCCCTAACAATATGCATAAACATAGCGAGCTCTCAATCCTCACTCCTAGAGGAATGCTAAATATCTCATAACTGGCCTCCCGGCCTCACACAACCCATCCATCCATGAAACATCCACCACCCCCTGCAACACTAGTGTATGCTAGCCATACATAATGCTGGACCCTATAGTCTTTCGAATCTCCAATTCTACCCTATACCCTAATCAATAAGAACAGAACATAAGGCCAGATCAAACATTCTCAGGCTATAAGATCTTAATTATATACAGCTGTGATGCATACACAAGACAACTACAGTAATGATGTCAATTTCACATAAGGGAAACCCTAGGCTAGTAGGCATCATGTAATCAAGCAATTCTATCATGCAATTCCTGAAGATCCCTAGCCTAGTACTAGCATGCTGTTATAACATATCACAATGTCAAATAACTGTATAATACTTTGGGGTCTACTTACTGGCTCCGGCTGATCGTACACTTTACATCCTCCTTTACTTATTTTGAAAACCATTTTAAAAATCATTTAAAAATCATTTCCTTAATTTGAGACTGGATTCACACGAGTGTTCCTCCAATTCACTAAAACCAAGGCTCTGATACCAACTTGTCACACCCATAAAATTCGAGCCAATTTAAAACTTTTTAAATCGTTTGAAACCATTCTGTTACTACAATTTGTTTTCAAAATAGTTTATACATCAGAGTTCCCAGAAATCATGATCATCAATCGAGGAAGTGTATGGTCACGCCTTCGCCTCCCCGCAGCCATCCGCTGAACCTGAAACAATAAACTGAAACTGTAAGCCCGAAAGCTTAGTGAGTTGCCCCCAAAATACCAACCTCATATAACCATAATCATATCATATCAACGAATACAGAACAACCATGCATCTCGAGTATACAGGGTGACTGGTCCGCCCGCATCGGGCCTTCATTCCACCCGGTCCACTCTCTGAGTCTACAATATGACTGGACCGCCCGCACCGGGCTTACAGTCCATCTGGATCTATCCCGAGCCTTCGGTATGACTGGACCGCCATGCGGGCCTACAGTCTGTCCGGACCGCTCGTAGGGTATGTTGGCCTTCAACACAAAGCAGGACCGCCTCAACCCAAACATCAAGCAAATAACCATGTGCACATAAATAACATATACTGGCATATATATAACAGTCGTACCGATCTAACAGATCATCAATCATAGCAACATCATATAACCAGGATACCGACCTAACCAGGTCACTAACATAGCATCATCCTATATACCAGGATACCAATCCAACAGATCATAATAGCATAGCGACATCCTAAACAGGATACTGACCTAACCGGTCACTAACATAACATCATCCTATATACCAGGATACCAATCTAACATATCATAATAGCATAGCAACATCCTAACCAGGATACTGACCTAACCGGTCACTAACATAACACCGTCCTAACTACCAAGACGCAGATCTAACAAACCAATAAATATATCATGCGAATACCTGAATACAAATCCGATAAAGGGTCGGCCTTGGTGCCGTAGACCCTGTTGATATAGTGAGGATAACTCACCTTGCAATTTCCGAACCGAAACATGAAAACACTGGCCCGAAGCACTGCTCCAAACTCCAACACCTGATGCCATCAATGAACCGTGACATAAATATCCAACATACCATAACACCCCTGAAGGTCAAACAGGTCAAAGTCAAAGTCCTAGCCAAAGTCAACCTTCCTGATTGACTCTACTCGCCGAGTCAACCCGTCGACTCGCCGAGTTCCCAACTTCAGAAAACTCTTATATCACAACTCGACTCGCCGAGTCACTCCATGACTCGTCGAGTTTAACGATCTCTGAGTCCTATCATGTCCAACTCACCGAGTCACCACTCAACTCACTGATCCGAGTCTTAACCAGAAGAGGTTGGGGTTTTGCGTTCTGACTCGCCGAGTCCAAGAACAGTCTCGCCGAGTCCACGGCAATCTTCAACAGACTTAACATGCCAAAATGGCCCCAAATATCATTCTAGAATAGATATAAATGCAATAGAGTCAGGGTAACAGCTTGTTACCTCTAAAATGTGCCCAAGCTGAAGTAGATTCTGGATCTACACAAATCCGTTGATGCTCTACACTTTGATTTACAAGCCTTCTTTGCTAGAATCTCCTTCCAAAGCTTCCAAGTTCACTCCATAGGCTCACACACGATTCTAGGGTTTTCTGACTCTCAAGGGGTGACAAAGAGGCTGAGGTGAGGACTTAAGGTCCTTTAAATAGGGTGCAAGCCCTGAGATTAGGGTTTTCTCTTCCCAGCACCAACTCGTCGAGTCCAGCTTCCGACTCGGCGAGTTGGTCACTTAATTCGTGACCAAATCCCGATCCGACGCGACGAGTACTGTCACCTACTCGTCGAGTAGCTTCCTCAATGTACACTTTAAGCCCTTATATCATATTTCTGAAATTTGGGATGTTACAATCAAGTCATTCATGTCATATAAAATTCTATTTCAAACCAAAGATCAAGTAATCCAAAACATCTAGTCAAAACATCTAGTTATCCAAAAAAAACCATCAAAGCATTCAAAACATGAATTCATTCAAAACATCTAGTTATAAAAAAAACCATCAAATCATTCAAAACATCTACTTAGCGAAACATTCCATAATGTGCTCCATCAGTCTTGACCCAATTCTCACAAATAGTTGGATCAATGGTTAACCACACGTGCCTCTTATCTGCACCTTCACCAATAAGAGCAACAACAGTAGTGTATTTTGGATCTAATATTCCTCATCCTAACTTCTCCAACTTTTCCTTACACGCACCCAAATTTGAAGAAGTATGCTTTTCCACAAATATCTTAGCAACTGTTGCAATATCTTCCCCAATCTCAAGCAATCTTGAATTCGATGCATCTTTACCCTTATCTTTACTTTTATTTTGGCTCTTTGCCGAATCTGTAGTCTTTTTTGTAACATACACTTTCAGTTATCGTGTTTTGTTAGTTTAAAAAGAGAATAATATTAAGAAATATTATATGATATTAAGCGTTGAGTTCTAACAAGATAGTTTTTATGAGATTTGATGTAAAACTATGTTTAGAATTGTTCAGAAAGTTATGGGAAGTCTTATGAGATTCCGATTAAAAGTTAACTATTGAAATTAACGAAAATATAGAGTTGAAAATAAGTAAAATTATATTATTACAAGATGTAAATAATCTCGTTAGAAACGTTTGGGCGAAAACCTCGTCGAAGTCCGAGCTATAACGAAGAAGTTATGACTTCTTAAAGTTTCGCGACAGAACCGGCACGACGCCATAAGACGTAAAAAGTGAGTTTTTGATAAACTAATTTTTAGCCTTAGTGATCTAAATGAAAGCCGTAGTTGTAGAGCATAATTTCACCTACGCGTGGATATAAAGAACGTAAAAAACGGAGCTCGTATGCGAAATATATGGATTTTTGAAGTTCGGAGCACAAACTTCGAGACCTGACTGCGTTCACGACGTGAACAAGCATGGTTCATGACGTGAACTACTTGAACGACACCTCTCAAGCCTAGAAGACACAAGGCAAGCCTAGGGGATGACTGGGATCAAACTCACGATGTGAACAAGCATGGTTCACGTCGTAAACCTCAAATTTTGACCTATAAATAGAGGGCCAGCCCTCTTACTTCCGTTTACGCAAAAACACAACCATCTCTCTCGTATTTCTGATTTTGAGCTATTTTCCCGAGCCGACGATCGCTAGTTGCTGACAGTGTTTAGTCAGATTCTACCGGCAAAAATACTCTTTAGGGGTAATTTCATCGCAACATCCGATTATTTCACGGTGAGTTCAATATATAGGAACAATTGTATGTTATGTGTTATATGTGCTATGTGCTTTTTCGTGTTATCATATCGTGTTATTATTTCTGCTATTTTGATAGCAAAGTTGTACCTTTGGCCATGTGATCAGTGAAATGACTTAGATTCACAATGGTATTGGTATGTAGCCTCTGGCCATGTAGAGCATGTCTCGGAAGAGAATGACTTCTACCCCTATGGCATTGGCAGAAGGTTAGATAGGGCTGAAAGCCTGAAATCTACCAAAATGTTTAATCAGAAATTGTATGTCTTCTGTGCCATTTGGGCCGAAGTTTTATTGATGTATATCAAGTATTGAAATTGTTATGTCTCATTGATTGTATATCTTTGAATCAAGTCATTGATTGATATGGAAAGCCTGTCGCATGATTCACATATGCCTTTGTTGTTCGTTGTTCCCTTTGCTTCTGCCATATTGAAGTATATATATGGCATAACGTTATATTGTATCTATTATTGAACTCACTAAGCATCACCGCTTACCCCTCTCAGTGTTTAACAATTGCAGGTAATGAGAATCCAATATAGTCATATACTGTTGGAAGATTTAGAATAGTTTATACGATTACTTTTGTACTTGGGTTTACGTATGTATAAAACTATAATATCCTGCGTAGTTATGTAATAAATATAACACTTTGTAATATACTAAAACTTAGTCGGTTTGTATCCAGTCTTTTGTTATCACACTATCAATGTAAAATATTATTTATGAATATGCATGTAGCATGTTTTGGAGTAACAATAATGTGAAGTATGAAAGTTTGGGTCTTTCAGAAATACGAAATTTTAGAAAGGGGTTCTTTCAATCATGGTATCAGAGCACTAGTTTAAGCGAACTAAATATCACGGATTGGTATTTAGACTTACACTGTCTAAAGTTCAATATATGAATGGAGTCATTTGTAAGTATATGGATACGAACCATAGGAAAGAGTTAAGTGGGGTATTGGGTAGTGATAAACCCTAGTATTCAAAAATATTAAGTTACTTCAAAATTTTCAGAGAATTAGTTTAAGTGAACTAGGAATTTTGAGAATTTCTAGACTTAAACATGGATTGCTAAGGGATGATGATACGATGTGTATCTACTATACTTTAGGTTGAATACCTAAATGGACACAAGCACAAGAATATTAGAGGAGATATGCCTTATATTCTAATATGTGCTAAATGATAAATGAATATATCATGCCTTAGGTTGCTTACTTATATTGCTATTACTTGAGAAAGTTTAAGGTCTGTTGCCGACCTTGGTCTGGAAGAGGAAATTTTATGTATTCCAGATTCTAAAATTTCCGTGTTATAACTGATAAGAAACTTTTCGAAGTGATAAAGAGACTTATGATAGTTGACATCGATAATTTTATAGATAAACGATCGAGGAACATCGTAAAATAATATTTATCAAGTGATATCGTAAATAGTGTATTAATACCTATAAAGTGGTATTGTACATTCAAAGTATAATTGATGAGATAATAACACCTTTAGAAGAATGATGTACGTTTGAAGCACATTTGGACGAAATGAATGTTTTGTTGTAATCCATGAAGTTATTCCACCGCTGTCCAGATTGAAGCGGTGATTGCTTATAGAGTCGGAAGAACCGAAGATGGTGATAAATACTTCGACAGTATCGAAATTGATGTTGTGTAAGATTCAGAAGAATTAAAAGAAGAAGATATACACCCATAGTATTGCATGAGAAGAGATGTTGTTAGATATGACAGAGAACCGAGTCGAAGCTAGTAGAACATGCTGAGATGCAGCTATAATGCGGACTTCTTAGGATAGACTCATATGAAGTAGACTTAAAAAAAATACAACCATGAGAAGAAAACTTACTCATATACAGGAATGACGATGTCATGAAAGGATAATGAAATGAACAAATGTGCATGATGGTTTGCATGAGTTAGAAGATGATGCAGGTAGTTGGAGACCGTTTGTCTCCATGCTGCTAGAGTAAATTCTGGTATAGTGTGTCTTGTAGAGTAGACACTACCCGAGAAAGAATTTATATGAAGAATTGGAAGTAAAATTTTTATCGACCTATGAAAAAGTATTAGAATATGCTAGATCGAGCATATGCATGAGAAGAATCCTAGAAGACGAGTATAGGGAATCCAAGATATGTTTGATAGAAACGCGAAATCCTTAATTGAGTCTAGAAGAAATTATTGTATGTATTTGTTTGAACACATTCATGTGTGATAAGTTTCTTTGTAAAATTCTTGGTATGGTGACTTGGGGACTGCGAGACAATTCTTGGAACGAGTATGAGTAGGTGTGAATGGTAGTAGAGGCCTATACTACCGGAAGTACAGGACTCACGCTTGAATTAGGAAAAGTCACAAGGTTACTAAGGTACTCGTAGTTGATATTGTTTTGTTTGTTTCCGTCATTACCTTCGTTTCGGTGATGACCAAGAAGATGATATTCGTTCAGGCCTTAGTGGTCATAAAGAATCGACTCCGATTAAAATAAATTTGCGAAGTTAATTGATTGGTTCAGAGAACCATGTCTCGTGTAGTGACGAAATTTCAGTCAGAGAATTGAAGAAGGAGATGGTCAAGGTAGTCGATACAAATATAACGATCTTCATTAAAGGATTGAGCAACCATTAGCCAGAGATGCTACCTGTTATGAAGACGATGAAAATTTAGTTATTCATGGAAGGATTACGATATGAAATCCGTGAATTCGTAATTAATCGAAATATTCTATCATTCGACAAAGTTGTTGAGTATGCACGAAAGCGTGATCATGACTTAGAAATACGTGGTGCCACTCTTTCTGTTCCAAAGCATCCACGGGTTGATCAAACTATGTCTGTTTTCTCTATTCCATCAGCTCGATCTGTTCGATCTGATTCTAATACAAGAGTATGCTTCGTTATGTGTCTTTTGTGTTATAAAATCAAAGGTCATTAGAATATGACCATTCGTGTTGTTGTTGTTGCAAATGTTAAGACCTTATCTTGGGTTGAGTCGATAAATCAAGAAGGAGCAGAATTCTGCAATGAGAATTGAGTTTTTAACTCGGAGATTAGAACCGAAGTCCCAATAGAGAAATGAAGAGCAAGTGCAAGTTTGAGCACCAGTATTAATTAAGAAGTTAGAAGAATTTGACAATCGTTTGGCAAACCAAAAGCTAAAAGTCGTACATTTTAGATTACCACAGAGGAGGTACGTTAGGACACGAATGTTGTGACTGGTACTTTTCTCTTCAAATTCTAGACCTGCTCACATCTTATTTGATTCCGATGCCTCAAATTCTTTTGTGTCTCGAGAATTCGCGTATTCTTTTCAAATTACTTGTTACGCATTCGTCCAATCATCTCACGTAGATACTGCGGGAAGTATATCATT
This sequence comes from Lactuca virosa, assembly GCF_052849685.1. NCBI lineage: Eukaryota > Viridiplantae > Streptophyta > Magnoliopsida > Asterales > Asteraceae > Lactuca > Lactuca virosa. Next base: position 28,620,289 of record NC_136427.1, read on the forward strand.
ATTTGCTGATAAAATCTATAGAGATTGTGTCATAGAAATTGAAGGCTATAATTTTCTTGCCAATCTGATTCCTATCTCCTTACCCAACTTTGATATTATTCTCGTCATAGATTGGTTGCTAAAGAACTATGCAGAACTCTGGTGGTACGAAAAGATGGTATGTAACCCTATCGAAGGGAAGGATCCTATTTATGTCTATAGTGAATAAGACTTAAAAATCTTAAAGATAATTTCTTTCGTAAAAACTCGTAAATTTATATTGAAGGGGTGTTTTATCTATTTGGCCTATACAGTTGATATCTCAAAGAGGAGAAGAAAAGTGTAAATGATGTGTACCACTGAAGATTATTTCTGATCGTAATACTCGCTTCACTTCTCATTTTTGGGCGAGTATGCAACATGAATTGGGATCTCGTGTTGCTCTTAGCACAACCTATCATTCCCAGACAGATGGTCAGACGGAGAGAACAATCCAAACAATAGAAGATATGCTTTGTGCTTATGTCTTGAAGTTGGTGCGCGTCAAGTGGAAACACCATCGAGGACCAAATTATAATTGGGAAAATAAGAATGAGATAAGAACGAAATATCCCCATTTGTTTAAATCGTTGCAATTTCGGGGACGATATTCTTAAAAGGAGGAGGTATTTGTAACATACACGTTCAGTTATCGTGTTTTGTTAGTTTAAAAAGTGAATAATATTAACAAATATTATATTATATTAAGCGTTTAGTTCAAAAAAGATAGTTTTGACGAGATTTGATGTAAAACTATGTTTAGAATCGTTCAGAAAGTGATGGGAAGTCTTATGAGATTCCGATCAAAAGTTAACAATTGAAATTAACGAAAATATAAATTTGAAAATAAGTAAAATTATATTATTAAAAGTTGTAAAGAATCTCGTTAGAATCGTTTAGGCGAAAACCTCGTCGAAATTCGAGCTGTAACGAAGAAGTTATGACTTCTTAAAGTTTCGCGACAGAACCGGCACGACGCCATAAGACGTAAAAAGTGTGTTTTTGATAAACTAATTTTTAGCCTTAGTGATCTAAATGAAAGCCGTAGTATTCATTAAACCAAGACTTTTCATAAAAAGAACGTCTAAATCTGACTTCGTATGAGGAAGTTATGATTTTTCTAAGTTTCAGTATAACAGTATACAACTAAAAAACTCGAAATAAAGATCGAGCGAGTTTTAGCCGGCACAACCTAAACGAGAATCGAAGGTCTCGTCAATAGTAGTACAACGGTAAAAAAGACAGATAAAAACGGACGTTGGATGAAGAAGTTATGATTTTTTAACGGACTTTTCCTGTCTCGGCCCGTTAAAAATATAATGCTAAAAATAAAGTCAAAATTAGCCAACAGAGTCTAAACGAAAGTTGTAGAGCATAATTTCACCTACACGTGGATATAAAGAACGTCAAAAACGGAACTCGTATGCGAAATATATGGATTTTTGAAGTTCGGAGCACAAACTTCGAGACCTGACTGCGTTCACGACGTGAACAAGCATGGTTCACGACGTGAACTACTTGAACGACACCTCTCAAGCCTAGAAGACACAGGGCAAGCCTAGGGGATGACCGGGATCAAACTCACGATGTGAACAAGCATGATTCACGTCGTGAACCTCAAATTTTGACCTTTAAATAGAGGGCCAGCCCTCTTACTTCCGTTTACGCAAAAACGCTACCCTCTGTCTCGTATTTCTGATTTTGAGCTATTACCCGGAGCCGACGATCGCTAGCTGCTGACAGTGTTTAGTCAGATTCTACCGGCAAAAACGCTCTTTAGGGGTAATTTCATCGCAACATCCGATTATTTCACGGTGAGTTCAATATATACGAACAATTGTATGTTATGTGTTATATGTGCTATGTGCTTTTCTGTCTTATCATCTCGTGTTATTATTTCTACTATTTTGATAGCAAAGTTGTACCTTTGGCCATGTGATCAGTGAAAGGACTTAGATTCACAGTGGTATTGGTATGTAGCCTCTGGCTGTGTAGAGCATGTCTCGCAAGAGAATGACTTCTACCCCTATGGCATTGGCAGAAGGTTAGATAGGGCTGAAAGCCTGAAATCTACCAAAATGTTTAATCAGAAATTGTATGTCTTCTGTGCCATTTGGGCCGAAGTTTTATTGATGTATATCAAGTATTGAAATTGTTATGTCTCATTGATTGTATATCTTTGAATCAAGTCATTGATTGATATGGAAAGTCTGTCGCATGATTCACATATGCCTTTGTTGTTCCTTGTTCCCTTTGCTTCTGCTATATTGAAGTATATATATGGCATAACGTTATATTGTATCTATTATTGAACTCACTAAGCGTCACCGCTTACCCCTCTCAGTGTTTAACAATTGCAGGTAATGAGAATCCAATATAGTCATATACTGTTGGAAGATTTAGAATAGTTTATACGATTACTTTTGTACTTGGGTTTACGTATGTATAAAACTATAATATCCTGGGTAGTTATGTAATAAATATAACACTTTGTAATATACTAAAACTTAGTCGGTTTGTATCCAGTCTTTTGTTATCACACTATCAATGTAAAATATTATTTATGAATATGCATGTAGCATGTTTTGGAGTAATAATAATGTGAAGTATGAAAGTTTGGGTCTTTCAGAAATATGAAAGTTTAGAAAGAGGTTCTTTCACTTTTGTTTTTTTGATTGAGCGGAGGACTCCTCACTAAGATCTACAGTATCTTGTTGAGTGCAATCAATGTCATCAAAGTCATTCAAACTATAGTGGCTTGAATCTTGAGTAGGACAGGGAAGGGTAGAAGTTGGCCCCCAACTATGAATGACTGTCGTAGTCGCGCCTTCAAACTACTGTGTGCAAAGGTCGGGGTACGATAGTGGTGTGCGTCTCAAAGAATCCACATGTTTGTTTGACTGTTTGGAAAAAATATTTTATTATTTAAACATGATAACATATTTTTTATAACTAAACAAAATACCTTCGATTCTAGTTCCCATTCTTCTTTGGAAAGATTGAAGGTGTTGGTCGTTGCATTGTACACATTGCCGGTTTTGTTTTTTAAGTTCAAAAAAGCACCAAACTCTGACTTTAGGTAGTCATAGCGGTTCTTCATTTGTTTTTGGTCGGCAATAAAGTTATGTTCAGTTTTTAATGTTTCAGCTACATTCCTCCAAGATAGTGCTTTCAAACTACTCCCTTCCCGTCCATTGACCGTAACTTCACGTAAACAAGCTTCTAGAAACATTTTCTCTACACCTTCAACCTACCAACTAATCCTATCCTTCTTTTCTCCCATTTCTTTGATCAATTCAACAAAAAAATGCATGTTTTAGGAACAAGTTAAGCATTGCAAATACACATTTTCAACAAAACAAAGGCACATTTTCAACAACTACTTCAACAAAACAAATGCACAATTAGAAAAAACTAATGCACATTTCATGATAACAACAAGAACATATATGATTTCACTATGACATCAAACACAAATATAATTTCAGCTACATCATTTCAGCATGATAATCAAACAGAAAAACGTTGAACATAAAAAATTGAGTATAAAAAATCAAGCATAATATTAAAAATTCAACATCAATATTTCATCATATCCATTGAACGCATTCAAATTCCATCAAAATGGATCATATAACATCAAAATCGAGCATATAACCTCAAAATCGAGCATATAACATCAAAATCGAGCATAACATCAAATATAGATTACAATTGAAGAAATCAGAAACTGATTAGCATAACATAAGAACTGATTAGCATAACATAAGAACTGATTTCGAGCATAATAGAAGAAGAGCAATCAATTTTCAGAAGAATAGAACAAACCTGTTATTGATTTCTGATTTTCGACTTTAGGGCACAAAAAACGCTGGGAAGGCTGCTGGGACGAAACAAACGGGGTTGCAAGGCTGCTGGGACGCTGACGATCGGCTGGGCGGCATCGTTTCAGACGGTCGTCGGCGACGGGAACCAGGAGAAGGAAGCAGACGCGAACTGGGAAGAAAACGCAGGAGGAAGACGCAAGAAGAATAGGAGGCGGGTTATGTTCGACCGTGTGGTTTAGGACAAAACAAGATGCACGTTTCTTTTTTTTTTTAATTTCAGATATTGTTCCGTATCTGAAAAATTAAGAGGTTTTTTAGATTTTAAGAGGTAGAAAATAAGACCGAAACAAACAATCTGAATCTGAATTTTTCAGACATTGCCTCTTAATTTTACAATTAAGAGGTAAACAAACGGAGCCTTACTCTAATTTCTCATCCTCAAATGAGTTTCTAAACTCTAGCTATCTACAATCCCTCGTGGTAATAAGATTCCCCTGACACTTCCAATGCCCTAACTACTCAAGCGGAAAGGCATATGAGGATTCACAGTACATAGATTGGGCAAAACAGAGAACTAACCCGAAAACACTACTTACACTAACCCAACAATATCCCGAAGCAAAACAAATACCGATTAAGGATGACTACACCATTAAAATTATTATAGAATGAGGGTTCCATTTACGTACCAGAGATCTCTTGCGTCTCGATCTTGACCTCCCGAGGAACGGTGATCGGTGGAACCCGAATTCTTTCTGCCCCTAAAGTAGGACAGCTGGACCTGAAATGACCTGCCTTATGACAGTGAAAGCATACCTGACCCTTCTTGCAATCCCGTTGCACATGCCCCCTTTCTCCACACTTGAAACACCTGAACTTGTGACAAGCAAATCCGTGAGTGCCCCCACACTTGCCACACACCTCATGATTCTCCTGAATTCCAGTTCCCAAGTCAACAGCCTCAGACTCCTTGTCCTCTACCGAAGGATCCCTCTTCCTCTTTCCTAGTTGTGACCCCACAACTGGCACTCCCCCAGTAGTCATCTCCATAGCAACACCTTTCGCAGTCTGCAAGGCTGCAGGTCGCTCCTCGAGCATGGTGGTTACCCTCGAAGTGACCCGATCCATGACACCAGACAATTCTTCTTGCAAAATATGTGAGACTTCTACGAAAATCATCTCACGCATCTGATCAACGGACAACACTAGCCTACACTGGCTGCTAGCTCCCGATCCTAATCTGGATCCCGCCTCAAATCGGCTCGTCATCACTATATTGAACATAAACTAGGGAGAAGTCAGATAATCCGCATAAACAACAGGGAACCTACTCCCAACAAAACCCTAGGGGTTGTTACTTCCTTGCTATGTGTATGGGTCCTGTGCTTTCAGTAGTACGGACCCATACTACCTTCCACACATATCTATATTTATCTCAAGTATCATCACAATGCCCTAATAGTATAGCGAGCGCTCAATCCTCACTCCTAAAGGAAGGCTAAATATCTCATAAATGGCCGACTAACCCCGCACAACTCATCCTACCGCCAACTGCCCCACGACCCTCCATTGGTGCCAATTAACTATTGCATGAATACAATCACATGCCGCACGACTTAAACAATCTAAGACTAAAAGATTTAATCCTACAACGGTTGGACTTAGACAGAGTTGCACAGCAGGACCAAATCCCTTACCCTAAGACCATTTAACCCATGTAGCATGTGACTTAGCGTATTCACTCAATAGTTAGTTCACATACGAAAGAGTCATATAAAAATCAATGCGGTACTCTACACAAGATAAGCCATCAAAGATCAGGCAATTCTATCATACGATTCTTGGGGATCCCTATCTTATCACTAGCATGCTGTTCTAACGTATCACAATATCAAATAACCATATGATATTTTGGGGTCTAGTTACGAGCTCCGACTGATCGTGCACTTGCATCCTCCTTTAGTATTTTGAAAACCATTTCAAAATCATTTTGAAAATATTGTCCTTAGTTTGAGACTGGATTCACACGAGTGTTCCTCTAGTTCACTCAAACCAGGGCTTTGATACCAACTTGTAACATCCATAAAAATCATGCCAATTTAAAACTTTTTCAAGCATTCAAAAACCATTAGTTATTACAAAATGTTTTCAAAATAGTTTAAACATCAGAGTATCCCAGAAATCCAAATCAAAAAATGTGAGGAGGTGCACGATCACACCTTCACCTTCCCACGATCATCTGAAGTACCTGAAACAAAATCAACAACTGTAAGCCCGAAGCTAAGTGAGTTCCCCCAAAATACCAACGCCATACAAACCATAACAATATCATACAAACTTCAAGCATATAGAGTCTTCAGCATGTCTGGTCCGCCTCATCGGGCCTTCAACCTTTCTGTACCACTCTCAGAGTTTTCAGCATGACTGGACCGCCCTCACTGGGCCTTCATTCTATCTGGCCCACTCTCAAAACCTTCAGCATGTCTGGTCCGCGCTATCGGGCCTTCAGCCTGTCTGGACCGTTCCCCGGGCCTTCGGCTTGACTAGTACGCCCTACCGGGTCTGCAATCTATCGGGGTCGCCCTGGGTATGTTGGCCTAGAGCACAAAGCAGCACCGCCTCAACCCACCCCCAATCATACAATCAACACATAATATCATATGCTAGCTAGCATGTACAAATAGTCATACAGATCTAACAGATCACTAATCAGAGCATCATCCTATATACCAGGATACCGATGTAACAGATCACGAACATAGCATCATCCTATAACCAGGATACAGATCTAACAGATCACTAACATAATATCATCCTATAACCAGGATACAGATTTAACATATCACTAACATAGCATCATGCAATAACCAGGATAATAATCCAAAAAAGGCCGGCCTTGGTGCCTTGGTGCCTTAGACCCTGTTGATATAGTGAGAAGAACTCACCTCACAAGTAGTTATGTATTGATAATATCCAACTCCCAATCACAACTCTAAACTCAACCGCCTTCAAAAGGTTGCCAAAATGAAGTAGATGTTGGATCGACAAGCTCCTTCTCGTTCTAGGCTTCTCAATATTCAGGTCTCTTCATGAAAAGCACCAAACACACACTCTTTAGCCTCACACACACTCAAAATAGAAGGTTAGCTCGATAGGGTTTGTTTCTGGACGTGAAGGTGGTAAGGGAGGCTGGTGGGAGGACTTAAGGTCCTTTAAATAAGGCGCCAACCCTAAAAATTAGGGTTTTCAAGCACACCCTCAACTCGTCGAGTTGGGTCCTCCAACTCGTTGAGTAGGTTTTAAAGTTCGCGCGGCCCTATGAGTTTCTACACGATGAGTTGGGGACTCCCAATTCGTCGAGTAGGCTTTCTTAAGTGTGCAGAATCCCTAAAATCTAATTCCTGGAAATCGGGGTTTTACAAACTCAATCTGAGTTATAAGATCGATTAATACGAGATTGAGAATCGATAAAGTGAAAATGATAATCGATCGATTAATTTGACTAGGAATATCGATAATTAATATTGATTCAATGAAGATTCAATAAAAAGGTAAGAACAATCAGATTAAGTGTTCGGGCAAAAGAAAAAGTTCAGATAAATCAATTTGGGCTCAAACAATATCATGAATAATAACATATTGAATTTGGGCGAAATATCAAATAAAATGTATTGGATCAACAGTTGAGCTTGAAATTTAGTCTAAAAAACATTTGAATTGGGCTAGATATATGTAAGAATTAAATTGGATCAACAAATTTGACATGAAAAGAAAATAGATCCAATGGAGAGAATCACCAAAGATTTCGAATCTTTTGTCGATTACGCAAAAAGGTTGTCATTTAGGATCGTTGTTCTTAAAATAGTTTCTTAAAACTTCAAGATTAAGCTCTGATACCACATGTAGGATCCCATGAAATAATAGTTGCATAACTAAGAAATGCATAATTGAAAATACATGAATTAAAGTTTAAGAACAAGTGTATAGATAATAGAGTAGTATAAAATTTGTATAAGCATGTGCATGCTTGTATACAATACTCTTTCTCTCTCTCTCTCTTTATCTCTCTCGCTCTCTCTCTCAATTTAAACTAATCATTTATACAAAATATAGGAGTACTCAAAACCTACAAAGTATACTAAACTAGTATATATATATATATATATATATATATATATATATATATATATATATATATATATATATATATGAAATCTCAACCCACAAGGCCTTCTACATGAGAAGCCTTCCACTTTCTCCAAGACCTTCATAATTACCTTCTATATTGAATAGGAGAAAGCCTTCCATGTCAACATCCCATGGAGAGCTTTTCACCCCAACATTATCATAGTTCATCATGGTGTTCACATTCAAAATTTCCATTAAATCGATTAGAAAAGAGGATAAAGATGAAGAAAAAGAAATCGGATAACGAAGATTCATTAACAATTGTAGAATCGTTTAATCACAGTGATCAATCAAAGAATTACGTTATCACTTGCATAATTATTGAATCAGAACAATTGATTCAATAAAGTGCGCGAAAGAGATTCTTTAATCATTTGTGGATTCCTACTATGATGTCAATTGAAAGGAAGTTTGAATAATGTTTTAATTGATCGTAAATTAAATCATAGTTTGTATGAACATCGAATGTGAAGAAGATCTTTGATTCATCTCAATAGTCCAAAATGAGTACAAGTGTACTTGCAGAGAGAAAATGCTCAATGTGTATAAAGAAAAAGGTACAACACAGTTATGTACCTACCCTATTTATATAGTATTCACGGATACAAAAAATATAACAAGACTTCGACATGAAAAAGAGATTTTAAATAATGCCTGTTAAAATACATATACAATCGAAGTCATGTTGACCTTCGATGTTTACAAGACATTCTCTACAAATACCACTACCTAAGCTTCGATATATCACCATACAATAAGACTCTACAAAATTTCCTGGCGAAGATCGGGACTTGATTCGGGTTCAACTTCAGTTTCGATGTCACTAGAGGAAGCGGTTTCATCCTATGCAGCCAAGCTAGTGTGAGAAGCTTTCTATTATCCTTTCGATTTTCAAACACATTACTTCTTTTTCAATTTCGGGATTATAGATTAGTTTACCTGTACGATGAAAAATAAACCAATCCGCGACAATGGCATCAAAGTTTGGTGGTTTTCGGTGCCAACAAAATAAAAACCATAAATCTTATACACTAAAATAGCGTATAGTGGTAAATTGATTGTATCCACGAAGATTGGTTAAATTTGTAAATGTATGAAATCTTGTTGTACAAATACTTGTGAAACTAAAATAAAAATAAAAATAGGGGTTTTAATCTTTCGATTGTTTAAGGAAACTAAAATTATACTAAAACTTGGAAATTGCAAGTAAACAAGCAAATAATTTTGATTCAAATTAAGGTGAGAAAGATGGTTGATATTGTAATTTTATCATTTGAACATTTGGCTAGATAATCATTAGAATCTCAAGGTGCAATACTTGTGTCAAAATCTAACTTGGCTATAGCAACTTATAAGCATAACTTGCTTCCAATCTTCTTAAATGTTAAAATGGTTAGAAAAGCTCATAACACATTTCCTTAATCAAAGTCACAAAATTAATGAAGCATGTAATTTGTAAAAATTAATTAGCATTAGGTTTGAAGAGTTACCAAATCGAAAAGGTAATCAAATGCTTCCATTACCATTATGGAGAAAATATTTTCTTAGTCTAAATGAAATGAAAACAAACATTCAAACTAATTTGTTCTTGTTAATTTGATATCCATTACTTAATCAAGAAATTATCAAAAAAGTTAATATTCATACATCTAAACGCGTGACTAAAGATATATAAATATAAAGGAAGTTTTTCTAGAAAATATATTCATTGACATTCAAACACAAGTTCATGAAATTCTTCAAAATAACCAAGTATTCAAGCAACTAAATCCAACTCAACCAAATGTTAGTTTAGCCAAGCATGGCTAAAATTAAGAAAATGGAATGAAAGTTAGATGTACCAAACATTCCAAGTGAAAAATGAGATGAAAATGATAATCTTCAAGGTGTTCTTGTCTGTTCTTGAGGATCCAAAACTCCAGAGAAAAGCTAAAACTTTTGGATCAAAAAAATAGGTAAACGAGTCCGACCAACTTTCCCCATATACCAACCAACTTTGAAATTTCGGAACTACCCCTACAACGTTCACGCAGACCGTTTTTCATAATTACACGAACTGCGTGAGTCGCTCTGAATTGATAATTTGGCCCATTTAAATGGTCTTCATCCTCTACTCTCTTCTTGTTTTTGGTCCACCCCACTTGTATGTTTTGGAAGCCTAGATGATTGTGAATAAAACACTTCCAAGTTAGCCTAAATCTTCCTTGATCATCCAAAGCCCCAATTAATTACATCTCCATTAGATCAATAGCCCAAATTATTCCTATCTTCTTTTTTTTCTAGCAATCCAAAGTGCACCATTTTCAAGTCCACAAGCATACCCAATCCTCATGTTTCAAGATCACACACTCCTATAATCGCTCCGTATTGCATAATTTTTAATAAATCTGCAATTGAACTCAAAAGACTAGAAAGTACCCGATACAGATAGAAAATAAAAAAAAGGATAATATGCATGATGATTGACTAAATTTGGAAGAAAATATGATAAAATAAACAATAAAAAGATGTAAATAAAATGAAACTATCAAATCTCCCCAACCATAGACATTACTTGTCCTCAAGTAAGAAAAGACTAAAATAAACTCTGGACAAGCTACCCTACCAAAAATAAAAAGAAAGGACAGAGCCTCATAACCTACTCAAGGTCAGTCAACATGGTAAAAATCGGCTTTGCATGGACCCTATGCACCTTCCAAATGTTCCCCACTTTAGAGCCATATACCACTTTCTCAAAGAACTTGAACGGAGAATAGATATCGTCTAGAAGAGGCAGCCATGACAATGTACAAGAAAAAGGAAACACGGGGATGCGCCCAGTGGGGGCACTTTTGAATACATCAATGCAAACCATAATATATAAAGGAAAGACGCCTCCATACACGATGGTCCTACATTGTAACGTCCCAAAGATTATAACCAAAAATTTCATTTTTTTATGTATACAACCATCAACCATCATGTTCATAAAAATCATAAAGGGAATCAAAGTATGTCAAAAATCATCCAGAAATACATCAGAGTCAAATAATGAGGAAAATCATAGTGTGTGCGAGGCGATCACCTTGAGCCCTTCCCCTTCGAACCGGAAGTACCTGAAACATAAACTAAAATCCATAAGCACAAAGTTTAGTGAGTTCCCTAAAATACCTCATACCATACATACAATGGGCCTTTCCTGCCATCCATCGGGCCCTGCCCGACACGAGCCCCGCTCCCCCGCCCGATACAGATCTATCTGTAACATATCATGGGCTCTGCCCAACACACTCATCAGGCCCCGCCTAGCATCGGGCCCCATATGGTATACATACAAACACAAATACAGCACATGAAAGAGTCACACATACAGCTAGCATACTAATAAAAATAATCCATGGGCCGCCATTGGTGCCTTTGACCCGCCAAACACTGTGAGGAGACTCACCTCGATCTGCTGAGGGAAAAAATAAAAACCAGGACGTTGTACCATGGAGTCCCCTCATTAAATCAAAAATAATAAAACCCTAATTAACAATTAGATCGTAAAACATAACCGGAAATCTAATTCATAAAAACTCGACCCCTAGGGGAAAAAGGGCCATTTTACCCTTTTCTTTAATCGGACCAAAACCATAGCCCAATCCCAAAAGTACACGAAGCCCATAATGGCCCAGAACACTAAAGCCCACAGTTGGGAGTACGGTACGCGTAACCAACTCGTACGCCCCGCATATACGCACAGATTGGAAGACGGTGTTCGAACCCAGTACGAGCAACGCACATTCAAGTACGCCCGACCTACTGGTCTAGGAACCAACCCCATATGAATGGCTTAATCCATTAAGAATCTTTTGTCTAAACTTTAGATCTATTCCAAAACAAGGTATTAATCCATAAAGTCACAAGCTTTAAGCTTGTGCATGGAATCATAAGCCCTAAAACCCAATTTTCACACCCTAACCTCAAGAAATGAACTTCAACCATTGCATGGTTGAATTAAACCCCTAAAGATACCATTTTTATGCATAAGGGACCTCAAAAACACTAAGATCTATCGTCCTAAGCTCATGGAGTAGCTTATGCTCACAAGAAACCACTCAAGGGACCAAAATACACCAAGATTTCTAAACTAGCTAGAATCTAGAAGAAGAATCATCAAGGTTGCAACTTTATACCTTTTGTGGCTTGCTAAGATGATGAAGATTCTGGATCTTTTAGCTCTACTCCAATCAATGCTTGATCACCAAGCTCCTACTTCTTCACAATAGACGAAAAGCACTAAAAGTTCACTTTCAAGGCTCAAAATACACAAAGAAAGGCTAGGGTTTTCGTGGGGAGTCTTTAGAGGAAAGGGGAGTGACGAGGGGGAAGCCTCAAGGCTCAGAATGATTTTTAAATAGGAGCCAAACCCTAAAAATTAGGGTTTATGGTTTATGTACGTACGTCCATCGTACGCATGGGTACGCTCAGCGTACGCCATCAACACCCGCGATTCATTTAAGGGAGTACGCCCAGCATACTCCACGTTATTCCCAGCGTAACAGGGACCAAAATGAAATCTTTTTAATACCAAGTCCAATATTGAAGGGAACCAAAAAGTCGATCGTTACTATTCTCCACCACTTGAATCAAACTTCTTCTTCGAAGTGCTCCGTTAAAAACAACTCTGGATAATGCTTCATCATCTCATCCTTATGATCCCACGTCTACTCTGAACCCTTTCGGTGATGCCACTGCACCGTTACCAAATCCACCACCTTATTTCGCAGAGCCTTCTTTGTAACGCCCGCAGATCCGGGCTAGTTAATTTAGAGACAATGGGCATAAAAAAATGAGTTTTGATGGAAGATTATTTAGAAGGATTAATCTTAACCAAGTTATAGTATATGTTACAAGGGTTCCGTACATATAAACAACGCCGAAATCCGAGTTATAACGAAGAAGTTATGGCCCATCGAAGTTTTACGGCAAAATCGGCACGATACTGCGCGACATAAATAATGAATTTATGATAGAGGACTTTTTGGCCTTAGTGATCTAAATAAAAGTTGTATTATACGTTAAACGGAGAACGTGCATAAAAAGAACGCCCAAATCTGACTTCGTATGAGGGAGTTATGATTTTTCTAAGATTTAGCATAATAGTGCACAACCCGAAAATTCGAATTTTAGATCGAGCAGTTTTTGGCCAACAAGACCTAAATGAGAATAGAATATGTCATTAATAGGAACTCAATGACAAAGAAACAGACGAAAACGGAGTCTGTATGTAGAAGTTATGAATTTTACGCGGTCATTTAACAGTATAATCTCCTCATACTGTTAAATTGAAAATCGGTCAAGAATTATCCGACCGAGTCAAAAGGAAAGTTGTAGATCTTGTTTTTACCTACTCGTGGATATAAAGAACGTCAAAAACGGAGCTCGTATGCGAAAGATATGGACGAAGCTTAGTCTCTACTTTTCTCGCGCGGCGAATTCGATACAGTTTTGTAAATCCGAGATAGAATGAGAATTAGCCAACAGGGTCTAAATGAAAGTTGTAGTACTCGTTAATACCAACTCGTGGATATAAATAACGTCGAAAACGGAGCTCGTATGCGAAAGATATGGATGAAGCTTAGTCTCTACTCTTCGTGCGCGGTAAATACGATACAATTTTTGTAAATCTGAGATAGAATGAGGATTAGCCGACGGAGTCTAAATGAAAGTTGTAGTACTCGTAAATACCAATGCGTGGATATAAAGAACATAGAAAATATAGCTAGTACGCGGAAGATACGAACGAAACTTAGGGACTACTCTACGATAAAACTCCTATAAATAAGAGATGAACTCTTCATAATTTCTTCACACCATAAGCCTTTCTTTCTCTCTCTAACTTCTCTCTAGCCTCCCTAAATCCCTCCCAAGTCTAGGGAACCTCGCTAGCATTAGAAGAAAGCCCTGGAGCGCCCGACGGCTCCGAGAAGAAAAGCTTTCGGCTTGGAAACGCTACTCCAGCGAAGCCCGGTTTTTAATAAAAACCCGTTGTACGTGAGCTACGCCTACACTATTTCTAATATAGATTTTATTTAAATACAATAATGTTATTAGGACCTTATAATAATTATTTGGGCTATCATTATGAGTTATATAAGTGTCATTATAATATCTTTTTAACCACTCGCGGTATGGGGAATCTGGTTTGGAGGGCCGCTTGGGTTGCTGGATTCAGAAGTGATATATGCCAAAATGATCATGCCGTCCGGTGTTTCATGTCTGGCCCCTGTCTGTACATAGTGGGTGAAGAGTATTGTTTAAATCTTATATAATAGTAATAATAGCTAGACTATTAATTAGTCTCGGTGAATATTAGACTAAACTCTAGTCGTAATGATACTAGGTTTTGTCGAAGGAAATTGTTTTAAGTAAACGAAGCGATGTCCAAGTACAGAGTCACCACGTTATCAAGTGAGTGCATAGTCCCTTTCATGAACATGATTTTAATACACGTATTAATTATAGTATTAAATATCTGTTAAAGAGTAAAATATTTGTTAAAGAGTTTATGTGTGAGTGCATAGTCCCTTTCATGAACATGATTTTAATACAAGTATTAATTATAGTATTAAATATCTGTTAAAGAGTTAAATATTTGTTAAAGAGTTTATGTGTGAGTGCATAGTTACTTTCATCTTACACATAGATATGAAGTATTTAATATAAATTACGTGCTATGTGTGCATATTATCTGTGTTCTTGATATCTATGAGGGATGAACGATTTATACATGTTTTTAATGATTTAAACTGTATATGTATTTTATATCTACGTGTAACGACGTGAATTTTCAAAACAAATTTTTCATTTTTAAACATATAATCTTCATAACACATTTCATAAAACATCATTTATTTAATTTACAAAACATAACTCCATGTTTAATCAATTAATAATCCAGGATCCTCGAAACATAATTCTTTCTCTGGTGTGTACAATCAAGCCAATGCCTTCCCGCGATCCTGAGAAAAACCTGAAACACATATCACATAACACGGTAAGCACGAAGCTTAGTGAGTTCCCCAAAATACCACATAAACATATTAGCCACTCGAGGCTATAGCTCTGTAAGACCTTCCGGTCAATGTGTCTCAGTGGGACCTTCTGGCCCCACAACTCTGGTAGACCTTCCGGCCCTACCATGACTTGCCTTCCGGCCCCAAACTCTGATTGCCCTCCGGCCCTAACTCTGTTGACCTTCCGGTCCCAAAACATACAACATATACATATCACATAAAGTCACATAACTCATATAAATACATAAGACCTTCCAGTCACATATCCCATAAAGAGTCATAACTCATACATACACATAAGACCTTCCGGTCACTCATAGTTACCGTTCCAGGTAAAGTATAGTGAGAAGACTCACCTTGGCTAGCAGGTGAGCAAATAACCTCGCGCTCGGATCTCAAACTAGCCTCCTCCTAACACAAAGGATGAATATCTCTAATTAATACTCTTTTCACGACTCAGATAATCGAAGACGATTTTTCCTCTTTCTAACTCTTTGAAGTGGGTAAAAGACCATTTTACCCCTCCAAGGTCTCTATTACTTATATTGACCAGAACCCCAAAGTCAACAGAAGTCAAACTCGAGTCAACAGTCCATATTTGACCCAACTCGTCGAGTGCACCCTTGCGACTCGTCGAGTCCCCTTGCATATTCTGAATTCCTCATAAGACTCACTCAGCTCGCCGAGTTGACTCCCAACTCGGTGAGTCAACACCGGGACAAAGCTACTCAGTCAAACCCGCTACGACTCGTCGAGTCATCCCATGGACTCGACGAGTTGGCTCCACCGGATTTCCCGTCCAGCCACCTGAGGTCAGATCTGTGACTCCAACTTATAGATCCAACCTCCTAGCATCCAAAAGTCACGAAAAGGTCCAGACTTTATGCCCAGGCATCAGATATATAGCTCTATTTGACAAAATGACCCTCTTACTGGTGCTTTAGGATCAATACTCTTATGGGACTGCATAAAGCTGGGATCATGGGACTCTCTGGACCTCTCAAGGTCCTGATCTGATGTCTAAGCCTCAAAGGGACTTGACATACTTCATAACTCAACTTAAAAGAGGGTGAAGAAACCCTAATTTCATGAGATCTACTAACCATACGAAAATGGGTATAGATTTATACCTTAAACAGTAGCCTTGAATGGAATAGCAGCAGATCTGAGCCCCTCAAGTTGATTTTGCTTAAACAACCTCCTTTTTCCTTGCAAGAATGCACCAAGATCAAATTAGCCCCCTCCTTCTCTCTATGCTCTCTGTATCAGATAGGGTCTCTCAAGGGAAAGTGTGGCCGCAAATGAAGGCCATAAGAGCCTTTAAATAGGTCACAAACCCAGACAATTAGGGTTTTCCTCAGCAGCGCTGACTCGACGAGTCAGATACCCGACTCGTCGAGTCCATTCATTTTCCACGTCACCCAGACGCGATCCTATTCGACGAGTGGAGGCACCAACTCGTCAAGTCACCCCAGGCAAACTCATACTCACATATAGAAATGTTATACCTCGGAAATTAGGATGTTACACTACGAAAATGTTGGGTAAAACATGGGTAGATGAAATAGTTGATGTGTGATAAAATGATGAGAGGCCTCAATGTTTAAGATGATCTAGCCATCTAGTGGAGTATAGATGACGACCATGGACTATTCTAGATAGTCCAGTGGAACACTAGCAGGCTCGTAACTTGTAGGTGTTTTTGAACTACGTATTCACTAGGTATTTTTGAACTAAGTGTTCACGATATGTTTTGAACTAAGTGTTCACCATATGTTTTGAACTAAGTGTTCACCAGATGTTTTGAACTACGTGTTCACCAGATGTACCCTGTTGTATAAACCCTGGCGACTATGCAACTTAGTGCCTGCCGAGTAAACCCTGGCAACGATGGATTTCGTGCCGATTCCTTAGGAGAATCCTTAGGAATGAATGAACGAGGAATAGCTAATTCTTAGGGTAGACCCTTAAGAGTAAAGAAGATAATGGGGATGGGTAATTGGGTTGATTGATTGATGTTTAAACATAATAATTATATTATTGTGGGTTGAAAACCCTATGTACTCATCAGGTTTCCCAACCTGACCCACTCAAGCTTATTTGTGTCACAGGTGTCGATATGAAGCTACTTTACACTGACAGATTTAAAAGAGATGTAGATCACTAGTGTAAATGAATGTAAGTTCTGTTTATGCTTATGTTTCTGTATTGACGATGACATCCCAAATGTTTTAAAATGAATAAAAATACATTTCTTCGGAAATGCTTTGATAATATATTTATCATGTTTTTATGGAAACAAATTTCACAACATTTTTATTAAAAGAAGTACTCTGATTTTTATAAAGCATAAACAAAATCGGTCTTTTCTGGCAGTGAAAATGGGGATGTCACATTCTTCTTCCTGTCAAGGATCGCCACCGATTTCTCTATACAATTCATGCGATCATCCTCCTGAATGTCCTCCAATGGAGTCACTACAGAATCATCAACCAAACATTTCCATCTGAGAGACGTGAAAAGTGTTCTGGATGTGACTGAGCTCCTTTGGTAGATCCAAATGATACGCAAACCTGACCACCTGGGCTAGCGCCCTGAAATGACTAATATATCTGGGGCCTAGGTTTCCCTGCTTCTTGAATCGGATGACACCATTCCAAGGTGACACCTTCAGGAGTACCATGTCCCCATCCTGGAATTCTAATTCCAACCGGCGTCTATCTACGTAACTCTGTGGCTTTGAGCTTTCTGAAGTCTACCTCGAACCTGCTGAATCAACTTAGTCATCCAAAGTACCACCTCCATGCTACCCATGACTCACTGACTGACTTCACCCAAACATATCGGGGCTCTGAAGTTTCTCCTATAAAGCATCTCAAAAGGAGGTCGATCAATGATTTCATGATAACTGTTATACAAAAACTACGCCAAAGGGAGATACGTATCCTAATTCCCGCCAAAATCTAGTACACATGCCAGAAGCATGTCCTTTATATTTTGGACAGTTCGCTCACTCTGACCATCAGTCCATGGGTGGAATTCATGTTGAAATGCAGACAAGTACCCAACTCTTCATGAAATCTCTTCCAGAACTTGGAAGTAAACCGAAAATCCTTATCAGAAACCACCGAAACCGGCATCCCATGTCGTGCCACAACCTCCCAAATGTAGATGTCGGCCAGATTCTCAGCCGAGATACTCTCTTGGATCGGAATAAAGTGTGCGCTCTTGGTCAATCGATCCTCAATGACCTATATCAAATCCACTCCATGCGCCATCTGTGGCAACTTCGTAATAAAATCCATCGTGATCTCTTCCTATTTCAAAACGAGAATACCTAATGGAGCCATCATGCCATGATGTCGCTGGTTTTGGCGTTGACTTTCATGGAAGTCAAGCACCAATCCACGTACTAGGCTACATCCCGCTTCATGCAAGGCCACCAATAGTCAAGCCGAAGATCTCTATACATTTTCGTCGCTCCGGGATGAATAGAGAACCTTGACTTATGTGTCTCCTCCATCAAAACCTGATACACACCACCCCAATATGGAACCCTTACTCTTCGATGAAGAGTCAATAAACCTCGGCTTTCATAATCAAACAAAGCCACCTGACCCACTATGCGCTTTCTCTTCCGGTGCTCCTCCTTCATAGCCTCAGCCTGTGCTTCCTGAATCTACTCTAAGAGTGGGGTAATCACAGTCATCCTCAGAAACACATCCCTGATCGGAGTGGTATCCGTCTTGCAGCTGAGAGCACCGACCACCACATTGGCCTACCCCGGGTGGTAAAGGATCTCGCAATCATAATCCTTCACCACATCCAACCACCTATGCTGGCTCATATTTAAATTTGGCTGATACATTGGATACCTCATACTCTTGAGATCCATGTAAATGGTACAACGGACCCCATAGAGATAATGTCGCCAAATCTTGAGGGCGAAAACCACAGCCCCCAACTCCAAATCATGCGTAGGATAGTTCGCCTCATGAGGATTCAGCTGCATCGAAGCGTATGCAATCACATGACCCCGCTGCATCAACACTGCCCCCAGACCCATGATCCACGCATCACAGTATACCATAAAATCCTCACCACCCTCAGGCAGGGTCAGAATCGGTGCCTTACACAATAACTGTCTCAGAGTCTCAAAAGATTTCTTCTGCTCAGGCCCCCTACGAAAAGTGATGGTCTTCTTCGTCAACCAGGTCCAAGGAACTGCTATCTTGGAGAAATTTTGAATGAATATCAGATAGTAACCTGTCAATCCAAGGAAACTCTAAATCTCGGATGGAGACCTCGGAACCTCGCACCTCATCAATGCCTCAACCTTGGCCGGATCGACCAGGATATCGTTCTGCTTGACCAGGTGTCCCAGAAACTGCACCTCGCGCAACCAGAACTTACACTTGGGGAACTTTGCATACTATTGGGTTTTCTATGCTACAACATCCTATGGTGCACATACAACCCTAAATACCTTGGATCTATGTTTTCACTAATTATACATGCAAATGGTTTCCAAGGCATTAAACCTATAAATAGCATGCATTTGACACAAACCATATAAGATACTAGTTAGGATAACATACCTTTTATGTAGCTTGAAGTCTTGATGTATTTGGCTTTAAGAGCTTAGCCCCAATAGTGTGGAAGCCTCAAATGAAGTCACAACAAATCATGGACAAAGGATGAAACTTGAGAGAGAATCTTCATACACCATAAACCATCCATATGAACGCCAAGAACATGTCACAAGTTTTTGGCTATGTACTCACCTATTTATATGTAGGATTCCAAACGTCATGGGTATAACCCAAATCCATACCCATGGGTTTTATGATCCATGGTTCATGTGGCCCAACTCTTTATGTATCCATACATAAACTTGTTGGGTTATGAGCATTCTAACACTCCTAAGTGTACATGCAACCCTAAATACCTTGGATCTATGTTTTCTCTATTATACATACAATTATGAACATCCAAGGTATTATCCTAATCTAGCATACAAAATAATAAATATAACAAGATAGAATACATACCTCTTTGATGTAGAATGTCTTCATGAAGCTTGAGTGCCTAGTGCCCCAAGTGTGACACCTCAAATGGTTCACACAACACCAAATACACTTGGAATAACTTGAGAGAAACTTGAACACTCCTTGAAATCGTCTAGCCCTCACACTCACACATTAGTGCACGATTTCTTGAGCCATGGGATTCTTTTATATGGTGGCTATTAGGGTTACACCATGTAACTCATAACTTTACCCATTCCTTATGCTCCATGGATTTTAACCTCCATGGAGTATCCATGGGTCACCCCATGGACTTAGTCCAACATAAGGAATCTTGGATCACAAGCCCACATATATAAGAATGAATGATTTACACAATCAACCCATATATTTAAGTAGTCTCCTTTTGATCACTTAATTAATTCCAAATTAATTCTTGATCAATACTAATTAAATAACCTTATTAATATATTAGAACTTATAATATATTAACCAACCTTAAGTGTTATTTCTCTCATTATAGTCTATCCAAATGCATGATGCCATGCAACCCAAATGGACCATGCCGGGTCGGGTCAAGTCTTACCAATTATAGTTATGGACTTAGACATTAATCCAACAGTCTCCCACTTGGATAAGTCTAAAACTATTATTGCGTATGACTTCAGGAACCGATCAGCAATCGTAGCTCTCAAAAGCTTCTGTCAAACTCTGACCTTGTCGATGAACTCTGACCTTTGTCAATGACTTGTCCATTAGATAAGGGATCATATATTCCTCCATTCTAGATATCATATGGACTGAGACATGGATTATCAATCATTCTCTCTGTCCATTTGTTGTTTCTCGATTTCCGATTCATGATGACTGACTGATTGAACAAATCAAATCAGTCCTGGCTTGGCCAAGCACTCACATGTATCATCTTTAAATCATCGAGGGGCCCACAGATATCGCTTTTATCCCGAAGGTAAAAGGAATGGATAAACTTCGACTCATATGGCTTGTTCTACTACTTGTTGAATCATACACAAAGGCACGTTTTATAACATCGAGTTACCAATGCGCTTTCGTGCAATCAATGTATAACCAACTCATAGTAACAACTCATATCTCTAGGTTTGAAGAATATAAGATATTATCGTCTCATGATCACTCGTGATAAAATCCATGAAGTGATTCAAATGAGCGCGGGTTGAATCCAATACTCAGAACTTAAGAGCACTCATGAGTGTTGTAGCACCACTTTGTCCACCAACTTGGACCTCTACAAACCAACCCATGACAGTCTTGATTCATATCTACTTCCAACATATGACCGACTGTGGATGGTTTGAATAACTTAATCATTCAGGAAGAGCGACTTAGTTATTCTGGAAGTCAAAACATGCAAAGTGAAACACAAGAATAAATGAATCAAATATGGTATCAAACCCTATGAATATAAATAAACACTTTTATTTATCACCATACTGATTACTCATTATTCATTGTTTCGGTTTTATCAACTTTATACTTGAATTTAAAACAATAGTTGTCCCATGCTCCAAGCATGTACACTATGTTTTCTAAACACTAGTCATGCCATACACCAAGTATGCATACTATGTTTGTCTATGATCTTTACTTTGTAAAATAGATCAATTGAACATCACTCCAATGATCCTCTTTTCACAGTCCCAAATCCTTACTGCAAATGCAAGAATTCCAAATTCATGCCATTTACTGAAATCTGTTAGATTCTAAACTTATATGCATTGATCCTCTTAATGATTATGCACGAAGTCAGAAAGACTTGACAACAATCATTACAGAGCATTCCAAAGGAGATCAGCTCCTTGGAAACATCCTTCTTTCATTAAGTTTCCTAATCTTACACAGATTGAATAATTTCTAACTTTGAAACATTTCCATATTCCATTTTGACTATCACTTCTGAACAAGAGTTGCCTCCTTACTGATTATGTCAATATGGTCCTTCCAGAATTAACATTATACTTCCAACTGTCCTTGAGCAACCAATCTTTGGTAAACCTTAGATTGTCCTCGACAATTTCTTAATCATTTTAGTCATATCCAATTCTAGACCTTTTCCCTTCATAATGCCCCAAGCATTTGGAAAATTTTAGAAAGGATGAATATAGCACATGTAATCGATCCTATATCCGAAGTATATGGGACACGATTCATGATGTCTCACATAAAGACAAAACCAGTCTTTTGCTATAATATTTCCATTTCAATTTGCCAAGTTCTCAAAATTCAGATTATGAAAAGGGATGCCATAATCATAATCGAATTTTAGAACGCAAATAATGGACCCATATATAGAATTTCCTTATGTTGAGCCATTCCAACATGAAATTCATATATATATATCCTTGATTAAATACGACTAAAATCTCAATCTAAGCTTTTAGAATTGAAATGAAGTATAATTTCCTCTCCCTTAATTATAGCAAAACAACTTTTTCAACCCCTGCAACCTCACGAATTGAAACTTTTGTTTTCTATAATTAACATTGCTAACTTGCAACCTTTGTCATAATTATCATGCTCCCACTAACATGATAATTATTAGCATAACACTTATGCTCCCACTAGCTTTGACATGTACTCAGAAATCGGCTGACTTTCTTACCAAAGTTCAGATTTCTGATACTAGATTGTTTTGATAAAACTTTATCAAAATCATACACCTCTCTTAGATAGCTCACATGTGTGTCTAAACAATTTTAGAACTATGAAAAGGGATGCCGTAATCATAGTCTCAATTGTTTAGACCTTTGCCACTTCTCACAAGTCCATGTTAGTGTGCCGGTAAACCACACACGCTCCACTAACGACTTTGAGAATGCAAATATCACAATTACTATCTAGCTAAAATCTACTTAGTGAAAGTGTTTCCTCACCATCATTTTCATGAATCGGAGAGAAACCTTATGACACTTAGATTTAATAGTGTATGTGTTCTTATCCATGTGTATTTGTCAAAACCATAATCACAAGACAAGGTTAGTGACAAATCCAAACTCATATTGATTAAACTTGTGCAATCTTAAATTCTTGCCATTTGGCAGCTCAGGTGCCTGCCATTGCTTCCAAGTAGTTGTGCAACCAATTGAGAACTCTCAGAACTCCTATGCAAAGCCAACTTGAATAGGCACAAAAATTTCAACACGATAGGTTATAAACCTCAAGTCGTGTGCTAGTGAAGGACTTTAGGTTTTATTCTTGATTAAATCTTGAAACTTTCAAGAGCTTTAAGACTCCTACTGTCCTCTTGACATATAAGACTCCCTTGTCAAATATTCAAGAGATAGTGCGGATTCTTTATCAAGACTAACACTTTACACAATTGGCCTAAGTTGGTCTCTGTTTTATCCAAAACATCACAACTTACCAATTTCAAATGTACAAGAGTAGATAACCTTTTACTCTTACATTTGACTAGTGTTAACAAACCCTCTTTAAGATATGTCACTCAAGTTACAATCTTGGAGTATGACTCTAAGAATTGTTTTGGAACGAAGTATGACTCATCTTTTTTATTTAACCATTTCAAAAATTCATGACTCCTCTTCTTAGTCATAAGAATGCACTAAGATGACTTTAGAGGACCAATTGTGATATGGTATCTTAATCATTAAGATGATCATAAACATGATACTAAAGTACTCTCCCATCTTTTCAGATTTGAGAAAGTTTTATCTTTCTGCCATTCTTTGATTCTTCTTATTCGTTCTGTCTCACATTGAAACTTCTCCAATGCTACAGACTTATACTTAAACTTATAAGTATAACCATATTTACTGAACTTAAGTAAATCATGACGAATAGTCTTCTTGATCTTTTGTGGTGGACTTGACCAGTGCACAAGAATGTGTACTCGATCCCTTAGTCCTTTCCTTATTCACATAAGGAATTAGTCTTAATTTTCCAAGCTGAAAGTTCTCATTCATCATACTATACAACTTGCATGATTCCAAGTTTCGGTCCAATTGAACCTTGGGTGATGAGAATCTTTCCTTATTTGGTAATATTAGACACTACCACAACCGAAAGAATCAAATCCATTTTTCCAATATTGCTATCAATGGAATCTTATAAGCAACAACTTTTCACAAATGCCATTGTAAGGATACTTAAAATAAATAAAATCAAAACCTTTTTCTTTTATTTTAAAACTTTACGGAAAAACTTATCCTTACAATCCATATGAAAACCTTGTTGTTATCTATTCCTAAGCAATATAAATATCATAACTCTTAAGTAATAGCCCAAAATTCTGATCACCGAACCATGCGATTGAAATCCATCTTCGCGATCAGAATCAACATGTACTTAATAGAGTTAGACAATGGACTTTACCTGAAGTAGAGCCAAACTTATTGACTTTAACATCCTTAGGTAAATTTGGCAGCTTCGTAACCAATGCCCCTTCCTTTGGCAATAGTTACCTATGGACCCTTGATAATGGGACTATCTCAGACTTCGCCTCTCTCTTTACCATTGGGTCAACCGAGTTGACTATGGCCGATCCCTTTCCATTGGGAAGAGAGAGCTTTACTGGATATCCAATGTCATCATTGTCAATGTCCATAGCGTTTTAGGAAGTTGATCTTAGCAAATAGATAAGATCATTAAGGGTCTTGTCTTAGTCTGTTTCATAGGATTCCCAAAAGAACTAACTATGTGACTTAGAAAGTAGTTGAGCCACCAACTTTCTCAAGACTTTGACACCCAACTCTCCCGGCTTGTCAATATGTGACTACATCTCCGAGATGTGATCACACCTAGACCTTGCATTGCCAATAGGGCTTGAGTGACCTTAAACTTTTTAGGAACTTGTGGGTTAGGGAGAATAATTGGAGGAGGTGAAAGAAGTATGATATCCATGGGACATCATCTTCATTTAGGAAAGCTTGTTTCAAGAGATTTGGGAAGATCATAAATGTCTAGACCAGACATCTTTTTGGGAGATATTCAAGATAGTTGATTTAAAGTCCTTAATATGACACCCAATATGAAATATTAAGGCTAGGACCCAACAAACTATTTTATAACTTAGAAGAGGGATGCCGTAATCCAAGCTATATAATATTTGAAGGTAGGTGAATGACGATTCACCAATTTCCACCATGAAAAACGAAATAATTTATTAGGTTTTAATTGGATTTGAAAGTCCTAGATCTTTGAGATTCATTGAACTATTCAAAGGCATGTTTCAATCTCGAGTGTGCCCTTCAGGTTTTGTGACTGGGATGCCGATGATCACAAAACAAGGTGTGAATAACCATGCAAATATACTTGGTACCCTTAATATTTACCCCTTAATCAGTGTGTCGGTTAACCACACACGCTCCACCGATATTATGATAAATATTAAGTTACCCTTTGCCTACCTTGTTAAGTCCAGGTTAGTGTGCCGGTTAACCACACACGCTCCACTAAAGACTTAAGCAAAGTGCAAACTGTAATTTCATGGGTTAGCACCAAATTCACATTTTCCTAAGTAACTAAGATTGGGTATTAATAAGAGTTTAGTTACTTAGTATTTATCATTAATACTTTTAATGAAAGGAGAACTATAGTCCTTGTCCTACCCGTTCGGCTAACGACCCTCCACCAGTCAAGGAAGCGGTGGGTGAGAGTGGACACCCATTAAACTGTCATTTTATAGGCAGTAACCTTATACCCCCCTTATAGACCGGCTTCGTGAATGAGGCCTACTAACGGTAAGACTGACTTTACTCTTAAACATATATATAAATATTATTAACTTATAATATTATAAAGTATAAGGGTTGAATTTTAACTTTTAAAATTCTAAGGGCTAACTTGGAATTAAAGTATTCATAAGTGAAAACTTTTCAAATTCCAAAACTTGAGGGCAAATTTTGAAACTATTCAAAACTAATTAATTCCATAACTTATGAGTTTAAAGTAGTTTTAATTAAAAAAAAAACTCTTCAAGTTCCATAACTTGAGGACAAGTTATGGAAGACTTTAAACTAATTAATAAAAAAAAAAAAATTATTATAACTTATGGAACTAATTAAGGTTACACTTTTTTTTTTAATTTAATGAAGAGACTCTTGAACCTCCATAACTTGAGGACAAGTTATGGAGTCATAAAACCATTTAATTAAAACTAGACTCTTCATTTTGTAACCTTTGCCAACTTTTATGAGTTTTATGATTCTTAAATGTGACTTTTCATATAACTTGAGGACAAATTACAAAAACACACTTTGGAATCAACTCTTAGATTAAAATGGATTGAAAACAACTATTTCACACAACTTTTCTATTAATCTAAGAACCTCATAAGAACAAGATAATTCAAATCATCAATCTTCAAGAAATTAGCATGAACATACAAACTAATACAAATCTTGAAATTATGACAATTATCTTAGAAATTGGATTAGCATGAACATTACCACATCAAAAACAAGTTTATAAGTCCAAAAACATCTTAGGGTAATGTTCCTAGTCCAATTCCAGCCAAAACAATCGAATATATGCATCCAACTCGATTTTTCAGCTACTTTTGCAAGTATAACAAGAAAACAAGCCTAGGCTCTGATACCACTGTTGGGTTATGAGCATTCTAACACTCCTAAGTGTACATGCAACCCTAAATACCTTGGATCTATGTTTTCTCTATTATACATACAATTATGAACATCCAAGGTATTATCCTAATCTAGCATACAAAATAATAAATATAACAAGATAGAATACATACCTCTTTGATGTAGAATGTCTTCATGAAGCTTGAGTGCCTAGTGCCCCAAGTGTGACACCTCAAATGGTTCACACAACACCAAATACACTTGGAATAACTTGAGAGAAACTTGAACACTCCTTGAAATCGTCTAGCCCTCACACTCACACATTAGTGCACGATTTCTTGAGCCATGGGATTCTTTTATATGGTGGCTATTAGGGTTACACCATGTAACTCATAACTTTACCCATTCCTTATGCTCCCTGGATTTTAACCTCCATGGAGTATCCATGGGTCACCCCATGGACTTAGTCCAACATAAGGAATCTTGGATCACAAGCCCACATATATAAGAATGAATGATTTACACAATCAACCCATATATTTAATTAGTCTCCTTTTGATCACTTAATTAATTCCAAATTAATTCTTGATCAATACTAATTAAATAACCTTATTAATATATTAGAACTTATAATATATTAACCAACCTTAAGTGTTATTTCTCTCATTATAGTCTATCCAAATGCATGATGCCATGCAACCCAAATGGACCATGCCGGGTCGGGTCAAGTCTTACCAATTATAGTTATGGACTTAGACATTAATCCAACAAAACTTGGTCCAACATGGATCATAAGCCCAACACATATAAATATAACTAATTACTATAATTAGTCCCCATAGATTTAATTAGTCTCTTTTGATCACTAAATTAATTCCAAATTAATTCTTGATCAATACTAATTAAAACATATGATTTCATATTAATATATTAGAACTTATAATATATTAATAAATCATATATAACCTTCTCTCAAGAGTCTATCCTAACAAATTGTCTTGATGATATGCAACCCAAATGGACCATGCTACTCTCAGGTCAAGTACATACCAATAATAGTTATGGGCTTAGACATCTAATCCAACACATACAACTTCTCCATCCTTAAAGTCTTCAACACCTCTCTGAAATGCTCCTCATGTTGTTCTTAAGTCTTGGAGTAGACTCGGATGTCATCATAAAATACAATCACAGACCAGTCCAACATAGGCCTGCATACGTGATTCATGAGATCCATGAATGCGGCTGGAGCATTGGTGAGTCTGAAGGTCATCACCACGAACTCGTAATGACAATAACGAGTTCAGAAGGCTGTCTTCCGCGTATCCTCCTCTCTAACCCTCATCTAATGATAACCTAGATGCAAATCAATATTGGAAAACCAAGATGCACCCTGAAGTAGGTCAAATAAATCGTCAATCCTCGGGAGTGGATAACGATTATTCACCATCAGCTTATTAAACTCCCGGGAGTTGATACACATTTGATGTGACCCATCCTTTTTCTTCACAAACAAGATCGACGCTCCCCATGGTGAAATACTCGGCAAAATAAATCCCTTGTCCAACAACTCCTCCAGCTGTGAGACAATTCATGCATCTCTGGGGGTGCTAACCGATAAGGTGCTTTGGCTATCGTAGCCGCACCTAGAACCATGTCTATCCGAAACTCCACTTGCCTATTTGGAGGTAATACAGTAAAATTCTCTGGGAAAACATCTGGGTACTTCCGAACAATCGGTACATTGGCCATAGCCACCTTACCTGCCTAACAGGTATCCACCACATAAGCCACATATTCGGAACAACCCTTCTGAAGATAACGCCTAGCCCTTACTGCCAAACAGAGGATCGATCAATACTGAACACTCTCCCCCTGAATCACCAACTCTCCCCCACTTGGGCTCTGAATACGTAACAACTCATGTTCGCAATCAATCATTGCCCTATTGGGGCTCAACATATCTAGACCTACAATAACCTTGCTCTCGCGCAGGGGAATGGGAACCAAATCGATCGGGTACCTCTCACTAAACAACTCCAATATGCATCCACGATAAACCCTCGATACTCGCACGGGACGATCGTCAACAATGTCAACCTGTAATGGATAATCCAGCTCCCCAGAGCATCAACAAACCTCTTGTTGAGCGCAAGAGATACAAAGGATCGGGTAGCCCCCGAAGAAAACAAAACCTGAGCGGAGAAACCGTTCACAAGGAACGACCCTAAAAGAAAAACACATATATAAGCAAGAAAATCAAAATAAATAAAGAGATAAGGAGAAGATACATAACCATGACCACATCTGGTGCTGCAAGAGCCTCCTCTGTTCTCAGCTGAAATTCTCTGCTCCTCACAACAGGCGCCTCCACCTTGCTCTGGCAGCCATCTATGACCCTAAGTCCTACCGCTGCTAAACTCGGAGAGTTGGCCTTTTATGGCCCCTCTGATTTCAATGGAAGTAAATCAGATCATATACCTGTGTGGTGGTGGTGACAATGCAATCCTCGATGAAGTGACTCGTCCTACCGCACTTGAAGCAGCCATGTTGAGTCTAATTGTGTTGCGTCTTGGGCTTTATGTTTTGTATCCGGATTGGGCCTGTCCATCCGTGATTATCTGATAGGGTTATACTATAAATATGCATGCATGTATGCGTTAGAGTTTGTTGATCATTACGTTCATTGTTTTGTAACCCTAAACACCTTTATAGTCGAAGTTCTTAATCGAGCTCTTCTGAGGTGTTGAAGTTTTAATCATTCAACATATTCAAAGCCATTCTTGTGTTCTTGATTACGTTCTTAATTGTTTGCTTGAATAGAATCTAACGATCCTAAAAGAACTTTGTTCTAACAATTGGTATCAGAGCAGGAGACTGTGTGATCAATACACATTCCTTCTGTATTCAGAATTCTTTAGGGTTTTCGCTTTTATCGTATAAATAGAAGTCGTCTTCTTCGTATCGACGACAACTCTGTTTCAGATAAAACCCTAATCCCAAGTTTACAGGTTTGATTCTAGTAGCTCACCATGTCTCACGAAGATTCGCAAACAAATCCCATCAACATCTCAAACAGCATTGGATCAACAACCAGGATACCCATACTCTACACTCAAGACTATGAAGTATGGGCGCATCACTTTGAAGACTACGTGGTTGGATCTTAAGATAATGGCTATCTCATCTGGGAAGCTATCACACTCGGGCCGTTTGTTCATTCAGGAACGAACACGACAGTTAAGTCCCAAAAGGAATATAACAACCTGGTGGCGGATGTAGAGAAGATGCCACAGGATGAGAAAGACAAGTTGTTGTGTAACGTGAAGGCCACGAGAATGATCAGATTCGCCTTGCAATCTGACACTTTTCGATTGGTTGGATCATGCACGACGGCCAAAGAAATCTAGGATAGGTTAAAAGAACTTTATTCAACTGATGAAGATCTGGAACACTCCATTCAAACCTTGCTGCTGTCAGAATTTGGAGTTTTCGAACAGAAACCAGAAGAAAAACTCATACAAACTTTCGATCGGTTCAGTCATCTCCTAAGTAAGATGATCAAGCATGGAATAGAAATAAAGTTGATCGAGCAGAAGGTGACCTTCATGAACGGTCTGAGACCAGAATGGATGGCTGTGGTTTCAACCGTGAAAGCGCATGAACAATTTAAATCTTACTCGCTAGCGAAACTTGTGGGAATACTTAAGTCCCATGAGAGTGTAGTAACCAAAGAAGCGAAAGTAGTTTCAGGTGTGGGATCGTTAGCGCTTGTCTCAAAAGGAAAAAGCATTGCAGAAGAAGAAGAAGAGTCTGATATGTCTGAGTGTGATCTTACAAGCGAAGAGTATGCTATGATGGTCACCAATCCAAAGAAGTTTGCACGAAGAAAATTTCCTATCAACAAGAACCGAAACTGGCAGGGAAGTTACAGTTATGAGAAGATGAAGGATGAAGCGAAAGTCTCTTCTCAAAAGGATGAAGATAAGAAGGAGAGCAAGCTTGCGGGAGACTCTGGGTTCGACTGTAATTACTGTCACGGGAAGAACCACTTTGCCAAAGATTTCATGCTAAGGAAAATGGCTGAGAAAAGAGATGGTGAAGATGATGAGGCGTACTATATGCGCAAGGTGGAAGAGATCAAGAAAAATAACGCGACTAATAGTTCTATGAATGCCTTAATTGTGCAGGAAAATGCAGATAAAGATGAGTTCGGTGGCGTTGAAGTTTGGTCAACCGACTCTGAAGATGAAGAGGTGAGAAAGCCCACTCATGGAAAGGCTTATGTGGCAAAGGAAGTAGGTTTGGCTGGAAGGTGTTTAATTGTCACAGCTGGTTCATCAACCGAAAGTGCAAGTGAGGAACCGAACCTGACTGAGGACAAGTGTTTTGCGGCCATGCCTGTGAGTGAGATGATCAACGACTGCGATCGGTTGATCAAAAAGGTACAATCCATCCTTCAATCACTTAAAGTTCCAATAACAGATTACGAAGAAGAATTAAATGAATTAAAATTTAAATTTTCTAAATTAAGTGGTAGTCTCATGCAAACTCGCTTAGCGAATTCTAACCTAACTGACCAACTCAGCAGGGTGTCTTCAAAAAGTGAGGAGAGAAGGATGTGGATTAAGCTGAAGGAGGCGGAGTTAATTAGGGCTAGGGATGAAAGTATTTATTTTCAAAGAGACAATTTAAAGTTTTTAAAACAAAGGAATGTTTTTTGTTTAACTGCTAAGCGTTTATACTTTAATATTGCTCAATTGCATTTAGGTTGTGAGATAGGAAAGAAGATTCATAAGATGATGTTACCCTTCCTTGAATTTAAGGAGGATGAGGTCATAGCAGAATGTGAATCGGTAGTATCATCAGAAGAGACATCCATGTCTTACAAAATAGGACTGGACAAGATAGAAACCTTCATTGATTTTAAGGAACACAAATGTATGCTCAAAAATATTTTAGATGAAAATGATAGGTTAAAAATTAAGTCTGAAACTATTCAATCCTTTGACTCGTCAAATGCCAAATTAACTTCAGAAAATAAAATGAACTTAGATAATACGTGTGAATTTGATGAGGAAAGTGAGATGAGTGAAATCTCAGTAGAAGACGAAGTTGATTGCTCTGAGTTCATGAAGAGTGAAACCGAGAATGAGAAACCCCTCATTTCTAAAAATTCGGTTGAATTCGCTCACTTGTCGAAAGAAAAGCCACAGAAACTCAAGGAAAAAGCTATAGTCTATCAAAAGGTTCAAACTGTGCCGAATCAGGTATATGCAGTTACAGGGGTCACTGCTAAACAAACGGCAGAATTAAAGATCTTGGTCGACAAAGATAATGCTGAAGGATGTGACGATTATTTTTGGTCTGCCCCTATTGACAATGCAGATGAAACCGTAGGCTTATCTGAGCAAACTTCATGGAGGGTTAAAGGAAGATATGTTGCTGAACCCATCAACAAACCCTCAAGTTTCGACAAACCAAGCACAAGTGGAACTAAAGAAATCCCTGAAGAACCGATGACAGAACCAACTGTTTCAACAAATACAACCGAAAGTAAAAAGGAGAAGCCAAAGGCTAACTTCAATATCCACAAATCACAGAAGGAGTTAGCTGAACAGAAATGCTTAAGAAATCAATGATACGCAAGGAATCTGAATGAGCGAAAACGTCACTGGGAATCCCAAAATCCCAACTACGTACCTCCTAAGAAAGAATCAATGGATAAAGGAAAGGAAAAACTGAAAGGAAAAGAAAACTTCAGCCCAAATTCCTACTATTCCAAATCTCAGAACCGAATGTCTAATTTCGGTTCCCACACTAGCGTACCGAACCGAAAGTCAAGTTTCGGTCCCCACATGGGCTCACCGAACCGAAATACAAGTTTCGGTCCAAACGCCAAGGCTAACAACCAAAAGCCTACTTTCGGTCCCAACAACAGCACTCAAAACCGAAAGTCGAGTCTCGGTCCTAAGTCTAGTTTCGGTCCTTCTAACTTCCAAAGAAAATTAACTTCAATGAAGGATATCAAAGGCAAGGGAAAGCTTTATTCTGAGTTCAATGATAAGAAAAAGTCAACTAACCCTAGGATTAAAAAGAATATTCCTAACCCATCTAACAACACACAAACTAATGCACCAAAAATTAAACAAGATAAAACTAAAATCAAGGTGTATACCATTAAAAGAAAAGATCAAACCACTCTAGTAAAAAGAGCATATTTAGTTGATATTTCTTCTGTACTTCCTTTTTCTATGAAAAACTCACCAGGACCCAAGAAACTTTGGGTTCCTAAATCTGCTTGAATTTGCAGGTAATCATTGACGAGCAATTCGATGATGAATGGTATATAGACAGTGGCTGCTCGCGTCACATGACAGGAAGGAAGGAAGAGCTGAGGGAGTTTCGATCCCTAAAAGATGGTGGGTGTGTAAAGTATGGAAATAACTCCTATGGAACAATCAAGGGATATGGTATGATTACCAATGGAGATTTCTCGATTCGAAAAGTGGCGTATGTGGAAGGATTGCAGCATAACCTCATCAGCGTGTCACAATTAGTTGTGGAACAGGTCTGAAAGTATCATTTGATGATGAGGGCTCTGAAATAATAGAAAAGCAATCGGAAAAGGTTCTACTAAAGTCTGAACGCAAAGGAGAAATGTATCCTTTAAATCTCAACCCAATACGAGGAAAACCAGCAATATGTCTGCTGTCAAAGGCGACCACTGATGAAATCTGGTTGTGGCATCGATGTCTATCGCACCTGAACTTCAAAGACATTAATAAGTCGGTGCTTGGTGATCACGTTCGAGGACTCCCTCTTCTCAAGTTTGACAAGGAACATCTGTGTGCAGCGTGTGAGATGGGCAAACAAAGCAGAAAGAGCCACCCTACACGAATCAATACAAACATTGTTGAAGCTCTTGAACTATTGCACATTGACTTATGTGGACCTTCAGCTATTGAGAGCATCGGTGGTAGTAAGTACATCCTTGTTATTGTAGATGATTTTTCGCGCTTCACCTGGGTTTTCTTTCTTAAACAGAAATCAGATGCAACTCCCAAGTTGAAGACTTTTATCAAGCAAGTGGAAGTGTAGCTGAGAAAGACGGTGAGGAATATCAGAAGTTACAACGGTCTGGAATTCAAGAATAACGATTTTGAGGACTTTCTGGCTGACAAGGGGATAACTCACAATTTTTCGGCCTCCTATACACCACAACAGAATGTGATTGTTGAAAGACGAAACCGTTCTTTGTGTGAGGCAGCCAGAACCATGCTCAGTTTCGCTTCTCTTCCGTTATACTTCTGGGCTGATGCAGTTGCAGCCGCGTGCTACATTCAGAACCGATCTTTGCTCAACAAGAGATTCTTAATCACTCCATACGATATCATAAAAAATCGAAAGCCCAACGTCAAATTTTTCCATGTGTTCGGTTCAAGGTGCTTCATCTTTAATTCAAAGGAGAACCAAAACAAGTTTGACGTCAAAGCAGATGAAGGAATTTTTCTTGGTTATTCACTCACTTCAAAAGCCTACAAAGTGTTGAACAAACGCTCCAAACGAATTGAAGAAACATATTATGTCACCTTTGACGATAACTACATGAAGAAAGTGCAAAGGAGTGAAAGTGACTTAGATGAAATATTTCCGGAATCTGCACAGGTCTCGGTTCCAATATCCAACTTGTTTGAAGAGTACATTCGGTTATTCGATGAACCAAAGAAAGCGGCACACTTAGAGGCGAAAGCAACAGATAACAAAATTGATAATCTCAAAAAGATCATAGATGAAGCTGCCAAAGAAATGGAAAGTGAACCTCCTAAAACTATAGGTGTTCAATCCTCAACTGACTCTCCCATCAACGGCTCAATATTCAAGGGGGAGAGTTCTTCAGCACCAAAGACAACCGAAATGTCTTTCGAGGGGGAGAGTCCTATTCTATCCCCAACTCCTAAAGGTCCAAGCGAGGGAGAGAATCCAACTCCCGCAAAGGATGCAAATTCTGATACTGCCACAGGTTACACTTCGCCAGTCGAGGGGGAGAAAGAGAATGCAACTGACGAAGGCGAAGGTGATCAATCAGAACTTGAAGAGGAAGTGAATGCTGAATTGGATCCAGCATATGACCCAAATTATCCTCTGTTAGTCAAATGGACCAAGGACCATCCCAAAGCTCAAATTATTGGAGAATCATCTGAAAAAGTACTCACTCGCTCACAGTTGAAAGCGAAACAAACTGCATTATTCTCTAAAGTTGAATTATGTATGTTTAATTCGTTCATATCCAAGATCGAGCCGAAAACAGTTAATGCTGCACTTGATCATTCTGATTGGGTTCAAGCAATGCAAGATGAGCTCCATGAGTTTGAACGCAACCGAGTTTGGAGGCTGATTCCTACACCAAAGGATGCTTCAGTAGTCGGCTTAAAATGGGTCTTCAGAAATAAATTAGATAAAGAGGGGAATGTCATTCGCAACAAGGCTCGGTTGGTGGTGAAAGGTTATTGCCAAGAGGAAGGGATAGATTATGAGGAAACCTTCGCTCTGGTAGCTAGGTTGGAGTCGGTTAGAATCTTCCTGGCATATGCTGCTCATAAAAACTTCGAAGTTTTCCAAATGGATGTCAAATGCGCTTTCTTGAATGGGGAACTAGAAGAAACAATGTATGTTGAGCAACCTCCCGGGTTCGTGAATGAGAAATTCCCTGATCATTGCTATGTGCTGGATAAAGCGGTATATGGTTTGAAGCAAGCACCGAGAGCCTGGTATGAAACTTTAACTCGCTTTCTGAAAATGTCGAAATTTAAGCAAGGTTCGGTTGACCCAACCTTCTTCCGAAAGAAAGAAGGCGAACATCTAATGATAGTTCAAATTTATGTCGATGACATCATCTTCGGCTCCACCAATCCTAGCTTAACAGCTGAATTCAGGAAGTTGATATAGACTAAATTTGAAATGAGCGCAATGGGTCCGATTAATTTTTTCCTTGGTTTGAATATTAGACAGGGACCAGAAGGTATTTTTATTAACCAGGAGGCGTATACAAAGACCCTGGTAACAAAATTTGGCATGACAGGAGACTCAAAAGTGAAGGTTCCTATGGCATTTGGCACCAAGTTAACACCTACTCTGGAAAAACCTACTGTTGACATAACACTATATCGACAAATGATAGGGTCCCTTATGTATCTAACAGCTAGTAGACCGGACATTATGTTTTTTGTTTGTTACTGTGCTAGGTTTCAAGCTAATCCAAGAGAACCTCACATGGTGGCGGTGAAAAATATTTTTCGTTACCTGAAGCGAACCTCATCTCTCGGTCTCTGGTATCCTGCTAGATCTGGATTCTTCATTCAAGCCTTTTCTGATGCTGATCTTGGAGGATGTGGTCTGGACCGAAAGAGCACTACAGGTGGATGCCAATTTCTTGACGGAAAACTGGTTAGCTGGCAGTCCAAGAAGTAAACCTGTGTGTCACTTTCAACAGCCGAAGCTGAGTATATAGCTGCAGCATCTTGTACTTCTCAAGTCATATGGATTCAAAATCAACTAAGAGATTACGGGCTAAGTATGAAGAAGATTCCTCTCTATTGTGACTCAGAAAGTGCAATAAGGATATGTCATAATCCAGTACAACACTCAAAGACTAAGCACATTGCACTTAGATATCATTTCATCAAGGATCACGTAGAAGATGGGAACGTGGAAGTGCATTTTGTTCGATCCTCTGATCAATTGGCTGACATATTCACTAAAGCCTTACCTGAAGCGAGTTTCAATAAAATTCTGCAAGGCTTGGGAATGATGGAAGCGGAGTCGGTACCGAATCCTTAATTCAACACCTAAAAATTAGACAAGCGAAATGGAGCGAACGCTCGGTCTATTTCGGCTCCATAATTTTCGGGAACCGAAATGAACCAACCGCTCGGTCTATTTTGGCTCTGGAATTTTGAGGAACCGAAATGAACCGACCGCTTGGTCTATTTCGGCTCCATAATTTTCGGGAACAGAAATGAACCGACCGCTCGGTCTATTTCGACTCTGGAATTTTAAGGAACCGAAATGAACCGACCGCTCGGTCTATTTCGCTTCATTCCTTTAAGATAAGGTTTCGGTTGTACATTTTGTTCAAAGAGTGTTTTATGCAACTTTATTTTCTTTTTCTGTTTTTATTATTTTTCAGAAAAATTCAAAAATCCAAAAATATTTTCTCTTTCTGTTTTTATTATTTTTCAGAAAAACTCAAAACATAAAAAAAAAATTTGGTTGTTTTTGTTTGTTTGTTTTGTTTTTGTGGTGTGTTTGTTTGCTTGTTCTTTTACATAGGTCCCAAGTATACCAGTATAACAGAGTTTGGAGCTAAGGCAGGTATAATCATTTACATAAGAACTAGTTAAGGGTCCCTAGAAGCATGCTGCTGCATGTTGACCAATGCCTCTACGACTTAGAGCAAGGCCTTAATGATTCGATCACTACCTATCGTTTCTTCCCAATCAGGCTGTTAAAATCAACTCAGTCTAGAGCTACCTTACTCTTCTCATATAAGTTCAGAGTTTTCCTGCTTAGTCACGTCTATATAGCAGGAGGTACTTTCGGTTCTTTAGCCACCCTCCTTATATTCTCCATCTACTTTCGGTTCACCAACTGTAACCCTTGAGACTCTCGGTCTTTACCACTGAGGTTTATGGTTGCACAAAATCTGTGTTTATGATCTTAGATATGTATACCACGTACTGAGTGAAACCCACAATCCAACACCAACAACGAATTGACGGTGAATTGTCATATTCAAGGCTTTTTGTCTAACACCAAGGCTTTTTCTTCCCATAAAGATCCAGTTTCTTTTTGTTTTTGAGATTTCTATATCTTCCTTAGTCACTATAAAATATATCCCACCTACTTGTTCAACAGACCACATCGGTCTCACAAGTACTTCTTCCGATGTTCGGTCTTATGTTAAGCATCGACGTTCGGTTGAAGATAAGCCACCTTAAGCATATGACTTAAAAAGAAGCCTTTCAATGTTTCTCTACAAAAATTTGATCGTTATTTCACGGGAACCCACACAAGCACTTCAAGTCTCTCTTGAATTTGAAGGAAGCGATTCTTGCCCGAAATCTCCTGCTTTATGTCTTATAATGAGACATCACTCACATCCAATACACATTTGCTTTATTTCTTTATCTTTTGTCACTCTATTGCACGAAAATTTTAATTTTCCAACATTCTGGTTGTTGTTGGTTCGATTTCTGTTTATCTTTTGGCGAAACAGGGGAAATTCTACATCTTGGAGCGAAACTGAATTTCAAACGACGATTGAGGATAAGAATTTGGGCGCGTGAATTTGAACGGTCTCAATACCCACGCGTGCTGACGTATATCTGGGAGTAACCAACCTGTCACATCGCGCTTTTTCAGGCGACGTTTTAATGACCGCGTCATTATCATGATGATTTTTCTCTCTCCTAGCAACGGTATATAAAGGGTTTCTAATTTTATTTGTCTTTTATCAGCAACAAATTCTCTCAAATTACAAAGCAAGTTCAAACTGTTCATCTTCTTCCTTCGATCCACAATGGCGACTTCTTCATCAGTTCACGATCAGACTGCTTCGTCTACATTGCTTTCGATCAAGCCTAATCAGAACTTGATTATTGAACTCAATCCGTTTCTATACGACGCGTATATGCTACACGTGGTTGAATGTTTGAAATATTCACCATTGGTTATCGCCCTAACACAGGTGGAAGCTGTTCCGATGTCCCTTTTATCACAGGTTTACATTACTGCTTCTTATAACAAGAACAAGGAACGAATGTACTTCCAAATCCACTCTCATAAAGCTTCTATGTAAAAAGGAAGATTTTGTTCCCTTTTGCACCTGACTGTGGATTCATCTGTAATTTCACCCGACTTCATCACCACTACTCAACTTTTCTCAATGCTATATGAAATGGGCTACACTGACGTGTTTACCACGATAGCGAAGGTTAAGAAGTCATGCCTACCGTCTCCGTGGAATGGAATGCTTACTCTTCTTATCAAGAGTTTGGCAGAAAGAAGTGTTGGATCTGATGGCACCAGCAAGGGTTTTCTAACCCTTCTCTATGGCCTTTACAATGGTCTCAATCTTGATTATGGGAGTATTATCTGGTCTCAAGTGGTTCAAAGCCTCAACACATCAACGAGGCATTCTGAAATCTCGTGTGCACGATTCTGGACTATCATTACACGAAGGGCGATTAATTCTTTGGAAATTCCGGTAATGAAGGATGCCCTCGTTTCGTCTATTGCTACGTTTCACACTAAAAAGATTATAATTTCTGATCCTAAGAAGTTCCCTCACATTGGCTCTATCCCAGAGACAATGTACCGGTGTGTCACAACCGAGAGTAAACTCTTTGCTGGATATCGCAAGCTTCCTCCTACGGAACCGAGAGTCCTTTCTCCTGAACAACAGGCTGCCCTAGATGCTGTGGACAAGCCTAGTAACCGAGGGAAACGGACTACTACCAAGAAAGAGACAACAGAGGATGCTAAGTCTAAGACCGCCAAGTCCAAGAAGCGAAAGTCTGAAAAAGGAGATTCTTCTAAGCCGAAGAAAATTAAAAAGATGGCGAAAAGATCCAAGAGTCCTACTCCTCCCAGTTCAGAACACGATGAGGAGGATGAAGAAGAAGAAATTCATCATGACTCACCGAGAGGTAACACTCCTCCCCGATCTCCTACTCCAACCGAATCTCCTCATAACAAACTTCCAACCCCACCTCCATCACCAAAACAGACAGTTCCAGTTTCGGTTCCTCCTATTCCTCCACCTACCACATCTCCAAAAACAACTTCCTTACCACCACCACCAGTTTCGTCTGTTCCTATTTCTACAACTCCCATCTTAACTCCTATTTTTTCACAATCCACTACAACCACTATTCCTGAACCGACAGTAGGATTCAACGTATCTGATACGGGGGCGACTACTGAAACAGAACCCCCAGTTACTTCTACACCCCTTTCACCCTCGCCTTCAACCGACTCCGGTGCCACTCTCGGTGGTGCTAATGATGAGTATGATTCTACATACTGTAGTCCCTATAGGCTTCCTACTGATGAGGATGATGATGCTCCAGTCACGAGACAACACCTCCAGAGCATTCACGAGAAGCTTGATAGATTGCTTGAGGACAGCAAGTCGTATAGTGGTGTTGTGCTTAAAGCATTTTTGGACACTGCTCTTGAACAATACACTGAGTCCATTGAAAAATCCACCAAAGCTGTTAATGATTCTACCTCCTCTTGTCAAAAGGCCACCACTGATGTTACTGAAATTGTACATAGTACTCAGATCTTTCTTGAGTCACTTAAAGGTCATGCTGATGCAAATGCAGCAACGGTGAATGCTTCTGTGGATTCTTTGTCCAAGTCTCTTCAAGAAGAACAAACGAAGTTTGAGGATGTTCGTTCTTCCATCCGAGCCGAGAACTCTTTACTTATCAGTTCGGTGAATTCTCGACTTGAATCTCTTCACGCTGATTTGGCAAAAGAAAGTTCTCTGAAGGAAGAACTTGCTAGCCAAACATCCATGGGTGAACTACAGAAAGTGCAGCTCGCCCAAGCAGAAAAAGAAATTTCTTTGTTGAAGACCGAAAGAGCTGTTTTTCGCAGCTGTGCAGGGGATGTGAAGGATATGCTCACCAACATTCTTGGTGCTCATGATCCTATCCTCACTTTGACCATTCGGAATCATCTTACAACAAAATTTCTTCCTGCCCTTGCATTGTTACACGAGATGAAGGGTGTTTCAGAGAAATTCGTTGCTCCAAAACAAGGGGGAGAGGGTGCTCATCAACCGAAGGTTAAGACTGAAACCGAAACTGCTCAACCAAAGGTCAAAGTTACAACCGAACTAAAGGATAATGTAGCTTCAGGTTCTGGTCGACAAGAAAAGCAAAAGGAGATTGATGATGATAGCAGTAACGAATCTGGTGAAACTATTGCTGAGGCTCTTAAGCGAAAGAAGAGAGATAAAGAGCTTGATGAAACCTTGAAGATTACAAGGGAAGCAGAGGAGAGGGAGAGGAGAAACAAGGAAGAAGAAGAAGCCTTGAA
This sequence comes from Lactuca virosa, assembly GCF_052849685.1. Classification (NCBI taxonomy): domain Eukaryota; kingdom Viridiplantae; phylum Streptophyta; class Magnoliopsida; order Asterales; family Asteraceae; genus Lactuca; species Lactuca virosa. Next base: position 28,661,082 of record NC_136427.1, read on the forward strand.
CTGCAAGAAGGCCTTGTTTCCCCTATGGACTAAAGAGGCACTTATCAATCAAGCTATAGAGTTTCCAAGTGTTTATTGGTTGGAACCTGTTGCTTCGTTTGACTGTGATAATTCTAAGGACTCGCAGTTCGACATGCCAATAACAAGAAAGGCGTTCACGTTTCACTGTTTCGATTCGACTGCTGAGGTTCCTTTTCCTCATCCAAAGGTTGACCGAGAGCTTATTGATTTCTATCTGAAGTATGGACAACCGCAGTACTTGACATGGAGCGCACAGAAGATAATCACTGTCAAGGTACTGAAACCTACGTCTGCTGGGAGGTTTATAAATGTTAATTTTAAAATCACACGAGGCTTTGCAAACTCGGTGTCGATTATTTCCCTAGCAGACCTTCCAAATCTAAATCCTCATGATTGGATTTTATTATTCAATATTCTGCTCACAAATCCGAGGTAATATGAACCGATATTGGAGCACTTGAAGAGGATGTTGGCTTCTTACATCCATGAGGTTGCAGCTATGGATCAAGAGATAGCGAAAGTAATGAACAAGAAACCAACCATCAAGCCAACACCGAAACCAGGAGATGTGAATAAGATGAAGATGGGCCAAATAGATTCAAAACATCTCACTGTGATGTTTACAAAAGGCGAAGCTCACAGATTTTTATTCGCTCTTGTTGATAAACATTTATTCTCAACTGACTGCTTGGAGCACATCATCAACATTGTTCATCGGTGCAAGCAGAACTCAGAAGCTGACAAGAAGAACTTTACTGACATGCTTCGGTGGTACATAACGTTCCGTCATCATTTGCTGGCTATCATTCCGAAGGTGTTCAAAACAATAAAGAAGTCTTCTGCAGCTCAGCCGAAGTGAGCTTTCGGTCCCATTGACGCAAAGGGGGAGATTGTTGAGTCAAATTGTGTTGCGTCTTGGGCTTTATGTTTTGTATCCGGATTGGGCATGTCCATCTGTGATTATCTGATAGGGTTATACTATAAATATGCATGCATGTATGCGTTAGAGTTTGTTGATCATTACGTTCATTGTTTTGTAACCCTAAACACCTCTACAGTCGAAGTTCTTAATCGAGCTCTTCTGAGGTGTTGAAGTTTTAATCATTCGACATATTCAAAGCCATTCTTGTGTTCTTGATTACGTTCTTAATTGTTTGCTTGCATAGAATCTAACGATCCTAAAAAAACTTTTTTCTAACAAGCCAGAACCACCCAACTTGCAAGCTTCATCGTGCATCTTGCCACACTTGCCGCAGTGCGATCTTGAAACAAAAACCTTGGGCCTCTTTCCCGAACCCTCTGATCTCTAAACCTGATCCGACTTCCTCTTCTTCTCCATATCTAGGTCAATCTCCCTCTCTCTGTCTCTCTCCACCATATCATCCAGTGTCCCGCAACTAAATATGCTCACAAACTGTCTGATATCGCTCCTCAACCTATCATGATATCTCGTCTTCTTCATATCCTTGTCTGCCACATACTGCAGAACCAGTAAATCCCTCTCGTGAAACATAATGGTCATCTCCGCCACTCTCTCAGTAGTCTGGCGAAGGTCCAGAAAATCCCTCGCCAACTACTGAACCTCAATTACAGGTGTAAACTTATCCCGAAACCTCATCACAAAATCATCCCAAGTCATCGAATCAACCGCCTCGCCTCCCAAGGCGTGACCAACCTCCTCCTACCAGTCACGAGCTCTGTCTTTCAGAAGACAGGATGCAAGCCTAACCTTCAACCCCTCAGGGCAGCAACTAGTACGGAAGGCATTCATGATATCCGCTAACCAATGCCTGCTCGCAATCAGGTCCTTCTTCCTGGAGAATTTCAGAGCCCCACATGCCCGAAACTCTCGGAAAGTCAAAGTGCAAGCTCCACCATCGCCACCATCTCAGAACGAAAAGCACCTAATCGCTCATCCATAACCTCTATGATACCCTCCTTAATTGTACCGAAGATCACATGAGTCTTTTCTAGAATATTGCACGTAATCTCTGATGAAATGAATTCCGACATCTGATCATCTATATGTCTGGCCCCAGAGCCAGAACCCGAACCATCACCGACACCAAAACCAACACCGGCACCCATATCTCCACCAGAACTTCCTAGAGTGACCACCATACTGAAAACAAACCATACAAACCATCAAAATATACTCGAAGAATCCCACATTCTAAAAGCTCCCCAGCACCATCGTGACTTTCCTAGACTCGAGTACGGACCCTGTTCTTCCAGTAGTACAGGCCCAATACTACCTTCCACATCTATCTGTACTTTCCTCAAGGATATCCATGAATCCCCCAAGTTACATCCCTATCAATCTAGACCATCTCTAGCAATCAAAGCTCACTGCGCCGAATCACCTCCTAAGTTTTCCTGGGACTACCATCACACCACCCTCCGCCATCAACTGCAGAAGGAACTCTCTCTAATACCTTCTAACTAGCTTACGAACACAATTACATATCACCAACACCAGATAATTCTTCGACTAAAGGTCTCACACTACAACGGTTGGACTCAAACAAGAGTTGCGCAATAGGGTTAAACCTAACCTTATAAAATATATAATCTCAGTAATATGTAACTTAATGCATTTGCTTACTAGTTAGCTGATATTAATGGGAATTCCCAAAAGAACAAATTAAGCAACATTCGAGCATTGAGTAATCTGAATCAAAGTATAACCTAAACAGGCCATCCTATCATCCGACTCATCCAATACTAGCATGCTAGTCTACAAGCACATACAATTGGCATATAAAAGCATCTCTCCTAGCATTGTATCATGCAATCCTGAGAAGATCCTTAGCCCTAATCTAGCATGCGATTCACAAATTCACATTTCAAAGCATATCACATAGAATATGTATAGGTATTTTGGGAAAACTTACTTGAGCTCGGTCGATTGCATGCACCACACCCCTTTCTTTTATTAGAAAATCCTTTAATAAAAACATTTCTTTTTATGAAAAATCCACCAAACCCTCGGTTTGAGTTCAGACACACCTACGAGTATGCCTGAATCCCTCAAACCAAGGCTCTGATACCAACTTGTAACATCCTAAAGATTATAACCAAAATTTTCATTTTTATATTTATAAAACCATCAAATTCATGTTTCTAAAAGTCATAAAGGAAATCAAATTATGTCAACAATCATCCAAAAATACATCAGAGTCAAATAATATAGAAAATCATAGTGTGTGCAATGCGATCACCTCGAGCCCTTCCCCTTCGAATCGGAAGTACCTAAAACATAAAGTAAAAACCGTAAGCACAAAGCTTAGCGTGTTTCCAAAAATACCTCATACCATACATATAATAGGCCTTTCCCACCGTCCATCAGGCCCCGCCCGACACACTCATCATGCCCTGCCTGGCATCGGGCCCCGCGCGGTATACATACAAACACATATGCAACACATGCAAGAGTCACACAAACAACTAGCATACTAATAACAATAATCCATGCTCCGACATTGGTGCCTTCGACCAGCCAAACACTGTGATGAGACTCGCCTCGATCTATTGATAGAAAAATAACAATCGGGCTGCTGAACCGAAGAATCCCTGCACTAAAACACAAATAAAAAAACCCAAATTAACAATTAGGTCATAAACCATAACCGGGAATCTAATTCATGAAACCCGACTCTTAGGGGGAAAGGGCTATTTTACCCTTTTCTTTAATCGGCCCAAAACCATAGCCCAAGCCCAAGAGTACCCGAAGCCCGCAAAGGCCTAAAACACTAAAGCCCACCGTTGGGAGTACGTTGAGCATACCCAACTTGTAAGCCCTACATACACGCACCAATCGAAAGACGGGGTTCGAACCTAGTACGCGCAACGTACATTCAAGTACGCCCGACGTACTGGTCTAGGAACCAACCCCATATTAATGGCTTAATCCATTTTGACTCTTTCATACAAACTTCATATCTACTCCAAAACAAGGTCTTAATCCATAAAGTCACAAGCTTTAAGCTTGTGCATGGCTTAATAAGCCCTAAAGCCCAATTCTCACACCCTAACTTCAAGAAATGAACACCAACCTTTTCATAGTTGAGTTAAAACCTTAAAGCTACCATTTTTATGCACAAGGGACCTCAAAAAAACTAAGATCTATCATCCTATTCTCATGGAGTAGCTTATGCTCACAAGCAACCACTCAAGGGACCAAAATACACCAAGATTTCTAAACTAGTTAGATCTAGAAGAAGAGTCATCAAGGTTGTAACTTTATACCTTCTGAGGCTTGCCAAGTTGATGAAGATTATGGATCTTTAAGCTCCACTCGAATCTATGCTTGATCACCAAGCTCCTACTTCTTCACAATACACCAAAAGTTCACTTTCAAGGCTCAAAACACAAAAGGAAAGGCTAGGGTTTTCGTGGGGAGTATTTAGATGAAATGGGGATGATGAGGAGGTAGCCTCAAGCCTCATAACGATGTTTAAATAGGGGCCAAAACCTAAAAATTAGGGTTTGTGGTCTGTGTACGTATGCTCGCGCGTACGCATGGGTACGATCAACGTACGCCTTCAACACTCACGATTCATTTAAGGGAGTATGCCCAGCGTACTCCATGTTACGCCCAGCATAACATGGACCAAAATGAAATCTTTTTAATACTAAGTCCAATATTCAAAGGTACCTGAAATTCGAACATTGCAAACATTGGTCAGGCCAACGCGTGTAATAATGAAATATGGTGCAGCACGACCTCCGGGCAAACATCTGGCTTCAGGGGTTTCTTCCTTGACTGTCCTTTCACATTCTACCATCTTTCCTTCATTACCTTTTCTCACCAAATTCAAAAGTAAAAATTACAACTCAATCTAAGAACATTGACACAACACAACCTAGATATTCGTCCTTGAATTTTTATTTTTCGGTCTTCTGTCTTTTGTCAACTCAACTTGTTTTTTTTTTATATATTTTGAGAACGTGCTTGAGCTTAAATTTTCACTTGATCTCTTATTCTTTTTTTTATGCTTCTTTTCTTTATTTATCTTGTTTTTGCTGCTTTGCCTGGATATCTTCTTTTGTTGTTTCTTTTTGTGACTTCGCTTTTCCAACTTTTCTACATTTTTGTTTTGTTTTATTCTTTGAAGGATAAGGATTTTCCCCATATGTAGAGGCTAAAATGACCACATAATGCTCATTGACAATGTGTCAAGATCTACTAAAAAGGGTCGGGAATGACTCAAAAAATGGGTGTTACCAAAAAATTATGGTCCAAGAAATGTGATTTGGGGTACCCGACTCAAAGTTCATCAATATATATATATATATATATATATATATATATATATATATATATATATATATAAACGAAACATACGAATCTAGATCACAATCATTTATGTAACTTTGTCCAAGTTGTAACTACGTGTACCTCGCATTATTAAAGTCGTACTCCTCACATATCTTTGCTATTTTAGCATATAAAACAACCCCACAAAACACTTGGTTTTAGTTATGTTCATACCGTTCCTTATTACAAGAAAACTTTCTCAAGATCATACATTCAAAGTCACTTAACTTCCATAAACTCTCCTTTTATTGAAGTTAAACATATATCGATTAAACATGGATTATGTTTTTCTTTTTGGTAAAAATCCCACCAATCAATGGGATCAAGGCCTTCTTTTTCTTCTTTCTCAAAGAAGGATGCCGTTCTAGCACAGTGGCATCACATGGTTGTATCATAACTTGTGCAACCGAAGGTGGATTTGCAAATGTCACGTATCTTTTCTTCTGAAATTCTAGTTCGGATGTTGCATTGTGACTTGTACTCTCAGGTTTCACTTCAAATTTGGTGACATCTTCTATGAATTCAAAATCCTCTTCGATGCCAGGGTGATTTTTGGAGTTTTGTTTAAGTTGTTGTAGCTCGTATTTGGTGCGTTCGAGTTCTTGTTGTAGAGAAGAAAGACAAGTTGCCATTAGCATTCGATCTTCTTGTGCCTCTTCAAGTCTTTGCTTTGTTTCCTCCAACTCTATGGTGATAGGCATAGGAATTTTTTCATATTCTTTCACATTGTTTTCTATCTGCATATTAATCTAATAAAATCCAAATTAAATAGAAAAAAAAGTTGTTATATCTAGTGACAAAATATAACAGGTTAATCCATTGATTATCAGTTGGAAATTAAGCAACTTAATGGTTTCTACTTAAAAAAATGACAAAATATCATATGTGGAATAAACTTGTAAATTAATAGAAATTTCTTATATATTTTGCCAGTTAACCCTGAAAAATGAAAATAACATAATTTTATATCATAAAATCACAAGGCTTTTCCCGTGACTTCGGTCAGAAAGAATGCCTTCACTCACTTTTAAGCAATCCCCTTCTTTTCCATATAATATCGTTTTTCCAGTGAGATAATAAATTCGTTATATCAACTTTTGTGTTTCCTCCATTGTACTGATAGAATCTAGTGAAAAAAGTTTATTGATTATATATTAAAATTAAAATTAAAGATAAAGATCGTAATGTATTTTCATTGAGCTATTTATTATAGTATTTTTTATCCCAACATTATACTTTACAAAAATCTAATAATCAAACTATAAAATAATGTATATTGTTAAATCTGCATGACTTTATCAAAAATAGTCTCTTAATAAGAAATTTTTAAAAATACAATATATAACTACGTATATTTTACAAAAAACCCCGTTAGTAAAAAAAAGTTAAAAATCCAATATTGTAAGATAAGATTTATAGTAATCCTATATTTTATTATAACTACTTAGTCAAAATAACTAAATTTCAAACGTCAAATTGTAACAAACAACCACGAACAAAATTCTACTCGATAACGTATTATGTTAACCTTTTGACGATAATTGAATACATAAAATATCAATGATATGAACACAAGAATTTGGTATATAGTTGGAATTAACATAGTTTCAATTCCAACACCATTAAATTTATGTAAAAAAAAAACTCAAAACTTACGTATTAGAAGTTAAAATGATCGTTGATAATTTAAAGTTTCATTTTTTTAGTCTAAAAAAATGTAAAAGAAATGACATGATTTGGAAAAAGAAGTAAACCTCTTTGAGTTTGTTGGCGTAAACTCCGCTGGCGAGAACTTTCTCGCCGAACAAGGCGACGGCCTCCTTGACGGACTTGAAAGGGGCGGTGGTATCGATTTCTGCTCTTTTCATCATCATCATTAATTGATTAGTGAGTGAGTGGGAAGAGAGATAGATATGGTGAACAGAAGCTTCCTTTCTTCGCGGCCACTTCACTTGCTGAGAGAATTCTGTTACAGGTGGGAGCACCAGTTGTTTATTGCTTCTTATCAAGTTGTTGACTTGAAATGGATCATGGGCCTAGTTGAGCCCATTTTGGATTGTTGGAATAATGGAATTTGATTGTGACTAATAACTAACCAGATTAAAATTTGATCAAGCCCGATTGTGTTTGGTTTTGTTGTTAGATTTAGAAAAGAAAAAAAATTATTTATCTTTAGGTAGTAATTTAAGAATAAAAGATAGAACGGATAGGAAAAAAAACTAGAGTTGACAAAAACAAATACGATAGAAACCAACACGAAATAAAAATATGTAGGTAATAGATTTTAGCTAGTTTAATTAAATAGATTGACCCGAAACTACACAAAAGTTAACGGACAATTGAAAAGTCAAGTTATTCTAACTCGTTTAATATGACAACCAGCACGACACATTTATAAGGTTTACTAAAAACCCTACATCTGACAGAGTTACATGGTGTATATATTATATGATCATCATCATCATATGATAGTTAAATTATGAAACGCTGACGATAAATTGAGTCCACCTTGGCCAGACATCCTTTATAGGATTCCTTTTCACGACCGTTATATTGTTGGGCAACAAGAGAACATTTTGTAGTCGGTTCGAAACACATAATTAAATGTCTTTTTTTTTTTACAAAATTTCAAATATAAATTGGCATCTGTTTATATTCATATTATTTAAACTAACATAAACGATTGTTTATATTTGAGTATTGGTCTAGTTTTTGACCAAACCGCATGTAATCATTATTGGACCGATATTAGACCATACTATATGTTTTCTTTAAACTTCGTAGATTAATTACATGATTGCGGAAACAAACAATTTTAATCTAAGGCAAGTAAACTCTAAGATTTACAAAGATCTTTAACCTAATTGATATTAACAACAACAAGATGGATAATAATTACTAACATTTAGCAAAACCAATTTGCTTGAAGAACTTAGATGTTGATTGAATTCCAACAAACCAAGGAAGATAGCTGTAACCCCCCCCCCCCTCCTCCTGGCACGTATCACAATTGCTCTTTCTTGGGCACGCTTAACTAAAGAGTTCTTATGGGATCTGCTGCCCTCACGACTTCAAAATGTGTTGTGATAGGAAAGGTATCCACAATTTTTATAAGGAATGCTTAGTTCTCCTTCATAACCGGTGTGGGTTCAGGTGCAAGTATCCACACTCTTTGTAATTTTCGAGATGTTACAAGTTGTGGTATCAGATTATCAGGTGCAAGTTGTAACATCTGTTTTTCAAGATTCCCTTTGCTAGTATAAAATGATGGATTTCATAATTATGATCCTACACTAATCGTAGGAGAGCTACGATGAGCATAGGTATGCCTACGCTAAGTGTAGCACCGTTGTTTGCATAAAACCTTAGATTCTGGGTTTGGGTACTATTTAAGCATCTCTAACTTTAGGGTTTCTAAAAATAAGTCTTCATCTTCTAAAGAACGAAACCCTGGCCTTCATTTCCCTCTCCTCCCTCCTTTTGTTTGTTGTGGGTGCCATTTTGGTAGTTTTCAAGGAAGTTCATCATTCTTTGGAGCTTAAGTGAGTGTTTCCATAAGAGATCAAGCTTTTATGCATCTTGAGGGCCTTTGTAAGTCATCAAGCTCCCAAGTTTATGATTCAAGCTTTCTAGATCTTTCATTTTATGGTATTTGGGTCCCTTTTTGAGGTTTTGGTTGGAGTTCAAGGAAGAACTCTAGATAAAGCTTGCAACTTTATGATTATAGGATGTCCTTTGAGTGTTTTATCTTTTCGATATTGAGTTTGGACTTGTTTTGATGTCATGTAAGGGTTCAAGGTCATACTTTCACCATTTTTGACCTAGAAGGGTGTAGGACATGCATGGGACATGCATCTCCATAAAGTTTTGATTTTTATGAGTTATTTTTTTAGTATAATGGACGTATAGAAAGTTTGGGATATTGGCTTAGCGGATTAAGAACTTAACCAACAGGTTAGTTCTGTAAACAGTGTACGCTGAGCGTAGCATTGTGCTACGCTGAGCGTATGGATGAAGGAATACGACTATTTTGTCTTTTAGTGCTAAGTTGAGCGTAGATGAGCTATGTCGAGCGTAGGTCTACAATGAGCATAGGTATGTCTACGCTAAGCATAGCGCCAGACACTTGACTTTTTTACTATTTTGACTTTTTAGTCAAACTTGATTGGATATGAGTTTTGGATTAAGGATTGTTAATAGGTGGTACGTGCTCGTGATTTTTCAAGTATTGACTTGCGTTCGAGGTGTGTGGACTTTCAGATATATTTAAGTGAGTTCCACTATGCCATGTATCCTATTGTATATCCTTTGTATGTTAGGATAGTGTAACATCCCCCTCCGACACGTATCATAATATTGTTCGATTTGTGGTCCCGACACAAAAACTTCCCAGGGTCACCCATCCGTAAATTGCTCTTTCCCGGGCATGCTTAACCACAAAGTTCTTATGGGATCCGCTGCCCTCACGGCTTTGAAATGCGTTTTGACAGGAAAGGTATCCAAACTCCTTATAAGAAATGCGTAGCTCTCATTCCTAGTCGATGTGAGATTAGGTGCAACATACCTTCATCCCCCCCCCCCCCTCATTATAGGGTCTGACGACCCTGTCGAAAACATCAACCCTTGCCCAGTACAGGACTTAATTAAAAGTAGTCGGGGGCAGGGTAAATAGGGAAGGCTAGTTGCTATGGGTATGGACATACTAGTATTTTTCTACGATTTTATGTTACATGATTATGTGATAGTGATAGTTTAGGTTCTATATAATTGAAGTTGGATAGCCTAAGAACTCTTGGCCTAATACCCAAGTGTGATGTTCTTGTATGATTATTCGCTCTCGGGTGGGTCATCTATTCGTTTGTCTATATGATCCCTGATTACATATGACTTCATGATCAGATAGGAAAGATTGTGGTTGGAGCACAACACTGATAGGAAAACCTATGGTTAGATCACAGTACAGATAGGATGGACTGTGGTTGGATCACAACACTAACAATTACTTAAAAATGTACATAACAATTACTTAAAATTTCATAACACTAACAACTGTGGTTGGATCACAACACTTGGGAAATTACAAGTGTAACATCCTTAAAATTTCATAAAATTTAAACTTTTCAAAACAACCATTTTTCTATAGAAGTGTTTACAAAAAAAACCGTTGTTCTCAAAAAATTACTTAAAAATCAGAATCTCTTTCAACATATCTTTCAAAACATTCACATTATCAGAGTTTCCCAGAAATCATAAGAACAAAACGCAAGGATGTGTACGGTCACGCCTTCACCTTGCCACGATCCACTGAAGTACTTGAAACCATAAACCAAAACTATAAGCACGGAGCTTAATGAGTTCCCCCAAAGTACCAACACCCAAACAGATAACATACACAAATAACAGCATGCATACAGAGCCTTCAGCATGTCTGGTCCGCCTCATCGGGCCTTCAGCCTGTCTGGACCGCTCCCGAGCCTTCGGCATGACTGGACCGCCTCGCAGGGCCTACAGCCTATCCAGACCACTCGTCGGGCCTTCGGCTTGACTGGACTGCCTCATAGGGCCTTCAGTCTGTATGTGCCGCCCTGGGTCTGTTGGCCTTCAGCACAAAGTAGTACCGCATCAACCTGACCACACACAGACACACATGTCGACATGTACATAACAATAAAGAGATAACCAGTCAACAAATAAACAGGCAGATCTTACAGATCACTAAGCATAACATCATCCTATCTACCAGGATACAAATCTAACAAATCATAACAACATAGTAACATCCTATCTACCAGGATACAGATCTAACAGATCCTAACAACATAGCAACATCCTACTACCAGGATACCGATCTAATAGATCACCACAACATACAAGCATACGATAAACCAAGATAACAATCTAAAAAGGCCTGGCATTGGTGCCTTCGACCCACAAGCATTGTGAGGGAAACTCACCTCAAATGGTAGACAAATCCTACAATTGTTGCTGCTAAGAAGCAGCTCTAAAGACTGAGCCAAAACCTAAAAAACAAACTTCATTAATACTCATGGCTAATCCAATATAGGGCCCAACAATGGCCCAGCCAACTAGACCCACTATTAACCCAAGCCCATTGGGCCCATTAAGGCCCAACTACTAACTATGCCCTCTAAGGACCAAATCTAAACTGGGCCCACAAGGCCCAACTCCAAACTCCTTAGGCCCAAACTGGGAAATTCAATCAGATCAGTCCACACGTGGCCCAAAACAGAAAGCCCAAATCCCAAAACCAAGTACAAGATCAAAAGCCCAAAAGTCAACTAGTGACACGAACGTTGGGTGTTCCCTTGTGGAGCGTTGGGCATTCGTCACTAGACCATCCATAGGGACACCAGACTGGAACGTGCGGCGTTCCCCATCCTTACGTACGGCGTTCCTGGCCAAAAACCAAAAAAATGCAAAAATGACTTAATAACTTAAACCCAACATCCAGAACTTCCAAATAGGTCCATATCAGTGTCTTAATCCATAAAGTTGACCACTTGGCACCTTTTCATGGTCCAAAAAGGACCCAAACATGATTCCAAACACCCAAACTTCACAAAGTGACCAATAACTCAAACATGGGAGGACTTAATGCATCAAGACTCCAACTTTAAATCAAAACCAACTCAGAAAAGGCAACATCTACAAATCTTAGTCTCTTGGAGTGACTCAAACTCACAAAGAGCCTAAAAAGAGCATAACATGCATACTTCAAGTCCCAACTTAGATCTATGATGTAGAAGCACCAAGATGAGAACTTTATACCTTCAATAGGGTTGAAATGATGTAAAACCTCTGGGTCTACAAGCTCTCATTAATCCCTTGATTCTTCTATCAACACCTTCTTCTTCAAAATCACCCAAATAAACCCAAAATGCTCAAGGTAAGCTCAAAATTCATGCAAGAGGCTTAGGGTTTCGTTCTTAGGGTTAGATAGGATGAAGGCTGAAGGAAATGAGGGTTGGAGGTGAGTTAAGGTGTTTAAATAGGGTTCAAGACCCGAAAATTAGGGTTTAATCTGCCCAGATTAACGTAGCGCATTCCCTTGGGGAGCGCAGGGCGTTCCCAAATACACCCGCGTCCATAACACCCAAGTACACATCTCGTACGCCTTGCGTACCCGGGTCGGACCAAACCCTTCTAACTTCAAATGGTCATAACTTCTTCGTTATAACTCCGATTTTGACATTCTTTATATCCACGGAAAGGTAACGAGAAGCCCTGCACTTCTATCAGCTTTATTTAGCCTGGAAACCAACCGAACTAAAATCCAAAATTCATAAAAGCCCAAAACCAACGCCTTTACTGATACCCTTGGCTCTAAAGAACAACCCGAACCCTTTCATCACCCACATCCAAATGGGTCTACAACTTTCTTCCCAAAGGCCCTAAACCTTATGATAACTGATGATTGGGCCGCAACCCCGAATAACAAAGTCATTCGGAACCGAGTGTTACAACTCTCCCCTAGTTAAATTTGATTTGGTCCTCGAAATCATTCCTTACCGTCCTTGGCACGCACAACAACCTGATTAATATGGTTATGTCCCAGATCATGCCATAACCTTCCCAAGGTAACCGAAACCAACCCTAGCATGGCTCCCCAACCCGAAGACGAACGTATCCTCTCACCATACGACAATAATCCCTTGCAAAATAGCCACCCCTACTCAATCTAAAATCTGAAGTCTCAAGATGGTCTGACTTCCTGGCAGACTACCCACACTGAACCGCTACCATTCAAATTCCACTAGAAAATAGAATTACAGACCAATTATCGCTGTAGAACACTTATGCTCGATATAAATCTCAGATAATCCAAACTGCAAATGACTTAGTATTTCCCGAACAACAAGCTACTCCGCCCACACGAATACCAAATCACTAATACTGCCCGAACATCGTGCTGCCTTCTAGCTGCTTTCCAAAAGCAGTCGAGACCTCCCTGGTCCTAAATTGTCTACTAATTATCTAAAATACTGGATTCTTGCCCAATTGCTGAGTAAAAAGGCATGACACTTATCCATCAAAATATATATTCAACTCTTGATGATAACGATTCCATGAACACAATGAGATACAAAATACTGACTTCCTCAACTGTCAGACTGATACACTGCTGCTATGAGCTTGGAACCTCATCACTTGCCTGACCTTCACAATGGTAGAACCATCTATTTAAATCTACGCCCAGTCCTAAACTAGGGCATTACCAGAACCATGAAGAATGATCCTCGAAACACACTGACCGCAAACTTAACCCAAAACTGAACCATATGATGAATTCAAAATCTAAATACACTCAACTCTTTGCTATGCCAATACCAACCACTGCTTCGTTGAGCAACGGTGTGACAACCGTCACTTTCTGGTCAAGTATGAGACAAAGAAAATCAACAAGTCAAACTGGTCAACTCAACTAGTACTAATATGATTAGGGATTACTTTATGTTTACTAATGTATGACTCTAAATCTTAAATGCAAAGTAACACTTCAAAGTTTCAAATGTTCAAAATTCTAAACCCTAATCAGAAGGAGGGAAGTAACAACTCTACAAAACACTCTCACGTGCCCTTCGGGGGTGTATATCACTCAAAATGGGATGTAACTAAGCCTACGGTCTTTGAACTACGAATAAAATCATTAATAAAGGCTCCCGACAAAGTCTCTCTTAATCTCTCCAATTGTATCTATCTCTCTCCTAAATCTCTCAAAGTATGTGAAATCTCTCCCAAATCTCTCCAAGTATGTGAAATCTCTCCCAAATCTCTCCAAGTATGTGAAATCTCTCCCAAATCTCTTCAAGTATGTGAAATCTCTCCCAAATCTCTCCAAGTATGTGAAATCTCTCCCAAATATCTTCAAGTATGTGAAATCTCTCCCAAATCTCTCCAAGCATGTGAAATCTCTCCCAAATCTCTCCAAGTATGTGAAATCTCTCTCAAATCTCTCCAAGTATGTGAAATCTCTCCCAAATCTCTCTATGTACATTCCTCAGTCGAAAACAGCCCAAAACCAAAGGAGAAAACCAAAAGGAACCCTCTTGGTCCGGAACCCTCTTAGTCCGGAACCCTCTTGGTCCGGAACCGGACAATTTCGCATCTCAGCTTCGGACTCCCCACTTCGGAACCATGAAAGAGCTTCGGAATATCCACCTTTGGCTCTGGAACCCTCGCATGTTCGCTTCTTTCTCCCGGTTTTCGACCACTTTTGCGTTTTAAGCTCGTTTTTCATGATTTTCGCGTGAGATTTTCACCCAAACTTATATTTTGACATATAAGACCATATATATTCATATTTTAATCACATTTTGGGGAAATCTCAAGTTAAGAACAATATCTAGTGGGTGAGATATTGAGATAGAGTGTTGATCTTTCCATAAAGTATGACTCAAGTTAACCCCCATACCCACATAGGACAACCCTCAGTCACTATTCATCCATACCTAGTCAACTATTTGTCCTCTCACACCTCTCCTCCAGCTGGTATCTTGAACAAAAGTTGGAAACCCCCATCTCTCCTTCCACTTTACTCACTCTCTCACCAAGAAACAAACACTTCTCTCTCATTTCCCTCTCAAAGAACTAAAGAACTCCAAGGCTGCCTTTGAGCTTCTCACCCTCATTCAGTAAGTATTCTCATCCTACATTGAACATTCTTCACTCCTTCACTTAGATTATGAATCTCTCATAACAAATGTCACCATAATTGTTCTTAGATCTTCAACTCTCCAAGCTCCTATCAAGTGTTCTTGACTTGGAAACCCTTTCTCTTCAGCATACATCTAAGGAAATCACTCAAGGTGAGTTCATACCCCTACATTTTCATGTTTTCTTCTATTTTTAAGAGGGGGAATACAAGTTAATAAATCAAAAACTTAACTAAGCTCAAACCACAGGTTTCATCAGCAAAGTTGAGTCCCATTCACGGACTGTTTTGACTATCTTAAACTTAATATCTTTCAAAACTATTTTATATGCTATTAGTTCAGGTTTATACCTTTCTAATTACTACTTGCACATCTCCATACGATTTTTCTACAATTTATGGTGATTTTTATAAAACTATCTATCAATTCAGAAACAAATCCGGACCAGTCTGTGAATATGAGCATTTTCACACAAGTTAGAGACTTCTAAAAATCATAACAAAAATTATGAATAAACTAGACACAAGTACTAAACTCTCCGAGTTTACGGATTTAGTTTTTGGCTTCATATGATTTTTATATGGTTTTTCTAAAACAGTGCAGAATGGTTAAAAACTAGTTAAACTTTCATAACACTTTGTAACATGTTGAGCAAAGTGTTTATATTTGATGATTTCATATTTTACATGTGTTTTCTGTTAAGTTACATTTAAATAACAGAAATTACTCACTGAATTGTAAGAGTCCTTTACCATTACAAATATACAAGGTGAAACATAAGAATTATGGTTATGCTTTGCTAAACATACCACTTACTTAGAAAAAGGTTTTACACTCAATACAAACGGGTTTTTCATATGCTACATGATAAACTATAACAGGAATAGTTTATGGATTTCACATCACAAGTTTATTACACAAAGGGTGATTTCACTTCCACCACGGAAAAGGTTTACATTCAAACTATACGTAAACTCGTTAACGTAAGTTGTGAGACAATTCTTCAATTGTACTCTTAGAGTACGGGTTAAAAAATTCCTGTTAGTTATAACAAGAATCTCTTGTAGGGATAGCGTGATAATTGTGTATAGATCTATATTGGGATTGACACCCCACACCTCGCTGCTAGCTACAGCAGGACCTGCAGGGCTATGGGTGACAAAAGTCATTCTAGTTATAGTATGGTTATAACGACTCACATAGGGAGTTAACAACATTTCAAGTTTACGGGGAAAATGCTACTTTAAAAAGGGGTTTTATCTATCTAAAACTACAAACACGTTATAAGTACAAAATACACACATACTCTCAGTCTTGGGATTTAAGACTACATGACTTTTATAAGGAAAATATTGGATTTTCTTGGGTACACATTACAATTACAAACACGTTATAAGTACAAAATACACACATACTCTCGGTCTTGGGAATTAAGACCACATGACTTATAAGGAAAATATTGGATTTTCTTGGGTATACATTACAATTACAAACACGTTATAAGTAAAAAATACACACATACTCTCGGTCTTGAGATTTAAGACTACATGACTTTTTATAAGGAAAATAATGGATTTTTCTTGAAGTATACATTACCATTACAAACAAAGGTTTTCAAACTCTACATCCAAAAGCTTATGAACTCACCAACTTAATTGTTGACACTTTTTTGAAATTACTTGTATTCTCCGGAAATCAGTGAAACAGGAAATCAACAGCTTTTGAGGATGGGACGTTGAATCGTCAAACATTTCATTTTTGTCATCATAGTGTAATTGATTTTGAAACATGTAAACTCATACTATGGTGTAACTCTTTCAATTATATTTATGATGGTTGTATTTACTTTGAGCACTATTATACTCGTTGTTATGATATTATACATGAAGTCCGCCACCCCCGGACGTTTCCGCCATCCTTGGTTTGGGGGTGTGACAGAATGGTATCAGAGCATTGTTTATACTGAACTAAGTATATCGAACCACATAAGATATACAAACTATAAATGCATTGGGACTAAAGTCTCTGATTTAAACATTTTCAAATAACTATACTTTTAGAAATGAAATAGTTTCTTGTTAAAAAGTATGAGTACATGCACACATGGAATATAGTGTCATATCTAGGTCGATACAAAAGTAAAATGAGGAGTTGGACACTACGAGTAGACCTTGGGATATGTAATCAGACTTGGGATGAATATAGTCTGATCAACTATATTTATCCGAGGTGTGACTAACGTATGCCGGGGAATGGTCGTAATGAGCAACAAGCCTAAAAACTTCCCATACAAGAAAATCGTTAAGAACCCAACATAACATTTAAAATACTATAGGAGTATTTTGTGGTACAATAACTTATGTGAAAACTAAACAAATTCTTGCTAGTAGATCTATAATCACTAAGTGAATACACTAAGGTTATATATAACTTAGATATCATAGACTTAGAATCTGTGATCATTGCTTTACTTCATGTTCCTTGTTTGGTTGTGGTTTTGGAGTATGATCACTTATTCGAAGGTCTATCATATCTTTTGTTATATGTAATTGATATGCACCATGTCATTATAGAAGTAACTAAGGAAGACCAAACCCCTATAAGTATTTCTAGGAATACGACTATATAATATGTCTCTTACCCCACCCCTATTCTCGCACGGACATCATAGCAAGATTTTACTTACCAGGAGACCCCTACTTTCCGAACCCGGGGATATAGTGGATGTTTCGGAAAAGAGTCGGAAGTGGAGCCAGACGTCATCAACTCTCCTTACATAGCCATGGTTCTCGCAAACCGTTTCGACTACATCGGACCTGTGCCCCGTTGGGCAACATTGATCGAGGGGTGGAGTCGCCATCAGTGAAAGCGATCACCATTTGGAGACCAACGAGGTTGTAATGACCTCAACCATGGGGGGACCGGCTGACAGAGCTCTCCCGGTGATGACCCAGCAGATCACGAACATCGAGTTAGGGAGCTGCGCGCTGCTACAGACGCTACCATCTCACAAACTCGAGACTTAGAAGGAGACTGCTATTTCAGAGACCAACTCATTAAGGACCTTATCACCGCTCGGGGAAAGGCAAAGGAGTTTCAGGATAGACACTCGACACTCGAAGAGAGAATGCTCGCAGCCGAGCGTAGGTGTCACACCCCCGAACCAGACGGCGGAAACGTCCGGGGGCTCGTGTGACTAACAATTGAATAATCATCACAATGAATATACATGAATCATAAAACGATCATCACCAACATTACATAATATAACTAGCATTGTTTACATCAAGTACATTGTTAAAATACATAAGTTCAAATTGTTAATAATACGATAAGTGTTGTTATATAAAACAAAACCCTACACACTTGCAAATCTTCCAGCTTAACGATTACCTGAGAATACAAGTTATTTTGAAAACGATCAACATATATAATGTTGGTGAGTTCATAAGTATGTTTGAGTAAAAGTCTTTGTATCTTTCATAAAAACCCAGAAAATACGATATTTACTGTAAAATGTCTGAAAATGTTGTGAAAATCAAGTATAAATGCATGTGTGAATTTCATAGTTATAGCTTATAAAAGAGTAGTTTAGATTCATTGTATTGTGAATAAATGATAAATGTATATGAATAATTTCCCCCAGAAAATCCGATATTTTCTGTTTTATAACAATGTCTAGTTTCTTGTATCGTTAAATAAGTTGTTTTGCATTGACACAAATCGAAGAGTTTATCTTCGAAAGTTTACTTTTGGTATTGAATCCCTATATGAGCCGTTATAACCATGCATGATAATGACTAGGTCGCCCGTCTTGGTATTTTTCCAAATGTCGGTCTTGCTAAGGATGTTGTCGCCCTAGACTGGCCTAGTCTAGCTGTAGCGAACAGCTAAGGCGTGGGGGGGTCACCCCGTATAGATCTATACACAAACTCCCGCTTTCCTACCAGGAAACTCTGATTATAACTACAGGCTACGATTGTACACTCAGAGGTGCCAACCGACATGTCTCACTAGATTCTCAACCCCTTTTTGTATTATGTTTAATGTTTATGTATAAGTGGTATGTTTTTGTATTCGAAAGGTACATATATAGGTATACGACATTTGATGATTACACAAAGGTATAGTTACGACATACTAACATGTGAAGTTTCCATTCCAAGCCCTATTAGCATGTAATTAGACCACAAAGGCCCAATAACAAGTAAAAGGGTAATTTAGGCCCAATGGACATGTAAATGGGCCACAAAAGCCCAATAAACATGTAATCCATAACTTAGGTCCAAATTAACATGTAAGTGGGTCGCAAGACCCAATAAACATGTCATGGAAAACATTGGGTTTAATATACACTTAATTGGGCCCTTAGGGCCCAATGTCCAAGTAATGTGGATATTAGGCCCAATAAATAGTTATCGACATATTTCGTTCGTTTGTTTTATTCCGTTGTTTGTTTTAGCTTGAGGTTTACTAGATATATGATAAGAAGCTTTCATTTTGTAAAAATGACATTTTTGGCCAATAATCCTCCAATTTTTAATTAAGGCCCAAAGTTTTGTAAAAATGACACTTTAGCCCATAATTTATAAAAATTTGTAATTTTGTCCCAAATGTTTGGAATTTCAAGGATTTAGCCCAAAAAGTTATATTTTCACATGTAGAACCCTATTTTGCAGAAAAGTACATTTTCAGCCCCTTGTTTGTAAAAATTTACACTTTCGGCCCAATTTTGGAAAATTTTACATTTTTGGTCCAATTTGAAAATAAATGTTATTTTCACCCCTAAATTTGGTTTTTTTTTACATTTATGACTCAAACTTTGGCCAAATAACATTTTTAAACCCCAAAACTTCATTTTTTTCGCAAATTGGGCCCAAAACCGTGAGGCCCAAAGGTTTTGGCCCATTAAGCTCAAATTTGCATTTTTGGCCCTTTTTAAAGTATGTTTAACATAAAAATACATTTTTATATATGTAGGACCTGTTTGGCCCTTATAAAAACATAAATGTCACTTTTTGCCCTTATCTTTTGTTTTCTTAACAATTTTGACCTTTAACAAGGTTTTTGTTGAAATCTTTTGTATCTTAAACATGTAATCAATTTTGGCTTGATAATATGATGTATATAATGTCATAGTTCATAGATCTTTGCTAAATAATACTTAAAATTTCGAGATTCACTAAGATCTAACACATTTTTACCAAATAAACTAAGAATTCACACAAAACATGCATATAACACATAGATCTACACATTTTTACTTGCATTCTCCCCTAAAAATCATATGAAAACCGAAAACAAGGGGGTATGAACTCACCTTTTCTTGATGTATCGGTTTTTGAAGAAGAAGTGGAAATGATTTTTGGTCTTAGCACACCTTTGTTGTGAATCTCGAGTTTATGAAGCTTCAAAGATGTGATCATGGAATAAAAACCATGTAAGAAAGAGTTTTTCATGTTAAGATGAAAGAAGATACTTGTGTTTGACAATAACTTACCAAAGATTTGAATGATTTGATGAAGATCCTTAGAACCCCAACAAATTTTTGAGATATTGGAGGAAGGAAGAGGATGATTTTAGAGAAGTTTTGAGAGAATTTTTAAGTGTGTGTGTATGTGTGTTTTGGCTCTCGGCCGAAGATAGAAGAAGAGTGGGGAAGAGAGTGGTGAGGTGACTAGCATGGATGTATGAGAGATCTTAACATTGATACATGTTGGACAATATGGAGGTGGCACCTCCAAAGTCAACCCCCCCATTTCACTTCTCTTTTTTTTGTTCACATAGGCTGAGATTTTGGGCCAAGAAGAAAGGGTGGAGTGGTTTGGGCCCATTAACTTTAGTTAGGATCTTTGGATCCTAAACATAAAAATTTTCAGCCCATTGGTCCCTTGGAAGCATTCACGGCCCAAATAGAATAAAAGAATGGGCTTTTAGCTCACTAAGGTTAATTGGATTAGTTATGGCCCAATAAGGCCCATTAGGTTTAGAATGAACCATTCTAGACCCAAATGGTACAAAATGTTTTAGATTTATGAATTGGGTCCAATTAGGATCCAATTAGGGCTTCTAAGTCCAATAAAGTTGAATTGGGTGCTTATTGGCCCATTAGGTCCAATAGGGAAAATCCTAGTCCGATATGGACTTAAACCATGGATCTTAGGGTTTCAGACTCTTTGATGAATATGAATGGTGAATCTAAATGAGCATTGAGTGAGATTTACTTAGAGTATATGTTTTACAATAGTTGAATGGTTACATAGGAATAGAATTTCCTAGCTAAAATGCCAGTTGCGACATCATCCTCCCGTTAGAGGGAATTTCGTCCCAAAATTCTTTTGAAAACAAGGATTATGAAGGAAAGAATAAGTGAGGGTACTTTTGCTTCATCTAGTCTTCACGTTCCCATGTGAATTTTGGTCCACGTTTCGCGCTCCATCGAACCTTCACGACCGAGATGCGACTTTGCTTTGTACGCTTCACCTCCCTATCCATAATCTCGACTGGTTCTTCGACGAATAGGAGGTTCTCGTTTATCTCAATCTCTTCCAAAGGGACGACAAGGGTTTCATCTGATAGACACTTTTTCAGATTCGAGACGTGGAACACTGGGTGTACGTTGCTGAGCTCGACGGGTAGCTGCAGCTTGTAAGCCACTGGACCAATCCGGGCAAGAATCTCGAACGGTCCAATGTACCACGGGTTCAATTTTCCTCTTTTCCCAAATCGAATCATTCCCTTCCATGGAGAGAACTTTAATAACACGCGATCCCCGACTTGAAACTCTAGTGGCTTTCGCCGCTTGTAAGCGTAGCTCTTTTGTCGGTCTCGCGATGCTTGAAGTCGAGCTTTGATTTAGACTATCTTCTCGGTTGTTTCATGAATGATTTCGGGTCCTGTAAGAGCACTGTCTGGCGATTACCCTTTTGCTAGTTGAGTGTCACCCACCTCGGCCCAACATAGGGGCGATCTACATTTACGACCATAGAGAGCCTCGAAGGGAGCAACCTTGATGCTCGTATGGTAAATGTTGTTATAGGAGAATTCGATCAGGGGCAAGTGGGCATCCCATGATTTTCCGAAGTCAATCACACAAGCTCAGAGCATATCCTCAAGCGTCTGGACTTTACGCTCACTCTGACCATCCGTCTGAGGGTGGTAGGCGGTGCTCATATCTAGCTGTGTTCCCATTGCCTTCTGAAGAGATTACCAGAATCTTGAAGTAAATCTGCTATCTCGATCCGAGATAATAGATACTGGCACTCCATGGAGTCTCACGACCTCCTTGATGTAGATTCGGGGTCAGCTTTTCCATCTTATAGGATTCTTTTATTGGCAGGAAATGAGCGGATTTTGTCAATCTATCGACAATTACCCAGATAGCAACCAATCGTTCTGCTGTCTTTGGCAATTTGGTCACGAAGTCCATAGTAATCCTTTCCCCTTTCCACTCGGGTATCACTGGTTGTTGCAATAGTCCCGAGGGCTTTTGGTATTCCACTTTCACCTTAGCACAAGTAAGACACTTGCCCACGAAAGTAGCTATCTCTTCCTTCATATTAGGCCACCAATATTGTTGCTTGATATCCAAATACATTTTATCTAACCCCGGATGAATAGAATATCGCGTCTTGTGGGCTTCATGTATGACTTTCTCTCTGAATCCCCCAATTTTGGGAACCCAGATTCTATTCATGAAGTAGTGGGTTCCATCGTCTTTAACTTCGAGCTCCTTCTCCATTCCTCGTAGCGATTCACTAGCGACATTCTCTGGCTTCAATGCCTCCAATTGAGCTTCCTTGATCTGTGAGGCTAGATGAGATTGGATGGTGATTGACAGAGTCTTCACACGACGATTTGAATACTCCTTTCTGCTCAGGGCATCGGCTGCCACGTTAGCCTTGCCTGGATGATATTTGATCTCACACTCATAATCATTTAATAGCTCAAACCATCTTCATTGCCTCATGTTTAGCTCCTTTTGATTAAGAATGTGCTGGAGGCTCTTGTGGTCTGTAAAGATGGCACACGTGCTACCATAGAGGTAGTGCCTCCAAATTTTTAGGGCGAAGACCACCGCCCCCAGTTCAAGATCATGAGTAGTGTAATTTACTTCATGCGTTTTCAGTTGTCTGGATGCATAAGAAATTACTTTCTCTCGTTGCATGAGGACACAACCTAAACCCTGATTCGAAGCATCACAGTAAACTATGAAGTCTTCGGTTCCCTCTGGTAAGGATAGCACTGGAGCACTACAGAGGGCTTGCTTCAAGGTTTAGAAGGCAAACTCTTGGTTTTCAGTCCATTTGACGGGTACGCCTTTTTGGGTTAACGTGGTGAGGGGTTTGGCTATCTTGGAAAAGTTCTGAATGAATCTTCGGTAGTATCCTGCAAGACTCAAGAATTGGTGAATTTTTGTTGGCATTGACGGAATTGCCCAGTTTTCGATTGCTTTGATTTTGGAGGGGTCCACATGTATTCCTTCCTGACTGCCTACATGGCCCAGGAAGTTCACACTGCGGAGCCAGAACTCGCACTTGGAGAGTTTCGCATACAACTTCTCAGCCCGTAGGGTTTCTAAAATCTGTTGAAGGTGTTGGCTATGATCTTCTTCGCTTCGAGAGTACACGAGAATATCGTTGATGAAAACGATCACGAATTTATCAAGGAATGGGCGGAAGATTCGATTCATGAGGTCCATAAATGCAGTGGGGGCATTTGTTAGACCGAAGGGCATTACGACGAATTCGTAATGACCGTAACAAGTTCGGAAAGCAGTCTTAGGAATGTCCTCATCTCGGACTTTGAGTTGGTGATAACCGGATCTCAGATCTATCTTTGAAAAGTAACTAGCTCCTTGAAGCTGGTCAAACAGATCATCGATTCGCAGAAGTGGATACCGGTTTTTGATGGTGAGTTTGTTTAATTCCCTATAGTCGATGCACATCCTGAAGAATCCGTCTTTCTTTTTAACGAAAAGAACAGGAGCTCCCCATGGCGAGAAGCTGGGTCTGATAAATCCTTTATCCAGGAGTTCGCTTAGTTGGCTTGATAATTCTTGCATTTCAGCAGGGGCCAACCTATAGGGTGATTTGGCTATTGGAGTGGCTCCAGGCACTAGGTCGATTCGGAATTCGATTTGTCGTTCTGGGGGTATTCCCGGAAGATCTTCTAGAAACACGTCTAGGAAGTCACACGCCACTGGAATGTTGTGAATGCTCGCTTCCTCTTTGGTTTTATCCTCCACGTGAGCAAGGAATGCGTAGTTCTTCTTCTGTAGACACCTTTGCGCCTTAATACATGAGATAAGGCGAAGGTTTGTGCCGGGTTTATCTTTGTAGATTATTAGGGTTTCGTGATTAGGAAGATGAAGGCGAACGGCCTTCTCGTGAGACATAATATCGGCATGATGGGGGCTTAACCAATCCATGCTGATGATCACATCAAAACTCCTAATATTTACTGGCATCAAATTTATTTGGAAAGAGTGTTTGTTTAGTGTTAACGTACATCCTATATAGATATCTTTTGTTGTTTCCGATTTCCCATTATCCATTTCCACCGTAAAAGCTTCGTTGAGCTTCTGGGGTTGTTGATTTAGCAAGTGTTTGAATTTATTACTAACAAAACTTCGTTCCGCCCCACTATCAAATAAGATGCATTCATACGAGTTGTTAAGTAGGAAAGTACCGGTGACAACGGCTGGATCCTGCACTGCTTCACCCTGACCCATTGTCAGCACTCTCCCTGCTGCTACTGTCCCTTGATTGTTCGCGTTGGGGTAGTTTCTCCTGAAATGCCTGGTCTTCCCACATCCGTAACAGGTATAGCTGGCTCCAGCATTGGTGTTGTTGTTATTGTTGTTGTTTGTCATCTGGTTCTATGGAAGCTGAGTCCTACAATACTTTGTTATATGGCCCTTCCGGTTGCACCTTATGCAACTCATCTCTCTGAACACTCCATGATGGTGGAAGTTGCATTTGTTACACTTGGGAAGATTTTTTGAATACTGCTTTGAAGCATTTGGCGTGGATGAGGCTGGAGCATGTGGTGTGGTGGTAGCTTGTGTTGCAGCATGGATAGACACCGTTTGTTGCTTCTTAGACAATTCCGAGTTTTGCTTTCCCTTTCTCTTGTTGTTTCTCCCCTTCTTGTTCTCTTCTTCCTTCTTAACCTCCACTTCCACTGTTTTGGCACCCTTCTTATTGCCATGATCATACAGTTTCTTGGCCAGTCTCTTGGCGCTATCAAACGTCTCAGGGTTTTCCGCAATGACATTCCCTTGGATAGGTGCAGTCAATCCCCAGACAAACCTCTCAATCTTTTTCCCTTCTGAGGTGATCATTCCGGGTCACAGAAGAGATAGCTCGCTAAACCAGGATATGTATGCGCCGATATTGGAGTTTTGAACCGTGAAGTTCCACAACTCTTGTTCCATATTCTGAATCTCACCTCTAGGACTGTATTCCGCTAACATCATCTCCTTCAGCTCTTCCCAGGGCATCACGTTCGCCACCGGAAGTGTCATGGCCTCTACGTGGCCATTCCACCAGGAGAGAGCTTGGTCAATGAACGTGCAGGCTGTGAACTTGACCTTACGCTCATCCAGACATCCGCAGATTTCAAAGATAGATTCTACCTTCTTGATCCATCTCTTTAGGGCTATTACGCCTCATGTCCCATTAAAGGCCCGAGGTTTGGCGTTGGTAAAGTCCTTGTAGGTGAACGATCGTGCGGCTCCGTGGTTTGTCCCTTGATTGGTGCTTCCGGCTCCCTGCCCGTTGCCTTCTCCGTTGTTTCCATTGCGAATCCGCGTGAGTGCTGCAGTGACCGCAACGGACACTGCTCCCTGGAATGCAACCGAGTTTATCTCAGGTGGGGTCGGTGTTGCGTTGTTTCCACGGTTGGGTCTTTGAGGCATCTTTCTATCATGGAATGGAAAGATGTTGAGTGCCTATTGTTTTTGCGAGTTTGTGATCCTATAGACTAGGGGTATAGTGTGTGTATTTAAGTAATTTCATGCATTAACATAAAACAAGGAAAATAAAACACATAGCAGATGAGAACGTCATGATAAAACATAAAGCATTTTCATTAATACTAATAGTTTTGATACATGAAAATTTGCCAGAAGGCATACAGTACATGAGGAAAATATAAAATCTGGCAGCATAACGACTCTATGAGTAGTGTGATCACTTAAACATAGAGTCGATAGTACATATCATAGTACGCCTAAGAGAATCCTAATACTAATAAGATACACTAATCCTGAGAAATGTCTAAAGGTAGTAGCAAAATCATATCCCAAAATGCTGTGCCAATAACTGAGCCATCTCGATCATTTCTCTGATGACCTCATCCCTCTGCTACTCAGCTTGGACGGCTCGTGCCTCCATAGCAAACAGCTGTTGCCGAAGTGTGGCGACCTCTTCCTCCGGAGAATGATCCTCACTAATGGGATCTGCTGGCAGAGTAGGGTGGTCCTGGTGTGCCTCATAGGTAGGTGGTTCGACAGGGGCCTCATTCGTGTTCCTATCTTCCTCCATGTCCTCGTCAGTCCCCTCAAACTCATAGTCGGTATCAGCGTACTCGTCGGGCCCAACGTCATGGGCTCCTCCTTGTTCTTCTTCGGGATCCTCCTCAAGCATCCCTTGAGCCACTAGCGCTTGGTGGAAATGTACTCCTTGCTGATCATCATCCATGATGACTGCATGGGAAGCGGGAACAAGTCATGTTTTGATTATTCCTATAGTATATTTTTAGTTATTTAAGTTTTGAGTTCCCTAGAGTTTTTGGAGAGTAAGGTAGGCTTTTGGATTTATTTCCTGCTATGATTACTCCTGAACACATGTTGGTCGTATTCTGAATAAATATAGTTGATCAGGCTAAATTTATCCCTAATATGACTACATAACTGCCCAGGTTTAATCATAGTGTTCAATTTCCTCCAGAAGCTTTTATTAGATGTTGTTAGATTATTATCGTAGTATGCGCACATAAGTGTGAAATTTTTTTTGTTCAGAGTTATTAGTCCCATTGTGTTTATAGTTGCATATCATGTATGGTTAGATATGCTAGTTCACAATAAACATTGCTCTGATACCAACCTGTCACACCCCCGAACCAGACGGCGGAAACGTCCGGGGGCTCGTGTGACTAACAATTGAATAATCATCACAATGAATATACATGAATCATAACACGATCATCACCAACAGTACATAATACAACTAGCATTGTTTACATCAAGTACATTGTTAAAATACATAAGTTCAAATTGTTAATAGTACGATAAGTGCTGTTACATAAAACAAAACCCTACACACTTGCAAATCTTCCAGCTTAACTATTACCTGAGAATACAAGTTATTTTGAAAACGGTCAACATATATAATGTTGGTGAGTTCATAAGTATGTTCGAGTAAAAGTCTTTGTATCTTTCATAAAAACCCAGAAAATCTGATATTTTCTGTAAAATGTCTGAAAATTTTGTGAAAATCAAGTATAAATGCATGTGTGAATTTCATAGTTATAGCTTATAAAAGAGTAGTTTGGATTCATTGTATTGTGAGTAAATGATAAATGTATATGAAGAATTTCCCCCAAAAAATCCGATATTTTCTGTTTTATAACAATGTCTAGTTTCTTGTATCGTTAAATAAGTTGTTTTGCATTGACACAATCGAAGAGTTTATCTTCGAAAGTTTACTTTTGGTATTGAATCCCTATATGAGCCGTTATAACCATGCATGATAATGACTAGGTCATCCGTCTTGGTATTTTTCCAAATGCCGGTCTTGCTAAGGATGTTGTCGCCCTAGACTGGCCTAGTCTAGCTGTAGCGAACAGCTAAGGCGTGGGGGGTCACCCCGTATAGATCTATACACAAACTCCCTCTTTCCTACCAGGAAACTCTGATTATAACTACAGGCTACGATTGTACACTTAGAGGTGCCAACCGACATGTCTCACTAGATTCTCAAACCCTTTTTGTATTATGTTTAATGTTTATGTATAAGTGGTATGTTTTTGTATTCGAAAGGTACATATATAGGTATACGACATTTGATGATTACACAAAGGTATAGTTACGGCATACTAACATGTAAAATTTCCATTCCAAGCCCTATTAGCATGTAATTAGACCACACAGACCCAATAACATGTAAAAGGGTAATTTAGGCGCAATAGGCATGTAAATGGGTCACAAAAGCCCAATAAACATGTAATTCATAACTTAGGTCCAAATTAACATGTAAGTGGGTCGCAAGACCCAATAACATGTCATGGAAAACATTGGGTTTAATATACACTTATTTGGGCCCTTAGGGCCCAATGGCCGAGTAATGTGGATATTAGGCCCAATAAATAGTTATCGACGTATTTCGTTCGTTTATTTTTTTCTGTTGTTTGTTTTAACTTGAGGTTTACTAGATTGATGATAAGAAGCTTTAATTTTGTAAAAATGAGACTTTAGTCCGTAATTTATAAAAGTTTGTAATTTTGTCCCAAATGTTTGGAATTTCACGGATTTAGCCCAAAAAGTTATTTTCACATTTAGAACCCTGTTTTGCAGAAAAGTACATTTTCAGCCCCTTGTTTGTAAAAATTTACACTTTCGGCCCAATTTTGGAAAATTTTACTTTTTTGGTCCAATTTGAAAATAATTGTTATTTTCACCCCTAAATTTGGTTTATTTACATTTATGACTCAAACTTTGGCCAAATAACATTTTTAAACCCCAAAACTTCATTTTTTTCGCAAATTGGGCCCAAAATCGTGAGGCCCAAAGGTTTTGGCCCCTTAAGCGCAAATTTGCATTTTTGGCCCTTTTTAAAGTATGTTTAACATAAAAATACCTTATTATACATGTAGGACCTGTTTGGCCCTTATAAAAACATAAATGTCACTTTTTGCCCTTATCTTTTGTTTTCTTAACAATTTTGACCTTTAACAAGGTTTTTGTTGAAATCTTTTGTATCTTAAACATGTCATCACTTTTGGCTTGATAATATGATGTATATAATGTCATAGTTTATAGATCTTTTCTAAATAATACTTAAATTTCGAGATTCACTAAGATCTAACACATTTTTACCAAATAAACTAAGAATTCACACAAAACATGCATATAACACATAGATCTACACATTTTTACTTGCATTCTCCCCCAAAAATCATATGAAAACCGAAAACAATGGGGTATGAACTCACCTTTACTTGATGTATCGGTTTTTGAAGAAGAAGTGGAAAGGATTTTTGGTCTTAGCACACCTTTGTTGTGAATCTCGAGTTTATGAAGCTTCTAAGGTGTGATCATGGAATAAAAATCATGTAAGAAAGAGTTTTTCATGTTAAGATGAAAGAAGATACTTTTGTTTGACAATAACTTACCAAATATTTGAATGAATTGATGAAGATCCTTAGAACCCTAGCAAATTTTTGAGATCTTGGAGGAAGGAAGATGATGATTTTAGAGAAGTTTAAAGAGAATTTTCAGGTGTGTGTGTGTGTGTTTTGGCTCTCGGCCGAAGAAAGAAGAAGAGGGGGGAAGAGAGTGTTGAGGTGACTAGCATGGATGTATGGGAGATCTTAACATTGATACATGTTGGACAATATGGAGGTGACAGCTCCAAAGTCAACCCCCCCATTTCACTTCTCATTTTTTTTGTTCACATGGGTCAAGATTTTGGGCCAAGAAGAAAGGGTGGAGTAGTTTGGGCCCATTAACTTTAGTTAGGATCTTTGGATCCTAAACATAAAAAATTTCGGCCCATTGGGCCCTTGGAAGCATTCATGGCCCAAATAGAATAAAAGAATGATCTTTTAGCTCACTAAGGTTAATTGGATTAGTTATGGCCCAATAAGGCCCATTAGGGTTAGAATGAACCATTCTAGACCCAAATGGTACAAAATGTTTTAGATTTATGAATTGGGTCCAATTAGGATCTAATTAGGGCTTCTAAGTCCAATAAAGTTGAATTGGGTGCTTATTGGCCCATTAGGTCCAATAGGGAAAATCCTAGTCCGATATGGACTTAAACCATGGATCTTAGGGCTTCAGACTCTTTGATGAACATGAATGGTGAATCTAAATGAGCATTGAGTGAGATTTACTTAGAGTATATGTTTTACAATAGTTGAATGGTTACATAAGAATAGAATTTCCTAGCTAAAATGCCAATTGCGACAGCAGGTTGGCAGAACTACATGACGCATCGACTTCGTTTCAAGCACCACAAGGGACAGATCGTCACGAGTAGAATTCATACTACTCACAAGACCTTGTAGATTGGGTTATGAGCATGCGTTGATGGTACTCTCCTCCATGTGTAGGCTTGACCCTGCGATTTAGTGATTACACTAGTCGAGGGATTTATTTGCAGTCCGAACTTTCCCTTGCACTGATGTGGTGTAGACCTGCATCAAGCACAAAATTTTCTCTAAAAACTAAATATACTAGAATCATACAAATGAAATGGACATGCGTATTATTTCAATTGGAGCAATACTACTAAAAATTCATAAGTTTCATATATATAAACTCTCATTATGAATTGTTTTCAGAACACCATGAAAA
This sequence comes from Lactuca virosa, assembly GCF_052849685.1. Taxonomy (NCBI): domain Eukaryota; kingdom Viridiplantae; phylum Streptophyta; class Magnoliopsida; order Asterales; family Asteraceae; genus Lactuca; species Lactuca virosa. The sequence continues at coordinate 28,691,680 of NC_136427.1, forward strand.
TCGGAATGCGATGCGCTTAGAACTAAGATAAACTTAGTTAGATAAGTCACGACGTATAAGCCCTTATTAAAGACTCATTACCATCTCTCCTTTTTAATCATTATGGTCGAAAGGTACCTTCTTCGTAGGCCTATAGGGTGCGATCATACCAGTACAGATGCACCGGATCCCATCAGAACTCCTCAGCTAAGTGTGTTTGGGCAAAGAATGTTAGCAGAAACATCGAGAATAGTTTAGTAAAGTACAAAATTTATATATGTGCATATAAATAGTAAGGATATAACTAGGGATAATCATCCCCACTCACGAAATCGTTTCTCCCCATGAAACAGAGTTATGTCTTCACAAGGAGGTAGCCAGCCAACTAGCAAGGCACAAATCCTACAGATAGACTCTGCTACTTTTCAAGCTGCGGTCATGGCGCAACTCAATGCTAAGAATGCCAACGGAGACGAAGGCGGTGTCGACAATACTAACCGCAGTAATAGTCAAGAACACCAGCGGGTGTCTACCAACGAAGACGCCTCAGACCACAAACCTAAGAGCAAGAAACGAGAGTTTTGGGACACAAAGAAGCGCAACCTATCTCAAAAACGCGCTAAAAGACAACAATCCGTGGCTGCCCCTACAATTACAACAGCAGTCACGACTCATGCTTCGACATTAGCCACAACGTCTGCCACTCAAGCACCGGCCAGACGATATATGGGAACACTTCCAAAGTGTAACAAGTGTAGCTACCACCACAATAGGGTTTGTCGAGTGTTGAAATGTAAAAACTACAACAGGAACGGGCATACTGCTCGCTTCTGTAGGACTCAGGTCCAGCTCATTGCTTCAATCACTAATACCATCGTAAGTCCAGTATGCCACCTATGCGGTGAAACGGGACACTTCAAGAGAGACTGTCCAACTGAGAGGAATGACGGAGGAGCAGGAGGAGTGTGACAACCGAACCAGCAGGAGCAACAAGCAACCTTACTAGGACTTTTGGGAATATTTCAAAAACAAGAACATTTAAGTACCATATGTTTGTAATGTATGTGGTATGTTTGCTAAGAATTTCATCTTTTAAAGAGTAGTTAAAATAATCTCTCGTTCAATCAAATCAAAAAACTTATATACATCCAGCGATCATAGAGAATCCTGTTAGGGATCATAATATGAAGTATCCTCGCTAATTATCAAAATACATTTACTATCAGTACTAGATGCTGCAATGCGAATCATTTGCAGTAATAATAACACCGACCAACACAAAACGTACTAACAAGAAGCACAGGGTGCTCTATCTCCCTAACAAATATTTCGTACGAATACAACCTAACACATGTCTTACTAAAAATATTCGATGTCGTCATTCGATTTGGATTGGTTTAGTCCTCACCTTCCCAATTGAATGACTACGAAAAGACCCTTACCTAACCCGCTGAATATCGAAACCCTCGTATCTCGTAAACATAAATCCGACACGGACCTCCGGGTCATCCCTCGTTGCGAAACCTCGAAGTACTCATGGGAGGAGTATTATGTCCTCCGAAACCTTTCCGAAGTATTCCCAGCAGACCATTCGGGAATATCACGCATGCAGCAGATAAAGTTCAAGTCCAGAGGCTTAGGACGAATGCAGTCAACCTATCACTACTAAGTGTATACGCGAGGACAATATATAATTAAGATTCTACGAACATTGGATGTGTGTTTCCGCCCTATTTCCTGTTCCTTGTCTGGTTGTGGACTTGGGGCAGAGTCACCCATCCAACTGTCTTACCAACCTTAATTACATAGGACCTATATGTGCGAGTAATGATAGATGGACCATGTACGAGTCCTACCATGAACTTTGGGACAAGGCTACCCAGGAGTGCGAGTGGACGTTTTACCATTCGAATAAGTCTAGTCGCGTAAACTGAACCCATATGCTCCCTACCGATCTAAACGGAAAATGAGAATCAAAAACCACTTAGAGAGGGAAGCAAGAAACCGCCCTCCAAACACTGAAGTAGGCCCTATGCAACGCTCCGAGGAGAAGTCGTTACTTATGCCTCAAGACGGCTAAGGACGTACGGGGTCAGCTAGGTCACGCATGACCTCGAACTAGGAGCAGTAGTATTCACCCTAGGGATCTGAAGGCACTATCTCTACGACACGAAATGTACAATCTTCACCTATCATAAGAACCTAGAAAGCAAGAGCGGTATGACACGTTATCCCATGAACCGGTTCTGGACACCAAAGTTAGTGGATTCAGAAACACCGTCACGAACGAAGCACATAAAAACTCACCACCCCATTCATCCAGGCTCATACAAGATGTATCTGGACCATAAAAGGTGATATCGGTGGCCAAATAGGAAAGCTGACATCGCTATATATGTGGACGAGTATCTGACATGTGCCAAGGTCAGGGTAGAATCACAGAAGCCTTCGAGTTTCGTACAACAACCCGTGATACCTGAAGGGAAGTGGAAGCGGATAACCATGGATTTCATAACCAAGTTGCCACACACTTCCTACCAATCAAAGAAACCGACAAGATAGAGAAATTGACTAGAACATACATCAAACAGATTATACGACTGCATGATATGTCAATGTCCATCACCTCCGACAGAGATAGTAGATTCATTTCGCAAATTTGGCAATCACTCCAAAAGTCTCTGGGAACCAGGCCGGATATAAGTACGACTTACCACCTACAAACCGACGGGCAGAGCGAAAGAACTATTCAAACCTTGGAAGATATGCTAAGAGCGTGTGTTATTGACTTCGGTAAAGCGTGGGATACCCACTTACCACTTATTGAATTCTCGTACAACAACAACTATCATACTAGCATCAAGGTCGCGCCATTTGAAGCTCTTTATGGCCGCAAGTGCAGATCACCACTATGCTGGGCTGAAGTGGGAGATACACACTTAGCAAAAGGGCAAGTCCCTAACAGTACCCTCACTGGCCCTGAAATCATAAGGGAAACTATGGAAAATATTGTTCAAATTCGAGAAAGACTGAAATCATCTAGAGATCGACAAAAGAGCTACGCCGATAAGCGACGCAAACCCTTGGAATTCCAGGTTGGGGACCGGGTGCTACTGAAGGTCTCACCATGGAAAGGAATGATACGTTTTGGTAAAATTGGTAAACTAACTCCAAGGTATATCGGGCCGTTCGAAATCCTTGCCAGGATTGGCCCAGTGGCATACAAGCTTCGGCTACCCCAAGAACTTAACAACGTACACCCGACCTTCCATGTATCAAATTTAAAGAAGTGTCTGTCTGACGAGACTCTTGTGATCCCACTCGAGGAAATCGAGGTCAACGAGAGTCTCCACTGCGTAGAAGAACCGGTAGAAATCATGGATCGAGTGATCAAGAGAAAAAAACAGAGTCGCATCCCTATAGTGAAGGTCCGTTGGAACGCTAAACGAGGACACGAGTTCACCTGGGAACACGAAGATCAGATGAAACAAAAATACCCACACCTCTTCCCGAACTCTTGAAGCCCCGGTCAAAGTGATAATTTCGGGACAAAATTCCTTCTAACGGGGGGATAATGCGACAACCGTCACTTTCTGGTCAAGTCTGAGTCAAAGAAAATCACCAAGTCAAACTGGTCAACTCAACTAGTACTAATATGATTAGGGATTACTTTATGTTTACTAATGTATGACTCTAAATCTTAAATGCAAAGTAACACTTGAAAGTATCAAATGTTCAAAATTCTAAACCCTAATCAGAAGGAGGGAAGTAACAACTCTATAAAACACTATCACGTGCCCTTCGGGGGTTTATAACACTCAAAATGGGATGTAACTAAGCCTACGGTCTTTGAACTACGAAGAAAAACATTAATAAAGGCTCCCCATAAAGTCTCTCTCAATCTCTCCAATTGTATCTATCTCTCTCCCAAATCTCTCCAAGTATGTGAAATCTCTCCCAAATCTCTCCAAGTATGTGAAATCTCTCCCAAATCTCTTCAAGTATGTGAAATCTCTCCAAGTATGTGAAATCTCTCCCCAATCTCTCCAAGTATGTGAAATCTCTCCCCAATCTCTCCAAGTATGTGAAATCTCTCCCAAATCTCTCCAAGTATGTGAAATCTCTCTCAAATCTCTTCAAGTATGTGAAATCTCTCCCAAATCTCTCCAAGTATGTGAAATCTCTCCCAAATCTCTTCAAGTATGTGAAATCTCTCCTAAATCTCTCCAAGCATGTGAAATCTCTCCCAAATCTCTCCAAGTATGTGAAATCTCTCCCAAATATCTCCAAGTATGTGAAATCTCTCCTAAATCTCTCTATGTACCTTCCTCAGTCGAAAACAGCCCAAAATCAAAGGAGAAAACCCAAAGGAACCCTCTTGGTGCGAAACCCTCTTGGTGCGGAACCCTCTTGGTCCGGAACCGGACAATTTCGCATCTCAGCTTCGGACTCCCCACTTCGGAACCATGAAAGAGCTTCGGAATATCCACCTTTGGCTCCGGAACCCTCGCAGGTTCGCTTCTGTCACACCCCCGAACTAGACGGTGGAAACGTCCGAGGGCTCACGTGACTTAAATTGAATATCATCACAATGAATATACATGAAGCATATGTTGGATATAGTGTCTATGTCCATAACTTTATTTGGTATGTACTTGACCCGACCCGGCATGGTCCATTTGGGTTGCATGGCATTGCAATACTTGGATAGACTAAATGAGAGAATAAGGCACTTATGATTATTAATATATTATAAGTTCTAATATATTGATAATAGTATTACTTAATTAGTATTGATCGAGTATTAATCTAGTATTAATTTGGTGATCAAAGTGAGACTAATTAAATATATAGGGTTGATTATGACAATCATCAATTCTTTTATGGTGGATTAATGATCCATGGTTTATGGGTTTGGTTATAACCATATGGAGCTCCATGGATAGTCCATGGGAGTTACAAATCCATGGGTCATGGGAAATCAAGAGTCATGACAATTAAGGGCATTCATGTGTAAACCATAATTGTGACAACACTATAAAAGGAACCCTATGGCTAGCAAAATCATGACCTAGTGGACCTAGTGTTTCTAGAGAGGGCATAACCGATTTTGAGTGCTAGAAATATTCTCTCAAGTTATTCCAAGTCTTGTGGTGTTGTGTGAAGCATTTGAGGCACAACATTTGGGGTGCTAGGCTCACAAAGTCTTGAAGGAATCCAAGCAACAACAAGGTATGTATTTCTACTAGTTTTTTATGTTTTATGTAATCCCCATGCCATGCTAGCTAGGAAATAACCTTGAAAAAGAAATTTGCATGTATATAGAGAAAACATAGATTCAAGGTTATTAGGGTTGCATGTACACTTAGGAAGTGTTAGAATGCTCAAAACCCATCAGTGGTATCAGAGCCTAGGATTGTTTTCTGTATACTTGATGCAAAACTGCTTAAAAATCGAAAATTTTGCATTCTGACGACTGGACTCGCCGAGTCCATGGGGAGGACTCGCCGAGTCCATGAACAAATTCATTCTACTCGCCGAGTAGAATAATGCACTCGGCGAGTAGGAGCGTGCTGGGCAGTTTTTTCGAGTTTTGTTGCTGGAAATGGATTAAGATCATTATCCCAATCTGTTTTGGACTTGTAAAATCTGTTTTTCAAAATGATAATGATTATGTTAACCCATTTTACATGACTTTTATCAATTTTCAAGTATTGTATATGTTTATATGATTTCTTGAAATTGCTTGACATGAATTTGTGTTCTTATGAGTTTTTAGAAGATCATAGGAATTATATGTAACCTCCATGTATGTTTAATTCATGATCTTAATGGCTATGATGGTGTCCATAACTTGTCCTCAAGTTATGGATAACCAAAAGGTCACTTCTTTTAATTGTGATTAAAGAACTAAAGAAGTTTCATAAAATGAAGAGTCTTCATTTTATGAACCATTAAAACTCATAAGTTACAAATTGAAGAGACTTGGAATAGTTTCAATTCTTGCCCTCAAGTTTTGGAATTTGAAAAGTCTTACACTCTAATACTTTAATTCCAAATTAAACCTTAGATTTTTAAAAAGTTTAAAAATCAACACTTATACTATTATTATAATTTTATTATATAGATATGTATAAGAATATGTCATTCTTACCGTTAGTAGGCCTCATTCACGAAGTCGGTCTATAAGGGGGGTATAAGGTTATTGCCTATAAAATGGTGACTTAATGGGTGTCCACTCTCACCCACCGCTTCCTTGATCGGTGGAGGGTCGTTAGCCGAACGGGTAGGATACGACTTTAAATACTTGTTAAAAGTATAATGAATTATAAAGTAACTATACATTATAAATTCCCAATCTTAGCTACTTTAGGAAAATGTGAAAATTGGTGCTAGCCCATAAAATTACACTTTGTACCTTACCAAGTCGTTAGTGGAGCGTGTGTGGTTAACCGGCACACTAACATGGACTAGTAAGAGTGGCAAAGGGTAACTTGACCTTATTATAGATCGGTGGAGCGTGTGTGGTTAACCGGCACATCGATTAGGTAATATTGTTGAGGGTACCAAGTCAATTTGTATGGTTATTCACACCTTGTTTGTGATCCTCGGCATCCCAGTCACAAACTTGAGAGGGCACAATCGAGATTCAAACATGCCATTGAAAAGTTCAATGTATCTCAAAAGATCTAGGAGTTTCAAAACCAATAAAACCTAATAATAAAATATTTCGTTCTTATGGTGGAAATTGGTAAATCGTCATTTAACTACCTTCAAATATTTCATAGTATGGATTACGGCATCCCTCTTCCAACTATAAATAGTTTGTTGGATCCTAGCCTTAATATTTCATTTGGGTGAATTATTAAGGATTCCTAATCTAATGAAACTTGTCTTTCTTTCCTTTCAAATGTCTTCTAACAATGCTTCTGGCTCAAACTCAACATGCTCCTTTTCCCTTATGAACTTGTGTGGTAAGGTCATCTTTGATGGATCCAATTTCAATGAGTGGATCAGAAACATCAGAATGATTACCCGCTATGAGGACAAAGAATATGTCCTCGATAGGGAGCTTAAGGTTGTGAGTGAAGCCACTGCTACTCCTGAAGAGTTTGCGGAGTTTGTTGCACATGAAAAGGATGCTACTAAAGTAGCATGCATCATGATGGCCACCATGACTCCTGAACTTCAAAAATCCTATGAAGATTTCTGCCCCTATGAGATGCACCTGGATCTGATGGAAAGGTACCATCAGAGCGCGCGTCAGGAGAGGTATGAAATCATCTCCTCCATGATAACCGCAAGGATGAAGGATGGTGAACCCATCACCGGTCACTTGCAGAAGATGCAAAGGTTCGTTGACCGGTTGCTGAAGCTAAATGTTGACTTTCCTGAGGAAATGGCGATTGACATCATTCTCTATTCCTTACCTCCAAGTTATGATCAGTTTCGTATGACTTATCATATGAACAAGGAGGAAGTCACACTTAGCAAACTTCAAGGACTCTTAAGGACAGCTGAAAATGGCCTTAAGGGTAAAGCGGTTGCTACTTCTACTCCTTCAACAGCCCCTGTTCTGGCTATTGGGCAGGGAAAGGGTAAGAAGAGGAAAAGCCCTTCGAAGGGTACCAAGGGTAAGACTCTTGATGGTTCCTCTTCAAGTGGGACAAAGAAAGGTCCCATTACTCCTTCGTCAAACCCAAAGGAAGCACAATGCTTCTATTGCCAGGATAAGGGACACTTCAAGCGAAGCTGCCCTAAATATCTGCAAGATGTAAAGGATGGGAAGGTTAAACCCACCCATGCAGGTATTTACATAATATTGTCTAATAACTCATCTAATGCTAATTCTTGGGTGCTTGATACAGGTTGTGGTATTCACATCTGTACTGATTTGCAGGCACTAAGAAGAAGTGAGCAAGTGGAGCACGAGAATATAAACTTAGTCATGGGCAACAGGAAACCATCACCTGTTACCAAGATAGGAGTTTATTCTTTATTGCTTAATAATGGGTTAATGTTAGATTTGAATAAGTGTTGTTACTCGCCCGAAATGGCGAGAAATATTATTTATTTTCATGGCTTGTACAAACAAGGTTTTTCATTTTCATTTGATAATAAAAATGGTGCTATTAATGTTTATTACAATGGTATATTTTACTTTAAAGCATTACCTTGTGATGGTGTATATGAAGCCGTGAATGTTGTAGACAATCTAGGAAATAATGTGTTGTATATTGATTCTTCAGATAGCTTGGATAAAGCATCCTTGTGGCATTGTCGTCTTGGACATGTTAACAAGAAGCGCATAGGCCAACTCCAAAAGGCTGGAGTCTTGGAATCATTTGACCTCAAGTCAGATGATAGTTGCGAGTCTTGTTTACTTGGAAAAATGACAAAGTCACCCTTCACAGGTACTTGTGATAGGGGTGAAGGTTTGTTGGACCTTGTACACACAGATGTGTGTGGGCCCTTCAGAGTTGCTACAAGGGATGCTAATCGCTATTATGTGACTTTTACTGATGATTACAGTAGATATGGATATATTTACTTAATCAAGCATAAGTCAGAAACCTTTGAAAAGTTCAAAGAGTTTAAGCAGGAAGTGGAGAATCAATTGGGCAGGAACATCAAGATGCTCCGATCCGATCGGGGAGGAGAGTATCTTAGCATTGAGTTCCTTGACTATCTTAAGGAATGTGGGATTGTCTCACAATTGACACCTCCCAGAACACCACAGTTGAATGGTGTAGCTGAGAGGCGCAATCGAACCTTGCTGGATATGGTTCGTTCCATGATGAGTCGAGCTTCGTTACCAATCTCTTTCTGGGGGTATGCCTTAGAGACTGCCGCCCATATCCTTAATCTAGTCCCTACTAAAAAGGTTGCCAAAACACCTCACGAGATGTGGACTGGGAAAGTTCCCAATTTGGACCACATCAAGATTTGGGGTTGTGAAGCTTTCGTGAGGCGTGAGACTCATGATAAGCTTGAACCTCGAAGTGAGAGGTGTATTTTCATCGGTTACCCACAAAGATCCTTTGGTTACCTCTTCTACAGACCCAGTGATAATGTGGTCTTTGTAGCAAGAAGAGGAGTCTTTTGTGAGAGAGAATTTATAAGCCAAGGGGACAGTGGGAGGCAAATTGACCTTGAAGAGCTTCAAGAGTCAAGCGGTGAAGGAACCTCAAATGCTATCGACCAACTTGAGGAGGAAACTCCTATTGATCCGATAGATGAGTCTGTACCTCCAAGACGTTCCACTAGGGTGAGGAACACACCTGATTTTTATTATGGTTATCACATCACCACTGAGGGTGATACATTTATTAGTGATAGTACACTAATAGATTTGGATGAACCTAATAATTACAGGGAAGCCATGGCAGGCCCTGAGTCTGCTAAATGGAAGGAGGCTATGGACAGCGAGATTCAGTCCATGTATGACAATCAAGTTTGGAACTTGGTTGACAATGTACCAGGTCGTAAGACAGTTGGGTGCAAATGGATCTTCAAGAAGAAGACCGACATGGATAGGAAGGTTAAACCCACCCATGCAGGTATTTACATAATATTGTCTAATAACTCATCTAATGCTAATTCTTGGGTGCTTGATACAGGTTGTGGTATTCACATCTGTACTGATTTGCAGGCACTAAGAAGAAGTGAGCAAGTGGAGCACGAGAATATAAACTTAGTCATGGGCAACAGGAAACCATCACCTGTTACCAAGATAGGAGTTTATTCTTTATTGCTTAATAATGGGTTAATGTTAGATTTGAATAAGTGTTGTTACTCGCCCGAAATGGCGAGAAATATTATTTATTTTCATGGCTTGTACAAACAAGGTTTTTCATTTTCATTTGATAATAAAAATGGTGCTATTAATGTTTATTACAATGGTATATTTTACTTTAAAGCATTACCTTGTGATGGTGTATATGAAGCCGTGAATGTTGTAGACAATCTAGGAAATAATGTGTTGTATATTGATTCTTCAGATAGCTTGGATAAAGCATCCTTGTGGCATTGTCGTCTTGGACATGTTAACAAGAAGCGCATAGGCCAACTCCAAAAGGCTGGAGTCTTGGAATCATTTGACCTCAAGTCAGATGATAGTTGCGAGTCTTGTTTACTTGGAAAAATGACAAAGTCACCCTTCACAGGTACTTGTGATAGGGGTGAAGGTTTGTTGGACCTTGTACACACAGATGTGTGTGGGCCCTTCAGAGTTGCTACAAGGGATGCTAATCGCTATTATGTGACTTTTACTGATGATTACAGTAGATATGGATATATTTACTTAATCAAGCATAAGTCAGAAACCTTTGAAAAGTTCAAAGAGTTTAAGCAGGAAGTGGAGAATCAATTGGGCAGGAACATCAAGATGCTCCGATCCGATCGGGGAGGAGAGTATCTTAGCATTGAGTTCCTTGACTATCTTAAGGAATGTGGGATTGTCTCACAATTGACACCTCCCAGAACACCACAGTTGAATGGTGTAGCTGAGAGGCGCAATCGAACCTTGCTGGATATGGTTCGTTCCATGATGAGTCGAGCTTCGTTACCAATCTCTTTCTGGGGGTATGCCTTAGAGACTGCCGCCCATATCCTTAATCTAGTCCCTACTAAAAAGGTTGCCAAAACACCTCACGAGATGTGGACTGGGAAAGTTCCCAATTTGGACCACATCAAGATTTGGGGTTGTGAAGCTTTCGTGAGGCGTGAGACTCATGATAAGCTTGAACCTCGAAGTGAGAGGTTTATTTTCATCGGTTACCCACAAAGATCCTTTGGTTACCTCTTCTACAGACCCAGTGATAATGTGGTCTTTGTAGCAAGAAGAGGAGTCTTTTGTGAGAGAGAATTTATAAGCCAAGGGGACAGTGGGAGGCAAATTGACCTTGAAGAGCTTCAAGAGTCAAGCGGTGAAGGAACCTCAAATGCTATCGACCAACCTGAGGAGGAAACTCCTATTGATCCGATAGATGAGTCTGTACCTCCAAGACGTTCCACTAGGGTGAGGAACACACCTGATTTTTATTATGGTTATCACATCACCACTGAGGGTGATACATTTATTAGTGATAGTACACTAATAGATTTGGATGAACCTAATAATTACAGGGAAGCCATGGCAGGCCCTGAGTCTGCTAAATGGAAGGAGGCTATGGACAGCGAGATTCAGTCCATGTATGACAATCAAGTTTGGAACTTGGTTGACAATGTACCAGGTCGTAAGACAGTTGGGTGCAAATGGATCTTCAAGAAGAAGACCGACATGGATAGGAAGGTACATACTTACAAAGCGCGACTGGTTGCGAAGGGCTTTACTCAAACTCCGGGAGTTGACTATGATGAGACCTTCTCACCAGTAGCTAAGATTAAGTCTATTAGAGTATTGTTAGCCATAGCTGCATTTCATGATTATGAAATATGGCAAATGGATGTCAAAACCGCTTTCCTTAATGGAAAGTTGGCTGAGGATGTTTACATGGCTCAACCAGAGGGTTTTGTCGATACAAGATACCCTAATAGAGTGTGTAAGCTTGATAAATCCATTTATGGATTGAAACAAGCATCTCGCAGATGGAATCTTTGCTTTGATGAGAAAGTCAAAGAGTTTGGCTTTTCTAGGAGTGAGGATGAGTCTTGTGTGTATGTCAGGGCTAGTGGGAGCATAGTTAGCTTCTTGGTGTTGTATGTGGATGACATACTTCTCATAGGAAACGATGTCCCAACCTTGCAGGAGGTTAAGTCCTGGCTTGGGAAGTGTTTCGCTATGAAGGACCTTGGGGAAGCTGCCTATATCCTAGGGATAAGGATATTAAGAGACAGGAGTAAGAGACTAATTGGACTTAGTCAAAGTACTTATGTGGATAAGGTACTGAAGAGGTTCAGTATGCAAGATTCCAAGAAAGGAGAATTACCAATCCAGAGTAATGTCAAGCTGAGTAAGACTCAGAGACCGAGTACAGAGGCTGAGATAGCTGAGATGAGTCAAATACCATATGCTTCCGCTGTGGGCTCGATCATGTATGCTATGACTTGTACTCACCCTGATGTGGCCTTTGCTTTGAGCATGGTCAGTAGATATCAAGGGAACCCTGGCAAAGCACACTGGACAGCGGTAAAGAACATTCTCAAGTATCTGCGGAGGACTAAGGATTGGGTCCTTACCCTCGGAGGCAGTGATGACTTGAGAGTGGAAGGATATAGCGATGCTAGCTTCCAGACTGATATGGATAATTTCCGCTCTCAGTCAGGCTGGGTCTTTATCCTAAATGGAGGGGCAATTACTTGGAAAAGTTCCAAGCAGGAGACAGTAGCTGATTCTACTTGTGAATCAGAGTACATAGCAGCAAGTGAAGCCGCTAAGGAGGCGATATGGCTAAAGAACTTCATCGGAGACCTTGGAGTTGTACCAGCTATAAAGGAGCCAATGGAAATTTTCTGTGACAGCGAAAGTGCGGTTGCTTTAGCTAAGGAACCGAGAGATCACGGGAGATCTAGGCACATTGACAGAAAATACCATTTCATCAGACATCGAATAGAGGAAGGACTCCTCGTGGCTAAGAGGGTATCATCAGATGAGAACCCGGCAGATCCCCTCACGAAGGGACTGAGCAGGGTTAAGCATTTACAGCATGCGAGGCGCATTAGGCTGAAGGATGATATTAGTTTCAATAATTAGATTCCTGAAACTTGTAAAATGTAATTAACATTTGATGATAAATAAAAGTTGTTATTTATTTATGAGTAAGGTGTTACTATCTTGTGTTGATTGTTTACTATGTTTCAATTTTGCATGTTTTTACTTCCAGAATAATTATGTTATTATTCAAACCATCCACAGTCAGTCAAACTTTGGAAGTAAGTATTGATTTAAGACTGTCATGAATTTGGCTTGTATGATTTGTCTAAAAGTGCTTTGGACAATGCAATGGTTGCTACAACATTCATGAGTACTCATAAGGGCTGAGTATTGGATTCAACCCACACTCACTTGCATCACTTCATGGAATTTATCTCGAGTGATCGTGAGACGGTAATATCATATAAATCTTCAAACCTAGAGATATGAGTTGTTGACTATGAGTTGGTTATTCATTGATTGCACGAAAACGCATTGGTAACTCGATGTCATAAAACGTGCCTTTGTGAGTAATTCAACAAGTAGTTAGTACAAGCATATCAGTCGAAGTTTATCTGTTCCTTCTAGAAATAGAAGCGATATCTGGGCCCCTCGATGATTTGGTTTTGACCTATGTACCGGGCCCGGTCAGAACCTAATTGATGTGTTCAATTTAGTTCTATGTCGAAACAAATCAGAGATCGAGAAACAAATGTTGGACAATAAGTAAGACCATGTTCCATGTGTTTGTCCGGCTGATATCATGAGAACAGAGGATTATATGATCACTTATCTTAAATGGCGTATCATTATCATCTCAGTTCCGAGAGACTTTGAAAGAGCTACGATTGCTAGTCGGATTTTGAAGTCATATTTGCAAATATAGTTATTAGACTTATCCAAGTGGGAGACTGTTGGATATAGTGTCTAAGTCCATAACTTTATTTGGTATGTACTTGACCCGACCCGACATGGTCCATTTGGGTTGCATGGCATTGCAATACTTGGATAGACTAAATGAGAGAATAAGGCACTTATGATTATTAATATATTATAAGTTCTAATATATTGATAATAGTATTACTTAATTAGTATTGATCGAGTATTAATCTAGTATTAATTTGGTGATCAAAGTGAGACTAATTAAATATATAGGGTTGATTATGACAATCATCAATTCTTTTATGGTGGATTAATGATCCATGGTTTATGGGTTTGGTTATAACCATATGGAGCTCCATGGATAGTCCATGGGAGTTACAAATCCATGGGTCATGGGAAATCAAGAGTCATGACAATTAAGGGCATTCATGTGTAAACCCTAATTGTGACAACACTATAAAAGGAACCCTATGGCTAGCAAAATCATGACCTAGTGGACCTAGTGTTTCTAGAGAGGGCATAACCGATTTTGAGTGCTAGAAATATTCTCTCAAGTTATTCCAAGTCTTGTGGTGTTGTGTGAAGCATTTGAGGCACAACATTTGGGGTTCTAGGCTCACAAAGTCTTGAAGGAATCCAAGCAACAACAAGGTATGTATTTCTACTAGTTTTTATGTTTTATGTAATCCCCATGCCATGCTAGCTAGGAAATAACCTTGAAAAAGAAATTTGCATGTATATAGAGAAAACATAGATTCAAGGTTATTAGGGTTGCATGTACACTTAGGAAGTGTTAGAATGCTCAAAACCCATCAGCATAACATAAACATCACCATGCATTAATACATTACAAGTGACCTTGTTCACATCAAGTACATTGTCTAGATATTACATATCCATAGCATAAATTGTTTGAGAGTTTTCAAAACATAACATCCTAACACACTTGGTATTGTTCTTCGGCTTATCTGTTACCTGAGAATACAAGTTATTTTGAAAACGTCAACATATGGAATGTTGGTGAGTTCATAAGCAGGGTTGATATGAAAATGTTTTGTGTAGTTTATAAAACTCAGAAAATCCGATATTTTCTGAAAAGACAATTGTTTATACTAAAGTGTGAAGATCCATAGGTTTATGTATGAATGATTTCAAAGCGTGTATAAATGAGAAGTTTTGCATCATAGTTATTGAAAATACAAGTGAATGGTGTTGATTTCCTCGAAAAACCCGATGTTTTCCGATAATATAATATAATCATTTCGAATTATTATACCGTCACAACGAATGATTATGAATTCCCTTGATTACTCAGATAGTATTGGATTTATCATGCGAGTCGTTATAACCATGCATGATAATGACTAGTTCATCTGTCTTGGCATTCTAGTGAACGCCGTAACTGATCTTAAGATTTTGTCACCCTAGACTGGCCGAGTCTAACTGTAGCGAACAACTGAGGTGTGGGGGAGTCACCCCCGTATAGATCTATACACAAACTCTCGCTCTCCCTCCAGGAGACTTTGATTATAACTACAGAATACGACCGACACTTAAAGGTGTCGCCCGTTATTACTCACTTAATCCAAACGAATTTGATTACCCTTGATTAACGACCTGATTTTGTTTACTTGAATTGAAGGTAAGCCTAACAGACGAGGAGAAGAGGATTACGAGGTCCTACTAATTACGTATGTTATTTAGGGCTGTTGAGTATACGAAGGACGCGTTGGCCCATTTCGCATATGATTTATTTGGACCTTAGTAGCAATGCTAATGGGCCACTGAGGCCCAATAGCACGTAAAAGCCATTGAGGGTCCCTTAAGCATGTAATTGGGTCGCAGGAGGCCCAATAGACATGTATTATTATTGTTAGGCCCAAAAGTCATGTTAATGGGTCACGAAGGCCCAATAAACATTATTAGATTCCTTCAAGCCCAACAATTTAAATATTTACTTGTTTTAGGTATGGTATAATTGTCGGAAGGTCTGATTGTTCAATTGTTAAATCGCAAAGGCACGAAGTTTGTTGATTGTTTATAACGATATTTGAAAATATATGTATATTTTTCATTCTAAATTCATAAGTTATAATTTGGTATTTTTGACCCAAATATCTTAATAATAAAATAATTGACTCAAAATATTGGTTTGACCTATTCAGCCATTCTTTAATAAAAATGACAATTTTGGTTACTTTTTATAAAAAAAATGACATTTTAGGTCCTTAAACTATTTTTCTTGACATTTTGGCCCATAGACTTATTTAAATAATGTTTTCAGCCCAAAGTTTACTTTTTGGCAGTTTCAGCCCTTTTAGTAAAAAGATTTTCATTTATAGTCCAAACTTTTCGCAACTTTTACAAATTTGACCAAAAATCCAAAAACTTTGCATTTTTGATCCTTTTCGGCAAAAGGGTCATTTTAACCCCTGAAATAGATTTATTTACCTTTTTACCCACTGTTTTGAGAAATTTACCATTTCAGTCCCTTAAAACCCATTTTTTTCGCAAGTTTGGGCCTATGGGCCGAAACGCCCAAAAATTTGGCCCAATAGGCTACAATTTACATTTCTAGTCCTTTGAAGAGCATAATATTCATAAAAACTTCTATTTTAACTGTTTTGACCCTTTGGGTCCTTATAAAACCGTGAATGACAACCTTTAACCCAACTTTTGTTTATTTGACAAAAATAGCCCAAAATTGAGTTTTATGTTGTAACATGTTTATTTTAACCTTAGGTGATAATTTTTCTTGACTTGTTTAATGTAATACATCCTAGATCACGTATATTTTCCTCCTTGAGCCATAGATCTCGAGATTTCTTTCCTTTTTGGCACATATTTACCACATAAACACATGAAATCACACATAACATACACATACACATAGATCTACACATTTTACTTGTATTCTCCCCCATAAAAC
Organism: Lactuca virosa; assembly: GCF_052849685.1. Taxonomy (NCBI): domain Eukaryota; kingdom Viridiplantae; phylum Streptophyta; class Magnoliopsida; order Asterales; family Asteraceae; genus Lactuca; species Lactuca virosa. Next base: position 28,708,104 of record NC_136427.1, read on the forward strand.
TTGTGAAAACTGAAAATAGAGGGGTACGAACTCACCTTTGCTTGTTGTTTTCGGTTTTAAAGAAAGAATGGAAGAGTTTGATGCTATTTTCGACCCTAGCAAGCTTTCTTGGGTTGATCTCGAACTTATGGATGTTTCTAGGATGATCATGAGTTTGCATGAGTTGAGAAGAGAATTTTTGATAAAACAAAGAAACTAGATCATGGATCTAAGCACAAACTTACCAAGAATGATGATTTCTTATGGAAGAACCCTCTTGAAATGCCCTAGATCTCAAAATTTTGATGGAGGAATGAAGGTATTCTTGAGAGAGTTTGTTTTAAAGAGATGGATGAAATGTGTGTGGGTTGTGTGTCTTCGGCGGAAGATAGAAAGGAGAGGGAGAAGAGAGATAAATTGAGTTGACATGCATGGAAGTATGGGATTTGTGCATGGGTTTCCAATAGACAAATATGAGGTGTCTTGCCCTCATAATTCTTCATTTCTTCCTTTTTATTTATCTACTTTTTTACTTTTTTTTTTATTCTAGTTGGCCGAGAATGGGCTAAGGAAAAGAATGGTTTGGGCCTTTTTGTGCTTGAGTCCATAATATGGGCCCAATTGGATGGTTTTCAGCCCATTGGGCCTTTTAGAGTAATTCACGGCCCAATATACATCAAGGAATGAGTTTTATGGCCCATTAGGGCTAATTAGATTTGTTATGGCCCAATAAGGCCCATTTAGATAAACTAGCCCATTTTAGGCTTATAAGGCCCAAAAAAGGTTAACTTTTATGGAAGTGGGTCCAATTAGGGCCCATTTAAGAGTTCTTAGCCCAAAATAGTCAAATTGGAAGTTTATTGGTCCATTAGGCCCAATATGGAAATCCTAGTCCAAAATGGACTTGAACCGGGATTTTTAGGGTTTCCAACCTTTTGTTGACTATTTGAATGTTTGTATAGAGTATTTGATCGAATTTTGTGGTCATTGAATAAGCACCATACATGTTTTCAAGTTTTAGTTACAATGTTATCCTTGTTAAGGGTTTTACAAAGCATCAGAATTCTTAGTTGTGACAGCTTCTTTCTCCCGGTTTTCGACCACTTTTGCGTTTTAAGCTCGTTTTTCATGATTTTTGCTTGGGATTTTCACCCAAACTTATATTTTGACATATAAGACCATATATATTCATATTTTAATCACATTTTGGGGGTAATCTTAACTTAAAAACAATATCTAGTGGGTGAGATATTGAGATAGAGTGTTGATCTTTCCATGAAGTATGACTCAAGTTAACCCCCATACCCACATAGGACAACCCTCAGTCACTATTCATCCATACGTAGTCAAATATTTGTCCTCTCACACCTCTCCTCCAGCTGGTATCTTGATCAAAAGTTGGAAACCCCCATCTCTCCTTCCACTTTACTCACTCTCTCACCAAGAAACAAACACTTCTCTCTCATTTCCCTCTCAAAGAACTCGAAGGCTGCCTTTGAGCTTCTCACCCTCATTCAGTAAGTATTCTCATCCTACATTGAACATTCTTCACTCCTTCACACAGATTATGAATCTCTCATAACAAATGTCACCATAATTGTTCTTAGATCTTCAACTCTCCAAGCTCCTATAAAGTGTTCTTGACTTGGAAACCCTTTCTCTTCAGCATACATCTAAGGAAATCACTCAAGGTGAGTTCATACCCCTACATTTTCATGTTATCTTCTAGTTTTAAGGGGGGGGGGGGGGAATACAAGTTAATACATCAAAAACTTAACTAAGCTCAAACCACAACTTTCATCAGAAAAGTTAAGTCCCATTCACGGACTATTTTGACTATCTTAAACTTAATATCTTTCAAAACTGTTTTATATGCAAGTAGTTAAGGTCTATACCTTTCTAATGACTACTTGCACATCTCTATACGATTTTTCTACAATTTATGGTGATTTTTATAAAACTGTCTATCAATTCAGAAACAAATACGGACCAATCTGTAAATATGAGCATTTTCACACAAGTTAGAGATTTCTAAAAATCATAAAAAAAAATTATGAATAAACTAGACACAAGTACTAAACTCTCCGAGTTTACGGATTTTGTTTTCGGCTTTGTATGATTTTTCTATGGTTTTTCTAAAACAGTGCAGAAAGGTTAAAAACTAGTTAACAGCTTACAACTTTCATATCACTTTGTAACATGTTGAGCAAAGTGTTTATCTTTGATGATTTCATATTTTACATGTGTTTTCTATTAAGTTACATTTAAATAACAGAAATTACTCACTGAATTGTAAGAGTCCTTTATCATTACAAATATACAAGGTGAAACATAAGAATTATGGTTATGCTTTGCTAAACATACTACTTACTTAGAAAAAGGTTTTACACTCAATACAAACGGGTTTTTCATATGCTACATGATAAACTATAATAGGAATAGTTTATGGATTTCACATCACAAATTTATTACACAAAGGGTGATTTCACTTCCACCACGGAAAGGGTTTACATTCAAACTATACGTAAACTCGTTGACGTAAGTTGTGAGACAATTCTTCAATTGTACTCTTAGAGTACGGGTTAAAAAATTCCTGTTAGTTATAACCAGAATCTCTTGTAGGGAGAGCGTGATAATTGTATATAGATCTATATTAGGATTGACACCCCACACCTCACTGGTAGCTACAGTAGGACCTGCAGGTCTACGGGTGACAAAAGTCATAGGATCTTGACGTCTGAAAAACGTTGTAGCAGGTTTATTCTAGTTATAGTATGGTTATAACGAATCACATAGGGAGTTAACAACATTTCAAGTTTACAGGGAAAATGCTACTTTAAAAAGGGGTTTTATCTATCTAAAACTACAAACACGTTATAAGTACATACACACATACTCTCAGTCTTGGGATTTAAGACTACATGACTTTTATAAGGAAAATATTGGATTTTCTTGGGTACACATTACAATTACAAACACATTATAAGTACAAAATACACACATACTCTCGGTCTTGGGAATTAAGACTACATGACTTTTATAAGGAAAATATTGGATTTTCTTGGGTATACATTACAATTACAAGCACGTTATAAGTACAAAATACACACATACTCTCGGTCTTGGGATTTAAGACTACATGACTTTTTATAAGGAAAATAATGGATTTTTCTTGAAGTATACATTACTATTACAAACAAAGGTTTTCAAACTCTACATCCAAAATCTTATGAAGTCACCAACTTAATTGTTGACACTTTTTCGAAATTACTTGTATTCTCAGGAAATCAGTGAAACAGGAAATCAACAGCTTTTCAGGATGGGACGTTGAATCGTCAAACATTTCATTTTTGTCATCATAGTGTAATTGATTTTGAAACATGTAAACTCATACTATGGTGTAACTCTTTCAATTATATTTATGATGGTTGTATTTACTTTGAGCACTATTATACTCGTTGCTGTGATACTATACATGAAGTCCGCCACCCCCGGACGTTTCCGCCATCCTTGGTTTGGGGGTGTGAGAAACGGCTATCAAACCATGAACTTTTGTGATACATCCAACCCTTTATGGCTCCGGTGCTCCCCCAGTAGTGTACCCACTCGATATAATCACCAAGAACTTATGACTTACGACTGCATAAACAATTTCCAACTCGAGAATCACTAATCCAACAACAGCCTGCGAATAATTGGATTTATAATGCGTACAACTTGTCGAGACTTCCCGATACTTGACTGATACTTCCCTCAATCCTTACTGCTTCCCTTATCCAACCAACATATTTATTAGTCGCCCGACCCCCATCAACGCGTCAACACCGAAAGCACTACTAGCAGAAGAAATGAACCATCATGATCACTAGGCCCACCGCCTATGACTGGAATAATCCCGATAACACACTGACCTTGTCGACACGCTTACAATGCCAACTGAGCACAACATAGCTGCTACCAAAGCAAAACCTTATGAAAACAAGGTCGCACACGACCCGCGGATAGAATAACGGCTGTACTCTTGATCCAAATCAGAAGTTGAAACCCAAGAGAGCCATGCACATACTTCTAACCAAGAGCCCCAATGCCATCTTGCCCAGCTCACATGGAACACCCCCATACACATACTTAGGGAATCCATAATCTGATCCAAAGAGAAAAGAAATAACATATATAATCTAAATGCCACCTTAATCAAAATAGAAAACATCTTCATGATTGGTCAAAACAAGATCTCATCCTTGATTGAGACTGAACGGACTCCACCATTAGCTCGGGAAAACTTCCAAGATGATCCTGAAGGCCACCAAAATCCGAGTCTGCCATGCACCAAGCTCCCAATCTACCACCGAGGGTAAACACACCTGAAGACCAAAGGAACATAGAATATACTGAACATGAGAGTAGCTGACATATTCCTTGACCTTTAACTGGCACCACTTAAATCCTTCGGAGAATTCCCACTGAATAAGGAACTCAACGACCAATGGTCTTGAATACCTTGACACCTAAACCAAAGAAACCACAAATCACCTGAAGCTGAACATACCTGCTTCTGAAATGGGTTCAACGACCAACATCTGCGCAACAAATCTGAAAGCAGCAAACCAAACAGTGAACTGAATGAACCCTCAATGTCTGACGTTCAACCTGATAATCCTAATTCTCCCCCACTTAGAACTCGAACCACTGACCACTGGTGGTGAAACCAAAACATAACCCAAGCAGCCCATCCATGTACAACCGTACTTTAACATGAAATGAATATCATCCGCATAATGGTCCTCCAGATACGGATCAATGAACCCCACGAGAAACCTGAAGTACAGCTGAAAACCTCGGAACTTCCCATAATAACCACTTACAAAGCATAGGCAACTACCGATTTACGACCCAACAAACACCCCAGCATGTAACCCACCCGACAATCCGATACGTGGCTTTCCCATCTCCCAAGGATACGGCCCTTGTTCACATTGCTAAGGTACTCGTGCCACATAAACCACTTGCACACACCCGCATTGACACATTGTCACCGACTACTGCGACCAACAGACCCCAAGTTGAGAATCCAACCTAACTTGGGAGGCCACAAGCCTGCCCTCTCCTTCTAACTCGGACAAGAACAGAAGAGCAAGATCCTTGCCACAGATAACGACAACCCAATCCGACAATCCGCCACTTAAATCCCAGATGCGATTTCCAAGCCGATCATATCAACCGCTTCCTCCCCGCGTCTCGAGGCTCGAGGCACGACCTCTAACAAAACCCTCGAGACTTCCAATCAAAATACTCATCTGGGTCTGAACCATTCAACCCACATCAATTTCGCCACAGGGCCTGAACAAACACAAAATCCATCCTCACCTGAGCAGCCCAAGCCAAAAGATCGACAAATACAAAACCATTGCCTCGAACCATGGTATCTAAGCATTCTATATTCCCTGACTAACCCTTACATTCCCCGTAATCTTCCTTCACTCGAGTATGGATCCTGTGCTTTCAGTAGTACGGGCCCAATACTACCTTCCACACACATATCCATACTTTCCTCAAGAATTATCTCGGGTCCTTTATGACCTAGTCACAAAATATTCTTGAAACCTGCTCAACAGCAAAACAACCGCACTAAAGGACTCCTTAGGATATCCTAGGGTTCCAAACTTATCTGCCATCACCTGCTGAAGAAATCCTCAGAATGTCAATTAGCCATTCCATGAATACAATCACATGCGACAAAGCTCAGATAATCCTTCGAGTAACAGACTCATCCCTACAATAGTTGGACTCAGACAAGAGCTGCGCAGCAGGGTCAAATCCTTCACTCTGAGATTATCCAACCTTTTTTACATGTGGCTTGATATATTCACTTAATAGATAACTTACATCACTCATGAGTTCCACAAAGCACAAAGCAAGCATCATTCGTGCAAGGGAGCCGACTGACACTAAAATGAAATAGAATCTGACAGATCCTCCTATGAAATCCTCGATCTCAAACTTCCCAAGGCCACATATGCACCTTCGCCCTGCTCTCACTCTCCCCAAAGTGGCTAATCATTCCTCGCGCTGACCCGCTAATCACAGAACCCACTCATGAAACTTCCACCAACCCTGAAGCACTCATGTATGCTAGCCATACATAACACTGGATCCTATACACAGTTGAATACCTGATCCTAACCTAAGCACTTCATCAAACAAGAACAGGAAATAAGGCCAAACCAAACATTCTCACGCTATAGAATCTTAGTTATGTACAACTATGATGCATACACTAAGCAACTACAGTAATGATGTCAATTTCATATAAAGAAGAATCCTAGTCTATCAGGCATCATATAATCAGACAGTTCTATCAAGCAATTCTTGAAGATCCCTAGCCTATCCCTAGCATGTTGTTCTAACATATCACAATATCAAATAATAGTATGGTATTTTGAGGTCCACTTACGGGCTCCGGCTGATCGTACACATCGCATCCTCCTTAAATATTTTGAAAACCATTTAAAAAAATCATTTTGAAAATCTTTTACCTTAGTTTGAGACTGGATTCACATGGGTGTTCCTCCAATTCACTCCAACCAAGGCTCTGATACCAACTTGTAACATCCATAAAATTTCATAAAAGTTAAATTTTTCAAAACAACCCTTTTTCTATAGAAGTGTTTACAAAAAACCGCTCTTCTAAAAACATTACTTAAAAATCAGAATCTCTTTCAACATATCTTTCAAAACATTTACATAGAAATCATAAGTCCAAAATGCGAGGATGTGTACGGTCACGCCTTCAATTTGCCACGATCCACTGAAGTACCTGAAACCATAAACCAAAATTGTAAGCACGAAGCTTAATGGGTTCCCCCAAAGTATCAACACCCAAACAGATAACATATACAAATAACAACATGCATACAGAGCCTTCAGCATGTCTAGTCCGCGTCACCGTGCCTTCAGCCTGTCTGGACCGCTCCCGAGCCTTCAGCATGACTGGACCGCATCGCAGAGCCTACAGCCTATCCGGACCGCTCATCGGGCCTTCGGCTTGAGTGGACTGCCTTGTAGGGCCTTTAGTCTATCCCGACCGCCCTGGGTTTGTTGGCCTTCAGCACAAAGCATGACCACCTCAACCCGACCACACACATACATGTCTACATGTACATAACAATAAACATATAAATATTCAACAAATAAATAGGCAGATCTTACAGATCACTAAGCATAGCATCATTCTATCTACCAGGATACAGGTATAACAGATCATAACAGCATAGTAACATCCTATCTAGCAGGATACAGATCTAACAGATCCTAACAACATAGCAACATCCTATTTACCAGGATACCGATCTTACAGATCACCACAACATACAAGCATACGATAAACCAGGATAACAATCCAAAAAGGGCCAAAATTGGTGCCTTCGAGGCATAAGCACAGTGAGGAAAACTCACCTCAAATGGTAGAAAAATCCTACAATTGTTGCTGCTGCGAAGCGGCTCCAAACACTGAGCCAATACCTTAAAAACAAACTTCATTAATACTCATGGCTAATCCAACATCGGGCCCAACAATGGCCCAGCCAACGAGGCTCACTATTAACCCAATCCCAATGGTCCCATTAAGGCCTAACTACCAACTAGGCCCTCTAAGGCCCAAATCCAAATAGGGCCCACAAGGCCCAACTCCAAACTCCTTAGGCCCAAATTGGAAAATTTAATGAGATCAGTCCACACATGGCCCAAAACAGAAAGCCCAAACCCCAAAACCCAAAACCAAGTCCAAGATCAAAAGCCCAAAATTCTACTAGTGACACGAACGATGGGCGTTCCCTTGTGGAACGCTGGGCGTTCGTCACTAGACCATCCATCGGGACACCAGACTGGAACGTGCGGCGTTCCCCAGCCTTACACACGGCGTTCCTGGTCATAAACCAAAAAAATGCACAAATGACTTAATAACTTAAATCCAACGTCCAGAACTTCCAAATAGGTCCATATCAGTGTCTTAATCCATAAAGTTGACCACTTGGCACCTTTTCATGGTGCAAAAAGGACCCAAGCATGATTTCAAACACCCAAACTTCACAAAGTGACCAATAACTCAAACATGGGAGGACTTAATGCATCAAGACTCCAACTTTAAATTAAAACCAACTTAGAAAAGGCAAGATCTACAAATCTTAGGATCTTGGAGTGACTCAAACTCACAAAGAGCCTCACAAGATCATAACATGCATACTTCAAGTCCTAACTTAGATCTATGATGTAGAAGCACCAAGATGAGAACTTTAAACCTTCAATAGGCTGGAAATGATGTGAAACCTCTGGATCTACAAGCTCTCATCAATCCCTTGCTTCTTCTCTAAACACCTTCTTCTTCAAAATCACCCAAATAACACCAAAATGCTCAAGGTAGGCTCAAAATTCATGCAAGAGTCTTAGGGTTTCGTTCTTAGGGTTAGACAGAATGGAGGCTAAAGGAAATGAGGGTTGGAGGTGAGTTAAGGTGTTTAAACAGGGTTCAAGACCCGAAAATTAGGGTTTAATCTACCCAGATGAACGCAGCGTGTTCGCTTGGGGAACACAGGGCGTTCCCAAATACACCCGCGTCCATAACACCCAAGTACGCCATGCGTACACATCTCGTATTCCCCGGGTACCCGATTCGGCCCAAACCCTTCTAACTTCAAATGGTCATAACTTTTTCGCTATAACTCCGATTTTGATGTTCTTTATATCTACGGAAAGGTAACAAGAAGCCCTACACTAATATTTACTTTATTTAGCCTGAAAACCAACTGAAATAAAATCCAAAATTCATAAAAGGCCCGAACCAACGCCTTTACCGATGCCTGTGGATCTAAAGAACAACCCGAACCCTTTCATCACATAACCAACATCACCCACATCCAAATAGGTCTACACCTTTCTTCCCTAAGGCGTTAAACCTTAAGATAACTGATGATTAGGCTATAGCCCCGAATAACAAAGCGATTCGGAACCGAGTGTTACAACAAGTTGGTATTAGAGCCTTGGTTTGAGGGATTCAAGCGTGCCTTGTGGTGTGTCTGAACTCAAACTGGGGATTGAAAGATTTTCTAAATGAGTTTTTGGAAAAAAATTCTTTTATTCAAGGAAATTATTTTCTAAATGAGTTTTTGGAAAAAAATTCTTTTATTCAAGGGAATTATTTTCTAAAAAGGTTTTACAATGATTAAAGAATGTGGTACATACAGTAAGATGGAGCTCAGGAAGTAAGTAGTTCTCCATATACCTATATGATCTTGTATTTGTTCTTTGAATTGCTATTTATGTTAGAATGCAAGCTGTAGACCAGCTCAAGAATTGTTTGATATAATTGCCTAGCTTTTGTGATGAATTCTATCTTAGAGAATTTCTTTTAGTTGTTGCTTGAAGTCTAGATTGGTAATGTTATTTTCTAGGTGTATGTTTTAGAGTTGTATACAATCAGGATTGTATGGCCTTAGAGTGATTGATTTAGCCTTTTCCCTACTCCTTGTCTGGTTGTGGTCTTAGATGGAATCACTTACTCAACAGTCTATTTAATCATGTAATGTGTATAAATTGCATGCATGAGGCAGCCGACAACGTTGTTATAGATTTATAACAATTCGGTTTTAGGGAAAAGGAAGGATCCTAGCGAGGGAATTTAGGAAGTATAGACTTATGCATGTTGTTAGACCTATGCATGCGTGTGAGGACTTTAGAGGAGTGATGCGAAGTGACTGGGGAGTATTGTAATAGTCCTTGGAACATGTGTGGATAAGTGTGGAGGGTAGTATTGGTCCCATACTTTTGAAAGAACATGATCCATACTTAGGTCAAGGAGTGTTTCAAGGTTACCATGGTAACTTGTATATGGGTATGCATAGCATGGGATTGCATTATGAATTATTTCATGTATTCCCATTATCATTCGGATTTAGGATGACGGTGTTTCGTGTTGGTGATTTGGAGCTGAGTGAGGAGGTTGTTTACGACATCATAGTTGTGGAGATTTTGAGGTTCATGAGAGAGGATTTGTCTGGTTTGATCAGCTCACTCAGGGATGAGTTGATTTTAGTGATGAATAAGCAACTTAGGGTTCTTCAGGCTGATTTGGAGGATGGTCGTTTTAGGGTTCAGGATGTTTCTTTCAGGGGGGTTTGATGCTTGTGGAGCCTCATATTAATTTAGGAGTAGGGATCTGATCATCAGTTTGTGTGGGGTTGCCGATATGGAGAGTGCCTTTCGCACCAGGTTCTCTCTGGCGGAGGCTAAGGTTATATTTGTGACGTGTATTCTGTATGAGAGATCTAAGGATTGTTGGTGCGAGTTTATGCAGGGCTTTGAACCAGATGCCGTCGAGTCTATGTCATGGGAGGATTTTTTTCACTAGATTTAAGAGAGAGTTTGTACCACTAGTTGAAGTTCATCAGTTAACTCGGGAATATATGGCGCTTAAGAAAACTATAGAGACGGTGACTGAGATCTGCGCCAAGTTAGAGAGAAAGTGATGTTTTATCCTCAATATATGGCTTCAGAGGAGATGAGGATGACTCGCTACCATGACATGTTGAGGATGGAGATCCCGTATTACGTGAGTATCTCGAGTCATAAGACTATTCCCAATTTGGTGGAGGCAGCCAGAGAAATAGAACTAGAGTTGGAGTCCTAGCAACAGAGGAGGATGTATGATTAGGTTCATGCGTCTATAGCAATAGGAAAGAAGGCTCAAGTGGCGGGTTTTCGATCAGGAGATCCGAGAGAATCACGATCCTTTCAAAATGTGTGGTTAGACTCATTGGGGTATTTGTCACATGCCTATTTATGGATGTTTTAGGTGTGGTCAAGAGGGTCACTATAGTAGGGACTATAGTCAGAGAGAGTCGCCAAGGGAATGTTTCTTTTTGCAGTCAGTCAGCTCATGTTCTGTGCTATTGTCCCCTGAGGGCAGATGGTGTAGTGTTGGATGTGACACTTTTGGCTTGGCAGCAATCGGATAGGCGGCATGGAATCTCTGGAGTCCCAAGAGTTGGATTTTGAGTTAGCAGTTTCCTAAAGTCCGGTTCGACATAACATTCATTGGTGTTATCATGATCTCTTTTGTTTTGTTTGTTTTGTTGTTTCAGTTCTAATTTTTGATGTTCTATTGAAGAATATTGTATTAAGAAACTTTGGTTATATTATCAAGGTTTATGTATGTATGGATTACTGCTTTTGTGAGGTAATGTGTGTTAGAGCTCTTTGAATTTTGATGTTGAGGGTTGCAGTTATATAGGAGCTTTTGAGTTTGTTGGAAGAATTAAGATTCCTTTAGGATTGGTAATGTCAGGTGTGGTTGTTAGGAACCATGTCACAAAGTTTTTGGATTGGTTTGGAAACTCAAAAGGTTATGAAGTTGTTTGAATTTAGCTAATTCCAAGTGGGAGAGAATTGCTTCTTTAGATGGAAATATTTTCGGGTGCAGATCATTTCATATTCAAGGGTAGGAAGATAGTTGGTTTGGTTGTTTTCTGCGTTAAATCTTAAACGAGGAATGATGTACAATAGGCAGAAGTGATCAGGAAAGTAGATAATGAGGATCCAGGTCATCTCGTCCTAAGGTTTGAAGCATCGCAATGGCATCTCGTCCTAAGGTTCGGGTTGAGGGTTGTGCGAGGGCCATTTTTCCTGTTCTTGTCTGATGAAGGCTTTGGGGTTCGAAGAATGACTTGAACTCCCGATGGGGTCTAGTATAATAGGGGTTCTGTCTCACATAAGCTTTCCTTGGTCTCTTTGTAAGTCATATGGAAGACCATGCTTGGATCGTGGCAGGAAAGACTATAGTTAGGATGTAGCAACGAAAGTGATTGCAAGACTATGGTTGGATTATAAAATTCACATATGGAAGACCATGGTTGGATCGTGGTAGGAAAGACTATAGTTGGGCTGTAGCAATGGAAGTGATTGTAAGACTATGGTTGGATCATAAAATTCACATATAGAAGACCATGGCTGGATCATGGCAGGAACGTCTACAAATAGGTTATAACAACGAAAGTCCTTGTAAGACTATGGTTGGATCATAGTATTAACATATGGAAGACCATGGTTAGATCATGGCAGGAAAGACTACATTTGGGCTATAGCAACAAAAGTGATTGTAAGAATATGGTTGGATCATAGCATTCACATATTGAATACCATGGCTGGATCACCGTAGTAAAGACTACAGTTAGATGTGGAATTCATTTCTCAGTCCATCCGTTAGATTGATCAAGGTAATGGGTTTTGAGCATTCTAACACTTCCTAAGTGTACATGCAACCCTAATAACCATGAATCTATGTTTTCTCTATATACATGCAAATTTCTTTTTCAAGGTTATTTCCTAACTAGCATGACATGGGGATTACATAAAACATAAAACTAGTAGAAATACATACCTTGTTGTTGCTTGGATTCCTTCAAGACTTTGTGAGCCTAGCACCCCAAATGTTGTGCCTCAAATGCTTCACACAACACTACAAGACTTGGAATAACTTGAGAGAATACTTTTAGCACTCAAAATTGGTTATGCCCTCTCTAGTAACACTATGTCCACTAGGTCCCCTTTTTGCTAGCCATAGGGTTCCTTTTATAGTGTTGTCACAATTAGGGTTTACACATGAATGCCCTTAATTGTCATGACTCTTGATTTCCCATGACCCATGGATTTGTAACTCCCATGGACTATCCATGGAGCTCCATATGGTTACATCCATAACCCATAAACCATGGATCATTAATCCACCATAAAAGAATTGATGATTGTCATAATCAACCCTATATATTTAATTAGTCTCACTTTGATCACCAAATTAATACTAGATTAATACTTGATCAATACTAATTAAATAATACTATTATTAATATATTAGAACTTAAAATATATTAATAATGATAAGTGCCTTATTCTCTCATTTAGTCTATCCAAGTATTGCAATGCCATGCAACCCAAATGGGCCATGCCGGGTCGGGTCAAGTACATACCAAATACAGTTATGGACTTAGACACTATATCCAACAGTCTCCCACTTGGATAAGTCTAATAACTATATTTGCAAATATGACTTCAAAATCCGACTAGCAATCGTAGCTCTTTCAAAGTCTCTCGGAACTGAGATGATGATGATACGCCATTTAAGATAAGTGATCATATAATCCTCTGTTCTCATGATATCAGCCGGACAAACACATGGAACATGGTCTTACTTATTGTCCAGCATTTGTTTCTCGATCTCTGATTTGTTTTGACATAGAACTAAATTGAACACATCAATTAGGTTCTGACCGGGCCCGATACATAGGTCAAAACCAAATCATCGAGGGGCTCAGATATCGCTTCTATTTCTAGAAGGAACAGATAAACTTCGACTGATATGCTTGTACTAACTACTTGTTGAATTATTCACAAAGGCACGTTTTATAACATCGAGTTACCAATGCGTTTTCGTACAATCAATGAATAACCAACTCATAGTCAACAACTCATATCTCTAGGTTTGAAGATTTATATGATATTACCGTCTCACGATCACTCGAGATAAATTCCATGAAGTGATGCAAGTGAGCGTGGGTTGGATCCAATACTCAGCCCTTATGAGTACTCATGAATGTTGTAGCAACCATTGCATTGTCCAAAGCACTTTTAGACAAATCATACAAGCCAAATTCATGACAGTCTTAAATCAATACTTACTTCCAAAGTTTGACTGACTGTGGATGGTTTGAATAATAACATAATTATTCTGGAAGTAAAAACATGCAAAATTGAAACATAGTAAACAATCAACACAAGATAGTAACACCTTACTCATAAATAAATAACAACCTTTATTTATCATCAAATGTCAATTACATTTTACAAGTTTCAGGAATCTAATTATTGAAACTAATATCATCCCTCAGCCCAATGCGCCTCGCATGCTGTAAATGCTTAACCCTGCTCAGTCCCTTCGTGAGGGGATCTGCCGGGTTCTCATTTGATGATACCCTCTTAGCCACGAGGAGTCCTTCTTCTATTCGATGTCTGATGAAATGGTATTTTCTGTCAATGTGCCTAGATCTCCCGTGATCTCTTGGTTCCTTAGCCAAGCCAACCGCACTTTCGCTGTCACAGAAAATTTCCATTGGCTCTTTTATAGCTGGTACAACTCCAAGGTCTCCGATGAAGTTCTTTAGCCATATCGCCTCCTTAGCTGCTTCACTTGCTGCTATGTACTCTGATTCACAAGTAGAATCAGCTACTGTCTCCTGCTTGGAACTTTTCCAAGTAATTGCCCCTCCATTTAGGATAAAGACCCAGCCCGACTGAGAGCGGAAATTATCCCTATCAGTCTGGAAGCTAGCATCGCTATACCCTTCCACTCTCAAGTCATCACTGTCTCCGAGGGTAAGGACCCAATCCTTAGTCCTCCGCAGATACTTGAGAATGTTCTTTACCGCTGTCCAGTGTGCCTTGCCAGGGTTCCCTTGATATCTACTGACCATGCTCAAAGCAAAGGCCACATCAGGGCGAGTACAAGTCATAGCATACATGATCGAGCCCACAGCGGAAGCATATGGTATATGACTCATTTCAGCTATCTCAGCTTCTGTACTCGGACTCTGAGTCTTACTCAGCTTGGCATTACTCTGGATTGGTAATTCTCCTTTCTTGGATTCTTGCATGTTGAACCTCTTCAGCACCTTATCCAAGTAAGTACTTTGACTAAGTCCAATTAGTCTCTTACTCCTATCTCTCAATATCCTTATCCCTAGGATATAGGCAGCTTCCCCAAGGTCCTTCATAGCGATACACTTCCCAAGCCAGGACTTAACCTCCTGCAAGGTTGGGACGTCGTTTCCTATGAGAAGTATGTCATCCACATACAACACCAAGAAGCTAACTATGCTCCCACTAGCCCTGACATACACACAAGACTCATCCTCACTCCTAGAAAAGCCAAACTCTTTGACTTTCTCATCAAAGCAAAGATTCCATCTACGAGATGCTTGTTTCAATCCATAAATGGATTATCAAGCTTACACACTCTATTAGGGTGTCTGGTATCGACAAAACCCTCTGGTTGAGCCATGTAAACATCCTCAGCCAACTTTCCATTAAGGAAAGCGGTTTTGACATCCATTTGCCATATTTCATAATCATGAAATGCAGCTATGGCTAACAATACTCTAATAGACTTAATCTTAGCTACTGGTGAGAAGGTCTCATCATAGTCAACTCCCGGAGTTTGAGTAAAGCCCTTCGCAACCAGTCGCGCTTTATAAGTGTGTACCTTCCCATCCATGTCGGTCTTCTTCTTGAAGATCCATTTGCACCCAACTGTCTTACAACCTGGTACATTGTCAACCAAGTTCCAAACTTGATTGTCATACATGGACTGAATCTCGCTGTCCATAGCCTCCTTCCATTTAGCAGACTTAGGGCCTGCCATGGCTTCCCTGTAGTTATTAGGTTCATCCAAATCTATTAGTGTACTATTACTAATAAATGTATCACCTTCAGCGGTGATGTGATAACTATAATAAAAATCAGGTGTGTTCCTCACCCTAGTGGAACGTCTTGGAGGTACAGACTCATCTATCGGATCAACAGGAGTTTCCTCCTCAGGTTGGTCGATAGCATTTGAGGTTCCTTCACCACTTGACTCTTGAAGCTCTTCAAGGTCAATTTGCCTCCCACTGTCCCCTTGGCTTATGAATTCTCTCTCACGAAAGAGTCCTCTTCTTGCTACAAAGACCACATTATCATTGGGTCTGTAGAAGAGGTAACCAAAGGATCTCTGTGGGTAGCCGATGAAAATACACCTCTCACTTCGAGGTTCAAGCTTATCATGAGTCTCACGCCTCACGAAAGCTTCACAACCCCAAATCTTGATGTGGTCCAAATTGGGAACTTTCCCAGTCCACATCTCGTGAGGTGTTTTGGCAACCTTTTTAGTAGGGACTAGATTAAGGATATGGGCGGCAGTCTCTAAGGCATACCCCAGAAAGAGATTGGTAACGAAGCTCGACTTATCATGGAACGAACCATATCCAACAAGGTTCGATTGCGCCTCTCAGCTATACCATTCAACTGTGGTGTTCTGGGAGGTGTCAATTGTTAGACAATCCCACATTCCTTAAGATAGTCAAGGAACTCAATGCTAAGATACTCTCCTCCCCGATCGGATCGGAGCATCTTGATGTTCCTGCCCAATTGATTCTCCACTTCCTGCTTAAACTCTTTGAACTTTTCAAAGGTTTCTGACTTATGCTTGATTAAGTAAATATATCCATATCTACTGTAATCATCAGTAAAAGTCACATAATAGCGATTAGCATCCCTTGTAGCAACTCTGAAGGGCCCACACACATCCGTGTGTACAAGGTCCAACAAACCTTCACCCCTATCACAAGTACCTGTGAAGGGTGACTTTGTCATTTTTCCAAGTAAACAAGACTCGCAACTATCATCTGACTTGAGGTCAAATGATTCCAAGACTCCAGCCTTTTGGAGTTGGCCTATGCGCTTCTTGTTAACATGTCCAAGACGACAATGCCACAAGGATGCTTTATCCAAGCTATCTGAAGAATCAATATACAACACATTATTTCCTAGATTGTCTATAACATTCACGGCTTCATATACACCATCACAAGGTAATGCTTTAAAGTAAAATACATCATTGTAATAAACATTAATAGCACCATTTTTATTATCAAAAAAAAATGTAAAACCTTGTTTGTACAAGCCATGAAAGGAAATAATATTTCTCGCCATTTCGGGCGAGTAACAACACTTATTCAAATCTAACATTAACCCATTATTAAGCAATAAAGAATAAACTCCTATCTTGGTAACAGGTGATGCTTTCCTGTTGCCCATGACTAAGTTTATCTTCCCGTGCTCCACTTGCTCACTTCTTCTTAGTGCCTGCAAATCAGTACAAATGTGAATACCACACCCTGTATCAAGCACCCAAGAATTAGCATTAGATGTGTTGTTAGACAATATTGTGTAAATACCTGCATGGGTGGGTTTAACCTTCCCATCCTTTAGATCTTGCAGATATTTGGGGCAGCTTCGCTTGAAGTGTCCCTTATCCTGGCAATAGAAGCACTGTGCTTCCTTTGGGTTTGAAGAAGGAGTAATGGGACCTTTCTTTGTCCCACATGAAGAGGAACCATCAAGAGTCTTACCCTTGGTACCCTTCGAAGGGCTTTTCCTCTTCTTACCTTTTCCCTGCCCAATAGCCAGAACAGGGGCTGTTGAAGGAGTAGAAGTAGCAATCGCTTTACCCTTAAGGCCATTCTCAGCTGTCCTTAAGAGTCCTTGAAGTTTGCTAAGTGTGACTTCCTCCTTGTTCATATGATAAGTCATACGAAACTGATCATAACTTGGAGGTAAGGAATGGAGAATGATGTCAATCGCCATTTCCTCAGGAAAGTCAACATTTAGCTTCAGCAACCGGTCAACGAACCTTTGCATCTTCTGCAAGTGACCGGTGATGGGTTCACCATCCTTCATCCTTGCGGTTATCATGGAGGAGATGATTTCATACCTCTCCTGACGCGCGCTCTGATGGTACCTTTCCATCAGATCCAGGTGCATCTCATAGGGGTAGAAATCTTCATAGGATTTTTGAAGTTCAGGAGTCATGGTGGCCATCATGATGCATGCTACTTTAGTAGCATCCTTTTGATGTGCAACAAACTCCGCAAACTCTTCAGGAGTAGCAGAGGCTTCATTCACAACCTTAAGCTCCCTATCGAGGACATATTCTTTGTCCTCATAGCGGGTAATCATTCTGATGTTTCTGATCCACTCATTGAAATTGGATCCATCAAAGATGACCTTACCACACAAGTTCATAAGGGAAAAGGAGCCTGTTGTGTTTGAGCCAGAAGCATTGTTGGAAGACATCTGAAAGGAAAGAAAGACAAGTTTCATTAGATTAGGAATCCTTAATAATTCACCCAAATGAAATATTAAGGCTAGGATCCAACAAACTATTTATAGTTGGAAGAGGGATGCCGTAATCCATACTATAAAATATTTGAAGGTAGGTAAATAACGATTTACCAATTTCCACCATAAGAACGAAATATTTTATTATTAGGTTTTATTTGTTTTGAAACTCCTAGATCTTTTGAGATACATTGAACTTTTCAATGGCATGTTTGAATCTCGATTGTGCCCTCTCAAGTTTGTGACTGGGATGCCGAAGATCACAAACAAGGTGTGAATAACCATACAAATTGACTTGGTACCCTCAACAATATTACCTAATCGATGTGCCGGTTAACCACACACGCTCCACCGATCTATAATAAGGTCAAGTTACCCTTTGCCACTCTTACTAGTCCATGTTAGTGTGCCGGTTAACCACACACGCTCCACTAACGACTTGGTAAGGTACAAAGTGTAATTTTATGGGCTAGCACCAATTTCACATTTTCCTAAAGTAACTAAGATTGGGAATTTATAATGTATAGTTACTTTATAATTCATTATACTTTTAACAAGTATTTAAAGTCGTATCCTACCCGTTCGGCTAACGACCCTCCACCGATCAAGGAAGTGGTGGGTGAGAGTGGACACCCATTAAGTCACCATTTTATAGGCAACAACCTTATACCCCCCTTATAGACCGGCTTCGTGAATGAGGCCTACTAACGGTAAGAATGACATATTCTTATACATATCTATATAATAAAATTATAATAATAGTATAAGTGTTGAATTTTAAACTTTTTAAAAATCTAAGGTTTAATTTGGAATTAAAGTATTAAAGTATAAGACTTTTCAAATTCCAAAACTTGAGGGTAAGATTTGAAACTATTCCAAGTCTCTTCAATTTGTAACTTATGAGTTTTAATGGTTCATAAAATGAAGACTCTTCATTTTATGAAACCTCTTTAGTTCTTTAATCACAATTAAAGGAAGTGACTTTTGGTTATCCATAACTTGAGGACAAGTTATGGACACCATCATAGCCATTAAGATCATGAATTAAACACACATGGTGGTTACACATAATTCCTATGATCTTCTAAAAACTCATAAGAACACAAATTCATGTCAAGCAATTTCAAGAAATCATATAAACATATACAATACTTGAAAATTGATAAAAGTCATGTAAAATGGGTTAACATAATCATTATCATTTTGAAAAACAGATTTTACAAGTCCAAAACAGATTGGGATAATGATCTTAATCCATTTCCAGCAACAAAACTCGAAAAAACTGCCCAGCACGCTCCTACTCGCCGAGTGCATTATTCTACTCGGCGAGTAGAATGAATTTGTTCATGGACTCGGTGAGTCCTCCCCATGGACTCGGCGAGTCCAGTCGTCAGAATGCAGAATTTTCGATTTTTAAGCAGTTTTGCATCAAGTATACACAAAACAATCCTAGGCTCTGATACCACTAATGGGTTTTGAGCATTCTAACACTTCCTAAGTGTACATGCAACCCTAATAACCTTGAATCTATGTTTTCTCTATATACATGCAAATGTCTTTTTCAAGGTTATTTCCTAACTAGCATGGCATGAGGATTACATAAAACATAAAACTAGTAGAAATACATACCTTGTTGTTGCTTGGATTCCTTCAAGACTTTGTGAGCCTAGCACCCCAAATGTTGTGCCTCAAATGCTTCACACAACACTACAAGACTTGGAATAACTTGAGAGAATACTTCTAGCACTCAAAATTGGTTATGCCCTCTCTAGTAACACTATTTCCACTAGGTCCCCTTTTTGCTAGCCATAGGGTTCCTTTTATAGTGTTGTCACAATTAGGGTTTACACATGAATGCCCTTAATTGTCATGACTCTTGATTTCCCATGACCCATGGATTTGTAACTCCCATGGACTATCCATGGAGCTCCATATGGTTACATCCATAACCCATAAACCATGGATCATTAATCCACCATAAAAGAATTGATGATTGTCATAATCAACCCTATATATTTAATTAGTCTCACTTTGATCACCAAATTAATACTAGATTAATACTTGATCAATACTAATTAAATAATACTATTATTAATATATTAGAACTTATAATATATTAATAATGATAAGTGCCTTATTCTCTCATTTAGTCTATCCAAGTATTGCAATGCCATGCAACCCAAATGGACCATGCCGGGTCGGGTCAAGTACATACCAAATACAGTTATGGACTTAGACACTATATCCAACACAAGGTTGGTAAGGATCTTGGTCAGACCGAGCTTATGAATTTCCCGGTCGGCAAAGTTGACGTATAGGATGGGTCTGTTCTCCAGGTTGTCGAGTACACCCTTAGAGCCTTTGGGACTAGGGTAAGAGTTAGCCTCTCTTAGAGTTGGTTAGAAGCAAGTTTCAAGAGGTCGAATTATCATCAGATTAGATCTATGAGTTTTGGTCAGCATGGTTGAGGTTCGGGTGCTTTGTCTATCTAGAAATCAGACATGGTTTCAGAATCCATAGATTATGGTAAGAGAGTCAGCCTTCTCAACGTGATTTAGGTGTGAGGCGTTAGTTTTGTCTCTTCACCCAGTCGTACATTTCTCGGTAAGGATTGAATTGATTTTTTTGGGGGATAAAGGGAAGTATAAGTTTTATGCATCGTCCCAATGCTGCTGCGATCATGAATTCGTTCTTTTGGAAGTTCTTGCTCAAGTATGGCCTATGAGCCTGGTTTTAGAAATCCTAATAATGGTTGTTGCAGATTCTGGTACTCGGAGTTGTGCTGACTCATATAGAAGAGAGTGGACTTGGAAAACCCACAAGGAGTTTGGAAGGTCCTTTAAGAGTAATACGTTATGACAAATTTCGAGGATGAAATCTAATTTAAGTGGGGGAGAGTTGTAACATCCATTTTTCGAGATGACCTTTTTTAGTACTGTAGAGACCCATTTTTATAACAAACGGTGAGTGCGGAAGAAGGATATCTCGAGATTAATCGTGTTTTTGTAAGTATGAACACCAAGAACATATTATGAGTTCATAAGAAAAGACCAAGAACAAGAGAGAATAATCATAATATTGCATGAAGAACATGGTGGGAGAACCCACCACTTTCTCTCTCTAGAGATTACATTGTGAGAAAAGTGTAACTCTAAGAAAAGTAAATGAGCTAGCTAAAATAATACATGACCAACTCTCCCTTTATATAGGAGGGAGAGTATTTACACCATAAATACAATAAAGGGAAAATACAACCTAATAAACACTCATTATTTGTGGAGCATTTCCATGCACCAACATTCTCTCCCTAAATGCTTACAAATTATGAGAGATACAATAAGTGATACAAGGCTATAATACAGTAATCCGACTAGCAAGTGTGGTAATAAAATGAAATCAATTGCTGAAATGTCTCTGAAACTCTGAAGTGTCTGTGAAGTCTGAAACTGGCCATGAATCTCTGAAATGAAGGTCTTCGGCTTCAAAGCACAACCAATGAAGCAGAAAAAATAAGATCCAAATCTTCAAACCAGTCATAATCACCCGAAGAAGGAGGTCACCATGAGCAAGTAGAAGATCCAATAAAAGAAACACTTCGGCTTCAAAAGTCTGAAAAACATCTCGAGTTCTCGAATCATAATACACCGAAATTCTTCAAAGAATAACCTGCTAAAAATGTGAAGCATCCATAAAATGGAGTCCGGATAAAAATAATGTGAGTCCAAAAACATGGTCTAGCAATGCCGAAAATTTGATCCAAGGACCAAAAATAAGTGCCACGTCACATTGCCAAAATAATCTTCGTTTTCAACATATCACAAATCCAAACTTGTTAAACCATAAGATCTGAACCGGATGCGAACACAAAATCATCCTGTGGTAGAGTCCGAATAATAAATAATCTGAATCGGAAAACATCGAGTAATGCCAAAAATTTGATCCGTAAAGACCAGAAAGAAGTGCCACATCGCATCACTAAATAAATAATCGTCTTCAGAAGTCTTCAAAAATCCAAACTCAAACAATCATAATAACCAAATCCGGATGATATTCTCTCCCTATTTTTGATAACCAATGACCGGATATCAAAAATCAACAAATCATCGGATGGCATGTGTCGGATACCAAGAGCTAACAGAGAAGCTCTCCCTAGATGTATGAAGGGTCTCGATAAGAAACGAGACAGAGTAAAAGAGATACTCTTGCGGTCATGAGGAGGCGGGTGACATAGTTGCTGAAGCTGTGCTGACAATAATCTGTTGTGCCAAAAATATATCCAAATATCCAAACTGCGGTGCTGGAACACTTGAAGTGGTCTTCAATAGAGAATAAAGTCCACATGCTCAAGATACATGATTCGTCAACCAAAAATCAAGAGCGACAAGTCATAAAATCCCATAAAGTGAAGAATGCGAAACAACTTTGTTGATCAATCGCCGTTGCGGAGCAAGCATCACAAAAATAATATGAAGTCCGACTGCGGTAGGAGTATTCTTCCAATAATAACCGGCATAAAATGAACCAATGTGACAATCCAAGGTTCGGTTGTGGCAAAAATTGGTGTTAGAACAAGTATATTGCGGAATAGTTAATCTCAAAGGATCTGAAAGCTCAACAATAATATTAATAAGTTAGAGTTAAATAGTTAGAGAGTTAGTTGCGGAAATGTAAAGAAATAGAAATGACGACAATTGTTATATCAAGAAAACACGCAAGTTGATTCATAACAAGGAATGCATTCAAACCGAGTTAATAAGGTAGATCAAACTTGGTGATTAAGTCTCAAAGACTTGCTCCGAAGAGAGGTTATAATCAGTTATGTTCCAGTAAGAAGTAAGAAGTAAAGAGTAGAAAGATAGAGAAATAGAGAAGATAACTTCAGAGAAATGTATTTAGAATAGAAGCATAAATTATTCGTATTGGATACAAGAGAATAAGTCTCTATTTATAGAAACTCAGAAATGCACTAGATTACATCTCTATGCGTAGCCATGCAAGGCATACTGGATAATAGAGTGTATTACAATAAAGACAAAAGAAGTAATCTAGCTAACTTGACTGCGGTAGCAAGAGTCCGGTTGCGGTTGCTGATGAAAAGACTGACTGTGGGTGCTGAAGTGGCTGTGGTAGCAAAGTTCAAGAGGGTCACTTTCATGATTCAACAATTTCCCTCTAAGTGACCTCTTTAACTTCGGTTCAGCTATCAAGTTTGAGAAACTTGATCAGAATCCACCAAAACTTCCTGATGTTTTCCAGCCAGGTGATTCTTCTTGAGATCTCGAACTTGACTTCTGCGGTGGTGTGCTTCGATCTTTCGACTGCGGTTCGGCAGATGTCAAGTTGTTTTCTGGTGAGGCGATGCATGGCAGTCATAGGAATGAAGTATTTGACATTGTCGGTCTTCCTTTTGAATATGACTCCAAGTTCAGGAAAGTTTGTTGCGCCTAGAGATCTTTCTTGAAAGCCTTCAGTAGGCATTGGCACAGGTTCAAGAGGTGGGAGATCAAACTTCTTGAGGATGGTGGGGTAGATATCCGCATCTATCTTGGCAAAATCGCAGACAGTTTCTTTTAGAAAAGTGTTGGCCTTTTCAAGCGCAATTTTCATTTTGGGGTGCTTTTCTGATTTTTTTTGAAACACCTTGGCAATGAGGAAGATTTCTTCCGGATTCATGAAAGGAAAATCTGCCTGGCTGCGGACGTAGTCATGTTCCCTTCTTGTGAGGGTGTACTGGATGTATTCAGCCTTCATAAATTTCCGGACTTTGTAGTTCTTGACTGCGGATGGTCTGTCGTTAGACCATATGTTCTCAATGGAGGAGGCATGTTTAGCGTGAAAAAGACTAAGTCTCTCAAACTCCATTGGCAGACTCTTGTGGTCAGGAAGGCTGCGGTCGAATTGCTCAAATACTGTGAAGTACTTGGCATTTGGAGAAATTGGTACATCCCAGTACCCGTCCGAGGGAGGTTCAGCGTAGGTAAGGTGGGGTCGATAGTCTTCATCCAGCAACCTGCGGTGAGGATTGATCCAAGAATTTATCAAGGATTCATCCATCATGGTATCAAAACCGCATTCTCTCCAGATAAGCTCTGCCAGTTTGGCTGCCTTCCAGTCGTGTTTTCTTTGTACGGTGGCAGGAAAGTCTGTTGAGCTTGGAGATGACATGTTCTCCGCAAGGTTTTTGAAGTGGGGAGGAGTTTCTGGCTTGTTGGGAGTGAACTCCTTTCGAGGTGAAGTGTAAGGAGATGGAGTATGTTGAGATGGTTGCGGTGAAGGCTGCGGTGTGGGAATTTTTTCTGTGGTGATGGGGGGACTCTGATGTTGAGAAATGGATTCAGAGTAATGGACTTCCTCTTCTTCTTCTTCTTTACTTCCCCCTCTTGAGGGATGCAACGGAGGAGCTTCCTCAAGCCATTGCTTAAGTCCATCAACCTTGGCACAGACTTCTTGGAATTGAGCTTTTAGAGCTTCTGCCAATTGTTGATTGTTAGGTGTGGAGGAGCTGAAGAGCAGCTTGTGGATTTCCTTTGTGAGCTGGAGGATCTCTGGACCATGGAAGTTGGAGGACAGGGATTTCTGCAATCTGTTAATTGTGGCTTGAAGAATAGAGATAGTGGACTCATAAGCAGTATGAGTCTCATCTATCAATTTTTTTAGACTGAGAGGCTTGATCCGTGATGGCCGCTTGGAGATCCGTTTTGATTGCGGTCACCTCAGAGATGAGGTGTTCCGCTGTAGTCATAAATTCCTAGTGGTCCGCCTTGCTGTTGTTGTCAAGGGACCGGATTCCCATCTCTACTTTGAGAGAGATTCTTTCAGCAGCCATGCGTTCCCTTGTTTCCAGACGTTCAATACGTTCAATCAGGGACTGCGGTCCTGGAGTATCTTCAGGTTGCGGTTGAGTGGGCTTGACCGCAACCAAAATCTGATCAACTTTGGCTTGTAGGCTTAGGAACTCTTTTCTGGAGACCGCATTCTTCTTCTTTTTCTTCTTTTCTTTAGGCTTGGAATTTGAATGGTGGGAACCGCTGGACTCCTCTTCCTCATCAAACATCATTAAGTCATCATCTAAGGGGCTGGGCTTGTTGACCTCTTGGATATCTTCATCATTAAGACCAAAGGTGGGTGCAGAACTGACTTCGACTGCAGTACATTCGTCTTGGGATTCACGGACTGTTGGAGTGGGAATTAGATTGGGGGTTGGAGTAGGAGGGACGTTGGAGGTACCAGTGGCTGTACCTGAAGCTTGAGCTTTTAAAATTGTTTCAGCCATCTCATCCATCCAAGGTTGAATCTTTTGAATGGTGGCTACGGTACTGGCATTGCTGATGGCATTTGCCCAATACTTAGCCACGAGCTGGATTTCCTGCTCCTTTTGTTGCTTCTGCTTAATCTGTTGTTCCTTGCGGGCTTGGAATGCCCTTCTGAATGCAGCATATTTATTTTTATCTGACTCGGTTACTGGTGTGTACCGTAACCAAGAATCATTTGAATCTTCTCCGTCAAATCCTGAAAAACGCACCGAAGTGTCCTTCGGGTCCACGGATCCTAGCACATTTGTGCTCACCGTGCCTAAACCACCTGTAAAAGATGTAAGCAGAGTAGGATTTCCTGAGCTTCCTCGGTCTCCTTGACCCGTGGTCAAGTGTGGCCTCGGCTCAGTTCTGGCATGGGCGGAAGAAGTGCCCTGCGGGTGGGAAGGTGTTTGTAGTGTATGGGTGACGTTCAAAAGGATGGAGCTCAACTTCTCTGGTGAAAAGAAATGCCGTCGGGAAGCCCTGGAGACCTTAGGGCGTGCACCAGTATCATCCCCTTGGGAGTGAACTGGGGGGGAGTCTCCACGATGTTGTGAATCAGACTCAGTTTCTGAGTCTGACTAGAAAATGATGGTGGTGTTGAATGGGTCTGCGGCCACCCCAAGGACTACTGGAGCCTTTTGAGAGGCTTCAGCATCGGTCCGGTCACGCATTTGGCTAGGGGAATCGGTTTTTCTTTTCTTGAGGATAGCAATCGGTTGCCTATCCTCATCAGAATCACTGCTAGATGGAATTGGGGTAGGTTTGGTTTTTCGTTTCTTCGTGGGTGCGGTTGGTTTGGGAGCGTTTTTCTTTGGGATTCTCTGCTTCTTGGTTGCCAACTGCTTTCTTCTTTGAGAAAGATTGGATAGTGTAGTGGCAGAGGGGACTGCGGTACCCTCAGGGTTTATAATTGCGGATATTTGAGGAAGAGACGGGGTAGGAGGGTATGGGGCAATACCTTCTGTAGCCTCAATGTGGTCTGAAACATCAGCAGTCTCAAGACCAAGGGTTGAAAGAATGTGAGTAGGGAGTCTGCGGATTGGTCCAAAAACAGATTGATTGGAAGAGGGATTGTACCTTTTGAGATCCTTAGTGACAAAGAAATTGATGTCACTACCCATATCTAGTCCAGCGTCCGCATGTAGGTCTGATATGCAGAGAGACCAGAATCGAGCAAATGTGAGCTCTGTTAGGTTCTCCTTTGGGCTCTCCTTGGTAATGTACTGAAGAAAGTCGTCCCAAAGGATCTGCCCGTAGTTGACGTCATGTCCGGTGAATATGCTCCATACTAATTCCAAAAGCTTTAATCCCATGTTGGCAATGCCTCCGGTTCTGCCAGATAGACAGCGGATGACAAAGTGGCATACGAACTGCCAAACCGCAGGTAGCTGGTTCTTCTTGAACTCACCAATCCCTCTGATTGGTTTTTGATACCCCATTTGATAGAGTGCAGATGTAACGTCCGCCATTGAAGGTGAGAAAATTTTGATGGATGGATGAACCAGAAGATTAATGGTAGATAAGAACTTTTCTTTGGACAAGATGACCAAAGAATCGTTAATGAGGTTGAGGTGAACTTCTTGGGGGTTTTCTAGTGGGCGATAAGCAGAAAAGGCACACTTGAAGAGAGTTGAAACTGGAACAACATCTGTGAATGCGTCAAATGGACCAAATAGGGGATGGTTCTTCAGAAATTTGATCATGAGCTTGGTTGGAGCATTGTACGAGGGATGATCTTCAAACACTGCTCGAAAGTTGCTTGATGCGATTGTTGGAGTGTCTGATCCAGTGGGGTTTACTGAGCCTGAAGCCTTAGATTGCTTCTTTGATGCACCTGATTTCACCATTTTTGGGAGCTTGAGAGAAGAAGTAGAAAAACAGAGTTCTTGAATTTTTTTTTTGAGAGAGAGGGAATAATCGATGTTCAGAAAGCGTGAAGTGAATTTGGGAAGAAGATGGGTTTACAAAGGGTTGAAAGATTTTAACCCTAGGTAAAAGATAAAGATAGGGTAAAACGTCGTTTGGTATTTGGGGGGAATCTTTGAATTTGGGGTTAAATCTCATCCACAAATAATTAAAACGGTTTAAAAAAGATTTGGGAGATTTACTAAAAGGGGTTTGCATTTAATGAAAAGTCAGGCCTCAATCAATGTGTCAGGTGATCGTGGGGGTGATGGGAGAGGAAGTTGTAACGGAAGGGACGTATTATGGAGTGGAAAGGACAAATTAAGGATGAGTTTATGGGAAAACATTCTTTTTGTCATCATCCCTAAAATAGGTCTGACACAAGGATTATGCATAAAGAGAATGAGACAGTTTCTAAGGGAATGTTTTTTTTTTATTTAATGTTTTATTTAATGAAGGATCATTAAATAGCACACAAAAGATTTAGGAGTTGATGAAACAGTTGAGAAATGAGTAATGTGATCGTGGATGGAAGCTGCATTGCGGTTGGAAACGTCATCGCGGATGGAAATTTCATTGCGGTTGGAAAGTCATCGCGGATGGAAATTTCATTGTGGTTGGAAAGTCATCGCGGATGGAAATTTAATTGCGGTTGGAAACATCATCGCGGATGGAAATTTCATTGCGGTTGGAAAGTCATCGCGGATGGACAAGGAAAAGACTGCAGTGAGGAACTGAGGAGAAACACTTGTACAAAGATTAGTAATAACAGACAATAAAGACCCATGAGAGATAAGTATAATATATGGTTGTGGTACCTAGACTACGGTACCATAACCATCTATCATAGATAACTCTTAATTAGAACCGCAACGGAGACCAAGGATGGTCTGCGGTAGCTAACAACTCAAAAAGAATTACGGGTCTGGATTCATCATTCCTAACATTTGCAGGACGGTGTTAAGCTTTGTGGAATCGAGCGCTTTTATGAACACATCAGCAATCTCTTCATGAGAAGGGACAAAGATGAGTTCAATGTTACCTTTTAAGATGTGGTCTTTGATGAAGTGATATCGTAGTTCAATATGTTTAGTCTTGGAGTGTTGAATTGGATTGTGAGATATAGCAATAGCACTTTCGGAGTCATAATAGATCGGTATCCGCAGCATTCTATACCCGTAGTCCATTAGTTGAGTTTTCATCCAAAGGACTTGAGAGCAACAACTGGCTGCGGCCACATACTCAGCTTCTGCAGTAGAAAGAGAAACACAGCTTTGTTTTCTTGAAGACCAACTGACAAGTCTTCCACCCAAAAATTGACATCCTCCTGAAGTACTTTTGCGGTCTAATCTGCATCCGGCATGATCCGCATCTGTGAAAGCTTGCAGGCTGAAGTCATTGCCTGCAGGGTACCATAGACCAAGAGATTTGCTTCCTTTCAGGTACCGTAGTATCTGTTTGGCTGCGGTCATATGTGACACTTTTGGGTCCGCCTGATATCTTGCACATACACCAGTTGCAAAGACAATGTCTGGCCTGATTGCGGTGAGGTACATCAAAGAACCAATGATACCTCGATAAGTCTTGTGATCTACAGATTCGCCTGCGGGATCAGTAGAGATCTTATAACTGAAGGCCATGGGGACCTTAGCAGAAAAACAGTTGTCCATGGAATATTTCTTTAAAAGTTCAGTGGTGTATTTCTCTTGATGAATGAATATCCCTTGCGGAATTTGTTTCACTTGAAGTCCTAGAAAGAAATTGATCTCTCTATTTATGCTCATTTTGAACTTGTTGGTCATGAGCTTAGCAAATTCATCCACCATGCCTTGATCAGTCGAACCGAAGATGATATCATCCACATATATTTGTACAAGCATAAGGTGGTCACCATTAGCTTTTCTAAATAACGTGGGGTCAATCACTCCTCTCTTGTACCCGGATGAGACGAGAAATTCAGAAAGAGTCTCATACCATGCTCTTGGGGCTTGCTTCAGACCGTAGACTGCTTTTTCAAGCTTGTAGCAGTGGTCTGGGAATTCAATGTTTTCAAACCCTGGAGGTTGCTGAAGATAGACCTCTTCTTTTAGTTCCCCATTGAGAAAGGCACTCTTAACGTCCATTTGGTGTACCTTGACGTTCTTGTGGGCTGCGTATGCAAGGAAGATCCGGATAGCTTCCATGCGTGCTACCGGAGCATACGTTTCATCGTAGTCAATGCCTTCAAGTTGACTATACCCCTTTGCAACTAGCCTTGCCTTGTTTCTGAATACCGCACCAGATTCATCCAGCTTGTTTTTGAACACCCATCTAGTGCCAACAATGGAGTGACCATGTGGCTTTGGAACGAGCTGCCAAACTTTGTTTCTTTGAAATTCTTCTAGCTCTTCTTGCATTGCAGCTATCCAGTCAGGTTCAAGCAATGCTTCCTTAATCGTTCTGGGGTCTATCGAGGACATGAATGCTGCGTAGTGGCAGTGGTCAGATAGGTCCTGGGAAGATCGAGTTTGGATGCCTGCGGATGGGTTGCCGATGATTTGACCTGGTGGGTGGTCCTTCGTCCATACATGTAGATGGGGCTGCAGATGATCAGCAACTGCGGTAGAGGGAATATCTTGAATATCAGAAGAAGCTGCGGTGGGGGATGGCAGTTCCCCCTGGATTTGAGAACATCCTGCTGAGTCATCTTGGTTTGTTGGAACGAGAGTGGAGTTTTTTTGAACGGTTGGGAGAGGTTCCCCCTGGATTGCTGATGGGAGTTCCTTTGGAACCTGAGAAGGTTCCCCCTGGACTGCGGATGAGAGTGATAATCCTTGGATCGGTGCTGGTGTCAATGTTTTCTATGATTTCATCAACCGAATCTAAAGATACGTTTGATGGTATTGCTTCTCTGTGGATGGGAATTTGAACAGCATCAGGTACTGGAACCTCGACAGTTGTTGCTTGATCCGGAGTAGAGCTTTCCCCCTCAACCGAAGAGGTGAAAGTATTGAGAGATGCTACTTCAGATAGAGATGGTCCAGAGACATCAGCGTGTTGTTGTTGAGCTGCGGGTGACACAAGAACCTCGGATAGTTTAGCCGTTTCAACAGGATCGAAAAGATCATCATAATTGACTTCAACTAGATTCAAGGGTCCTGAAGAAGCAGGAATGTCACTCTCCATGATTGCAGTGGTTTCAGTGGATGGAGGGGCGTTGCGGATGTGAGAATCATCAAATTTCACATCGAAGCTTTCAATGATCAGCCTTGTACGCCTGATGAGCACTCGATAAGCAACCTTGTTAGTGGAATAACCAAGGAATATGCCTTCATCAGACTTCCGTGCAAATTTGTTAAGCTGATCGCGGTTGTTGATCACGAAACATCTACAACCAAAGATATGAAAGAAACAAACATTTGGCTTGCGGTTGTTAAGGCCCTCATATGGTGTTTTATTGAGGCGTTTTCACACAATGATTCGGTTTTGGACAAAGCATGCGGTTGCTACAGCTTCAGCCCAGAAGTAGAGAGGAAGATGGGCAAAGTTAAGCATGGATCTGGCTGCTTCTACTAGAGTGCGGTTCCTTCTTGCAACTACTCCATTTTGTTGCGGTGTATATGGGGCTGAGAAGTTGTGAGTGATGCCCTTTGACACCAAGAAACTGTTGAGAAGATGATTAGTGAACTCAGTGCCATTATCACTGCGGATGCGTCTAACTGGAAGCTTGATCTGAAGTTCAATTTCTTTGATGAAGTTGATGAAAATCTGCGGTGTCTCTGATTTGAGTCTGAGAAAGAAGACCCATGTGAAGCGTGTATAGTCATCAACAATAACTAGTATGTATTTCTTGTGGTGGAGACTGGCTATGGTTGATGGACCGCAGAGATCAATGTGCAATAGCTCCAGAGGTTCATAAATAGAAGAGTCCATTATCAGAGGGTGACTTGCTTTGAACTGTTTACCACATTCACAAGCCGGACAGAGAGTATCGTTGCTGAATTTGAGAATAGGGAGACCTCGGACTAGTTCTCCTGTGACCAAGTTGTTGATGTACCTGAAGTTGAGATGAGCTAGCTTGCGGTGCCATAGCCAGCTGACTTCTGATACAGCTTTGGACAGGAAACATAACTGCGGTCTGCCAATGATCAGAGAGACATCTAAGGGGTACATGGTACCTTCGGATCGGGATTTGATCAGGCATGTGTTCCTGTCACTTGTCATTACGTAACAAAATTGATCATCAAATTCAACACGATGTCCTGCTTTACATTGTTGGCCAACACTGATGAGATTGTGTTTAAGGCTTTCTACATAAGCAACCTTCTGAATGGAGAAGTTCCCCGTAGTGAGAACACCGTAACCGCGGATGACACCATTCGCATTGTTGCCGAATGTGATATTTCCACCATTGCATATTGGCCTGAAATCTCGAAGGTACTCTAACCTTCCGGTCATGTGCAAGGAGCAGGCACTGTCAATTAACCACTCATCTTCTTGTTCCTCCTTGCACAAAGCCTGAGAATTACACGGTTACTTTAAGCATCATAACTAGTTTGGAGTCGGGGGCAACTGATGTGTTTCTGAATGATGCATGGACCGAGGTTGCAGGGACAGGTCTCTTGTCAACTTCTAGTCCTAGTCCTGGGTGTTTGATCAGATCTGGAGTGTTGTGAGTTTTGGAAAAAGTATTAGGTTTCTGACTCTGATTGGATTTGACATAAGATAAATTCTTCTGACAACTGAACTGACATTTACAAAAGGAGGTTTTGTTTTTTGTTCTGACATTATGTTTGGTCAGTGGTTTAAAGGATGAATTGGACTTGTTACCGGTCCGAGGTGGGTAATTCCTAACATGAGTGTTGTTGGATTTCGAAAAAGTACATTTTTGAAAAGATTTTGCACATGTAGATTTCTGAGTTCCTTTTGGTGGAGTTGGTAGAATACCCTTCCATTTGTTGAAATTTTGACGTGACTTTAAAAGTGTTGGTGTGGGTAAAATACCTTTACATTTAGGATCATTTGAGGAATAGACCTGAAAACCATTGTTTTGAAAAGACTGAACACCCATTTTTGTTTTGACAGAGGAAGCAGGAGTGATTTTTGAAGCTGGACTTTCCTTTTTGTTTGTTTTCTTGATAGGAGAGTTTTTTGACATGTAGTGTGAGAAAACAAATTTTTCTGGACTCTTGGACTTAGGAATTCTGACATGCTTCTTATTTTTTGAAAAACTTTGTCTGTTTGTGCCTCGAGATCTAATTCCTCTTTGAAGGCCTTTTTGGCCAAGGATTTTGGTGAACCGCAGTCATTGATGTTCAACTGCGGTTTCTTGGAATTCTTAGGATAATTTTGAAAACGTGGGCTTGAGTCATCCGAACTTGAAGATTATGGGATCTGAGAGCATTGTCCCACTTCAAAGTTCTCTATAGGTAATTCATGATGAATCGCCTGAAGAGTCACAGTTCCTTTTGCTGAGGACAGCGGTAGTGATGTTTTAACTACTGCAGAGTAAGTCTGAGTTGAGACTGCGGTGGAACTTTTGTGAGATTTTTGACTGCAGTGTGATGAACTGCGGTCTGAGGACAGAGGTGGAATTAGATCACATGTGTGACCCTCAACAACGATATCTTCATCAACTACGGATGATGTTTGAGAATTTGGATAAACGGTGCCACATATAGGAATTAGATCACATGTGTAACCCGAAACCTCAGGCACTATTTCCTCAATGACACAGTTATTGCTTAGACTATGCAGTCTACCGAAGTGAGTTTTGATATCTTCGTGAAAGGTTTTGTCATTGACAGGGAAATGAAATTCTCGGTCCGGAGGGACATACAGTCTGTCTTTGTTGAACCGGGGTGAGGAATCCATTGCGGTAGGATATCCATTTGACCAACCCCAATTGTATGTATTGTCCATGGTTCCATTGTTCACCAAATTTTCAATAGCTTCACTTTCATTAAACAAATTTTCAATTAAGAGATTTAAGCGTACAATTTCACTCTGAGCTAAATCTCTCTGAGCTAAATTTCACTTAACATTCTTGCATCTTTTTCTAACTCTAGTTCCTTCTCTAACATAGCCATCTTAAGTCTTTTGTTATCTAGTCGTCCTCTTACGTGGAACATCTTTTGGGACGCAATGTTCTTTTCATCTAAGGCTTTGTTATAGTCTGAAAGGACGGCAGCACACGTGTTATTAAGATCATCTATGTAGGGTTGACAGTCATGCATGCTATAATTTAGAGTTTGGATCATCCGTTTTACCTGTTCGACGATGCTTAGAGTTCCATCTTTTGCCAGGTAGCAGTAGTTCTTGTTCAGCGTTGTAGACCCATCATCATCCGCAGTGGCCAGCATACAGATTTTCCCTTTTCCTTTGACATTGCTGATGGCTTCATCTTCGTCTCCGGATGACCAAACTTGATGGTCTCTTTTGACATGGGCGACGTATGCCCTTGCCTTTTCTGCCTTTTCTTTGTCTTCCAGTTCTTGAGCCATTCTAAGGTAGAAGGCTCGGTCTTTTACTACATTGGCCTTACAATCTCTTGCAAAGTGATTCTCTTTGTTGCATTTGTGACAAATTACAACATCAGTCTTGTCTTCTGAGGGAGTACCGGAGTCAGTGGTTTGAGGAGACTGCGGTACCTCCTTTGGTTGATTATTTTGAGATTGCGGTGGTGGATGAGAATTTTTGGGATATCGAGAATGGTTATTCTGGGAACCGAAGTTACGGTTGAATGGAGGTTTGTTGAACTGTTGATTCTTGCGGAAGGAAGGAGGTGGTAGACGGTTGAACTGTTGGCTAACCAGAGCAATAGCCTTCTGAAATTCTTCTTCATCATCATACTCTGAATCAGCTTCGTATGACTGTGGTGGAGTGTCATACGAGGAAGAGTAAGGTGACTGCGGTGGAGTTTGTGCTATGAGAGCAAGTGGTCCTCCAAAGTCAGCACAATCCTTGAGTACGGTGGATTCTTGTGCTTGCAGCTCTCCATAGAGCTTGTAGAGTGACAAAGAGTGAATCTTTCTATCACCTAGGACTATCATCTTAGCCGTAGTTCAATGTCTTCCCAAACCATTAAGAAACTGAAGATTGGTTTCATGGTTACTGCGGATGGTGCCCGCATTGGATAACTTGGTGACTATCAGGTTGAACCTTTTGAAGGAGTCTTCCAAACTTTCACCAGTATGAGCTTTGAAGTTGTTGAACTCATTGAGTGCGGTAGTAAGCTTCTTGTCTTGTGCTTGTTCTGAGCCTTCGTACAAATTCTTGAGAACTTCCCAGATCTCTTTTGCTAATTTGCAATTTATGATAATATCGAAGTTGTCAGGAGCAACTCCACAGGAGATTTCATAAAAAGCAACAACATCATTTTCCATTTTATCGAGATTGTGACAACCGTCAAATTTCGGTCAATTCAAAGTCAACAAGTCAAACCGCTCAACTCCAATAACCCTTGTATGCTAGGGTTTACGTTATGTAATCACTATACAATTCGCTATTTTAATGAGAAATCATCATTTGGAAAGTTCATGTGTTTGATTTTCCTTAGCCTTAACAAGTGCTAAACAACGAACCAAAGCGATAAAACACTATTACACAATCATCGGGATTGTGTAAGACACTAAAACACGGTTTAATGGGGTTTACGAACCTTGCGTTGTGAAGCCGGACACTCAAATTAATCACAAACGAAACCTCTCTAAATCGTTTTCACTCTATCTCTTTCTATTTGAAATCTCTCCCAAATCTCTCTCAAAAGTTACTTTAACTTTTTGTAATCATTTGGGTCATCTCGACCCTTGACCGGGTCAAAAATCGCTTGAAACGGGGTAAAAACGAGTAAAATAGCTTTAAGGATCCGAAACCGAAGCTTCTGGACCGAAGCCTCGCATCCGAGGCCTCTGATCCGAAGCGAGGGTCCGAAGGTCCGAAGCGAGGGTCCGAAGGTCCGAAGGTCCGAAGCGAGGGTCCGAAGGTCCGAAGGTCCGAACCGAGGGTCCGAAGTCCGAAGCGATTTACCGGTTTTTCGACTACGACTTCGTTTTAACTCCGTTTTTCATTATTTTAACGTGGGATTTTCACCCAAAACTTTATTTTATAAACTAAGGCCCCAAAATATATAAATCTCCAGGGTTTTTATAAAATATATTAAAAGAATTGGTGATTGAACTAATTATTGAGGGAATATTTGCTTTTCCTTAATTTATGGCAAAAGCAAACCACTACCACCTCACTCTATGATTAGCCACTCTTTCCCACTACCCCTTGTCTCCTTAGTGGACCTTTACAGCCAATCTCCAGCTCTTCCCACGTTCTAAGAGCTGGAGGATTGATCCTCTCTCCTCATTCTCCATAAAACTCTTTCATTCTACACTTAGCAACCAAGAACACTCTCCAAAATTCTCTCATCTTTTCTCTTAACTTCAAGAACTTCAAGGCTTTCTCCAGGGATTTCTTTCTTCAATTAGTAAGTATCTCCATCATTCACATAATTATTAAACTCCATTCTACTCAAATCATTGATATCTTACACAAGTTTCATCTTATTCGGTGTTAGATTCTCGAATCATCAAGACATCTTCTTAGTGTTCTTGAGTTGAACACTTCCTCTCTCTCACTTTCATCTACTGAAACCACATAAGGTGAGTTCATACCCGTACACTTACATGTTTTTCTTAAGTTTTAAGGGGGGAATACAAGTAAAATCATCAAGAACACAATTAAACGTTTTCTAACAGATTACATCACAAAAGATGGACGTTAATCACAGACTGTTTTGGTCAACTTAAATATTTTAGTTTTCAAAACTGTTTCAGGTGCAAGTAGTTCAAACTCTTAGCTTTAAAATGGCTACTTGCACATCTCCATATGATTTTTGTACAATTTATGGTGATTTTTACAAAACTGCCTGTCATTTCAGAGGCAAACCCGGACCAGTCTGTGATTATGAACATTTTCACCTCTGTTAGAGATCACTAAA
This sequence comes from Lactuca virosa, assembly GCF_052849685.1. NCBI lineage: Eukaryota > Viridiplantae > Streptophyta > Magnoliopsida > Asterales > Asteraceae > Lactuca > Lactuca virosa. The sequence continues at coordinate 28,744,233 of NC_136427.1, forward strand.
AATCATGATAAAATTTACGAACAAACTAGACTCATATTCCAAACTCTCAAAATTTGCGGATTTGGATTTAGAGCTTTGATGATTTTTCTATAAATTTTCTAAGAACGGTAACAGAAACTGTTTTTAACGAAAAGTTGCTGTTAATTTCATATCACCTTGTAACATGTTGAGCAAGGTGTATATCTTTATGTGATTATATGTTACTGCAATATATGACATTTTGTCTTAATATTTAGACACACATCAGTTTACAAATGGATTTGGTCATATAAAATACAAAGAATAACAAGTGATTATAATCAAAGTACAATAGATACATTCAAACATTAAATAAACTATTTTGAATATAGTTTGCATACATTACCACGTACTACCCTTGGTTGATAAACTATAATAGGTATAGTTTATGATACATTACATAACACATACATTTAAAAAGGGTACATTTATACAAAGGATATTTTCATTAAGCAAGGTACGGCCATACGGTACCAAATTTTCATAACACGTAATTCCGTTAATGACTTTGTGAGACATTTACTTCAAATTACCATTAAGTCCTGTATTGTAACCAGAGTCTCCTTGAGGGAGAGGGTGATACTTGTGTATAGATCTATATTGGGTTTGACAAACCCACACCTAAACTGCATGCAACAGTTAGACCGATAGGTCTGGGGTGACAAATGTCATAACATTTCCGACGCCTGAAGAACGTCGTTTTAGGCAACCTTGGTCATAGTATGGTTATAATAAACTCACATAAAGTATTAACAAACATTGGAATTTACGGGAACTTCATTAAAATTTAACGAGTTTATGTCGATTTAAACTTGCATTGTTTTACTATAAATATGACAAATTACTTGTACATTTCGGTCTTTGGGTTTTAAGACTACATTTACACATTAAGGAAAATATTGGATTTTTCTAACACAAATACTACTTTTACAAACGAAAGGCTTTTAATAATACCAAACAAAAGCTTATGAACTCACCAACCTTTGTGTTGACACTTTTTCAAACAACTTGTATTCTCAGGAAATCATTAAACAGGTAATCAAGTGCTTTTGAGGATGGGACGCTAAGGCGTCTACTATTTCATATTTTATCAACATATTGTAATTGATTCGTAAACATGTAATTCATACAATGATGTAAATTTTTTTAATTATATATATGTTGGTTGTGTTTGCTTGAATTACTATTACAATTGCTGTTATGATACTATACATGAAGTCCTCCACCCCCGGACGTTTCCGCCATCCTTGGTTTAGGGGTGTGACAGATTGGTATCAGAGCCCAGTTTATAGTGAATTAAGTATATCAAACCACATAAGATATACAAACTATAAACACAATTGGGACTAATAGTCTCTGATTTGTGCATTTTTCAAATAAATATACATTTAGAAAATAAATGATTTTTTTTTTTTTTTTTTTAAGTATAAATACATGCATACATGCTCACATAGTGTCATAACTAGAAAAACATAAAATAAAAGAAGAGGAGTTGTACATTATGGGTATGCCTTGGTATATGTAAATCAAGTCTGGGAAGGATATAGCCTGATCAACTATATCTGTCCGGGAATTGACTTGCATATACCGGGGGATGGTCAGGATGGACAACAAATCTAACAAACCTAATAACATACTACAAAGGATACTTTAAGAACTCAAAACTAAACATTTACAAATACTATAGGAGTATTTTGTGTTACTATAATAAAAATATTTTATACTTTCATTTTACCTCATAACCCAATGTATTGGGTCAATAAAAAGTATAAAATCGTATGTATCGTAAACATACCGGAAAACAACTTAATAATATACTTTATGTATAAAAGATTTCTCTCCCTATAAATACACTTTTACTAAAAGTACATTGGTTTACGAATTATGCCAGAATCATGCCGCCAAGGAGAAGACCAAGACCTTCCAGCAACACAGCAACACCTCCTCTGCCGCCGCCTCCACAGTTTGATCCCGCGATGTTCCAGGCTGCAGTAACAGCAGCCGTAGCGGCCGCAATGTCGCAGATAGGGACCAACGGAGCTGGTGGTTCGGGATCGGGAGCTACACACTCTAACCACGGAGACAGTACGTGGCGTGCAAAAGAGTGTTCATACAAAGACTTCACAAATGGCAAACCCGACAACTTCAATGGAAGCGGGGGAGTCATCGCTTTGATGCAATGGTTTGAAAAGACCGAAGTAGTCTTTCAGGTGTGCTCTTGCCCCGAAGAGAGCAAAGTTAAGTTCGCAGCCTTCACCTTCACCAGCCGGGCCCTTACTTGGTGGAACTGCCGGATTAAGTCACTTACTCTCGAAGTGGCTAGCTCCATAACCTGGGCAGAACTAAAAACGTTGATGATGAAGGAACAAGAACTTTGGAACCTCAGGATGACGGGCTCTGACCTTGAAACCTACACCACCCGATTCAATGAATTGGCTCTCCTCTGCCCAACAATGGTTACTCCGGAGGAGAAAAAGGTGGAGCGATACCTTTTGGGACTGTCTCTCCACGTGCAAAGTAGTGTCCTGGCTTCAAGGCCAACTACTTTTGACAGTGCCAGGGAGCTGGCACAACAACTTGTTGACCACCGAGCCGGTCATAATACTACAACCACCACCACTGATAAATCAAAAGGAGGAAACAACAAAAGGAAGTTCTGGAACGAAAAGAAGAGCCAACCAGCACAGGACCCCGCTAAGAAGCAACAAATTGTTGCTGTCCATGCTGCCACTAATACTGTCACTACTGCTACCACTCCAGCACCACCGAAGCCATATGCGGGAAAACTACCTAAGTGCAACAAGTGCAACTTTCACCACAATGGTGCTTGTAGGGAGATGCACTGTAACAACTGCGACAGGAAGGGGCACACTGCTCGTTTCTGTAAAGCGCCGGCTCAACCAATCAACCAAGTCGCCAGTACGGGGGCAACCCGGACCTGCTACAACTGTGGAGACGCAGGTCACTTCAAAAGAGACTGCCCCAAAGCACAAGCCCCTAATGCTGGTGGAGTAGGAAGAGTCCTGGCAATAGGACATGGGGAAGCAGTCGAGGATCCCACGGTGGTTACCGGTACGTTTCTCCTCAATAACTCTTATGCATGCGTACTATTCGATAGTGGAGCGGAGAGGAGTTTCGTGAGCCACCAATATAAACATTTACTTGAACAAAATCCCCAATCACTAAAGGATACTTATGTAGTAGAAATGGCAAATGGGAAAGTAGAACGCACTAGCGATATATACTCAGAATGTACTCTCACTATAGACAACCATACATTTAAAATTGACCTGATGCCAGTCACCATAAAAAGCTTCGACGTAATCATCGGGATGGATTGGTTAGTTCCTCACCGTGCCGACATTCTATGTTACGAAAGGGACGTTCGCCTCAATCTACCAAATGACGAAACCCTTCTCATTTATGGTGACAAACCTAGTGCGAATTTACAAATCATCTCATGCATCAAAGCCCAAAAGTATCTCCGGAAGGAGTACCACGCCTTCTTAGCCCATGTAGTAGACAAGAAACAAGACGTGAAAGACATCAAAGACATCCCCGAAGTGTGTAACTTCCCGGATGTGTTCCCAGAGGATCTTCCTGGTGTACCACTCGCACGACAAGTCGATTTCAGAATTGACTTAATACCCGGAGCTACCCCCGTAGCCAGAGCTCCATACCGCCTCGCACCATCAGAAATGCAGGAGTTGTCCAGTCAGTTGACCGAGCTTTTGAGCAAAGGGTTCATCAGACCAAGCTTCTCACCTTGGGGAGCACCAGTCCTTTTTGTAAAGAAGAAGGACGGATCCTTTCGCATGTGCATCGACTATCGGGAACTAAACAAACTCACCATCAAAAACCGATATCCTCTACCCCGAATCGACGACCTTTTCGACCAACTCCAAGGAGCAAATTTCTTCTCAAAAATCGACCTAAGGTCAGGCTACCATCAGCTACGAGTTCAAGAAGAAGATATTCCCAAAACTGCATTCAGAACTCGCTATGGGCACTACGAGTTTGTGGTGATGTCCTTCGGTTTAACAAACGCACCTGCGGTATTCATGGACCTAATGAATAGAGTGTGTCGACCCTACCTAGACAAGTTTGTAATCGTATTCATCGACGATATCTTGATCTACTCGCGAAGCGAAGAAGAGCATCGCCTACATCTACGCCAAGTGCTAGAGACACTAAGAGCGGAGAAGCTTTATGCTAAGTTCTCTAAGTGTGAATTCTGGATTAGAGAAGTGGATTTTCTTGGACATGTGGTAAGTGAGAAAGGCATACATGTGGATCCCTCCAAGATCAAGGCAATCGAGAATTGGTCAGCACCCAAGACGCCAACCGAAATTCGACAATTCCTTGGGCTTGTTGGCTACTACCGAAGATTTATACAAAACTTCTCCAAGATTGCGAAACCACTCACCACCTTGACGCAGAAAGGTGTGATATTCAAGTGGGAAAATAAACAAGAAACTGCTTTCCAAACGTTAAAACAAGCCCTATACAGCGCACCGATCTTGTCTCTCCCAGAGGGAACCGAGGACTTCGTAGTGTACTGTGATGCTTCGAATCAAGGCCTCGGATGTGTGCTCATGCAGAGAGGGAAGGTTATCGCGTATGCATCAAGACAGCTTAAGACGCACGAGGTTAATTATACTACGCACGACCTGGAATTAGGAGCAGTGGTATTCGCTTTGAAGATCTGGAGACACTACCTCTACGGCACGAAATGCACTATCTTCACTGATCACAAAAGTCTTCAGCATATCCTCAATCAGAAAGAGCTCAACATGCGACAGAGGAGATGGGTAGAGTTGCTGAATGACTACGAGTGCGAAATTCGTTATCATCCGGGTAAGGCCAATGTAGTGGCCGATGCTCTAAGCAGGAAGGAGTACTCGGGCCGCCGAGTAAAATCCTTAACAATGACAATCCATTCCCACCTGACCATACAAATCAAGGAAGCTCAACTGGAAGCTTTGAAACCAGAAAAGGTGGCAGGAGAGACATTAAGGGGAATGGATAAAAACTTAGAAGTCAAGGATGATGGAGCACGTTATATCATGAACCGGATTTGGACACCGAAGTTCGGTGGACTCCGAGATGTCGTCATGAATGAAGCACACAAGACTCGATACTCCATCCATCCCGGGTCGGATAAGATGTATCTGGACCTCAAGAGATTATACTGGTGGCCGAACATGAAAGCTGAGATTGCTACCTATGTGAGCAAGTGCCTGACTTGCGCTAAGGTCAAAATCGAATACCAGAAACCATCCGGGCTATTACAACAGCCGGATATACCTGAGTGGAAGTGGGAACGAATAACCATGGACTTCATAACCAAGCTGCCTAAGACATCGGGCGGGCTTGACACAATATGGGTAATTGTAGACAGATTGACCAAATCAGCACACTTCCTACCAATGAAAGAAACCGACAAGATGGAGAAGCTGACTAGAACGTACATCAGAGAGATTGTACGACTCCATGGTGTGCCGATATCCATTATCTCCGATAGAGATAGTAGATTTACCTCACGGTTTTGGCAGTCCCTACAAAAATCATTGGGAACTAGGCTTGACATGAGTACGGCCTACCACCCACAAACCGACGGACAGAGCGAACGAACCATTCAAACATTGGAAGACATGTTAAGAGCTTGTGTGATAGACTTCGGTAAAGCATGGGATACCCATCTACCGCTTATCGAATTCTCCTACAATAACAGCTATCATACTAGCATCAAAGTCGCTCCATTCGAAGCTCTTTACGGTCGCAAATGCAGATCACCCCTGTGTTGGGCTGAGGTGGGGGATACACAGCTAGCTAGAGGGCAAGTCTCTAATAGCACCCTCACTGGCCCTGAAATCATAAGGGAAACTACAGAAAAGATCGTTCAAATTCGAGAGAGACTGAAAGCGTCTCGCGATCGGCAAAAGAGTTACGCAGACAAACGACGCAAACCCTTGGAATTCCAGGTGGGTGATAGAGTACTACTAAAAGTTTCCCCTTGGAAAGGAATGATACGATTCGGCAAACGCGGGAAACTAAATCCAAGGTACATCGGGCCATTCGAAATCCTTGCTAGGATTGGGCCAGTAGCATACAAACTTCGATTACCTCAGGAACTCGACAAAGTACATCCCACATTTCACGTGTCGAACCTAAAGAAGTGTTTGTCTGATGAGACACTCGTAATACCACTCGACGAAATCAAAGTTAACGAAAATCTCCACTTCGTGGAGGAACCAGTCGAAATCATGGATCGGGAAATCAAACGAACGAAACAAAGTCGTATTCCCATCGTGAAGGTACGTTGGAACGCTAAACGAGGACCCGAATTCACCTGGGAACGCGAGGATCAGATGAAACAAAAGTATCCACATCTCTTCCCAAACTCTTGAAATCCCAGTCAAAATGAAAATTTCGGGACGAAATTCCTTCTAACGGGGGGATGATGTGACAACCGTCAAATTTCGGTCAATTCAAAGTCAACAAGTCAAACCGCTCAACTCCAATAACCCTTGTATGCTAGGGTTTACGTTATGTAATCACTATACAATTCGCTATTTTAATGACAAATCATCATTTGGAAAGTTCATGTGTTTGATTTTCCTTAGCCTTAACAAGTGCTAAAAACGAACCAAAGCGATAAAACACTATTACACAATCATCGGGATTGTGTAAGACACTAAAACACGGTTTAATGGGGTTTACGAACCTTGCGTTGTGAAGCCGGACACTCAAATTAATCACAAACGAAACCTCTCTAAATCGTTTTCACTCTATCTCTTTCTATTTGAAATCTCTCCCAAATCTCTCTCAAAAGTTACTTTAACTTTTTGTAATCATTTGGGTCATCTCGACCCTTGACCGGGTCAAAAATCGCTTGAAACGGGGTAAAAACGAGTAAAATAGCTTTAAGGATCCGAAACCGAAGCTTCTGGACCGAAGCCTCGCATCCGAAGCCTCGCATCCGAGGCCTCTGATCCGAAGCGAGGGTCCGAAGGTCCGAAGCGAGGGTCCGAAGGTCCGAAGGTCCGAAGCGAGGGTCCGAAGTCCGAAGGTCCGAACCGAGGGTCCGAAGTCCGAAGCGATTTACCGGTTTTTCGACTACGACTTCGTTTTTCATTATTTTAACGTGGGATTTTCACCCAAAACTTTATTTTATAAACTAAGGCCCCAAAATATATAAATCTCCAGGGTTTTTATAAAATATATTAAAAGAATTGGTGATTGAACTAATTATTGAGGGAATATTTGCTTTTCCTTAATTTATGGCAAAAGCAAACCACTACCACCTCACTCTATGATTAGCCACTCTTTCCCACTACCCCTTGTCTCCTTAGTGGACCTTTACAGCCAATCTCCAGCTCTTCCCACGTTCTAAGAGCTGGAGGATTGATCCTCTCTCCTCATTCTCCATAAAACTCTTTCATTCTACACTTAGCAACCAAGAACACTCTCCAAAATTCTCTCATCTTTTCTCTTAACTTCAAGAACTTCAAGGCTTTCTCCAGGGATTTCTTTCTTCAATTAGTAAGTATCTCCATCATTCACATAATTATTAAACTCCATTCTACTCAAATCATTGATATCTTACACAAGTTCCATCTTATTCGGTGTTAGATTCTCGAATCATCAAGACATCTTCTTAGTGTTCTTGAGTTGAACACTTCCTCTCTCTCACTTTCATCTACTGAAACCACATAAGGTGAGTTCATACCCGTACACTTACATGTTTTTCTTAAGTTTTAAGGGGGGAATACAAGTAAAATCATCAAGAACACAATTAAACTTTTTCTAACAGATTACATCAGAAAAGATGGACGTTAATCACGGACTGTTTTGGTCAACTTAAATATTTTAGTTTTCAAAACTGTTTCAGGTGCAAGTAGTTCAAACTCTTAGCTTTAAAATGGCTACTTGCACATCTCCATATGATTTTTTTACAATTTATGGTGATTTTTACAAAACTGCCTGTCATTTCAGAGGCAAACCCGGACCAGTCTGTGATTATGAACATTTTCACCTCTGTTAGAGATCACTAAAAATCATGATAAAATTTACGAACAAACTAGACTCATATTCCAAACTCTCAAAATTTGCGGATTTGGATTTAGAGCTTTGATGATTTTTCTATAAATTTTCTAAGAACGGTAACAGAAACTGTTTTTAACGAAAAGTTGCTGTTAATTTCATATCACCTTGTAACATGTTGAGCAAGGTGTATATCTTTATGTGATTATATGTTACTGCAATATATGACATTTTGTCTTAATATTTAGACACACATCAGTTTACAAATGGATTTGGTCATATAAAATACAAAGAATAACAAGTGATTATAATCAAAGTACAATAGATACATTCAAACATTAAATAAACTATTTTGAATATAGTTTGCATACATTACCACGTACTACCCTTGGTTGATAAACTATAATAGGTATAGTTTATGATACATTACATAACACATACATTTAAAAAGGGTACATTTATACAAAGGATATTTTCATTAAGCAAGGTACGGCCATACGGTACCAAATTTTCATAACACGTAATTCCGTTAATGACTTTGTGAGACATTTACTTCAAATTACCATTAAGTCCTGTATTGTAACCAGAGTCTCCTTGAGGGAGAGCGTGATACTTGTGTATAGATCTATATTGGGTTTGACAAACCCACACCTAAACTGCATGCAACAGTTAGACCGATAGGTCTGGGGTGACAAATGTCATAACATTTCCGACGCCTGAAGAACGTCGTTTTAGGCAACCTTGGTCATAGTATGGTTATAATAAACTCACATAAAGTATTAACAAACATTGGAATTTACGGGAACTTCATTAAAATTTAACGAGTTTATGTCGATTTAAACTTGCATTGTTTTACTATAAATATGACAAATTACTTGTACATTTCGGTCTTTGGGTTTTAAGACTACATTTACACATTAAGGAAAATATTGGATTTTTCTAACACAAATACTACTTTTACAAACGAAAGGCTTTTAATAATACCAAACAAAAGCTTATGAACTCACCAACCTTTGTGTTGACACTTTTTCAAACAACTTGTATTCTCAGGAAATCATTAAACAGGTAATCAAGTGCTTTTGAGGATGGGACGCTAAGGCGTCTACTATTTCATATTTTATCAACATATTGTAATTGATTCGTAAACATGTAATTCATACAATGATGTAAATTTTTTTAATTATATATATGTTGGTTGTGTTTGCTTGAATTACTATTACAATTGCTGTTATGATACTATACATGAAGTCCTCCACCCCCGGACGTTTCCGCCATCCTTGGTTTGGGGGTGTGACAGAGATCATCCTTGGTGGGACGGCTCATGACTGGTTGACCTCCTCCTAATCTGGTTGTAGCGCCGTCGGTTTGAACAGGTGTAAGTACTGGGACATGTGGTCCTTCTTCTACGGATCGCCATACATCTCTACCAAGTCTTCTCAAGTACCTTTCCATTCTTTGTGACCAGTGATGATATTCATTTGCTACCAGTATTGGGGCTCGGTTAGAACCACCAACACTGTTGGAAACATTCAGAGATAACGATTGAGCCATTTTGAAGTTGTTTTTTTTAGAGATGAGCTTAAGTGGTATAGAAAGCCTTTTGAAAAAAAAAATCAGAGTTCCGTTTTCAAAAAGCAACCACTATGGCTCTGATACCAATTGTAGAGACCCATTTTTATAACGAACGGTGAGTGCGGAAGAAGGATATCTCGAGATTAATCGTGTTTTTGTAAGTATGAACACCAAGAACATATTATGAGTTCATAAGAAAAGACCAAGAACAAGAGAGAATAATCATAATATTGCATGAAGAACATGGTGGAGAGAAACTCTCCCTGGGTGGGAGAACCCACCACTTTCTCTCTCTAGAGATTACATTGTGAGAAAAGTGTAACTCTAAGAAAAGTAAATGAGCTAGCTAAAATAATACATGACCAACTCTCCCTTTATATAGGAGGGAGAGTATTTACACCATAAATACAATAAAGGGAAAATACAACCTAATAAACACTCATTATTTGTGGAGCATTTCCATGCACCAACAAGTACAAAATAATGGATTTCAAAATTCTGATCCTATGTTGAGTGTAGGAGAGCTACATTGAGCGCAAGGGAGATACATAGAGCATATGTATGCCTACGCTAGGTGTAGCATCGCTGTTTGCATAAAACCCTATATTTTGGGTTTGGGCACTATTTAAGCATCTCTAACTATTAGTGTTTCTAAATATAAGCCTTCATCTTTTAAAGAATGAAACCCTAGCCTCCATTTCTCTCTCTTCCCTCATTTTTCTTGATGTGGGTGCCATTTTGGGAGTGTTCAACAAGTTCATCATTCTTTGGATATTGAGTGAGTGTTTCCATAAGAGATTCAAACTCTTGTTCATCTTGAGGGTCGTTCTAAGTCATCAAGCTCCCAACTTTTTGATTTAAGCTTCGTAGATCATTCATTTTATGGTCTTTAAGTCCCTTTTGAGGTTTTGTTAGGAGTTCAAGGAAGAACTCTAGATAAAGCTTGCGAATTTATCATTCTAGGATGTCCTTGGAGTGTTCTATCTTTTGGAGCTGGAGGTTGGACTTGTTTTGATGTCATGTATGGGTTCAAGGTCATATTTTCATCATTTTTGACCTAGAAGGGTGTGGGGCATGAATATCCATAAAGTTTTGATTTTTATGACTCATTTTTTTAGTATAATCGACTTTTGGATAGTGTGGGATATTAGTTAAGCGGATTAAGAACTTAACCAAATGGTTGGTTTTGCACACAGTATACACTGAGCGTAACATTGTGCTACGCTGAGGGTAGGGATGAAGTAATTTGACTATTTTGTATTTTCGTGCTATGCTGAGCATAGATGAGCTAGTCCAAGCGTAGGTATGTCTACGCTAAGTGTAACACCAGACAGTTAACTTTTAACTATTTTGTCTTTTTGGTCAAGCTTGATAGGATATGAGTTTTGGACGAAGGATTAGACTCCGATTTTTAATAGGTGATACATGCTCACGATTTCTCCAATATTGACCCGCGTTCGAGGCGTGTGGACTTTTAGTTGTATTCAAATAAGTTTCTCATTATGCCACATATCCCATTGTATATCCTTTTCATGTTAAAATAGTGTAACATCCCCCTCCGGCACATATCACAATATTGTCCACTTTGGGTTCCTAGTAAGAAAACTTCCCAGGGGTTCAACCTTCCCTAAATTGCTCTCGTGTAGGCATGCTTAACTGCAGAGATCTTATGGGATCTTCTACCCTCACAATTTTAAAACTCGTTGTGACAGGAAAGGTATCCCCACTCCTTATAAGGAATGCTTAGTTCTCCTTCCCACCCGATGTGAAATTAGGTGCAACCCACCTAAATTGTAATACCTATTGATTTGGGCTAGACAAATAAGCGACAAAATTAATTTTAGATTGAAGATTATGTAAAACAAAAAAATCTTAACCAAATTTATAGTATATGTGACAAGGATTATGGACATATAAAGAACTTTTAAATCCGACTTCGTATTAAGAAGCTATTCTTATTAGAAGTTTCGTGATTAAAACGACACAACTATGTTTGTCATAAAAAAAGAAAATTTTAGACAGTGTAACACCCAGAATCTAGAAGATCAATTGTGGAATAAATCCCCTTTTCTAAGGACCAATTCATCGATTTGATGGTGGGCAACTCGACGTGTTGGAGGCTTTTGGGACACGCGTTTTTAGGGACCAACTCGGCGAGTTGGTGAAGGAAACTCGAGGAGTTTGACGCTGATTGAGAAACGCTAATTTTAGGGTTTTGCACCATATTTAAACACCTTAAGTCCTAGGTGTTGGCCTCATTCCCAGCCTCCATAACCCCTAACCCTAATCTCGAAACCCTAGAGCCTCCTTGAGTGTTGTGAGCTCATTGTGGGTGTGTTTTGGTGCGTTTGAAGCTCATTGAAGGAAGAGAAGCTTGGTGCAAGGTGGTGGTTCAAGTAAGATCTTTCAGATCTTGATTCCCTGCTCCATTTCCATCATATTTCGGGTATAAAGTTCTAACCTTGCTTAATATTTTCTTAGATCTCTTCTTGGGTTGGATTGTATGCTTTTAGTCATGGATGGGTGGTTGACAGGGAAGTAGAAGTCCCAAGTGTTTATTCTTTCAGATCTATGATCTTCATGAGCTCTTTTGGCATAAAGATGCCAACTTTATGGGTTTAATAGCTTCATGCATCCATTAAGTCTTTCATTTAGCCTTTTTTGAGCTTTTGAGCTCCTTCTAGTCATGCTTAAGCGTAAAGATGGAAACTTTACGTGGCCATCTAGCCTTATGGGTTCAGATCTGTATTTTGGGGTAATATCTTTGATGATTAAGTGCTTAATGGTTAAGCCCTCACTCTTTTAAGTCTAGGGTTTGGGATTGGATCGCTTTAGATGGTTCCTAGGGGTAAAGTTGGAAACTTTACCATTCTTGATCTCATATTGGTCGAGACCTGAGTGGTGGAGTCCCTGGAGTCGATAATGTTGACTAAATGTATTAAGGTGTTGGGTCTCAGGCGAACTCGGCGAGTCGCTTGGTCAACTCGGCGAGTTGTTTTGGTTTTTGCCGTTTCTGAGTTGATGTAGAACTCGGCGAGTAGATTAGATAACTCGTCGAGTTCGGTCCATATGGATTATGGATCTTGTCCTTTTGGATTATCTCTTTGACCAATGTTGTCCCAAGGAGTGCTTGAGGTAATTTGAATTGTATCTAAGGAAAATATAGGCTTAGGATAAGGCCCATATGGGATTGGGCCTAATTTAGAAAATTGGGCCATTAGTGGGCCTTTGTGAATCCTTTGGTTTTGGGCTTGAGAGTTTGAGTTATTAATAGGCCATCAGAACACAAAGTGTTGGACTAGAGAGAATGGTTGGGCCTTCAGGCAAGGCCATGTAAGGGGTTTGGGCACAATTTGGAAAATTGGGCCAGTGATTGATTTGTGGGCCTTTGGGCCTTCCAGACTGTAGATGGGTCATAAATTTGGACAAGGTTAGGTAGGGGGAAAATGGTCCTTTTACCCCAGGCATGGAGTTGTGGTTTGGATTGTAACTCAATTGTTAATTAGGTGTCATTTTGTTATTAATAGTTCAGGGATCAGTCAGCCTGCAGCAAGGAGTTCTCTTTAAGATTAAGCAGTGCAAGGTGAGTCTTCTCACCATATCCATGGGTCGAAGGCACCAATGTCGGCCCATTATGTGTTATGTGGTATGCTAGTTGTCTCTGTGATACTTGCATGGAAGACCTCGGGGGGAGGCCGAGGCAAATGGATGTAGAACCATGAGGGAAAACCCATGGCATTCTAGGTAAAGACCATGGGGGAGCCCATGACATAATAGATAAAAAACCATGGGGGAGCCCATGGAACATATATATATATATATATATATATATATATATGTGTGTGTGTGTGTGTGTGTGTGTGATAGTCTGTGATTGTATGTGTATGGTATTTTGGGGAACTCACTAAGCTTTGTGCTTACAGTTTTCAGTTTATGTTTCAGGTACTCCGGGTTTCAAATGGAAGAGCTCGGGATGATTGCAGAGCACACACCACATGTTTCCGCATATTGTGAATTACTCTGGTTAATTGATGTTGTGCTAAATATTGGTTACTCTAGTTTTATGAAAACAATTTGTGTCGTGATTTTGGGCCGTTAGAGCCTTGGTTTGAGGGATTCGGATATACTCTCGGGTGTGTCTGAACTCAAACTAAGGAATTGGTAAAGTTTTCAAAAGAAAATTATTTTTAAGAAAATAGCTTCCTAAGATAAGAAAATGGTGTGGTGCATGCACTCAGCTGAGCTCAACTAAGTTTTCCCAAAATACCGATACATGTTATCCGTTATGATTTGAATTATGGATCTGTGAATCGCATGCTAGTTAGGGCTAAGGATCTTCTCAGTGCTTGCATGATAGAATACTAGGGGAGATGCCTATGTATGTATATTGTATGAGCTGGTAGACTTTCATGCTAGTGTTGAATACTTAGTAGTAGTTTGATCTGATATGGGATACCTTGTTGTATTGGGTGCATTGGATGCTATGCTGAGATGGGAATATCTATTAGAATCAGTAATTGCTAAGTGTATGCTATAAAAATTGTATATGGTTAGGATTTTATTGCCTTAGAATAATGGATTTGGTCTTATTTCATGTTCCTTGTCTGGTTGTGGTCCTAGGGTAGAGTCTGTTATTCGACAGTCTATTTGATCCTGTTCTGTGTATAATTTGCATGCTTAAGGCAACCGGCAGTAAGGGTGGAATTTCTTGCATCAATGATAGTGTGTGGGGTGAAATTTCTATGATAATTCTATGGATTGGAGTGTTACTACACGAATGATGTTTGCTTTGTGCTTTGTGGAACTCTTGGATGATGGGAGTCAGCTACTAAGTGAATATGACGGTATTCATGAGGTGGATGACTGGCATTATGAAGAGTTCTTCAACAGCTGATGGCAGGGTGAGGTCGGGAACCTAGGGGGAGCCTAGGTGGTGCTTTGGTGGGTTTTGTGTTGCTGTATAGTTAGTGCATCAGTGGAGTAGGCGACTTAGAGGATTCAGTATGATCCTTGAGGAAAGTATGGGTAGGTGTGGAAGGTAGTATTGGGCCCGTACTACTAAAAGCACAGGATCCATACTCGAATCGGGGAAAGTCTTGGAGAATCAAAGAAGCTTTGGGCTTGGTGGGAAGAGGTCGGTAGTGAGTTCGGTGAAGATGTTGTTGATGTTATGTCATGGGATGACTTCTCGACCAGGTTCCAAGCTGAGTTTGCTTCGGCGATAGAGGTACAACAGTTGGCACGAGTGTTTCGAGATCTCCGCCACACTACTAAGACTGTGGCATAGATCACTGCCAAGTTCCGGGGGAGGGCTTTATTGGTACCACAATATGCAGCAGATGAGAAAATGAAGAAGGTGAGGTACCATGATATGCTGCGGGATGACATCATTGAGTTTGTGAGTATTTCAGGGTGCGAGACCCTGAATGATATGGTTTCAAGAGCCCGAGAGTAGGAGATCGATTTGGAGCACCTCAGGAAGATGGGATCAAATATGGTGCATATATTGGGGGGTCCCGGGAAGAGACCCAAGACTTCTGATCAGCATAAGGCCAGCAGGGTCGGGGTCAGTGCAACACGTGTGGGATACTGCATGATGGTGTTTGTTCGTTCCAGTGGTTGGGGTTGCTACAAGTGTGGCAGGCTTGGTGACATTAACTGGGATTGTCCTCCGGGGGGAGCCTGTTATATTTTCACTGCGATCAGCTGGGCCACAAGAAGGCCGACTGTTCGTTGTTGAGGGGAGGAGCAGTGAGTGTTCCTGCTACAACTACTTTGAGGATCACCGATAGACGCGAGGGCAAGGCAGGAGTCTCAATGGAAAAGAGTCTGGTTTTGCTGTGTCAGACGGGGGAGGCTAGGAATCTAGCAAGAAATATTGCGAGTTTGTATCTTTTTCTTTACTTTCGGGTTATATATTGGTATTTATGTTGTTGGAATCTTGCATCAGTTTGGGTAAGCATATATTTTGTTTATTTCTCTGCTTATGTTGGGTTATATCTTCAAGAAATGTTATATGCCATTTGCATGCCATGAATCTCTAGTAGAGTAGCATGAGATCATTTCAAGAGCATTGTGCGGAAGATTAGGGTCGGGATTCCGCGAGTTAGTTATCCAGTATCGACAGGATCTAGTGGTTTTAGCAATTATGCTTGCATTAGCTTTTGGAGGTACCGATGGAAGTGGTTTGTTGCTGAGGTTTTGTCGGAGTATCTGTTATTTGGACTCCAGGATTTGAGTGTTTTCATTTTAAGCATCTGGGGTTATCAGTAATAATGGGATTCGGGAAGTGTTCAACCGGTTTTCAGGGGTTGTTTATTCTTTGGAAGTGTCAGAGGAGCTTTATATTTTTCTGGGTTGCAGTCGGTCAGAATCCAACAGTTCTTTGGTTTTGGAAGTGGGATAAGGTCCGTCAGTTCAAGGGGGGGGGTATTGTTTAGTCGCCATCGTGAGAGATCGGGAAGTAGGTATAGTATTATGGGAAGTGATCTGGATTATCAGGTTGGTGGAGATTTCAAGGGTATCCGTCAGGGTTCAGAAATCGGGTGATCAATGAATTTGGTTAGTGATGGATCACTAGCATTGGTAGGCACTGGTTTTCAGCAGATCGGTCATTAGAGGGTAAGAACGATTGGGAATCCTTTAATTCTCGTGTGCTGTAAGGGCTTAGTCGAGTCAAAGTGGGGGAAAACCGTTCAGGTATTCGGGACAAAAGCAAGTACGAAACTAGGATGAGTTTCGCATCCCCATCCGGGGGAAGGCGACCCAATTGGCTTTCTGGATTGAGGAATGTGTGAGTTGGGAGTTCGGGAAATTTCCTAACACTGGGTTCGCGTATTCTTGATGTTTGATGGCAGGCTTTGGGGGACCTAGGTTGGTGTTCCAGTTAAGACTCGATTTCAGCTCAGGTGTTGGGTCGAGTTCGTGCTCGACATTGGATGTGTTCGAATTGATAATTTAGTGGTAAGGATTTGGGTGACAGTCGTGGTAAGGTGGAAGTATTGTAAGACTGCGAGGTGGTCTGTACCATTCACTAGTTAACATATAGTGTAGAAGTGTTGTAAGACTGTGGGGTGGCTCGTAGCATTCACTAGCGGTCAAATAGAGTAGGAGTATTGTAAGACTACGGGGTGCCCCGTAGCATCCACCGGTCCCTATGCAACGGGGAGATTGTGGCAAATCTGTGACTTGCTCATGGATTTCTTCAGATGGTTTAGGCCAGGGTGGGTCTGTTTGCAAGGCTGTGGGAGGGCCACAGCAGGTTCAGAATTAGGAATTGGTAGGTCGTGGGATACCAGGTATAAGGTAAGACTACAGTTGGTTCTATAGCGTTAAGTTTAGCATTGGGTTTGGTGTCGAGATGGTTCAGGTAATAATTTCCAATCGAGGTTTCCTTTCGGAAGTCGCATGGGGTGACTGGATGAGTGCGTTTTGGCTCAGCAACCGAGCAGGAATCCGGTATTTCAGATTGTTGGCAGACAAGTTGGAACCAGGGAGGTCTCGGTTGCTTTCGAAAGCAGTTAGAAGGCGGCGTGGTGCTCTGGGCAGTAGTTATAATTTGAGGTTTCGTGTGACAGTGGGGTAACTGGTTGATTGAGATATGCTAAGTCACTCGTAATGGGATTAAATAATCTCAGAGTAATTGATTTGACCATTTTGTGCAACTCTCATCTGAGTCTAACCATTACCGGGATAAATCTTCTACTCGAAGGATTATCTGAGCCTTCTGTCAAGTATAAGTGTTCTGTAGTAGTATTTGGCCAGTGACATTGTTCCCTTGGAAGCAGAGATGTGATTGGGGATCGGAAGCATTTTGTTGGTACAAAACTCGATGAGGTTGGCATTGTGGCGGTTCGACATGAGAGGTCTGACATGAGTCAGACCATTGAGACTTTAGGTTTCGGAATTCAGGTGAGATAGGATTGGGTTTTATTTAAGGAATTATGTTTTTGTTCTTCATCGGGCTTGAAGAACTATCCAATGGATGGTTTTAGTAGATCTGGATAGGCCGTTGTATGGGTAGAGTTGGAAGTGCTATGTTTGGTATATTATTCGTTGAGAGTTTGACATGGAGTTGTTTCAGCGTGGATGGTTTGTCGGGGAGTCAGCCCATAATAGGTTTCAGGTCTCAGAAAGGTAGAAGTGGTATGCAGGGGCTGAAGGTTTGATTATTTTTTTCGGGATGGAAGTTTTGGTTTAGGTTTCGGGTGTCTTGGGAAGATTGTCTTATGTGCAGAATTTTCGATTGTGTTCCTCAGATTGTTGTTTGATATTAGTGTTAATAAGGAGCGATTTCGAGGAGGAAATCTAATTTAAGTGGGGGAGAGTTGTAACACCCGGAATCTAGAAGATCAATTGTGGAATAAATCCCCTTTTCTAAGGACCAACTCGTCGGGTTGATGGTGGGCAACTCGACATGTTGGAGGCTTTTGGGACACGCATTTTTATGGACCAACTCGGTGAGTTGGTGAAGGAAACTCGACGAGTCGGACGCTGATTGAGAAACCCTAATTTTAGGGTTTTGCACCATATTTAAACACCTTAAGTCCCAGGTGTTGACCTCATTCCCAGCCTCCATAGCCCCTAACCCTAATCTCGAAACCCTGGTGCTTCTTTGAGTGTTGTGATCTCATTGTGGGTGTGTTTTAGTGTGTTTGAAGCTCATTGAAGGAAGAGAAGCTTGGTGCAAGGTGGTAGTTCAAGTAGGAGCTTTCAGATCTTGATTCTCTGCTCCATTTCCAGCACATTTCGGGTATAAAGTTCTAACCTTGCTTAATATTTGATTAGATCTCTTCTTGTGTTGGATTGTATGCTTTTAGTCATGGATGGGTGGTTGATAGGGAAGTAGAAGTCCCAAGTGTTTATTTTACAGATCTATGATCTTCATGAGCTCTTTTGGCATTAAGATGTCAACTTTATGGGTATAAGGGCTTCATGCATCCATTAAGTCTTTCATTTAGCCTTTTTTTAGCTTTTGAGCTCCTTCTAGTCATGCTTAAGCGTAAAGATGGAAACTTTACGTGGCTATCTAGCCTTATGGGTTCAGATCTGCATTTTGGGGTATTGTCTTTGATTATTAAGTGCTTAATGGTTAAGCCCTCACTCTTTTAAGTCTATGGTTTCGGTATGGACCCCTTTAGGTGGTTCCTAGGGGTAAAGTTGGAAACTTTACCCTTCTTGATCTCATATTGGTCGAGATCTGAGTGGTGGAGTCCCTGGAGTCGATAATGTTGACTTAATGTATTAAGGTGTTGGGTCTCGGGCGAACTTGGCAAGTTGGTTGGTCAACTCGGCGAGTTGTTTTGGTTTTTCTCGTTTCTGAGTTGATGTAGAACTCAGCGAGTTGATTAGACAACTCGGCGAGTTGGGTCTATATGGATTATGGATCTTGTCCTTTTGGATTATGTCTTTGACAAACTTTGTCCCAAGGAGTGCTTGAAGTAATTTGAATTGTATCTATGGAAAATAAGGGCTTAGGATAAGGCCCATATGAGATTGGGCCTAATTTGGAAATTTGGGCCATTAGTGGGCCTTTGTGGATCCTTTGGTTTTGGGCTTGAGAGTTTGAGTTATTAATAGGCCATCAGAACACAAAGTGTTGGACTAGAGAGAATGGTTGGGCCTTAAGGCAATGCCATATAAGGGGTTTGGGTGCAATTTGGAAAATTGGGCCAATGATTGATTTGAGGGCCTTTGGGCCTTCCAGAGTGTAGTTGGGTCATAAATTTGGACAAGGTTAGGTAGGGGTAAAATGGTCCTTTTACCCCAGGCATGGAGTTATGGTTTGGATTGGAACTCAATTGGTAATTAGGTGTCATTTTGTTATTAATAGTTCAGGGATCAGTCAGCCTGCAGCCAGCAGTACATGGTGAGTCTTCTCACTATATCCATGGGTCGAATGCACGAATGACGACCTTTATGTGTTATGTGGTATGATAGTTGTCTCTGTGATACTTGGATGGAAGACCCCGGTGGGAGCCCGAGGCAATTAGATGTCAGACCATGAGGGAAAGCCCATGGCATTCCACGTAAAGACCATGGGGGAGCCCATTGCATAATAGATAAAGACCATGAGGGAAGCCCATGGCACCTATATGTATGTGTGTGATAGTCTGTGATTGTATGTGGTATGGTATTTTGGGGAACTCACTAAGCTTTGTGCTTATGGTTTTCAGTTTATGTTTCAGGTACTCCGGCTTTCAAATGGAAGAGCTCGGGATGGTTGGAGAGCACACACCACATGTTTCCGCATATTATGAATTACTCTGGTTAATTAATGTTTTGCAAAATATTGGTTACTTTGGTTTATGGAAACAATCTGTATCAGTAATTTATTTATTTAAAAACAAAATTTTTTGTGTCTCGATTTTTGGCCGTTATAGATAGGGTGCTTATCAGCCTAAGTAATCTAAACAAAAGTCTTAGTAATCGTAAAACCAAAAGCGTGCATATATACAGAAAGCTCAAATCTGACTTCATAGGAGGAAGTTATGAATTTTCTAATATATCAGCGTAATAGTGTTAGCATAGAATTCGTATTTTAGATCATTTATTTTTAACCGAAACAACCTAAACGAGAGTCGAAGATTTGGTTAATAGGAATCCGTCGAGATAAAGACAGTCGATAATGGATGTCATATGAAAAAAATATGAATTTTAAATGGATATTAGCAGTGTAAGGCTTGTAAAATAATAAATAGAAAATAAATTGAGAATTAGCTGACTGAGTCTAAATAAAAGTTGTAGGTCTCATCGATAGCTACGCGTCGATATAAACAACGTCAAAAATGGAGCTCGTATGAGAAACATATGAAATTTTGAAAAAAAATTAACATTTTGCACGCACTAACAAGGGGCGTGGACCACCAGTTTTTTGACACTTGTCAACACCAGATGCATCCCACCTATGTTGGGCGTAACACTATCCATACGCTAGACATAGCCTCCCCTGATAGCCTATATATAAGATGCAAACTTTTCCTCATTCCCTCACAAATTCACTTCCAATCCCTCAGAAATCTCTCTAGCTTTTAAGTATGATTTTTCCCAACTTTTTGAATATTTTAGTTTAGTCTTTGGAGCTCTAGGAGCCCGAGAAGAAGGAGTATTCAGGTCGGAGTTCTTTCTATACAATTTCGCAGTTTCAGCTAAAAGTCTCTCTAACTTAAGCTACACTTAATTTATTTCAAGTGTAACTTATATTATTCGTAGTCGTTACTATAAACCTATAAATAAGATTTATCACTAATTCCAAGTCATCATGCTGATTGATCTACTTGTGGGGATGGTGTCTACGCTGGATTTAGTGGGGTGTTTAAAGTGGCATTTCTAAACAGTATAGTCTATATACCAAATAGACCCTACCTCCGATATGATCCTACTTGGTTGTTCCTTACTTGATTGATCTTGATGTAGACATTAGGATTTGTGAGGAATATAGACTATCATTATTCACCAAGAAGATTAGACTAAGACTCAGTATTAATTGTACCCATGTCTCGTCAAAAGAAAAGTAGAGGTGTTAGGCGAAGCGCTGCCGAAATCACAAGCCATCCACTTGTATCAAGTGAGTGCATAGTTACTTTCATCTTACACATATATGAAGTATTTAGATAATTGAATGTTATATGTGCTTATATGCAAAGATATTATGTGTTAGATGAAATATTATAAATTGTATATGTTTTATGTCGTGTATGTATTTTCATGAATATAATACATCGGGTAATGAAGGGTAACGAGGGATTAGAATGATAAGATTTCATAGTATGATGCAGGTTAAGAAGCCATAGTTTCATGAGAAACAAAACTGATAAAATGTTGATATGAGATGAAAGATGAAAATTACAACATGATGTAACGACTTTAATAGTA
This sequence comes from Lactuca virosa, assembly GCF_052849685.1. Classification (NCBI taxonomy): domain Eukaryota; kingdom Viridiplantae; phylum Streptophyta; class Magnoliopsida; order Asterales; family Asteraceae; genus Lactuca; species Lactuca virosa. Next base: position 28,765,743 of record NC_136427.1, read on the forward strand.
CTAGTGTACAAACGATGTAGAAATCGTACTAGTATACTAACAATGTACCAATGGTACTAGTGTACTAATGATGTCAGAATGGTACTAGTGTACTAATGATATATTCATCTAATAGAGTATAGGTGATGACCACCAGACTATTCAAGACAGACACGTGGAACATAGACATGTTTATAACCTATAGGTGAAGGACTTTGTGCCCATTTGATGTACTCTACTTCCTACTGACATGTATTGCAGAGAAATCCATGAAACAATACTATCAGCAATGAGGATTATGATGATCCTTAGGAATGAATATGTATGGGAGCCTATTGACATGTATTGTAGAGAAATCATTGAAATAATATTGTCAGTAACGATGAGTATGATGACCCTTAGGATAGATCCTTAGGGATGAATATAGAAGACGACAAGGGTGGGTAATCGGGTTAATTGTTCGATAATTAAGCATACTAACTATATTATTGTGGGTTGAAAATCCTATGTACTCACCAGGTTTCCCAACCTGACCCACTCAATTGTGTTGTATCACATGTAACAGTATATAGGTAATGATGTTTGGACCGATTAGAGATTCGAGGAAATATAAGCCATAGTATAAAGGATATAGTAAGTCATGTAATGACTACGTTTATGCTTTTGTTTCTTCTATCAGTTATGAAATCCCATGTTTTAATAAATTAATGGAAAACATTTATTCGGAAATACTTTTTAAGTGACAAATTCCGCATTTATAAATAAACTTTGTTTTAAAATAACCAAAAATAAAAAGGTCTTTTCTGACAATGAAAATGGGATGTCACAGTTGGTATCAGAGCATTAGTTTAAGCAAACTAGGAATATTTGAGGATTTCTAGACTTAAACTTTGAAGGCTAAGAAAGGATTGTGAGGAGTGTGTCCATTTTATTTTAGGGCATATACTAACACAAGCACTGAAATACTTTAGGATAAGATTCCTAATTTGTTGTATGTCCTAAATGATCTATAGCATGCTTTAGGTTGCCTAAATTGCTATTACTTGAATAGATCAAAGGTTTGTTGTCTACCTAGGTTAGGAAATTTTATGAGTTTAGCATTCTAAACATATAAACTAATGTATTAAAATTAACATATAACTTTTCAGAGTGATATGGAGGATTATGTGTCTAAACTTAACAAAACTCTTCCCTATATTAATATTCTCGCGATGCTAGTATCACGGGTGATTGTTCTGGGGAAACAGAATGCCATGATGTGGACTCATGGCGAACTAAGCAAATGGAGAAAAGAATGAGGCTTACAATAATGAATGATACCTATCGAAAGAAATCATGAATAAATAACTATAGAGTACTATCGTACTTTTAGAGTACGTTTGATAAATAGTATGTCTGGTACAAGAGAAGTACACTTTTGTCTTGGAGGGAAGATAAAACTTTTTGGTGAAATCCTTGAAGTCTTGCAATCATCTGACGTTTCTACCGCCAACTAAGTCAAAATAGAATTGTTGTTGAAGATACGAATGGAAGAAATCCTAATCGATTCTAGGAATATTTGTTGTATATCATTATTTCGACACATTCGTTTGTGTTAAATCATTTTGTGATTCTAGGAATAGGAATTGGAGACTGCGACGCAATTCTTGGGCCGAGTATGAGTAGGTGTCAAAGGTAGTAGAGGCCTATACTACCGGAAGTACCAGACTTGCACTTGGATCGGGAAGAGTCACAATGTTAGCAATGCACTAATAGTGTAACTCGTTTTGTTCATTTCCATCGTTACCTTTGTTTTGGTAATGATTATGAAGATATATGTTATTTCGACCATAGTGGTCATATCAAATCAAGTCTGAATAGTATAAATCGGAAAAGCGAATTACTCGGTTCAAAGAACCATGTTCGATGTACGTCCGACTTTAGTTAAATGATTGAAGGGAATGATAATTGAAGCGATCGATAGAAGTATCACGGTAATCAATAAAGACTAAACAACCTGTAGCTAGAATTGCTACCAACTATAAAGAGATTATATCATATTAGAAGATGAAGGAAGGTATCTTCCATTCTAGAGTGTCACTCTAAGAAACCCGAGTCTAGCCATTACATCATACGATGAAAGTTCATTAGACCATGACTCACTAGACTGCTATAACAGTCGAAGTGAAAAAAACCTTATCTTATGTTAAGTCTATTCTAGAAGGAGAAGGGGTCTCCGATGAAGATCGAATTTAGAATGAAGAGCAGGTGCAAGATTGAGCACCACCAGTAATTAATAAGTCCAAGAATTACAAACTCATTTGAAATGACAAAAGAGTTACAGTTATCACCTATGATGGAAAGGTACCGTGCAAAGTCATTATACAAGCCATGTTTTCCTTATGATTTCGAGACGTAATCATCCTAAGGGGGAGATAATTGTAACACATGTAGGTTTGAGTTAGACAAATAAGAGATTAAATGACTTTTTGATAGAAGATTATTTAGAATAATCTTAACCAAAGTTATAGTATATGTGACAAGGATTTCTTACATATAAAGAACTCTGAAATCCAAATTCATATGAATAAGTTATGCTTCTTTAAAGTTTCTTGATTAAAACGACACGACTATGCGCGTCATAAAAAAGAAAATTTTAGAGAGGTTGTTTATTAGCCCAAGTAATTTAAACGAAAGGCGTAGTAATCGTAAAATCGAGAGCGTGCATATACAGAACGCTCAATTCTGACTTCGTAATAGGAAGTTATGATTTTTCTAATATTTCAACGTAATAGTGTTGGCACAGAAATCGAATTTTAGATTGGTTAAGTTTTAGCCAAACCAAAACTAAACGAGAGTTGACGATCTTATTAACAGGAATCCGTAAATATAAATACAGTCGAGAACGGATGTTGTATGAAAAAGATATGAATTTTAAATGGGAATTAGCACTCTAGGCATTCTAAAATAACAAATAAAAAATAAAGTGAGAATTAGCCGATGGAGTATAAATGAAAGTTGTAGATCCCGTCGATAGCTACGCGTGGATATAAAGAACGTCAAAAACGGCACTCTTCATGGCACACTAGCAAGGGGACATGGACCACTAGTTTTTTGACATGTATCAACAACATATGCATCAAGAAGCAATATTTAGGTTGGAGTTCTGTCCATCCAATTTCCTGATTTTAGCTATGCTTAATTTATTTCAAGTGTAACTTATATTTATGTTCAGAGTTGATATTATGAATATATAAATAAGATTTATCACTAATTCCAAGTCATCATGCTTATTGATCTACTTATAGGGATGATGTCTAGGCTGGATTTAGTGAGGTGTTTAAAATGGCATTTCCAAACAGTATACTCTATATACCAAACATACCCTACCTCCGATATGATCCTACCTTGTTGTTCCTTACTTGATTGATCTTAGGGATTTAGGTAAAACAAACAAACTTAAAACACGTAAGTTCAAGGATGCCCTAGATAACCCTAATATGGATATAATAATAATATTTCTAGTTGGTAATTATCCAACTCCTTATTTATCTACATGTGATATTCTAGAAACCCTAGAGTATCCCCAAAAATTGTCCAACCTTGTTGAGTATTTGAGATATTGAAACTGATTTGGCATTTCTGTTAAAAATTGAAGACTTTTTAATCTTGATATGGTTTTTAGTTATTTAGCTCATGTTTTATTTTCCTATGTCTATATATATATATATATATATATATATATATATATATATATATATATATATATATATAGCCATTAGCCTAGCTTCTTAGGTAAGCTTTTTCCTCAAAAGGTTTCTTTGTATGTCCAATTTCGAAATCAATGATATACAAAAACTTTGACATATTACTTGCAACATTATGGTGATTGCTTCATGATTGTTCTTTAGATTCCGCACCCGTCATTTCGTTTTGGACTTAACACTTTGTATCAGAGCGGGTTCCTATAGATCTCAGTGATTATCGCAAGAATCGATCAGAAATGGCGAAATTTATTCATGAATCTCACTTTGTTCTTCAAGTTTTGTAAGTTTTATGAAGAGCAAGTGAAATACCTCTTGTTTTTGCAAAACTTAATTGGGATATGTTATTCTATACATATTCTATCATTTGATTTGTTCTTGATTCGTGGTTTGGAAGTGAAATAGAAGAAGAAATTCGAGTTCAATTCTTAGATTTGTGCTCCGATCCGTTTTCTCTGTCTAGAAATCATCTCATATATGTTTTCTCTCTGTAGAAATATTATTAGATCTATTTTCTCTCTATTCAAGTTCTGATTCTTGTTGAAGATCTAATGGATTCATCAAATTTTATATTGTTAGAATCCATTTTAGCACTTGGATTAAAGGTTACTAATCCAATCTATGGTGTTGATAAGTTGAGTATATGGCATAATCTTGGTCAATCTATGTTGAAGGATGCTACTGAGTTGTATAATCTTTATGTTTATAAGAAAATATCTGATAACAAATTTATTGATGGTTGTCATTTACAAAATGATGAGAAATTATTAGAGCATTTTCATATTATCAAAAGACATTTAGATTGAGAAAATAAATAACAGATTTTGGAGATGAAAAGAGCTGAAAAGAAAAAGGAAGATGTTCTTGGTGTTCTTGACAAAGTTCATAAAGTTCTTGAAGTTCTTGAGAAAAAGGTGACTCCAGATGTTCTTGTTGAGGGGGAGTTAAAGGTTTCAAGTTTTACAGAAATTGCACATTCCGAATCTAGTAGTTCTGAAGACAAATCTCAATGCAAAAATTCAGAAATCGTGAAAGTGAAGATGTTTTGTTCTATTAGAACCCAAACAGAAGATTCTTCATGTTCTTGTTATAGTTTTGAAGGAATGGTGCCTTATTGAAAGTCTATTATTCAAGATGTTCAGATTTACCAAACTCTAAATGATTGTCTACAAAAGACTTCTAATGTTAAGATCTCGAAATGTGATGAATATTTTCAGATCCGAAAATCATTTCTGAAGTCTCGAAATTTGAAAAAGAAAAAGAAGAAGAAGAAGAAGAAGAGAAATGTGAAAAAGGTTTGGATGCCAAAAGTACAAGTTTCTCATGCTTGTGAAAAAGTTCAGAAAGTACAAGCCAAGCATGTTGAAAGAAAATTCAATTCTCACTTTTGTTCAGATGGAGGTGTTAGAAGTTGGAGAAAAGAGAAAAATGTATTTGGTTGGTTCAATGAGATATTTGGTAATTTTGTTTTCCAACTAAGAAGCTAATATCATTTTGAAAAAATGAGTGTTTTTCTTCAAAGAAAATGGGTTTGCAAGAAGTTTTCTTCAATTTTAAATCTCAAATGGATTCCAAAAGTTTCAAATTAAAAGATACAAAAGCTTTGAAAAAAAAATGAAAAATGGGACAAAATCTGACATGGAAATGTCAAAAAGTGAAAAGAGGACAAAATCTGAGATTCTCTACAAATAGAGGGATGCAAGTTGTCAAATGTTTATGAAAAATGGTCAAACTCGGAATAATTTAGAATTCATTGAAATCCGAAAATACAAAATTCTGAAATCGAAATTTTTTTATGTGTGATATGCAATTTCGGAAGTCTGATATTCAACATCACAAATCAAAAACCGAACTCGGAACAGATATCTCAATTCGGAAGATCAATTCAGGGCATCAAAATGTTAATTTCAGATACGATGTTGAGCTCACATTCGGAACAGATATCTGCAATCGGAGGTTTCTGTCCGAGCGTAACAAGCAATCGTAATCGAAACCGAAATCGGAATTGGAATTGATTCTGGTTTCGGAATCTCATTCAATCCCTAATCTCGGAATTTGTCTATCGGAACAATAGCAATCGGTACAGCAATCATTCGAAATTCAATGGAATGGAGTTAATTTCTGAAATCTGAACTTCTTAATGAAATCGTTCGGAGGTTTCGCCTTCGGAGGTTTTTGTCATCGGAAATTGTTCCGCCTTCGGGGTTTTTGTCATCGGAATTTCAACCCTCGAAAACCGAAATCGGAAATTGCCAAGGTTCTGCAATCGAAATTTTCTTTCTCGTCTCAGATTTTGACTTTCTAAGTCAAAGATCGTTGTTTTCTCCGATCAAATGGGGGAGATGGGTGTGTTTTTACAATTTCTATCCCTATTCTTCTAGCATCTTAACAGTTTTAACCCAAATTCAAAATTATTCATAATTTCTTGGGTTTTTATCTTATTTACCCTTTCTACCAAAAATATTTTTGTTCCTTATCTTTTTCTTGGTATATTTTTTCCAAACCCTTCTAATATTCGCTTCTTATTCTTTTCTTTTTGTCTAAACCTTAAAAACCGAAGAACTCAAAACTATTTTTCTTCTTTTTCCATTTTTAATTTCAAAAATTCCCGAAAATCCATAAAGCATTTATTTCGGTACTTGTTCAAATCTGATGGCTTTTGAAGATCCATATTAGCAAACTTGCTCTTTGTGATAGAGTAGGTTGTTGGTGATTTTTCTTAACTTTCAGGATTCTCTCCAGGGTATTTGTTGAAGATTCAAGGGGGAGTGTTGATTGTTGTAGGGGGAGTTAGTGTTTTCAGATCCATGTTCTTTGAAGATTATATTTTTTTTCAGATCTAATTTCTCTCTTTGAAGACTCCAAGTCTAATGAGTCTCACAATATAGGGGTAGAAATGCCAAAAGGATTGGAAATCCCGATCTTCATCAATTTCAACATCTACGGGGAGATTGTCGAGTATTTGAGATATTGAAACTGATTTGGCATTTCTGTTAATAATTGAAGACTTTTTAGTCTTAATAGGGTTTTTAGTTATTTGAATCATGTTTTATTTTCCTATATATATATAGTCATTAGCCTAGCTTGTTAGGTAAGCCTTTTCCTCAAAAAGGTTTCTTTGTATGTCCAATTTTGAAATCAATGATATACAAAAACTTTGACAGATAACCTGTAACTTTATAGTGATTGATTCATGATTGTTCTTTAGATTCCGCACTCGTCATTTCATTTTGGGCTTAACAAACCTCTCTGGTGGAAGGTTCTGGAGCCTTTTATTGAACAATTTCACTTTAGACCCTACACTTTTAATTAATTTCATTAATCCCAAAATTAATTCAAATTAATTTATGATTAATTATTAATTAAATAATAATAATTCTAATTAATTTATTCTTCTTATAATATATTAATAAACTATTTATTTCAACTAATTAATCTCATAATAAATTAACCTCTCTCTTTAAAATTCATCTTGTTCAATTGTCATGTTTGAGGGTAACCCAAAAGGACTGTGCTACTATCAATTCAAGTATATACCAATTATTGTAACATCCTAAAATTTAAGACCAAAAAATTCATTTTTAAATAAGTTGTTATAAAAACCAATAGTATAAAAACATTCATAATATCATCCCACGTCAAAACTGTTGGGTTTTAGTATACTACAACATCCTATGGTGCACATACAACCCTAAATATCTTGGATCTATGTTTTCACTAATTATACATGCAAATGGTTTCCAAGGTATTAATCTTACAACTAGCATGCATTTAACATAAACCATATAAGATACTAGTTAGCATCACATACCTTTCAGGGAACTTGAAGTCTTGGTGTATTTGGCCTCAAAGAGCTTAGCCCCAATAGTGTGGAAGCCTCAAGTGGAATCACAACACATCATGGACAAAGGATGAACTTGAGAGAGAATTCCATGCACACAAAAACCACCATGAACTCCAAGAAGATACAAGTGGCGATTTTGGGCAATGAAGTATCTATTTATATGTGGGATTTCTAGGGTCATGAATATAACCCAAATCCATACCCATGGGTTTTATGATCCATGGTTCATGTGGCCCAACTCTTTATGTATCCATACATAAACTTGGTCCAACATGGATCATAAGCCCAACATATATAAATATAACTAATTATCATAATTAGTCCCCATAGATTTAATTAGTCTCTTTTGATCACTAAATTAATTCCAAATTAATTCTTGATCAATACTAATTAAAACATATGATTTCATATTAATATATTATAACTTATAATATATTAATAAATCATATATAACCTCTTCTCTCAAAAGTCCATCCTAACAAATTGTCCTGATGATATGCAACTCAAATAGACCATGCTACTCTCGGGTCGAATACATACTAATAATAGTTATGGGCTTAGACACCTAATCCAATAGTCTCCCAGTTGGATAAGTCTAAAACTATTATTGCGTATGACTCCAAAACCCGACTAGCAATCGTAGCTCATAAAGCCGTTGTCGAACTCTGAACAAATCAATGACACGTCTATTAGATAAGGGATCATATATTCCTCCATTCTAGATATCATATGGACTGAGACATGGATTATAATCATTCTCTCTGTCCATCTTTTGTTTCCTAATTTCCGATTTATGACGACTGACTAATTGAACAAATCAAATTAGTCCAGGCCCGGCCGAGCACTTACGTTTTTCATCACCAAATCATCGAGGGGCCCACAGATATCGCTTTTATCCCTCCAAGGGTAAAAGGAATGGATAAACTTCGACTCATATGCTTGTTCTACTACTTGTTGAATCATACACAAAGGCACGTTTTATAACATCGAGTTACCAAATGCGTTTACGTGCAATCAATGTATAACCAACTCATAGGCAACAAATCATATCTCTAGGTTTGAAGAATATAAGATATTATCGTCTCATGATCACTCGTGATAAAATCCATGAAGTGATTCAAATGAGCGTGGGTTGAATCCAATACTCGAATCCCTATTCCAGGAGTACTCATGAATGTTGCAGTAACTCTTACTATGTCCACTACCTTGGACATCTACAAACCCGATTCATGACAGTCTTGCCTTAATACCTACTTCCAACGTATTATCGACTGTGGATGGTTTGAATAACTTAATCATTCGGAAAGAATAACCTAATTATTCTGGAAGTCAAAACATGCAAAGTGAAACACAAGAATAATACTAATCACTCTATGGTCCCAAGCACCTTTGAGAGTAAATAGAACACCTTTTATTTAAACACCATATTGATTACTCATTATTCATTGTATAATGTTTCAAATAATCAACTTTATACTTGAATTAAAACAATAGTTGTCCCATGCTCCAAGCATGTAAACTATGTTTTCTAAACACTAGTCATGCCATACACCAAGTATCCACACTATGTTTATCTATGATCTTTACTTTGTGAAATAGATCAATTGAACATGATTCCAATGATGCTCATTTCACAATCCCAAATCTTTATCGCAAATGTAAGAATTCCAAATTCCTACCATTTAACGAAATCTGTTAGATTCTAAAGTTATATGCATTGATCCTCTCGTAATGACTATGCACAAAGTCACAAAGACTTGTCAACAGACATTACAGAGTATTCCTATGGAGAGCATTCCATGGAAACGAAGTCTCAAATTCAAAGTACATTGCTTTGAACAACCTTCTTGCATTAAGTTTCCTAATCTTACACAGATTTAATGAACAACTTCTACCTTTGGGAATATTTTCATGCTCTCATTTTGACTATCACTTCTACACAAGAGTTGCCTCTTTTCAGAAAATGTCAATATGGTCCTCTCCAAAAATTAACACTTATACTTCCAATTGTCCATGAGCAACCAATCTTTGGTAAACCTTAGATTGTTGTCGACAATTGCTTAATCATTTTAGTCATATCCAAGTCTAGATCTTCTATCCTCTTAATGCCTTAGGCATTCGGAAAATTTAGAACGGATGAATATTACAGCACATGCAATCGATCCTATATCCGAAGCATATGGGACACGATTCATGATGTCTCACATAAAGAGGTGATCATAGACCAGTCTTTTGCTACAATATTTTTTATTTGTCATGTTTTCAAAAATTGACTATGAAGAGGGATGCCGTAATCATAATCGAATTTTGAGAACGCAATATATATAGAGTTTCCTTATGTTTGGCCATTCCAACATAAAATTCATATATATATCCTTGACTAAAGATGATCAAAATCTCAATCTAAGCTTTTCGAATTGAAATGAAGTATAATTTCCTCTCCTTTAATTATAGCAAAACAACTTTTCCCAATTGAAACCTTTTGTTTTCTATAAGTAACACTTAACATAATGATCATGCTCCCACTTACATGATATTATTAGCATATCACTTATGCTCCCACTAGCTTTGACATGTATCCAGAAATCAGTTGGACTTCTAGAAATCAATACTTTATTGACTTTCTTACCAAAGTTCAGACTTCTGATACAAGATACTTTGATAAAACTTTATCAAAATCATACGCCTTTCCTTAGATAGCTCATATGTGTGTCTAAACAATTTTAGAACTATGAAAAGGGATGCTGTAATCATAGTCTCAATTGTTTAGACCTTTGCCACTTCTCACAAGTCCATGTTAGTGTGCCGGTTAACCACACACGCTCCACTAACGACTTTGAGAATGCAAATAACACACTTTCTATCTACTTAAAATCAACTTATTGAAAGCGTTTCCTCACCATCATTTTCATGAATCGGAGAGAAACCTTATGACACTTAGATTTTATGGTGAATGAGTTCCTATCCATGTGAATTTGTCAAAACCATAATCACAAGACAAGGTTAGTGACAAATCCAAACTCATATGGACCGAACTTGTGCAATCTTAATTTCTTGCCACTTGGCAGCACAAGGGCCTGCCATTGCTTCCAAGTTGTTATGCACCCAATGCAAAACCAACTTTAACTGGAATGGGCACAAAAATGTCAACACGATAGGTTATAAACCTCAAGTCGTGTGCTAGTGAAGAACTTCAGGTTTTTATTCTTGATTAGTTCTTGGAACTTTCAAGAGCTTTAAGACTCCCACTCTCCTCTTGACATATAAGACTCTCTTGTCAAGAACCATTTCTTATCAAGGGTCAGTGCAGATTCTTATCAAGACTAACACTTCACATAATTGGCCTTAGTTGGTCTCTGTTTAACCCAAAACATCACAACTTACCAATTTCAAATGTACAAGAGTAGAGACACATTTTACTCTTACACTTGACAAGTGTTACAAACCTTCCTTAAGATATGTCACTCGAGTTACAATCTTGGAGTATGACTCTAAGACTTGTTATGGAACGAAGTATGATTCATCTTTTTGATCTAACCATTCCTACAATTCAAGATTCCTCTTTTTAGTCATAAGAATGCACTAAGATGTCCTTAGAGGACTAATTGTGATATGGTTTCTTAGTCTTTAAGATGATCACAAACATGATACTAAAGTACTCTCCCATCTTTCAGATTTGAGAAACTTTTATCTTTCTGCCTAATTTGATTCTTCTCATTCGTTCTGCCATACATTGAAACTTTTGCAATATTTCAGAATTATACTTAAACTTGTAAGTATAACCATATTTACTAAACCTTAGTAAATAATGACGAATAGGCTTATCGATCTTTGTGGTGGACTTGACCAGTGCACAAGAATGTGTACTCGATCCCTTAGTCCTTCACTTGACTCACATATACATGTAAACAAGGAATTAGTCTTAATTTTCCAAAGTTGAAAATTCTCATTCTTCATACAACTTGCATGATTCCAAGTTTCTACCCTACTGAAACGTGGGTGATGAGAATCTTTCTTTATTTGGTAAATTATGACACTACCACAGTCGAAAGAATCAAATCCATTTTCCAATATCGCTATCAATGGAAACATATAAACAAAAATTTCTCACAAATGCCACTGTAAGGATATTTTAAAATAAAAACTTTTCTTTTATTTTAGAACTTTGCGGAAAAACTTATCCTTACAATGCAAATGCATGTGAAAAACTATGTTGTTATGTATTCCTAAGCAATCTATCACAAGTCTTTAAGTAATAACTCAAAATTCTTCCTTTAAGCTTCCTCTTCACTTTGATTCTTAAAACATCAAAATGTGATCTAGTCACATCATGTAATAAGAATCTCCAAATAGGAACTTAATAGAGTTAGATAATGGACTTTACCTGAAGTAGAGTCAAAACTTTTGACTTTACCGTCCTTACAGACTATCAGGTAAATTTGGCCAGCTTCGCAACCAATGCCGCTTCCTTTGGCAATAGAAGGTTTGGGAAGTCGATCTTCTAATCAAATTTGCTTTTACCAGTGCTCAAAATTATTGCTGACTCAGCAGCACCAAGCAAATAGGTAAGATCATTAAGGGTCAAGTCATGGTCTGTCACATAGTAGTCCCAAAGGAACTCACTATGTGACTTAGAAAGTGATTGAAGAAACAAGTTAACAATCAACTACCTCAAGACCCTGACACCCAACTCTCCCGGGTTGTAAATATGTGACTTCATCTCCAAGATGTGAGCACACATAGACTTTGCTTGCCAATAGGGCCTGAGTGACCTTGAACTTGTGGGTTAGGGAGAATAATTGGAGGGGGTGGAGGAAGTGAAATTCCAAGAGATTTGGGAAGATCATATATGTATAAACTAGACATCTACAATGGGAGATCTTCAAGTTAGTTGATTTTTAAGTCCTTAATATAACACCCAATATGAAATATTAAGGCTAGGACCCAACACAATATTTTACAACTTAGAAGAAGGATGCCGTAATCCAAGCTATAAAATATTTGAAGTTAGGCGAATGCCGATTCACCAATTTCCACCATGTAAAACGAAATAATTTATTAGGTTTTAATTGGTTTTGAAACTCCTAGATCTTTTGAGATTCATTGAACTTTTCAATGGCATGTTTCAATCTCGATTGTGCCCTCTCAGATTTTGTGACTGGGATGCCGAGGATCACAAAACAAGGTGTGAATAACCATGCAAATTCACTTGGTACCCTTAATATTATTACCTAATCGATGTGCCGGTTAACCACACACGCTCCACCAATCTATGATAAACATTAAGTTACCCTTCGCCACTCTTACTAGTCCATGTTAGTGTGCCGGTTAACCACACACGCTCCACTAACGATTTGGTAAGGTACAAAGTGTAAATTTCATGGGTTAGCACCAAATTCATATTTTCCTAAGTAACTAAGATTGGGAATTTATAAGTGTTTAGTTACTTAGTATTTATCATTAATACTTTTAATGAAGGGAGAATTATAGTCCTGTCAAACCCGTTCGGCTAACGACCCTCCACCAGTCAAGGAAGCGGTGGGTGAGAGTGGACACCCATTAAACTGCCATTTTATAGGCAGTAACCTTATACCCCCCTTATAGACCGGCTTCGTGAATGAGGCCTACTAACGGTAAGACTGACTTTTACTCTTATACATATATATAAATATTAAACCTATAATATTATAATAGTATAAGGGTTGAATTTTAAACTATTAAAATTCTAAGGGTTTAACTTGGAACTAAAGTATTCATGGGGGGAAACTTTACAAATTCCAAAACTTGAAGGCAAGTTTTGAACAATTCAAACACCTTTTTCAATTCCATAACTTATGAATTTAAAGTAGTTTTAATAAAAACTTTTCAAGTTCCATAACTTGAGGACAAGTTATGGAAGACTTTAAAAAACATTTAAGGAAAAAAAAACTCTTCATTTTCATAACCTATGAGTTTAAAGTAGTTTAATGGATAAACTCTTCAAGTTCCATAACTTGAGGACAAGTTATGGAAGACTTTAAAATCATTCAAGAAAATAAGACTCTTCATTTTTCCTAACTTATGGAAATCTTATGAGTTTTAAAGAATCATAAATGTGACTTTTCATATAACTTGAGGAAAAGTTACAAAAACACATTTTATGAGCAACTTTAAGATTAATATGGATTGAAAACAAATTATCACATAACTTTTTCTATTAATCTAGACTAACTCATAAGAACAAGACAATTCAAATCAAACTTTTTCATGAAATTAGCCTAATCATTAAACTAATACAAAACATGAATCTATTGACAATTATCTTTGAAATTGGTTTAGCATGAACATTACCACATCAAAAACGGGTTTACAAGACAAAAAACAGTTTAGGGTAATGTTTCTAGTCCAATTCCAGCCTTAAAAGTCGAAAATATGCTATCAGGGGGTCCTACTCGTCGAGTGCATGAACCAACTCGACGAGTTGGATGAATTTCTTCATGGACTCGGCGAGTTCATCAGTGGACTCGGCGAGTCCAGTGCCCAGACAGCCAAACTTTTCGATTTTTCAGCCATTTCAGCAAGTATAACATGAAAACAAGCCTTGGCTCTGATACCACTGTTAGGTTTTAGTATACTACAACATCCTATGGTGCACATACAACCCTAAATACCTTGGCTCTATGTTTTCACTAATTATACATGCAAATGGTTTCCAAGGTATTAATCTTACAACTAGCATGCATTTAACATAAACCATATAAGATACTAGTTAGCATAACATACCTTTCATGGAACTTGAAGTCTTGGTGTATTTGGCCTCAAAGAGCTTAGCCCCAATAGTGTGGAAGCCTCAAGTGGAATCACAACACATCATGGACAAAGGATGAACTTGAGAGAGAATTCCATGCACACAAAAACCACCATGAACTCCAAGAAGATACAAGTGGCGATTTTGGGTAATGAAGTATCTATTTATAAGAGAGAATTCCATGCACACAAAAACCACCATGAAATCCATACCCATGGGTTTTATGATCCATGGTTCATGTGGCCCAACTCTTTATGTATCCATACATAAACTTGGTCCAACATGGATCATAAGCCCAACACATATAAATATAACTAATTATCATAATTAGTCCCCATAGATTTAATTAGTCTCTTTTGATCACTAAATTAATTCCAAATTAATTCTTGATCAATACTAATTAAAACATATGATTTCATATTAATATATTATAACTTATAATATATTAATAAATCATATATAACCTCTTCTCTCAAAAGTCCATCCTAACAAATTGTCCTGATGATATGCAACCCAAATGGCCCATGCTACTCTCGGGTCGAATACATACCAATAATAGTTATGGGCTTAGACACCTAATCCAACAAAAACTGGTATGTCAATAATCAAAACATGTCTTTATAAATCAATATCAGAGTATAATCTCAAAGATCTCACGTGCGGAAAACATAGTGTGATGCGTTGCGATCGAGCCGACTCCTTTCCTTTGAACACGAAGTACCTGAAACCAAAACTGTAAATCATAAGCACGAAGCTTAATTAGTTCCCCCATCATACCACATACCATACAATAAACATATCGTCTAAAATATCCTGGTACTGGACTACTGTCACACCCCAAACCTGAACGGCGGAAACATTCGGGAGCGGAGGACGTCATGTACAGTATCATAACAATTGAATAGTAAAGAAGGTACACACCACCATAACATATATTTGAAAAGTTTACATGATTGTTGTATTACATGTTTCAAAAGTCAAATACAATATGATGTTCCCAAAAGATATTACTAACGCCTGAGCATTAGTCCCCAAAAGTAGTTGCTAACCTGGTTTAGCGATTTCCTGAGAATACAAGTTATTTCAAAGAAATAGTGTCAACATTTAAGTTGGTGAGTTCATAAGTATATATTTGTATAAATGTATGCCATTCGAAAGTTTCGTGTTAGTTTTCTAGAAAATCCGATATTTTCTCATAAAAGGAGTTATGAATCTTTGTTTGTATAATATGAATGTATTGAACCAGGAAAAACCTATATTTTCCTAACAGTGAAGAGTAGTCTCAAACGTCCAAGACTGTGATTTTGTAAGTAAATATGTCATACTTAAAATAATGATGCATAGTTTTATTATTAAACAATACTATAAGAAGTTTGTAATTTCACGTAAAAATAACTGTAATGTTACTTTTGCCACAAGAACATAATACCATAATAATTGTCTATCCTGTGAGTTTTCATAACCGTACTATGATGGATTTGCCTGCGGCGACATTCTTCAGGCGTCGAAGCGATATGATATTTGTCACCTCGCGGAATGTAGCTAACAGTCAGGGCACGGGATCATCAGTCCCGTATAGATCTATACACACTTATCACGTTCTCACAACAGAGACTCTGGTTATAAAACAGGGCTTTCTAGTGGTACCTTGACAGGTATGGTGAAGACGAATGACTCACATATTCTCAATTAAGTCACGTATTTGGAAACATCTATGAATGATTTCTGAAATGATTACCCTTTCTACAGTGTTAACAAAGGCATAAATAATGAGTTGTATTTTCTTGTATAAACATGATGTTGTAGTTGAAATGGTTACCCTTGGTATGGTGTAGTATGCAGATATATAAATAAAACATATTTCTATTTATAACAACATATTGTATCCCATGAGGGTAAAGTTGTCGTGTATGATGTTTTGCATGTTAATGACTTCATATGATAGTTATAACAATAGTAAGATAAGTATAGCAAAAGATTGATGTTTTTCACCCGAGTTTAACCGTGTGTTTACTTGTATTCCCCCCCCCCCCTTTAAAAGTTTTTAAAAGCATTTAAAAGTATTTGAAAGTGTAGTAATAGGGGTATGAACTCACTTGGTAGATTGAAGAAGGTGAGACAAAGATCGAGCAGAACTTCGACTGGAGAAAGCTGATTTCTCGGTATTCTTGGGAATCTCTGGAATCTCGGGAACGTAAAACTTACTTCGGGACTTAGATATGAAAACCGGGATGTCGGGATGGCTTCGAGGGGTTAAACGCAGAGCATAAGCACGAGAAAGAGAGGAATTGAGCATTAAACCCGGAACCCCTTGGGTTCTATTTATAGGGCAAGTTTCAGGCTTCACGTCGTGAACCTGAAGAAGTCCACGTCGTGAAAGTATCTCCCATGTCGTGAAGCTTGATCTTATCTCTTCCATGGACGCGACGTCTGTTGGCCAGGTCTGGAACCCATCAATCAAAATCTCACGTCGTGAGCTTCTGGCTCACGTGGTGGGCTGCCTGACAGTCTCGAGTTTCATGTCCCGAACTTGTAAAATACGTAATTTTCGCGTACGAGCTCCGATTTCGACGTTCTTTATATGCACGCGTAGGTGAGATTATGCTCTACAACTCTCGTTTAGACTGCGTCGGCTAATTTTGACTTTATTTTTAATACTTTATTTTTAATAGGCCAGGACTGGAAAAGTCCGTTAAAAATTCATAACTTCTTCATTCGATGTTCGTTTTCGTCTGTCTTTTTACCGTTGTATTACTATTGATGAGATCTTCGATTATCGTTTAGGTTGCGTTGGCTAAAAGTCACTCGATCACTATTTCGAGTTTTTAGCTGTCTACTGTTATGTCTGAAACTTCGAAAAATCATAACTTCCACATACGAAGTCAGATTTGGACGTTCTTTTTATGTAAGCTTACGGTTTAGTGATATCTACGACTTTCATTTAGATACTTAAGGGTAGAAAGTATTTTATTGAAATTTCGTGTTTTACGTTTAACAGTGTTTTGTCGGTTTTGTTGCGGATTTTCGATTGGTCATAACTTCTTCGTTATAACTCGGATTTTTGTGTTCTTTATATTTTTTAAAACCTTGATACGATATCTACCACTTAGTACATTCACATTGAGATTTTTGAACATTTCATTTTTGACGTTATTCCTATTATATTAAGATAGGTTACCAAACTCGACTTTGGATTCGTTACATTGATTCGAAATATCGGGTTGTTACATCATCCCCCCGTTAGAGGGAATTTCGTCCCGAAATTATTTCCAAGGTAAGTGTCTATGGACTAGGGAAGAGATGCGGGTACTTTTGTTGCATCTGATCTTCGCGCTCCCAAGTGAATTCAGGTCCCCGTTTAGCATTCCAGTGAACCTTCACTATTGGTATGCCACTTTGCTTTGTTCGTTTGATTTCCCTATCCATGATTTTGACAGGTTCTTCCACCAAGTTAAGATTTTCGTTCAACTCGATTTCCTCTAGTGGAATTACAAGGGTTTCATCAGATAGACACTTCTTTAGATTAGACACGTGAAACACAAGATATACGTTGTTAAGTTCGAGTGGTAGTTGGAGTCTATATGCTACTGGTCCAATCCTCTCAGTAACTTCGAAGGGTCCAATGTACCTCAGGTTTAGTTTTCCACGCTTCCCAAAGCGTATCATGCCCTTCCAGGGTGAGACCTTCAGTAAGACGCGGTCACCAACCTGAAATTCCAAGGGTTTTCGTCTTTTGTCGGCGTAGCTCTTTTGTCTATCTCTTGAGGCTTTCAGTCGTTTACGGATTTGGACAATCTTCTCAGTCGTCTCTCTAATGATTTTCGGGCTAGTGAGAGTGCTATCAGGGACGAGGCCTCTTGTCAACTGCGTATCACCCACTTCCGCCTAACACATAGGTGATCTGCACTTGCGGCCGTAGAGGGATTCAAAAGGAGCAGTCTTGATGCTAGTGTGATAACTGTTGTTGTACGAGAATTCAACTAATGGTAAGTGGATGTCCCATGCTTTACCAATGTCTATTACACAAGCTCGTAACATGTCTTCTAGGGTTTGGATAGTTCTCTCACTTTGTCCGTCAGTTTGTGGGTGATAGGTTGTACTCATATCTAGCCTAGTTCCCAAGGCTTTCTGCAGTGATTGCCAAAATCGTGATGTGAATCAGCTATCTCTGTCCGAGATAATAGATATCGGCACTCCGTGAAGTCGTACGATTTCCTATATGAAAGTCCTTGTCAGTCTTTCCATCTTATCGGTCTCCTTGATTGGTAAGAAGTGGGCAGACTTGGTTAACCTGTCGACGATCACCCAAATGGTATCGTGACCACCTTGCATCTTGGGTAGTTTGGTTATGAAATCCATGGCAATCTGCTCCCACTTCCACTCAGGTATTTCGGGCTGCTGGAGTAGACCTGAGGGTTTTTGGTGTTCTACCTTGATCTTGGCACAATTTAAGAACTTGCCAACGTAGGTAGCAATCTCTGCTGTTATGTTTGGCCACCAATAGAGTTGTTTGAGATCCAGATACATCTTATTTGAACCTGGGTGTACGGAGTATCGAGTCTTGTGAGCTTCATTCATGACCAACTCTCTGAATCCACCAAATTTCGGTGTCCAGATTCGATTCATGAGATAACGAACTCCGTCACTCTTGATTTCCAAATTCGTGTCCATTCCTCTAAGTGCTTCACCTGTCACGTTTTCTGGTTTTAAGGCTTCTAGTTGGGCTTCCTTGATTTGTGTTGACAGGCGTGAATGGATTGTCATGGTTAGTGTGACACCAGTCAAAGTTTGGTCAAAAATTAATTGATCAATAATCATAATTAGGATGAACCAAGTGGTAGAGTTTGTAACAAGGTTTCCAAAAACATAAAGAACACTGAAATCCGAGTTATAACGAAGAACTTATGACCAATCGAAAATCCGCGGTAAAACCGGCAAAACACTGTTCAGTGTAAAAAGCGAATTTTCGATAAAAGGATTTTTAGCCTTAACAATCTAAATGAAACTAATAGAATATGTTAAACCGAGAACGTTCATAAAAAGAACGTGAAAATCCGACTTCGTATGAGGAAGTTATGATTTTTCGAAGTTTCGGTTTAGCAGTAGACAGCTAAAAATTCGAAATATAAATCGATCAATATTTAGCCGACGCAACTTAAACGAGAATCGAAGGTCTCGTCAAAAGTAGCACAACGGTAAAAAGACAGACAAAAACGGACCTCGTATGATGAAGTTATGAATTTTTAACGGATTCCCGTCCCGGTCTGTTTAAAATAATAATATTAAAAATAAAGTCAAAATTTGTCACACCCCAAAACCGAGAACGGCGGAAACGTACTGGGGTGGAGGACGTCATGTACAGTATCATAACAATGCATAATAGTAAAGGCAAGCAACAACATCCATTGCATTAATATAATAATTGTAATACATGCGTGTTCTGTACAGTTTGTAAGACACCAAAATTATAATCAAAATAAAAGATGAGTCTTATGTGTGTGCTCCATCTTCTCAAAAGCTTCATCTGTACCTGTCTACTGATGACCTGAGAATACAAGTTATTTTGAAAGCGAGTATCAGCATAAAGCTGGTGAGTTCATAAGTATTTAGTGTCATTGCTTGTATAAAAATGTTTACAACCATGTAGTATGATAGTTGATATCAATGTTTGAAAATAGTATGCTCCCTAGAAAATCCTATATTTTCCAGTAAAAGTAGTCTTCTACCAAGACCCGGTTGGTTGCATGTTTGATCCTTTGAAAATGTAAAAGTTTTCCTAGTGAAACTATCAGTATGAAAATATAGTTTTAGACTTCATTCATATAAAGTAATTGGGAAAATAATGCTTTACCCCAGCAGTGTCACTGCCGGCTTAATGTAATGAAAATGCAGACTCCAGGTAGTATTAAATGTACAATACACCTCGGGGAATCCGTTTTGCCTTTAATTCTTAAAGTGTTAATTAAAGGTCTGAATGTGAACTCGTATGTAACCATGCTGATTAACGATCGAATAACTGATGACCCTCCGAGTCATATGTAATGATGTGACATTTTGTCACCCCTTGGCCTTGCGGCTGGGACTGTAGCTAGCAGTCGGGATGTGGGAGTGTCTGTGCCGTATAGATCTATACACACAATGCCCGCTCTCCCTCCAGGAGACTCTGGTTACACGGTGATACCACTGTGAAGTGTCGTATCGAGAAGTAGTATGTCACATTCTAATTATAGTATATTCTCTTGTATATTATATAATGTATTTTCTGGTATATTGTATAGAGTGTTCTTCGTGTATAGTATATAGTATTCTCTTTGTATAGTATTTAGCATGTATTGACTCATAACTGTACTGACTCTGGTAGGTGTTATGGTAATAGTAGTAATGAGTAGTAATCCTTAACTATACCTATTATAGTTAAATAGTAATCTTGGTTGCATGCCTTTGTTACACAAAGCTACTGAACTGAAGTGAAGAATTTTGTATCCAACACAAATATATATGATATATAACTAAGAATTCAATGACAATCGGACAAATAACAGAATACCCTAAGTCCACAACCAAACAAGGAACAGGAAATAAGGTGAGCTATCAGTCCTAAGTCCTTCAAGTCTTACTTATATAAATATATTAGTATAGATATGGTTTTGAAGATAAAACAAGTTTAAAAGAGTTTGAAAACAGTTTTAGCATTTAAAGAATTTGATAAAAGGTTTGAAACACTTGAAAACCCAAAGTTTGATGGAAATCTGAAAGTAACAACAAATCATGTAGTCTGTTCTAGTTATTAATCACATGTGATTGATATAATAGCTATAACAGTTCAACTTGTATTCCCCCCATAAAAGTATTCAAAATCGTTTAAAAGGTTGATCTAGGGGTATGAACTCACCAGCAGTGAGTGGAGCGGATGGAAGTGTCGGGTAGGATGCTAGGTGTCAAGTGAGGACTTGAACACACACACAGATCCTATGTAACATGTAGTGATACATAAATGTATCTAATTAGTCATGTAATCACTAATTAAGCAAGTAAAGACACTCTAATGCATGAAAACACTTTGTTTCAAGTGCTAGGGGTGCTAAGGGTTGCATCTAGGGAGAGTATGGCCTCACCTTGGAGTTGACTCCTCATTTGGTAGCCCTTATATGTGTTTACGGTTTCTGGACCATTTCCCCCATGAGTTTACGGCCATAAACTCATGGTAATGGTGTATTTGTGTGTTTTAAGGTCTCATATCTCACAAGGAAGGGTTCTAAGTTTGAATCAAAGGCTTAGGGAGTGGTTAGGGCACAAAAGGACTCACCATTGGAGTTTACGGTCCTTGGACCACCCTTGGGAGTTTACGGTTGTAAACACTTGGGTTTACGGTCGTAAACCCATGAGTTTACGGCCGTAAACTCATGGTTACTCCAACCATTTTGTGTTTTGGTGTTTCTAGTTCATGCATGCAAGGTTCTAGTCTTTTATCCAAGCCATAGAAGGTGTTAGGGGCACCAAAACACCATTTGATGGTGTTTACGGTTCAAGGATCTCCCTTGACCATAAACACATATGTTCTTGGGGATTTTGATGTTCTTCCAAGGGATTAACAAGTATCCTAAGCAAATAACTAGATTGGAGGAGTGTACTTACTTATAGGAAGCTTGTAAGAGTGTTTAGGACCCAAAAATACTTGTGTGTGTTCTTGGTGTTCTTGGTGTTTTGAAGAACACTTGAAGATCTAAGTAAAATTCAAGAATCCATGGATGAAATGATGTATAAACACTAGATTAAGTGTTGTATGAACGAATCTAGGAAGGAAAACACTTACATTTTGGCGGATTTGAAGAAGTGTGTGATGATACTTGAGAGAAAAGTGGTGGGTGTTCTTGAGGTGGAAAGTGTAAAGTGAGAGAATAGTGGGTAAACTCATGCTATATGCATGAGTTCTTGGAAAAATGGTGTTTACGGGCCAAACTCCTCTTGTTTGGCCACAAACACCTTGCTAAGGTGTTGTTTGTTTTGTTTGATACACACCACTCATAACGACACTTCCTTTTATTTATTCGTTTGACGAAAATAAAATAAAACACCCAAACGGACTTAAATCCGACCAAAAATGTATTGAAATGTTTTTGACTATTATTTGAAGTGTTTGACTGTAGAGATTATACAAATGAAAATTTCGGGTTGTCACATCATCCCCCCGCTAGAGGGAATTTCGTCCCGAAATTAGGGTTCAAGCAACTAAGTTATTACAAAATAACTAAGTAAAAAGATGAGGATATTTAAGTTTCATTTGATCCTCGCGCTCCCAAGTGAATTCAGGTCCTCGCTTGGCGTTCCAGCGAACCTTCACGATTGGGATGCGGCTTTGTTTCGTTCGTTTGACCTCGCGGTCCACGATCTCTACAGGTTCTTCCACGAAGTTGATGTTCTCGTTGATCTCGATCTCGTCGAGTGGAATCACGAGAGTCTCGTCGGATAAGCACTTTTTCAGGTTCGAGACGTGGAAGGTAGGATGTACGTTACTGAGTTCACAGGGTAGGTTGAGTTTGTAAGCTACGGGGCCGATTCTAGCGAGAATCTCGAAAGGCCCTATGTATCTTGGATTCAGCTTCGCACGCTTTCCGAAGCGTATCAAGCCTTTCCAGGGTGAGACTTTCAAAAGGACTCGGTCTCCCACGTGGAACTCCAAAGGTTTCCTTCGTTTGTCTGCGTAGCTTTTCTGTCGGTCTCTAGAGGCTTTTAATCGTTCACGAATCTGAACGATCCTTTTTGTCGTTTCCCGGATGATCTCCGGACCTGTGAGAGTGCTGTTAGGAACTCGTCCTTTAGCTAACTGAGTGTCACCCACCTCAGCCCAGCACAGGGGGGATCTGCACTTTCGGCCATAGAGGGCTTCAAATGGAGCAGCCTTGATGCTCGTGTGATAATTGTTGTTGTAAGAGAATTCGACGAGAGTCAAGTGAGTATCCCATGCCTTCCCAAAGCCGATCACACAGGCTCACAGCATATCTTCCAAGGTTTGGATAGTTCTCTCACTTTGCCCGTCGGTCTGAGGATGGTAGGCTGTGCTCATGTCCAGCCTCATTCCTAAGGAGTTTTGTAGTGACTGCCAGAATCTCGAAGTGAATCTACTATCTCTATCAGAGATAATAGATATAGAAACACCATGCAGTCGTACGATCTCCCTAATGTATGTTCTTGTGAGCTTCTCCATCTTGTCGGTTTCTTTGATAGGCAGGAAGTGTGCGGATTTGGTCAATCTGTCGACGATGACCCAAATGGTATCAAGTCCACTCGTTGTCTTGGGTAGCTTGGTTAAGAAGTCCATAGTGATCCGCTCCCACTTCCATTCAGGTATCTCCAGTTGCTGGAGTAGACCTGACGGTTTCTGGTATTCGACCTTGACCTTAGCGCAAGTAAGGCATTTACTTACGAAGGTAGCAATCTCAGCTTTCATGTTAGGCCACCAGTATGACTTTTTAAGATCCAGATACATCTTATCTGAACCTGGGTGGACGGAATATCGAGTGTTGTGTGCTTCCTTCATGACCAAGTCTCTGAAGCCACCGTGTTTCGGTGTCCAGATCCGGTCTATGAGATATAAGGCTCCGTCACCCTTGGCTCCCAGGTTCTTATCCATTCCTCACAGGGATTCTCCCGCCACATTTTTAGGTTTCAAGGCTTCGAGCTGAGCCTCCTTTATCTGTGCGGATAGATGCGAATGGATAGTCATAGTTAATGATTTGACTCTTCGACCAGAATATTCCTTCCGACTTAGGGCGTCTGCTACTACGTTGGCTTTACCCAGATGATAACAAATTTCGCATTCGTAGTCATTGAGTAGCTCGACCCACCGTCGTTGTCTCATGTTGAGTTCTTTCTGGTTGAAGATGTGTTGGAGGCTTTTATGGTCAGTATAGATGGTGCTCTTCGTACCATACAGATAGTGTCTCCTGATTTTTAGGGCGAACACAACCGCTCCTAATTCGAGGTCGTGTGTGGTGTAGTTGACCTCGTGTGTCTTCAGCTGTCTTGAGGCGTAGGCGATGACCTTACCTCGTTGCATCAGAACACAGCCGAGCCCCTGATTGGATGCATCGCAGTATACCACGAAGTCCTCTATCCCTTCGGGGAGGGACAATATCGGTGCGGTGCATAAGGCTCACTTCAGGGTTTGGAATGCCTTCTCTTGCTTCTCTTCCCAGTCAAAGGCCACGCCTTTCTGGGTTAATGTAGTCAGGGGTTTCGCGATTCGAGAGAAGTTTTGAATGAATTTGCGGTAGTAGCCAGCGAGACCTAGAAATTGGCGAATTTCCGTAGGCGTCTTTGGTGCTGACCAGTTCTCAATAGCCTTAATTTTGGATGGGTCCACGTGGATTCCTTCTTTGCTAACCACGTGTCCTAAGAATTCGACTCTTCGGATCCAAAATTCGCATTTAGAGAACTTCTCATAAAGCCTCTCCGATCGTAAAGTTTCCAGGACTTGTCGCAGATTATCGCTATGCTCTTCGTCACTTCGAGAGTAGATAAGTATATCATCAATGAAGACGATGACGAACTGATCCAAGTAAGGACGGCATACTCTATTCATTAACTCCATGAAGACTGCGGGCGCATTGGTCAGTCCGAAAGGCATCACTACGAACTCGTAGTGTCCGTAACGAGTTCGGAAGGCTGTCTTCGGAACATCCTCCTCCAGCACTCGTAACTGGTGATACCCGGACCTCAGATCAATCTTGGAGAAGTAGCTCACCCCTTGCAGTTGGTCAAATAAATCGTCTATGCGCGGAAGAGGGTAACGATTTTTTATCGTGAGCTTGTTGAGTTCCCTATAATCGATGCACATACGGAACGATCTGTCCTTCTTCTTGACGAACAAGACCGGAGCTCCCCAGGGTGAGAAGCTTGGTCTTATAAAGCCCTTGCTGAGCAGTTTGTTAAGTTGACCGGACAGTTCTTGCATCTCAGCAGGTGCTAGACGATAGGGCGATTTGGCTACGGGGGTCGCTCCTAGGATTAAGTCGATTCGGAACTCGACTTGACGTTGCGGGGGTAATCCCGTGAGTTCTTCCGGAAAGACGTCGGGGAAGTCGCGTACTATAGGAAGGTCTTTTAGGTCTTTCGTTTTCTGGCACATATCGACGACGTGTGCAAGGAACGTACGATATTCCTTACGCAAGTACTTCTATGCTTGAATACTTGAGATGATACGAAGACTCGTACTGGGTTTGTCTCCGTAGATCAACAAGGTTTCGTTATTTGGTAGGTTTGAACGGATGGCTTTGTCGAAACACAGAATATCGGTACGATGGAGACTCAACCAGTCCATGCCTATGATGACATCGAAGCTCTTGATTGCCACTGGTATGAGGTTGATGGGAAATGAGTGATTATCTAGTGTGAGGGTACAACCTACGAAAATCTCGTTAGAACACTCTGTCTTACCGTTAGCCATTTCTACGACAAAGGTTTCTTTTAGTGTTTGCGGTGATTGTTTAAGTAAGTGTTTAAAGTTTTGGTTTACGAAGCTCCTCTCTGACCCACTATCAAATAGGATACAAGCATAAGAGTTATCGAGAAGGAACGTACCCGTGACTACTGTGGGGTCTGCCACGGCTTCATTGTGGCCAATAGCAAGTAGTCTTCCTGTTCCTCCTGAATTCCCAGCCTTCAGATAGTTTCTTTTGAAGCGCCCTGTCTCGCCGCACCCGTAGCAGGTTTGACTCACTCCGGCACCGGGAACCTGCGTGATGGGCTTGGGTTGAGATCTGGAAAACCGGGCGGTATGGCCCTTCCGGTCGCAGTTAGTGCATGCATTTCACGGCAGGGGCCGTTGTGATGGAAGGAGCACTTGGTGCACTTGGGTAGGCTTCCTGCATAAGTTTTGGCTGGTACAGGGGCAGCAGGGGTAGTGGCAGCATGGACAGCCACAGTCTGTTGGTTCTTGAAAGAGGGCTGAGCTGATTTGTCCTTCTTTCGGTCCCCCCGCTTCCTTTTGTTGTCAGATGTCTTGGTTGATGTGGGGGTAGTTGTTGGGGTTGTTGATGGAGTAGAAGGAGTTTCGTGATCGATGAGCCTTTAGGCCAATTCTTTGGCACTATCGAAGGTCGCAGGGTGTGAGGCTAGAACGTTCCCTCCATATGGGGGTACCAGATCCAGATGTATCGTTCAATTTTCTTGCTTTCGGTGGGAACCATGTTAGGACATAGAGCCACCAGGTCGCAGAACCTGGCTGTATAAGCCACTATGTCGGAACCTTGCATTTTAAGGTTCCAGAGTTCCTCCTCAAGCTTCTGAATTTCGCCCCTCGGGCAGTACTCCCTTGTCATAAGGTCCTTCAGTGTGTCCCAGCCCATGGCGTTAGCAGTTACCAGGGAGAGTGATTTGACATGGCCATTCCACCATGTCAGGGCTCTTTGGGTGAAGGTGCAAGCAGCAAATTTTATCTTGCTTCCTTCAGGACATGAGCACATCTCGAAGATGGCTTCTGTCCTTTCGATCCATTGGGATAGTGCAAGGATCCCTCCAGTCCCATTGAATTATGTAGGTTTGCAGCTGATGAAATCTTTATAGGTGCACTCTCGTGCACGCGGATGGATTTCACCTTGGCTGGAGTTTGTGCCAGTCCCAGTTCCACTAACACCACCAGAGTTTACTTGAGCCATAGCGGCGGTCACAGCTGCGGTTACAACTGCTTGAAACATCACCGGATCGAACTGCGGTGGGGGTGGTGGTGGAGTTTGATTTGCAGGCGTGTTTCTGGTTGGACGCTTGTGAGGCGGCATCTTTTACTGAAAATTCATAAAGATGACGATAATGGTAAGAATCGATTGTAAGTATGATGAGAGTGTCCCATGGACTAAATCGCCATAGTCCAAATACCAGATAGAATCATAACAATAGAGTAGGGAAATATAAAAGTTCAGGTTTTCCCATATATTAGACAACTGCCAATATTACTGGTATTAATGATGTAACATGAGTTCAGGAAAAGTGACCTAACAGTAGGTCTTACATCAAACCATAAAGGAAAATGTTGACAGCTTAGAAGTCTAGTTAGAGTGCTTTCAAAGTTAGGAATGTTTACAGATAAGTGCTCCACAGAGCATAGAAAGAAAAGGCTATTCCTTAATTCAAAAGTAAAGATGAATCGACATCTTCTACCGACGACGGGTATCCCTTGGGCGAACTCTCAGGTCTGCCAGCTGATGTACAACTTCCTGAAGATGTCGTTCATGTGCTCTCTGACGCATACGGAGTTCCATGACTTCGGCTCGGGATGCAGCTAGTTGTTGCTGCAGAGTCTCATTGGTCCTCCTGGTCCTATCTACCGTCTGTTCGAGTTGACGAATACGGACTGTGTTAAGGTTAGAGTTGGCGTCAATTTCCACTACTCGCTCGATGGCTGCATGGCCTTACTCGACATTCCTATCAATCCTTCGGACCATGACGGGCAGGACTCGGTTAGCTGATCCTCCCTCACTTATATTGTAAAAGCTTCAGTCTCCATTGAAAGGTAAAGGCTGACCCTGCTCATCACTCCATCGATTCAAGGTTGTTTCCCACATGGGAGTGGGACCTTGAAATGCCGGACGGGGGTTGGGGTTTGGAGCTACTGGGGGTAGGTTGTTGACTTCTGGTTCAGAGTCGGAGCTATCCGAAAAGCCTTCTGCACGGTGATCATCCAAAGGGATTGGGTGATTTTCTTCTGGCTCTTCATCAAGCCATCCACCAATGCCTTGGTTTGGATAGTACGGATCGCCAGGGAGATGAAAGCCAGCCATGATATCTATGCGAGAATGGGGAAAGAATAGCTAATAGATGCACTAATCTAAGATTATTATAAGATGATCGTTATTAGTTGATTCAATACTTACATAGTGCATACCAATTACATGCAACCGAGATAGGATAGACCTTCAAATAAGTGATCCTAACTCTAAATGCACAACCAAACAAGGAACAGGAAGTAAAGCAAAGATCACAGATTCTAAGTCTATAGCGCCTTAGTCACATGTAACCGTAGAGTATCCACTTAGCAACTATTTCCCTACTAGTAACGACCTTTTTAGTTCTCACATATGTAATTCATAGTAATGCAGAATACCCCTATAGTATTTTGTTCTAGTGTTCTCGTTGTGGTAGTGTTGGTAAGTTTTTAGACTTGTTGCAACACCACAACCATTCTTAGGCACATGCTAGTCACTCCTCGGGAAATGTAGTTGATCAGGCTACATCCCCCCAGATTTGACTATATGTCTCTAAGCCTAATCGTGCTGTCCAACAATCTTAATACTTTTGTTCTGTTCTAGTATGATACTGACCTTGGTATAAATAGACATATATATATATATACTTAGTTAAATATTTTATTATTTAAAAGTATATATTCTTGGTCAGAGTGTTTTAATCCCGATGTGTTTATAGTTCGTATATCTTTTATGGGTTAATATACTTGATTCACTATAAACAGTGCTCTGATACCAATCTGTCACACCCCAAAACCGAGAACGGCGAAAACGTTCTGGGGTGGAGGACGTCATGTACAGTATCATAACAATGCATAATAGTAAAGGCAAGCAACAACATCCATTGCATTAATATGATAATTGTAATACATGCGTGTTCTGTACAGTTTGTAAGACACCAAAATTATAATCAAAATAAAAGATGAGTCTTGTGTGTGTGCTCCATCTTCTCAAAACCTTCATCTGTACCTGTCTACTGATGACCTGAGAATACAAGTTATTTTGAAAGCGAGTATCAGCATAAAGCTGGTGAGTTCATAAGTATTTAGTGTCATTGCTTGTATAAAAATGTTTACAACCATGTAGTATGATAGTTGATATCAATGTTTGAAAATAGTATGCTCCCTAGAAAATCCTATATTTTCCAGTAAAAGTAGTCTTCTACCAAGACCCGGTTGGTTGCATGTTTGATCCTTTGAAAATGTAAAAGTTTTCCCAGTGAAACTATCAGTATGAAAATATAGTTTTAGACTTCATTCATATAAAGTAATTGGGAAAATAATGCTTTACCCCAGCAGTGTCACTGCCGGCTTAATCTAATGAAAATGCAGACTCCAGGTAGTATTAAATGTACAATACACCTCGGGGAATCCGTTTTGCCTTTAATTCTTAAAGTGTTAATTAAAGGTCTGAATGTGAACTCGTATGTAACCATGTTGATTGACGATCGAATAACTGATGACCCTCCGAGTCATATGTAGTGATGTGACATTTTGTCACCCCCTGGCCTTTCGGCTGGGACTGTAGCTAGCAGTCGGGATGTGGGAGTGTCTGTCCCGTATAGATCTATACACACAATGCCCGCTCTCCCTCCAAGAGACTCTGGTTACACGGTGATACCACTGTGAAGTGTCGTATCGAGAAGTAGTATGTCACATTCTAATTATAGTATATTCTCTTGTATATTATATAATGTATTTTCTGGTATATTGTATAGAGTGTTCTTCGTGTATAGTATATAGTATTCACTTTGTATAGTATTTAGCATGTATTGACTCATAACTGTACTGACTCTGGTAGGTGTCATGGTAATAGTAGTAATGAGTAGTAATCCTTAACTATACCTAGTATAGTTAAATAGTAATCTTGGTTGCATGCCTTTGTTACACAAAGCTACTGAACTGAAGTGAAGAATTTTGTATCCAACACAAATATATATGATATATAACTAAGAATTCAATGACAATCGGACAAATAACAGAATACCCTAAGTCCACAACCAAACAAGGAACAGGAAATAAGGTGAGCTATCAGTCCTAAGTCCTTCAAGTCTTACTTATATAAATATATTAGTATAGATATGGTTTTGAAGATAAAACAAGTTTAAAAGAGTTTGAAAACAGTTTTAGCATTTAAAGAATTTGATAAAAGGTTTGAAACACTTGAAAACCCAAAGTTTGATGGAAATCTGAAAGTAACAACAAATCATGTAGCCTGTTCTAGTTATTAATCACATGTGATTGATATAATAGCTATAACAGTTCAACTTGTATTCCCCCCATAAAAGTATTCAAAATCGTTTAAAAGGTTGATCTAGGGGTATGAACTCACCTGCAGTGAGTGGAGCGGATGGAAGTGTCGGGTAGAATGCTAGGTGTCAAGTGAGGACTTGAACACACACACAGATCCTATGTAACATGTAGTGATACATAAATGTATCTAATTAGTCATTTAATCACTAATTAAGCAAGTAAAGACACTCTAATGCATGAAAACACTTTGTTTCAAGTGCTAGGAGTGCTAAGGGTTACATCTAGGGAGAGTATGGCCTCAACTTGGAGTTGACTCCTCATTTGGTAGCCCTTATATTTGTTTACGGTTTCTGGACCATTTCCCCCATGAGTTTACGGCCGTAAACTCATGGTAATGGTGCATTTGTGTGTTTTAAGGTCTCATATCTCACAAGGAAGGGTTCTAAGTTTGAATCAGAGGCTTAGGGAGTGGTTAGGGCACAAAAGGACTCACCATTGGAGTTTACGGTCCTTGGACAACCCTTGGGAGTTTACGGTCGTAAACACTTGGGTTTACGGTCGTAAACCCATGAGTTTACGGCCGTAAACTCATGGTTACTCCAACCATTTCGTGTTTTGGTGTTTCTAGTTCATGCATGCAAGGTTCTAGTCTTTTATCCAAGCCATAGAAGGTGTTAGGGGCACCAAAACACCATTTGATGGTGTTTACGGTTCAAGGATCTCCCTTGACCGTAAACACATATGTTCTTGGGGATTTTGATGTTCTTCCAAGGGATTAACAAGTATCCTAAGCAAATAACTAGATTGGAGGAGTGTGCTTACTTATAGGAAGCTTGTAAGAGTGTTTAGGACCCAAAAATACTTGTGTGTGTTCTTGGTGTTCTTGGTGTTTTGAAGAACACTTGAAGATCTAAGTAAAAATCAAGAATCCATGGATGAAATGATGTATAAACACTAGATTAAGTGTTGTATGAACGAATCTAGGAAGGAAAACACTTACATTTTGGCGGATTTGAAGAAGTGTGTGATGATACTTGAGAGAAAAGTGTTGGGTGTTCTTGAGGTGGAAAGTGTAAAGTGAGGGAATAGTGGGTAAACTCATGCTATATGCATGAGTTCTTGGAAAAATGGTGTTTACGGGCCAAACTCCTCTTGTTTGGCCGCAAACACCTTGCTAAGGTGTTGTTTGTTTTGTTTGATACACACCACTCATAACGACACTTCCTTTTATTTATCCGTTTGACAAAAATAAAATAAAACACCCAAACGGACTTAAATCCGGCAAAAAATGTACTGAAATGTTTTTGACTATTATTTGAAGTGTTTGACTGTAGAGATTATACAAATGAAAATTTCGGGTTGTCACAAAATTAGCCGACGAAGTCTAAACGAAAGTCGTAGAGTATGATTTACCTACGCGTGCATATAAAGAACGCCAAAAACGGAGCTCGTATGCGAAAGTTATGATTTTCGCAAGTTTTGGCACAAAAATAAAGAAAAATAAGAAAAATCGGGCAATTTCGCATGTGACACGTCACCTCGCACGTGGCAGCTGCTGAGTGGACCGAAGCCATGCGTGGCACCTCCTGATTGGACCGCAGCCGAGGTCCACTAAGAAGCGAACAGCTTCGCATGAGATGCCCCGGAGACACCCCTCGGACACCCTCCTTCGCACGTGTCCTCCTTCTATTGGACCGAAGTCCGGTCCAATCCGAGCCAGCCAGCAGTGAGCCTCCGGTCCGAAGAAGCCCCCTCCCTTCGCCATCTGTCCGATGCATGGCAGCCTCGCATAGGCTCGGGTCCGAATCTTCGGACTATATAAAGCATGCGAGGGTTCCGGATTGTTTTACACTTTTCACCCCAATTTTCATTCTCTTTCACATTTTCCGCTTCCACAAACTCATATACAACCCCTAAAGCCCCGGTATCAAGTCTCGAACCCTAAGAAAGCCTCAAAGCCCCGAGATTCCCAAGAAGTAACCTCTCTCCTGTCGAAACTCTGCCCGGTTTGAGCCGGTTTCTCGTTAAATAAACTCTTTACGGGAAACGAAACGCTGCCCGAATCACCGCTTATCAAAGTGAGTTCATATCCCTATAATATACCTTTTTAAATGGTTTTATATGCTTTTTAGGGGGGGAATACAAGTTTAACACAATATTAAATTGTGTTAATAACTGTATGTGATAATAATCACACAAAGAATTTCTGTATGCTTTTAAGAATTACCAAATACTTTCAAAATAACGTGAAGCCATGTTAAATCCTTAAAGTCATGTAAAAACTCCGTTAAATTCTTTGAAAAATGTTTTATAAACTATTTCAAATTATAAATGCCAAAATCATGTTTATATATGTATAAATATATAAATAAGATTTGAAGGGCTTAGGACTAATGAATTATCCTATATCCTTTTTCCTTGTTTGGATGTGGAATTAGGGTTGTATTATTTGTCCGAAGGTCGTTTCCTTCTTAATTATATATATGTTATACATATATGAGTACAAAAGGTTACTCCATTTGGTATTACCACCTTTGTATCAGGCTGAGCAAAGGTGTTCATCCATGAGAAACCATGCTAATCAGATAGAACATATAAATTATAATAGGTATAATTTATCATTCAAAACTAAAGATACAAGTATGATTTACAACTGTATACTTTCCAAGGAAATTACCAAAATTCATTCAACTATACCAAGATATGTATAATACCTTTAATATACGAACAACATATTAAAGAAGTAAATATACATCATACCTAGTTTGCATTAACAAATGTACGATACAGAGTACCTGGGTTAGCAAACACATGGTAATTCCGGGTTTGCATTAACAAAGGTACGATATACAGAGTACCAGAGTTAGCAATCACGGGTAATAATACATCATACCGGGTTTGCATTAACAAAGGTACGATATACAGAGTACCAGAGTTAGCAATCACGGGTAACAATACATTCTGCCCGGTTGGCATTAGCAAAGGTACTATACAGAGTACCCGAGTTAGCAAACTCGAGGTAATAATACATCTTACCGGGTTTGGATTAACCAAGGGTACGATACAAAGTACTAGAGTTAGCATTCATCGGGTAATAATAATAATACATCAGAAATCTCGTTGAAACAATAAATTTGTGAGACCCTTCACGGTGTACTTATCTAAGTACGACCTTTTTAAGTCCTGAACTATTAGCCAGAATCTCTTGTAGGGAGAGCGTGAATTTGTGTATAGATCTATATGGGACTGACAATCCCGCACCTCAACTGTTCGCTACAGTTTGGCCGGCAGGCCTAGGGTGTCAAATATCATACCATTCTGACGCCTGAAGAACGTCGCAGCAGGCATTTCCGTCATATTAGTATGGTTGATAGGACTCACATGGATAAAACAACGAGTGAATTAGAAAGTAATATATTTCTCTTATAACAGTAAGAAAAGTTAATTGCATCCCGACTAGATATAACTTCAGTAGCTTTTACTTACAGTAAGAGCTACGTATCATGAAATCAAGTATTGTACTTCTGGTTTTGAACATTTAAAGCCACAAGGCAGTATTATGGATAGTACAATACTCTCCAGGATTAATACTAAGGTTTTTACAATAGAACAGATATAACTAAGAACACTTTTACAAATGAAACAATTTATGGGATTAAACCACTTTTATAAAGGAAACGGTTTATGGGATTAACCCACTTATCAAATGAAACTTAGTCATTCAATCTTTGTAAACTAGTATAACATAAAAGACCTTTAATGGTTAATTCTATAATTCTTTAGTTATTACATCAGAGTTGTACATAAGTAATGTCCGATTGACAGTGAAATGTGTGACTTCCGCCTTACTTCCTGTTCCTTGTTTGGTTGTGGGCTTAGGGCAGATACACCCATTTAACTGTGAATTCAATATTGTGTTATGTATAATCAGTATAAACTAGGTAATTACAGAGGGAAACTATTGAGGTTATCAGTTAATCACCTCAGGAGATATAGGATTTCCTGGAGAAACCAGTGAACTTATTCAAAGAACTTAGGGTATACTTAACAGAACTAAAATACTTATGAACTCACCAGCTTAAATGCTGATCTACTCTTTCCAAATAACTTGTATTCTCAGGAATCCAGTAGACAGGTACACTCCCGAAGCTTTTGAGAAGACTACCTAGTACCGTACCGCGACTCTTGTCTTCTGTTGTACCTACTTTAGTGTTTGAATATGTAACGTTTAAACACTTATGTAAAACTTATACTTATTAATACAATGGTTGTTTGTACTTTGATTACTATATTGCATGTGTTGTGATAATTACCTAAAGTCCTCCGCCCCCAAACATTTCCGCCGTTCTAGTTTGGGGATGTGACAGTTAGCGCTTTCACTCTTCGACCAGAGTACTCCTTTCAACT
Source organism: Lactuca virosa (assembly GCF_052849685.1). Taxonomy (NCBI): domain Eukaryota; kingdom Viridiplantae; phylum Streptophyta; class Magnoliopsida; order Asterales; family Asteraceae; genus Lactuca; species Lactuca virosa. Next base: position 28,800,494 of record NC_136427.1, read on the forward strand.
TAGGGCATCCGCCACCACATTCGCTTTACCTGGATGATAACGAATCTCACATCCGTAGTCGTTGAGTAATTCAACCCAACGCCGTTGTCTTATATTTAGCTCCATCTGGTCGTATATATGTTGAAGGCTCTTGTGGTCTGTGAATGAGTATACTTTAAAAACACTCTAACCAAGAGTTATACTTTAAAAATATATCAATATTTATAAAAGTATAAGTACATGCAGAGTATATATACCAGAATGAGTATCACAAGAAGAACAAAACTAAAAGTATTTAGATGTTGGACATTGCAGTTAAACCTAGACAGTGATGTAATCATATCTGGGATCAATATAGCCTGATCAACTATATTCATCCAAGATATGACCACCATGTGTTTAGGGGAGTGATTGTAGTGTTGCAACTGGTCTAAAACTTACCTAAGTACCAGAAGAATTCTAGAACCAAACATAAAGACTAAAATACTATAGGAGTATTTTAGGATGCTATAACAAGAAAACTGAGAACTTGTTAAGTTCTTGTATCTAGAAGTCCAAGAATCAAACTCATAGCTAAAATAACATGGAGGTATGTTTCATACCTCTAGGGAAATGTTAAAAAGATCTTTTCTGATAAGTCTATAATTACTAAGTGGATACGTTAAGATCATATATAGCCGAGATCTTATAGACTTAGAATATGTGATTTTCACTCTACTTCCTTTTCCTTGTTTGGATGTGGTTTTAGAGTAGGATTACTTATTCAAAGGTCTATTTGATCTGGATTATATATAATCGGTACACACTATGTGATTATAGAAGGACCAGAAAGAATCACCTTCATAAAGATTTTCTCATAAATTCTTTAGACATTCCCATTCTCGTATAAACCCGTTAGATAAACATAGCTACTCCAACAATCAATAGAAGAGTCAAGGAGGATCCAACAAAATTTCATTAGGAGAATCCTAAGAAAGAAACATATGAGAAGTACATAAACTATAGAAATCATTTAGTGCCCTTACCTTATTAAAGACACCAATGAGAGATTCACATGAGCTTCCGAGATTCAAAATCTTCATTACGAAGTAATGGGGATCAGTGTCAGAATCGGAAGTAAGATAGCCCAGGAATTCAATATACCTACAGAGGACAGGGACACCCTATAGATACCAGGAGAGAACAACTCATTACCACCCAGAATAGAACAAAGGAAAACCACGCATGATTCATGTGAAGTGTTCGAGCACCTTTTCATCTAAGTAAATAACTAGTAAATCGGTTCAACCTAGTGAGTTAGTGATTTCATTACTCACATTAGGTTTGGAGCTTATCCTCTTTTTCTGTCACGACTAATAACAATAAATCAGATCACGAAATCTTAATTGATAGTGATTACTTCTCAAATTCATAAGTCTATTTTATGTAGACACCGTTATGAATTGTTTTCGAATATTTTCGAAAATTGGGAAAACAATATCCACCAAACGAAGGTAACTTAGTTCGGATGATACTCGGTTCCTAACCATTCTAGAAACTTAACTATGTTCCTTACCAGGACTGCATCATAGGGATGCAGGTCAAATCATTAAAAACAATATAACAAAACAAAAGATTAATACATAGATACAAATGGTTAGAATACATCTAAAGACACGATAGTCGCTCACGAACTCATTTTCTTATCATGTAACAGAATTATGCCTCCAAAGAAGTGTAACCAACCCATCAGCGAAACACCAATCCTTCAGATAGATGCGGCTACGTTTCAAGCTGCGGTCACAGCAGCTGTAGCAGCTGTCATGGCACACCTTAATGCTAACAATACAAATGTTAGTAATAATGCTATCGGTAACCCCGATCGTGGTGATGGCCAAGTACAGCAACGAGCACCTATTTGTAAGAACACCTTGAACCTTAAGCCTAATATCCTTAAACGAAAGTTCGAGAACAAGGAAGGGAGTTGTTCAACTCAAGAACCTAGCAGAGGACAACGAACTGGGGCAGTTGATACCCCCATCAGCCCTGTTATTGTAGCACCAACCAAGTCGTACTTAGGAAACCTCCCACACTGCAGCAAGTGCAACTACCATCATCATGGCGTTTGCCGAGAGCTGCATTGCAATAGATGCAACATGAACGGGCATACCGCCCGCATCTGTAGAACTCCGGTCGAGTTCATCACTTCAATTGCCAATGTTGGAACCATTCCCATATGTCACCTTTGTGGCGAAATAGGACATTATAAGAGGGACTGTCCAACAGAGAAGAACGACGGGGGAGCAGGAGGATTTTAATCCCAATACATGGGAAAGCATCAAAGAACCCTGCTATATTTTGGTACGCTTCCAAACCCCGATAATTATCTATAATTACTCTTCCGTTCAAATAAAATCATAACACTTATATAAAAATTTGAAACCCTAACAGGTAAGCTATGATAACTTAGTGTATACATAAGGGTCATTTATAATTAAGATTTGTAGACTTAGAGTGAGTAATCCCTCCTCATTTCCTGTTCCTTGTTTGGTTGTGGATTTAAGGCAGGGTTGCTCAGTCAAAGGTCTTACCAATCTTAATTATACATGACTTGTATACACCAAGCGATTATAGAGAGACCTAGTAAGGATCGTTTCATGAAAGTTCATAATTTCAAATTGTCAGAACCCTCGTATTGGTAGTACCCGCCAATTTCGAATCAAAAGGGGTTCGTAGCGATAATAACATAATAAAACTAGAAACGCTGAGAACTTACGTACATAGGATATCATCCTAGTAAGCATTCGTCCCAGAACGACTTATTATCTATTTCATCGAGAAAATTCTGACATCCTCATTCGACATGGTTTGGCCTGGCCCTTACCATGTGAAAATTCTTATGTTGTATAAAAGAACTTTTTCCTTAATCAGCCGTAAGATGAAATTCTTTCAATCCATAACACAAAAACCTTAGGTTGTCTCTCGTTTCAAAACTTTAGAAGTACCCATGCAAAGAGTACCCCGTCATTCTAGCCTACTCAGTAGACATGAAACTTCAAACGAAAAGCACCGAAGTAGTCTTAGAAGTCAGTAACTACCGAAGTACCTCAATAGATCTCATAGGAAAATCATTGTACGCAGGTCAAGTTCAAGAATAGAGACTAAGAACTCATTAAGTTAATCTATCGCTGCTAAGTGTATACATGAGGGTGGTATATAAGTTAGACTTAACAAGATTAAGGATGTGTGCTTCCGCCCTATCTCCTGTTCCTTGTTTGGTTGTGGACCTGGGGCAGAGTCACCCATCCGAACGTCTTGTGAAATCTAAATTATATACGACTTGTATACACGAGGTTATGGTGGATGAGCCAAGTATGAGTCTGATCATGAACTTCGGAGCAAAAGCCTGCATCATATATTCTACCAGGTAGAATTCAACATGAGACCACAACGATGGGTTGAGCTACTAAATGACTACGAATTTGAAATTCGTTATCATCTCAAAAAAAGCCAATATAGTAGCTAACACCCTAAGTCGGAAGGAGTACCCAAGTCATAGTACCAATCATGGACTATGATAACCCATTCAAATCTCTCCACATAGAGTAAGGAGGCTCAACAGGAAGCCTTGAAACCTGAAAATGTGGCAAGTAGAGAAGATAACTAGAACGTGTGAGTGTACGGTATGCCAATATTTGTTATCTCCACTGAGATAATAGAATCATCTCTCAGTTCAGGTCGTCACTCAAAAATCTCTAGGGACCAGACTAGTCATGATTCTATGGGATCGACTATGGTAAAGAATGGGATATCCATTTACCAATTAGTCAAGTCCTTTAACACGCTAGAATTTAAGTTGCTCCATTCGAAACCTTCTGTGGTCACAAGTACATCTTCTATCTGCACTGGACTAAAGTAGGTAATATGCAACTAGCTAGAGATCCAATTTCCACACAGCACCCTCGCTGATCTGGAATTCATCCGAGAAACTACCAAAAACAAAATACGAATCGGGAAACGCCATAAAGCTTCCAGAGTTAACCAGAGAAGCTACGGCTTCGATAAAAGAAAACCCTTGGAATTCCAGGATTGATGACCTTGTCATATGAAGGTCTCACCCTGGAAGGACAAGATGCGCTTGTGAAAGCGTGGAATACAAAATTCAAGGTACATAAGACCATTTGAGATTCTTACTAGAATCGGTCTTGTACTTTTTAACTTAAACTACCACAAAAACTTAATAACATTCATCCCATCTTTCACATATCAAATCTAAAGAGGTGTACATCCGATAAAACACTTGTTATTTCACTCGATGAAATCAAGTTAAATAAAAGTCTACACGTTGTAGAAGAAACAATAAAAACCATGGATAGGGAAATCTGAAGAACCACGCTAAGTCTTATCCCGTTAGTGAAGGTTCGCTGGATTACAAACCAGGGACCTGGATTCACTTAGGAAGGAAAGATTAGACCTAGTCCATGAGTATCACTTTAGACTTAATTTCGGGACGAAATTCCCTCTAACAGGGGGATAATGTGACACCAGTCAAAGTTTGGTCAAAAATTAATTGATCAATAATCATAATTGGGATGAACTAAGTGGTAGAGTTTGTAACAAGGTTTCGAAAAACATAAAGAACACTGAAATCCGAGTTATAACGAAGAAGTTATGACCAATCGAAAATCTGCGGTAAAACCGGCAAAACACTGTTCAGTGTAAAAAGCGAATTTTCGATAAAAGGATTTTTAGCCTTAACAATCTAAATGAAACTTGTAGAATATGTTAAACTGAGAACGTTCATAAAAAGAACGTGAAAATCCGACTCCGTATGAGGAAGTTATGATTTTTCGAAGTTTCGGTTTAGCAGTAGACAGCTAAAAATTCGAAATATAAATCAATCGATATTTAGCCGACGCAACTTAAATGAGAATCGAAGGTCTCGTCAAAAGTAGCACAACGGTAAAAAGACAGACAAAAACGGACGTCGTATGATGAAGTTATGAATTTTTAACGGATTCCCGTCCCGGTCTGTTTAAAATAATAATATTTAAAATAAAGTCAAAATTAGCCGACGAAGTCTAAACTAAAGTCGTAGAGTATGACTTTACCTACGCGTGCATATAAAGAACGCCAAAAATGGAGCTCGTATGCGAAAGTTATGATTTTCGCAAGTTTTGGCACAAAAATAAAGAAAAATAAGAAAAACCGGGCAATTTCGCATGTGACACGTCACCTCGCACGTGGCAGCTGCTGAGTGGACCGAAGCGATGCGTGGCACCTCCTGATTGGACCGCATCCGAGGTCCACTAAGAAGCGAACAGCTTCGCATGAGATGCCCCGGAGACACCCCTCGGACACCCTCCTTCGCACGTGTCCTCCTTCTATTGGACCGAAGTCCGGTCCAATCCGAGCCAGCCAGCAGCGAGCCTCCGGTCCGAAGAAGCCCCCTCCCTTCGCCATCTTTCCGATGCGGGGCAGACTCGCGTAGGCTCGGGTCCGAACCTTCGGACTATATAAAGCATGCGAGGGTTCCGGATTTTTTTACACTTTTCACCCCAATTTTCATTCTCTTTCACATTTTCCACATCCACAAACTCATATACAACCCCTAAAGCCAGGTATCAAGTCTCGAACCCTAAGCAAGCCTCGAAGCCCCGAGATTCCCGAGAAGTAACCTCTCTCCTGTCGAAACTCTGCCCGGTTTGAGCCGGTTTCTCGTTAAATAAACTCTTTACGGGAAACGAAACGTTGCCCGAATCACTGCTTATCAAAGTGAGTTCATACCCCTATAATATACCTTTTTAAATGGTTTTATATGCTTTTTAGGGGGGGGGGGAATACAAGTTTAACACAATATTAAATTGTGTTAATAACTGTATGTGATAATAATCACACAAAGAATTTTCGTATGCTTTTAAGAATTACCAAATACTTTCAAAATAACGTGAAGCCATGTTAAATCCTTAAAGTCATGTAAAAACTCCGTTAAATTCTTTGAAAAATGTTTTATAAACTATTTCACATTATAAATGCCAAAATCATGTTTATATATGTATAAATATATAAATAAGATTTGAAGGGCTTAGGACTAATGAATTATCATATATCCTTTTCCTTGTTTGGATGTGGAATTAGGGTTGTATTATTTGTCTGAAGGTCGTTTCCTTCTTAATTATATATATGTTATACATATATGAGTACAAAAGGTTACTCCTTTTGGTATTACCACCTTTATATCAGCCTGAGCAAAGGTGTTCATCCATGAGAAACCATGCTAATCAGATAGAACATATAAATTATAATAGGTATAATTTATCATTCAAAACTAAAGATACAAGTATGATTTACAACTGTATACTTTCCAAGGAAATTACCAAAATTCATTCAACTATACCAAGATATGTATAATACCTTTAATATACGAACAACATATTAAAGAAGTAAATATACATCATACCTAGTTTGCATTAACAAATGTACGATACAGAGTACCTGGGTTAGCAAACACATGGTAATTCCGGGTTTGCATTAACAAAGGTACGATATACAGAGTACCAGAGTTAGCAATCACGGGTAATAATACATCATACCGGGTTTGCATTAACAAAGGTACGATATACAGAGTACCAGAGTTAGCAATCACGGGTAACAATACATTCTGCCCGGTTGGCATTAGCAAAGGTACTATACAGAGTACCCGAGTTAGCAAACTCGAGGTAATAATACATCTTACCGGGTTTGGATTAACCAAGGGTACGATACAAAGTACTAGAGTTAGCATTCATCGGGTAATAATAATAATACATCAGAAATCTCGTTGAAACAATAAATTTGTGAGACCCTTCACGGTGTACTTATCTAAGTACGACCTTTTTAAGTCCTGAACTATTAGCCAGAATCTCTTGTAGGGAGAGCGTGAATTTGTGTATAGATCTATATGGGACTGACAATCCCGCACCTCAACTGTTCGCTACAGTTTGGCCGGCAGGCCTAGGGTGTCAAATATCATACCATTCTGACGCCTGAAGAACGTCGCAGCAGGCATTTCCGTCATATTAGTATGGTTGATAGGACTCACATGGATAAAACAACGAGTGAATTAGAAAGTAATATATTTCTCTTATAACAGTAAGAAAAGTTAATTGCATCCCGACTAGATATAACTTCAGTAGCTTTTACTTACAGTAAGAGCTACGTATCATGAAATCAAGTATTGTACTTCTGGTTTTGAACATTTAAAGCCACAAGGCAGTATTATGGATAGTACAATACTCTCCAGGATTAATACTAAGGTTTTTACAATAGAACAGATATAACTAAGAACACTTTTACAAATGAAACAATTTATGGGATTAAACCACTTTTATAAAGGAAACGGTTTATGGGATTAACCCACTTATCAAATGAAACTTAGTCATTCAATCTTTGTAAACTAGTATAACATAAAAGACCTTTAATGGTTAATTCTATAATTCTTTAGTTATTACATCAGAGTTGTACATAAGTAATGTCCGATTGACAGTGAAATGTGTGACTTCCGCCTTACTTCCTGTTCCTTGTTTGGTTGTGGGCTTAGGGCAGATACACCCATTTAACTGTGAATTCAATATTGTGTTATGTATAATCAGTATAAACTAGGTAATTACAGAGGGAAACTATTGAGGTTATCAGTTAATCACCTCAGGAGATATAGGATTTCCTGGAGAAACCAGTGAACTTATTCAAAGAACTTAGGGTATACTTAACAGAACTAAAATACTTATGAACTCACCAGCTTAAATGCTGATCTACTCTTTCCAAATAACTTGTATTCTCAGGAATCCAGTAGACAGGTACACTCCCGAAGCTTTTGAGAAGACTACCTAGTACCGTACCGCGACTCTTGTCTTCTGTTGTACCTACTTTAGTGTTTGAATATGTAACGTTTAAACACTTATGTAAAACTTATACTTATTAATACAATGGTTGTTTGTACTTTGATTACTATATTGCATGTGTTGTGATAATTACCTAAAGTCCTCCGCCCCCAAACATTTCCGCCGTTCTAGTTTGGGGATGTGACAGTTAGCGCTTTCACTCTTCGACCAGAGTACTCCTTTCGACTTAGGGCATCCGCCACCACATTCGCTTTACCTGGATGATAACGAATCTCACATTCGTAGTCGTTGAGTAATTCAACCCAACGCCGTTGTCTTATATTTAGCTCCATCTGGTCGTATATATGTTGAAGGCTCTTGTGGTCTGTGAAGATGGTGCACTTTGTTCCATATAGGTAGTGCCTCCAAATCTTCAGGGCGAACACTACTGCCCCAAGCTCTAGGTCATGAGTGGTGTAGTTGACCTCGTGTGTTTTTAGTTGTCGTGAGGCGTAAGCAATAACCTTTCCTCGTTGCATCAGCACATAACCCAAACCTCGATTGGACACATCGCAGTATACTATGAAGTCTTCTATCCCTTCTGGGAGAGACAAAATGGGTGCGCTGCAAAGGGCTTACTTCAGGGTTTGAAATGCAGCATCCTGCTTTTCTTGCCAGTTGAAAGATACTCCCTTTTGCGTCAGGGAGGTAAGGGGTTTTGCGATGTTGGAGAAATTCTATATGAATCTGCGGTAATAGCCAACAAGTCCTAGGAATTGGCGAATTTCGGTTGGCGTCTTCGGTGCTGACCAATTTTTGATAGCCTTGATTTTGGAAGGGTCCACGTGAATGCCCTCTTTGCTGACCACGTGACCTAGGAAGTCCACTTTCCTAATCCAAAATTCGCACTTCGAGAACTTTGCGTAAAGCTTCTCTGCTCGTAGCGTCTCCAAGACTTGTCTGAGGTGCTGACCATGTTCTTCTTTACTCCTTGAATAAATGAGTATGTTATCTATGAATACGATCACAAATTTGTCCAGGAATGAACGACATACCCTATTGATTAATTCCATGAACACGGCGGGTGCATTGGTTAGTCCGAAAGGCATCACTACAAATTTGTAGTGACCGTATCTTGTTCAGAAAGCCGTCTTAGGAATATCACTTTCCAGGACTCGTAATTGGTGATATCCCGATCTCAGATCGATCTTTGAAAAGTAATTTTCCCCTTGGAGTTGATCGAACAAATCATCTATTCGTGGCAGGGGATACCGGTTCTTAATGGTGAGTTTGCTTAGCTCTCGGTAGTCGATGTACATTCTAAACGGTTCGTCTTTCTTCTTCACGAACAGCACTGGTGCTCCCCAAGGTGAGAAGCTTGGTCTGATGAATCCTTTGTTGAGCAGTTCGTTCAGTTGACTGGATAATTCTTGCATCTCTGCTGGGGCTAAACGATACAGTGCTTTGGCTACAGGGGTGGCCCCAGGAATTAAGTCGATTCTAAATTCGACTTGTCTTGTAGGAGGTACTCCTGGAAGATCTTCGGGGAAGACGTCGGGAAAATCACAGACGTCAGGCACACTCTTGATGTCTTCTACTCCTCGCTTTACATCTACGACGTGTGCCAAGAACGCATGGCATTCCTTGCGTAAAAATTTTTGAGCTTTGACGCAAGAGATGATACGAAGATGAGTACTGGGTTTATCGCCATAAATAACGAGGGTTTCGCCATTTGGCAGGGTAAGGCGAATGGCCTTTTCATAACATAAAATATTCGCTCGGTGAGAACTCAGTCAATCCATGCCTATGATAACGTCGAAACTTTTTATTGTAACTACCATAAGGTTGACCGGAAAAGAATTGTTGTTTAGTGTGAGGGTACAGTTTGAGTATATTTCTTTAGCGCCTTCTGTCTTTCCGTTAGCCATTTCTACTATGAATGTTTCACTTAATGACTGGGGGGTTTGCTTAAGTAGATTTTTAAAATTATGGCTCACAAAACTCCTCTCTGCCCCACTATCAAATAGAATGCATGCATAAGAGTTATCGAGGAGAAACGTACATGTAACCACCGTGGGATCGGCAATGGCTTCCTCTTGGCCCATTGCGAAAACTCTGCCTCCTCCACCAGCATTCCTATTGTTTGTTTTCGGACAGTTCCTTCGGAAGTGCCCCGTTGCACCACACTCGTAACAAGTACGGCCTACTCCGTCATTGGTGGCTGGAGCGGCCGGTTGGGTCGGTTCCTTATAGAAACGGACAGTGTGTCCCTTCCTGTTGCACCTAGTGCAATGCATTTCACGGTAGGGTCCGTGATGATGGAAGTTGCATTTACTGCACTTCGGTAGGTTGCCGATGTATGGCTTTGTTGGTGCTGGGGCGGTCGGGACAGTAACAGCATGAGCTGTCACCATTTGTTGTTTCTTAGGGTTTTCCTATGTGGTTTTCCCCTTTCTCTTGTTCTAGGGTTTCCTTCGGTCCTCTACCTCCTTCGGTGGCCCAGGAGCAGCGGTAATAGTACCCTGCTTAACACCATGATCAATCAATCGTTGAGCCAAGCGCTTCGCGCTGTCAAACGTGATTGGGTTAGAAGCCAGGACATGCCCCTGGATCTGGGGTAATAATCCCCAAATGTACCTCTCTACCTTCTTCGGTTCCGGGTTTACCATTCCTGGGCAGAAGGCTGACAAATCACTGAACCTGGCCGTGTAAGTGGCTAGTTCTGATCCATTCATCCTTAGGTTCCAAAGCTCTTGCTCTAACTTTTGGATTTCGCCCCTTGGGCAGTATTCTTCCAGCATTAAGATTTTGAGATCTTCCCAACTCATGGCATTAGCAATTGGGAGAGATAGGGCTTTCACATGGCCCTTCCACCAGGTGAGGGCTCGATCAGAGAAAGTGCAAGCAGCGAACTTGACTTTGCTTGTTCCTGGGCATGTATAGATTTCGAAGACCGTTTCGGTCTTCTCAAACCATTGCATAAGTGCAATGACTCCTCCTACCCCATTGAATGTCTTTGGCTTTACGTTTGAAAATTCTTTGTATGTGCATTCCCTGGTATGACCATGGCCAGTGCCACGATTCAAGTGGTTGGTACTGCTTCCCGTTCCGCCAGCGCCGTTAGAGTTTATTTGAGTAAGAGCAGCTGCTACTGCTGCAGTGATTGCAGCCTGTACCATGACGGGATCATATTGTGGAGGTGGTGGCGGTGGTGTTGGTGTTGTATTGTTGACGCGTCTGCCAGATCTGCGAGGAGGCATCTTGCTGCCAAAGAATTAACAATGAAAGACAATAAGTCTTTGATGATTGAAAGTCGAGTGTTAAAAAGTTTAACTATTTTAGATTCTTTATGTAATAAGATTCGACCTAACAGGGATTTGCGTTCGATTCATAATAGTAGTTTATGTAATAACAGATAAACTTATAAATTTAAGTGATACCCAAGGAATTAACACACAAAGTAATAACTTTAATAGATATCCATAGCGTGAATACATCGTAATGTTGGAAAATTTGACCTTAAATACCGGTCTACCGCATCGAAAGTTAGTAAAAGTAAAACATTTAGTCGTGGTCCTAGTCTATAACAAAATTTGTGGTTGTGTAAGCACTATTTGCGACGCGTACTGCGCTTAGAGCTAGACTCTGCTTCCGAGCGTTGGGCTCCCAATAGTCGCCTCTCAAGAAGGACTTGTAGCTCCCTCATGTGACAACCCGAAAATTTTTTACTTTTAAAGCCCAGTCAATCAACTCAACTGAGTGTCAGACTCATTGGTAATGAGTTCTAGCCCGGTTTAAGGTCATTCTAAGGAGTTTTAGCCTACTACACTTAAGGAATGAGTGTTAGAATGTACCTGCTAGAGACACTGTCCAAGAAATCAAGCCTTAACCTTCTTATTAAGAGTTCACGGCCACAACACTTGAGTTTATGGCCATAAACTCAAGGTGGGCCGTAAACTCCTCCTTATAGGCTCATTTCCTTCTACTTTCCTTCATTATCTCACTTTCCCTCAAGAACACTTGAGTTTTCTCTCAAGTATCATCCAACTTTTCATCTTAGATCTTCAAAAGTGTAAGTGTTCTTTCTGTAGTTTGTTGTTAATCCTTCTTAACTAGCTTCATCCTCATGATTCATCCATGGAAATCATGTTTTCCTAGATCTTCAAGAAACACCAAAACACCAACAACACACACTAGTGTTTTTGGCCAAAACCGACCATTTCAAGCTTCTAGATCATAAGTACTCTTCCCTATACTTCCTATCTAGTAGGAGGCCTTGAACTACAACATTGAAACATGCCTTTTCCCATGAAGATCATGAGTTTACGGCCCAAGATCTTCCTTGGCCGTAAACTCCATGTTATGACATGTTTGGGACTTAAACTCTTCCAACAAGCAAACCTTTGACCTAGAACCCTTCCTTGATGGAAATAAGACCTTAAACTATCCTCAAATGAATAATGGCCATGATTTTATGGCTGTAAACTCCTTTGGGCTGTAAACTCATCAAAAGCCTTCATTGATTTGGTCCTTCTCATCCTTGTGTAGAGCAAAAGTCCCCAAAGCTTCCCTAGCCTTTAAACCCACACTTAAGCATGTTTGACCATGAGTTTATGGCCGTAAACTCCCTTGGGCCATAAACCCATGGTAGTAAACTCATGTTAGTTCCATTTCACATTCCTTTGATGAATCACATGTGATTCCAACACTTGGTCAAAGTGTTTCCTAGTCCCGGAAGGTGTTTCCTTTCAGATAGTTGTTTATAAACACTATATTCATGCCAATATATGTCATTATATGTCATTTAGTACTTTTTGTGTCTTGGAACTTCATTCGTGGAACTTCTCATCCTTACACGCATACCCGTTTGAATCACCCACATCAGGTGAGTTCATACCCCGTAATGAATCTTTTAACTGTTTTAAATGCTTTTAGGGGGGGGGGGAATACAAGTTGAACACAATGATAATTGTGTAACTGTTTGTTATAAACATCTTTCAAAATGTTACTTATGTCATTTATAAGTTGTCAAAACATTTCAAAAACTCTTTTAAAGTTATGTTACTTTATAGTTATACAAAACTCCATTTTTAAAGTACAAGCATAACTTAGTAGATAAACGAGTCTTTTCAATAACAGTTCAAGTAAAACTTTAGTAAACTATAATAGGTATAGTTTAGGAGGATGATATTCATTACTTCTAGTTCAATGAAGCATACAAAGAAACAATAACATACAGAGAGATACTATATTGAGAAACAAACAATACCATACAGAACAAACAAACTAGGTCGCTATAGCCTGAGAACATACAGGATCTAATTATACCAATGAATCACTAACTCATTGTTTTAAACAAAAGGTGATAGTTATATTAGGTATACATGATCATATAACTTGAATGTGAATTACACGGCTTGCAAGAATTTGCAGAGGTCGCGTTTGGTTCCCTTAATCTCTAGACATGGAGAGCGTTTCGTAGGGGTACTAGCCTTCACATAATGACCATAATAAAACAAACATGTTTTAGGTCATCAGTACATCCGCATGTCATTATAAACGACAACTGTATACTTACATTTCCCATTACTTTCATAAAGTGGCAGTACCACTTGAAAGTCAAATGCAAACTATTTTCGAGTTAAGATAGTCATAAACTAAGGAAAACTTACATTTTTACAAACGACAAACAGAACAGTCGAGTCTAGCACATAACAGTAGATGCCTTGGTAGAAGGCTACGTTTAATAGAAAGGACATCAAAGGATATATATATACCAATAGGATCCGACAGGTAATAGGATGTGTGCTCTCCGCTTCATTTCCTGTTCCTTGTTTGGTTGTGGGCTTAGAACGAATTCACCCAATCTATTTTCTATTCGATTATAGATATATATATGCTTTGTATACATTAAGTCATCATAAGGGTACCAGGTATGGGTCAAGTCATAGAACACAGAGTCAATGCACGGTTTTCTAGTACAAAACATACTTTCCAAATCAGAAACTTTGGTATACAAAACTAGAAACTTCCCAGTAAAGGTTTTAATCCATTTTATTAAACCAGTATAAACTTAAAGGACCTTAGGTGATTAACTCTATAATACTTTAGTTTATACATCATGGTTATATATATAACTAATACCCAATAGGTAGTTGGATGTGTGTTTTCCGCCTTACTTCCTGTTCCTTGTTTGGTTGTGGGCTTAGGGCAGATTCACCCAATTAACTTTCTATCCGATATTAGGTCATATATATCCAGTATAAACTAAGTTATTATAGAAGTGATTACTGTGGTTACCATTTTATTATAAGAAATAAAGGTTTTCTTAAAGAATCTTTTCATTAAATATAAAGGGACCATTACAATTAACTCCATGAGTAACAGGTGAATACCCTAGGGTTATATACCACAATGATCAAACAAACAATAGGATGTGTGCTTTCCGCCTTAGGGCAGATGCGCACAATCGATTGTTTGTTTACTCTGAGTCTTATATAACTTGTATCCATTTAGTACTCATAGAAGGGATTGTAGAGTCATTTTTACTTATCTTTCATTAAAATAGGAAATATAGGACGCGCACAATCGATTGTTTGTTTACTCTGAGTCTTATATAACATGCGAACTTTTCTAAATAGAACTTACAACTTACAACATTTTACAACTTACTACATTTTCAACTACATTTTTAACTACATTATACAACTTACTTACATCACTAAAATCTTATGAACTCACCAGCTTAATTGTTGATCAACTCTTTCAAATAACTTGTATTCTCAGGAGACTAATAGACAGGTACTCGTGCTAGGAATTCAAAAGATGGAGCATAGTAGCTTCAAGTCTTGTTTTGTTATTTGTTTATGAATTCTATGTTTTGTGAACACACACTTTGTAAACACTTTCTTTCAAATGAAATGGTTGTTCATTACTTGCTTACTATAATGCATATCTTGTGATACTAAACATGACGTCCTCCAACCCCGAACGATTCCGCCATTCCGGTTTTGGGGTGTGACAGATTGGTATCAGAGAATTGTTTATAGTGAACTAAGTATATCAACCGATAAAAGATATACAACTATAAATACAATGGGGCTTAAGTGCTCTGGATAATGATAGATTTTAAGAGTATAACGATAAGTTATAAAAATATACCTACTTGCTTATACATGTAGATCAAGTGTCACAAGAAGAACAGAACTAAAGTATTTAAAGGTTGAACACTTTCGTCAAACCTGAACAGTTATGTAATCATAGCTAGGATCAATATAGCCTGATCAACTATATTCATTCGAGATGTGACTGACATGTGTTTAGGAGTGATGTGGTGTTGCAGCAGTCTTAAAACTTACCTAAACACCAGTCAATAGAATACTAAATCAAGTATATTAGAGTTAGAATACTATAGGAGTATTCTATGATACCATAACGCGATAACAAGTTTAAAACATACCAAGTACATTACATTAAAATACTATAGGAGTATTTTAGGCCATATAAATAACTTATGTGATAACTTAAAAGACCCTTACAAATAAGTCTATAATCTTACAATGTATACTCTTAAAGTTTTATATAATTGAGATCTTATAGACTTAGAATTTGTGATCTACGCTTCATTACCCATTCCTTAATTGGTTGTGATTTTGGAGTAGGATCACTCCTTCGAAGGTCTATTTAATCTTGAATTATATACAACTTGTATACATTGTACAATTATAGAAGGACTCTGTAAGGATCACCCCATAATGTTACCCTAAATCTCATAGATTCTTTAGACACTTCCATTCTCGCACGACAACCCATATAGATGTAACCACTTCCTCATAAGCAGTCAAGAGAAGTTTTGAAGGAGGGATCAACAGAAGTAACTAAAACGTCTTACCCGTCACACAAATAAATAATAATCGTGTTAACTTAATGAGCGAGTGGAAACACTGCTCACATTATATGCTAGGATTATTTTCTTACATGCAGCTGGTAACAGTTATTCAGGCAACAAATATTCATTCGAGGATAGCCATTTCAAATTCATAGAGTTTATTAGGTATAGACTCTTTTATGAATTGTTTCTAGAACCCTGTGGAAGTCAGGACCCGATGCACCCAGAACTAGGATAACCTTGTCTTTTCAGCTTTCGGCTTGTGTCCATTGCTTTAGACTTATTCCGTCTCATCTTTGTATTCTTTTAGCAAAGATGCCTCCTCCCAGATCAAACAGACGCACTACTCCGATAACTCTAACACCTCCTCCACAAATCCATGTGGCAACTTTAAATGATGCTGTAGCTGCAGCTGTGGCAACAGCCATTGCTCAATATCATCCTACCAGTTCCAGCGGAGGTGGAACACCCATTCATTCTACTCAAGGTGAGGTCCCTGTGCGCCCTAGAGAGTGCTCCTACAAGGACTTCACCAACTGCAAACCCCTTTCCTTTAATGGAAAAGGTGGAGTCATCGCTCTGATGCGATGGTTCGAGAAAACAGATTCGGTCTTCGAAATCTGTTCGTGCCCAGAAGGGAGCAAAGTGAAGTTTGATGCCTGCACCTTCTCCAACAGAGCCCTGACATGGTGGAATAGCCATGTTAAGTCACTGACCCTATCAGTGGCTAACTCAATAGGTTGGGAAAACCTAAAAGAGTTAATGCTGGAAGAATACTGCCCGAGGGGCGAAGTTCAAAGGCTGGAACAAGAACTATGGGAGCTCAAAATGGTCAGCTCAGACATAGTGGCCTACACTGACAGGTTTTGTGACCTGGCAGCACTATGCCCCAGGATGGTTACCCCGGAGAGCAAGAAGATAGAACGATACATTTGGGGTCTGATTGCTCCGACCCAAGGAGATGTGTTGTCTTTTAACCCAGCCACATTTGGTAGCGCCAAACGCCTGGCCCAGCGACTCATCGACCATGGAGTCCGCCATGGTGTAAAAGTCCTCATTACCGAGCCATCAAAGGGAAAGGACTATAATCAGAAGTCGGGGAACAAGAGGAAGAAGAAGCGAACAATACAGGAACCCCCGCAAGAGCAACAAACGAGTACTATGTACGCCGCTACAACGCCTGCTGCTCCAGCACCTGCCAATCGATATGCTGGAACCCTACCGAAGTGTGGAAAGTGCAATTATCACCACACCGGAGTATGCCGGGAAATGCAGTGTATGAACTGCCACAGAAATGGACACACAGTCCATTTCTGCAGGACACCGGCTCAACCGATCTCCCAAGTCCCCGGAGCTGAAGAAAACCAAGCCTGTTATGGTTGTGGTCAGACTGGACATAAACAGAGGGACTGCCCAATAGCAAAGAACTCAGGCGCGGATGGACGCATTTTGATGATCATCGCAGGAGAATCTACCCCGGAGTCGTCGACGAGCAGCGGTACGGTTTTGAAATAGTAATTACTTTGAAAATTAATTTATATTCATATAAGATTAAAACTTAAGGAAAACACTTAAAAAGTAATTATAATAACTCACATATTGAAATAGATCACAGTATTCAAGAGAACTAAAAGATCCGTTTAGGGAAGCTATGATGGCTTAGCATATACATCAGGGTTGTGCATAACTAAGATGTTGCCGAATTAGAGTGAGTAATTCCGCTTAAATCCCGGTTCCTTAGTTGGTTGAGGATTTGAGGCAGAGTTACTCAGTCGACTGTCTAATTCATCTTAAATATTCATAACTTGTATATGACAGGCGATCGTAATGGTACCATGGAGGATCATGATATAAAGTATCATCACCAATTATCAAAGCACTTTCATTTGTATGTATACGCACATAGCGGTACGATACGTAGGAGTGTTAACATCAAAGGTAAAACAGAAAGCCCTGGATCCTTTACAAAGGGTACATTGTCGAACACACTAGCAGTACATTATCGAATACACTAGGGATACATCATCGTATAACAGACGTTTCTTTCAAAATTGGCCAAAAACTTTGTTCAGTAAAGAGTTCGTTACTATCATTCGTAATGAATTGGCGTGGTCCTCACCATACTAAGTTCATATGTTTCTATCGCCTCGATCGGCAAGTTCTCGAAACTTTCGTCATTCGTATCGACAGTCCGACCTAAACCTCAGTTTTATCTTTCGTATTCTAAACCCCGAAGTACTCGTGCGAAGAGTACTTTGTCCTCCGAAGCCTTATCGTCAGATGTCCGCAGACAGTCACGAATACCACTCGTCCAACAGACCAAGTTCGAGCACAGAGGCTATGGACGAATACAGCCCACCTACCACTATTCAGTGTATGCGCTAGGGTGGTATATGATTATGATTACGCAGATTTAGTATGTGTGTTTCTGCCCTATCTCCTGTTCCTTGTTTGGTTGTGGACCTGGGGCAGAGTCGCACATCCGACCGTCTTACTAATCCTAATTATGTACGACTTGTATACACGAGGTAATGGTAGATGGGCCAAGTACGAATCCTATCATGAACACCAGGGCAAAGTTGCCAGGTCTACGAGTAGGTATTCTGCCAATCAAAGGAGCGCAACCCCAGTAGTACTGCTAAGAAAGCTAATTTCGGGACGAAATTCCATCTAACGGGGGATGATGTGACAACCAAAAAAAATTTTACTTTTAAAGCCCAGTCAATCAACTCAACTGAGTGTCAGACTCATTGGTAATGAGTTCTAGCCCGGTTTAAGGTCATTCTAAGGAGTTTTAGCCTAGTACACTTAAGGAATGAGTGTTAGAATGTACCTGCTAGAGACACTGTCAAAAGCCTTCATTGATTTGGTCCTTCTCATCCTTGTGTAGAGCAAAAGTCCCCAAAGCTTCCCTAGCCTTCAAACCCACACTTAAGCATGTTTGACCATGTGTTTACGGCCGTAAACTCCCTTGGGCCGTAAACCCATGGTAGTAAGCTCATGTTAGTGCCATTTCACATTCCTTTGATGAATCACATGTGATTCCAACACTTGGTCAAAGTGTTTCCTAGTCCCGGAAGGTGTTTCCTTTCATATAGTTGTTTATAAACACTATATTCATGCCAATATATGTCATTATATGTTATTTAGGACTTGTTGTGTCTCAGAACTTCATTCGTGGAACTTCTCATCCTTACACGCATACCCGTTTAAATCACCCACATCAGGTGAGTTCATACCCCGTAATGAATCTTTTAACTGTTTTAAATGCTTTTAAGGGGGGGGGGGAATACAAGTTGAACACAATGATACTTGTGTAACTGTTTGTTATAAACATCTTTCAAAATGTTACTTATGTCATTTATAAGTTGTCAAAACATTTCAAAACCTCTTTTAAAGTTATGTTACTTTATACTTATACAAAACTCCATTTTTAAAGTACAAGCATAACTTAGTAGATAAACGAGTCTTTTCAATAACAGTTCAAGTAAAACTTTAGTAAACTATAATAGGTATAGTTAGGAGGATGATATTCATTACTTCTAGTTCAATGAAGCATACAAAGAAACAATAACATACAGAGAGATACTATATTGAGAAACAAACAATACCATACAGAACAAACAAACTAGGTATTCGATAGGTAATAGGATGTGTGCTCTCCGCTTTATTTCCTGTTCCTTGTTTAGTTGTGGGCTTGGAACGAATTCACCCAATCTATTTTCTATTCGATTCTAGATATATATCTATGCTATGTATACATTAAGTCATCATAAGGGTACCAGGTATGGGTCAAGTCATAGAACACAGAGTCAATGCACAGTTTTCTAGTACAAAACATACTTTCCAAATCAGAAACTTTGGTATACAAAACTAGAAACTTCCCAGTAAAGGGTTTAATCCATTTTATTAAACCAGTATAAACTTAAAGGACCTTAGGTGATTAACTCTATAATAATTTAGTTTATACATCATGGTTATATATATAACTAATACCCAATAGGTAGTTGGATGTGTGTTTTCCGCCTTACTTCCTGTTCCTTGTTTGGTTGTGGGCTTAGGGCAGATTCACCCAATTAACTTTCTATCCGATATTAGGTCATATATATCCAGTATAAACTAAGTTATTATAGAAGTGATTACTGTGGTTACCATTTTATTATAAGAAATAAGGGTTTTCTTAAAGAGTTTTTTCATTAAATATAAAGGGACCATTACAATTAACTCCATGAGTAACAGGTGAATACCCTAGGGTTATATACCACAATGATGAAACAAACAATGGGATGTGTGCTTTTCGCCTTAGGGCAGATGCACACAATCGATTGTTTGTTTACTCTGAGTCTTATATAACTTGTATCCGTTTAGTACTCATAGAAGGGATTGTAGAGTCATTTTTACTTATCTTTCATTAAAATAGGAAATATAGGATTTTCTAGAGGAACAAGCGAACTTTTCTAAACAGAACTTACAACTTACAACATTTTACAACTTACTACAACTTACTACATTTTCAACTACATTTTTAACTACATTATACAACTTACTTACATCACTAAAATCTTATGAACTCACCAGCTTAATTGCTGATCAACTCTTTCAAATAACTTGTATTCTCAGGAGACTAATAGACAAGTACTCGTGCTGGGAATTCAGAAGATGGAGCATAGTAGCTTCAAGTCTTGTTTTGTTATTTGCTTATGAATTCTATGTTTTGTGAACACACACTTTGTAAACACTTTCTTTCAAATGAAATGGTTGTTCATTACTTGCTTACTATAATGCATATCTTGTGATACTAAACATGACGTCCTCCACCCCCGAACGATTCCTCCATTCCGGTTTTGGGGTGTGACACCTCATTTCTCTCATTTTAGCGAGGGCTGCATCCATTTGGCCCTGGAGTGTCCCGGTGTGGATTCGGGTCTCATCATGTAGTTCGTCTAGGCGACATATATCGGAAGCGTTGCCTTGTGCCGTTGCATTGATTTCTCGAATCTGGGTCATCGAGATCCTTGACTAGTCGATTTGGTTAGCTATTTTATCCACGATGACAGGGAGTGCCCCTGTCAGCTGAACCTCCATTGCTAACGTTGTAGAAGTCTCGACACATTCCGTACGGAGGGCGCACTCCTTGTTGTCGGCTCCATTGGTGAATGAGTTTTCCCCACATGGGGGTTGGTCCTTGAAAACCTCTCCTGATCGCAGGAGGTCGGACGACTGGTGGGCGATTATACACTTCGGGCTCTGTATCGGTCCCCTCTGACTTTTCTTCTTCTTATTCCATGGGTTCCTCTTCTTCTTCCTCTTCATCCACTATTTCCTCGGGATCCTCTTCCGGATCATCTTCCACCCAGCCTCCGTTACCTTGATTCGGGTAGTAGGGGTGCCCTGGTAAGTGAAATCTGGCCATTGAGTATGTACGAGAACACGGATATGAGAATTGTCTAAATACTAAAGCATATAATTTGATCATCAAGGTTAGACTATTGTATTTACAAAATACTCCTATAGTATTCTAAATGTTATGTTTGATTCTAAAGATTTATTTTTTAGGTAAGTTTTAGACTTGTCGTCCACTGCAACTATTCCTTGACATATGTTAGTCGGCTCTTGGAAAAATATAGTTGATCAGGCTATATTCATCCCAGTCCCGATTACATATTCCAAGGCATACCTGTAGTGCACAACTCATCTATAATACTTCTATACTCTTTTCCTTATGATACTGTTATTGTTATGTAATGTATGCATGTATACTTTTAATAAAACAATATTTTTAAAAGTATGTCTCTAAATCAGAGTGTTTTTGCCCAATTGAGTTTATAGTTGTATATCAAAAATAAACAGTTTTGATATACTTAGTTCACTATAAACAATGCTCTGATACCAATCTGTCACACCCCCAAACCTGAATGGCGGAAACATTCGTGGGCGGAGGACGTCATGTACAGTATCATAACAATTGAATAGTAAAGAAGGTACACACCACCATAACATATATTTGAAAAGTTTACATGATTGTTGTGTTACATGTTTCAAAAGTCAAATACAATATGTTGTTCCCAAAAGATATTACTAACGCCTGAGCATTAGTGCCCAAAAGTAGTTGCTAACCTGGTTTAGCGATTTCCTGAGAATACAAGTTATTTCAAAGAAAAAGTGTCAACATTTAAGTTGGTGAGTTCATAAGTATATATTTGTATAAATGTATGCCATTCGAAAGTTTCGTGTTTGTTTTCCAGAAAATCCGATATTTTCTCATAAAAGGAGTTATGAATCTTTGTTTGTATAATATGAATGTATTGAACCAGGAAAAACCTATATTTTCCTAACAGTGAAGAGTAGTCTCAAATGTCCAAGACTGTGATTTTGTAAGTAAATATGTCATACTTAAAAGAGAGGAATTGAGCATTAAACCCGGAACCCCTTGGGTTCTATTTATAGGGCAAGTTTCAGGCTTCACATCGTGAACCTGAAGAAGTCCACGTCGTGAAGCTTGATCTTATCTCTTCCATGGACGCGACGTCTGCTGGCCAGATCTAGAACCCATCAATCAAAATCTCACGTCGTGAGCTTCTGGCTCACGTCGTGGGCTGCCTGACAGTCTCGAGTTTCGTGTCCCGAACTTGTAAAATCCGTAACTTTCACGTACGAGCTCCGATTTCGATGTTCTTTATATGCACGCGTAGATACGATTATGCTCTACAACTCTCGTTTAGTCTGCGTCGACTAATTTTGAATTTATTTTTAATACTTTATTTTTAATAGGTCGGGACTGGAAAAGTCCGTTAAAAATTCATAACTTCTTCATTCGATGTCCGCTTTCGTCTGTCTTTTTACCGTTGTATTACTATTGATGAGATATTCGATTCTCGTTTAGGTTGCATTGGCTAAAAGTCGCTCGATCACTATTTCGAGTTTTTAGCTGTCTACTTCTATGTCTGAAACTTCGAAAAATCATAACTTCCTCATACGAAGTCAGATTTGGACGTTCTTTTTATGTAAGCTTACGGTTTAGTGATATCTATGACTTTCATTTAGATACTTAAGGCTAGAAAGTATTTTATAGAAATTTCGTGTTTTACGCTTAACAGTGTTTTGCCGGTTTTGTTGCGGATTTTCGATTGGTCATAACTTCTTCGTTATAACTCGGATTTTTGTGTTCTTTATATTTTTGAAAACCTTGATACGATATCTACCACTTAGTACATTCACATTGAGATTTTTGAACATTTCATTTTTGACGTTAGTCCTATTATATTAAGATAGGTTACCAAACTCGACTTTGGATTCGTTACATTGATTCGAAATATCGGGTTGTTACAACTACCCCTTTGGTCTCTTTCAACCGGTAACTGCCTAGCATATTAGGGTGTTGGCCTACCCCTTTAGTCATTTTTAACCGGTAACTTGCCTAGCATATCATGGTGCTGGCCTACCCCTTCGGTCCTTTCGACCGGTACCTTGCCTAGCATATCAGGGTACTGGCCTACCCCTTCGGTCCTTTCGACCGGTACCAGGGACTATTTCACCCCCTACTTCTACCATTATACATCCTAGTACAAAAACACATAAGTCATATACTGCCTAGCTTATCAGGGTGCTGGCATACCCCTTTGGTCCTTTCGACCGGTATTGGGGCCTATCCTACCCCTCCTACCACTATCACATAATATCATATCATACTAGCACATAAAGCGTAACAGATAGTAACATACTCGATAATTATCACAAAGACAATCATCTCTACTATAACTCTTACTAGTAGGCTAACATTGGTACATTCGACCCACTTCTACTGGAAGGTAACTCACCTCACACTGTTGAAGTCCTGCGGACAAAACTCGAGCTGTTGGATGATAGATTCCCAAACTGTCAACATCAAAATAACACCCAATTAATAATTGGGTTCCAACACGTAACCATAAGTCCATGCTTGGGGTAAAAGACTATTTTACCCCTAACTTAGCTTTATTCAAGCCTAAGCCCCAATCCAAAGGCCCAAAAGTCAACTATGAACCAAAGCCCAACATATGGCCCAATTTTCCAAATTTGGCCCAAACCTTTACATGGTCTTACCCTAAGGCCCAACCATTTATTCCAGTCCAAACATTTGGCATTCCACTGGTCCAATATCTCATAATCATTAAGGCCCAATTATGGCCCACCTACGGCCTAATTTTCCAAATTGGGCCCAAACCCTCACATGGGCCTTACCCTAAAGCCCATTCAAATATTCTAGTCCATATACTTGTTCTTGGATAGTCCATCAATAGCCCAATCAGCAAAACCCAATAGAGAGGCCCAACTCAAGGCCCAAGCAAAATTAGGGTTTTCACATAAAATGACAATTTAGGGTTAAGTGTTCTTACTTAACCCATTAAGGACTTAATCCATTAAGTCCATCATTCTACTAGGTAAATCATACGGTGTGATTGGTTGTAATTCATAATTGAATTCTAGTGGCCCAAAATGCGCATCCCGATAATTCCAAACCAACAATCCATAATTAGGGTTTTCTAAACCCTAATTAGGGTTCCCAATCTAATCACAACCCAATTAGTCCAATGGTTAGATTTTTAGGTTAATTAATGTTTCATTAGGTCAACTAGGGTTTCCTTTGGTTAACTAGGATTTCATTAGGTTGAGCACCAGCCACTGCTACCTCAGGTGGTGGTGGTCGACGGCGGCACCCGGCGGCAGCCACCACCTCAAGGTAGTGGTTATGGTTCTAGTACAATAATGTCCAAGCATCCCAAAATCTATCTAAACACATGCAAAGCACACCGCCACCCAAAAAGGTGACTGATGGCGGCAGCCACCACCCTACGGTGGTGGTTATGAATTTCCTTGATTATTCTAGTCACTAGTTACAGTTATACAACACAATATCCCAGAATAAACACACACAAAATAAGATACACATATAGCCACCCTTGTGGTGGCCGACGGTGGTACAAGGTGGCAGCCACCACCTCACGGTGGTGGTGGTGGCTTTTCTCGTGAATTCCGGCCAAGCAAAACCACCCATAACACACACTAAAAGCAAAAATACACACACACACACGATTCTGTTTGCAAAATGCACCCAGCACCCAGCTGGTGGCCTACGATGGTGGCGATGACATGAAATGGCGCCCATCAGTGGAGGATAACGGTGGTATTGACGGCGACAAGAAATGGAGAAGAGAGAAAAATGGTGCCAGCGGATGCAACAGTGGAATGGTGGTGCGTCTTCAACCGATGGCGGCGGCTCCTCCATGGTTAGCTTCTCCAGCAGGGATAGTCGCGGCGTCCGGCGATGGACGCGTCTTCGATCGGAAACAACCACAGTGGCAGGGCGGCTGTGACTCGTTCCTCCTCACTTGCAACTGAAATGACGACAACCCACGTCGGTCTCCGTCTTCAGCAACCACTGAGTAGTAGCAGTAGCGACACTCCACATGGTGGCTGTTTTTCCGACGCCAATAGTCGCGGCGGCGCCGGTAGTGAAGGGAGGCATAAGGGTGGTGGTGGCGGTTGATGAGGTTAGCATTAGGGTTAGAGTTTGGGAAGGTGACGGGCTTATATACCCGGTCACATACAATTTCCCCCATAATTACATTTCACGCCCCTCCTTATCAATTTATTTCAACATGAATCCATAATTTACCCTTTTAGCCCTTAGCATTCCAAATTCATTTCAATTTAGGTCCAATATTTACAAAACAGCCCTCTGCTTTGAGAATCTTTTGCAAAACTAATCCAAAAATTACCTTTTATTCCCAGAATTACACTTAGCCGCCAAAAATCTAACTTTTGACATGTTCAGCCCTTCCTTCTCTAAACATTACAATTTAAGTCCCCATTTTACTCTTTAGTCCTTGCTTCCCAAACTTTATTACAATAAAGACCCCAAATTTCAAGGAATTATGTCATTTAGCCCTTATGACACACACTGGTAACTTATTATTGATTTAGGGCCACTATACATTTATTAATTTTTATCCATTTATTTATTTAATAAATGGGATGTTACAACTCTCCCCCACTTAAATTAAATTTCATCCTCGAAATCATTCATTACCACTCCTGACACGCTAAACAACTTGAGCAACATAGCTGCAACCACTAGCATACCCTAGCCTTTCCAAGGCAACCAAAACCTTCTCTTGTAGGGATATAAAACCCGAAGATGAACAAATTCCTTGCAACATGATCATATCTACTTCGTATGAAATCTGTAGTCTCGAGATGGTCTGACTCCCTGACAGACCGCCCATATAGAATCATTATTGTTGAATCCCATCCACTTATCTCTCAACTAACTATTCAACTTCTGATAACTGGAGGTTCCCACTGGAAAACAGAATCATGGACCTAACTATCCCTACATATCACTTATACTTGGCCAAGGCTCCGTATGAAACTCATCCTTGTTTAACGCCTATTTCTGCTCCTGAATACCTGATCGATTTTCCCCCACTTAGATTTGACTAAGTCTTCCCGGCACGTGAGAATTGAAGGATTCCCAATCCTTCCTGCTTTCTAATAATCCACTGTTGACAACCTGTGCTTTCCAATGCTAATGATTAATTACCAGCCAAATCCTAAGATCGCCCATCCTCTGAAATCTTGAAGAGTACTCTTGAAATCTGGTCCGGTCCGGCACCTCAATCCATCTCCCATGCTGGCGACTAGAAACCTTAACCCTTACTCTGGCTGACGAATCCTTGCAAAACCACTGAACTCTAATCAAACACGACCCATGCAAAAAATACAATTCCCTTGGAACATCCAATAATCAAAAACCTCTGCGTCTAACACATGTATGTTCCTACTACTGCTCCTCTCCTAATGTCAATGGTGCTTGTCACAACTAGCATTTTGGCTAGGAAATTCTAGTCTCATGTAAACATTCTCTACTGTGATACTTGTAACCCTAATTCTATAGTGTAACCTATGCTCATTCAATGACAACAGACTTAATCAACATTCTTCAGTAAAGCTCAAAATCTTATATAATAAATCTCTTATAGTCAATTAGGTGTTGAAAACCCTAAAAATTCCGGTTAAAGTTTAATATGAACTAGGATTCTCTTATTGGGCCTAATGGACCAATAAACCTTCAACTTGACTATCTTGGGCCTAGAAACCCTAATTGGGCTCTAATTAGACCCACACTTGTAAAACTTTAGCATTTTGGGCCATGTGGACCTAAAAGGGCTCTCTTATCCCTAATGGGCCTTGTTGGGCCATAAATATTTCCATTAGTCCTAATGGGCCGTAAATTACCTATTGGACTTCTATTGGGCTATAAACCCCTCATAAGGGCCTGATGGGCCAAAAAATAATTTTGGGCTTCATAAATTCAAACAAAGCCAATAATGGTCCCAAATCATTTCATCCTTATCTCTTTTTAGCCCACTTCTCGGCCCATTATGCATTTAAACAAAAAAAAAGAAATGAGGAATTATGTGTATAAGACACCTCATGTTTGCATGGTGGTCTTCCATGCAAACATCACTTCAATCTCTCTCCCCCCTCTTCTTATAACCATCGGCCAAAACCCCCACCACACCACCTCCATTATTTCTTTCAATCACCTTCAAACACTCTCAAGAACTTCTCCTCCTTCCTCCCAATTTTTCGAGATTTGTGGGTATTTCCAAGAAGGTTTTTCACCAATATCATCATCTTTGGTAAGTTCTCACTTGGATCTATGGTTTAGCTTCTTGATTTGTTCAAAAACAAATCTCTTCTTAACCCATAACATTTCATGATTTATACTCTTAAGCTTCATAGAGTTCGAAAACCCCCTCAAGGAGCTTGCTAGGGCCGAAATCTTCAC
This sequence comes from Lactuca virosa, assembly GCF_052849685.1. Lineage (NCBI taxonomy): Eukaryota > Viridiplantae > Streptophyta > Magnoliopsida > Asterales > Asteraceae > Lactuca > Lactuca virosa. Next base: position 28,828,032 of record NC_136427.1, read on the forward strand.
TTCATTCTTCATCAAAACCGAATCCAAACCTCAAGGTGAGTTCATACCCCCTTGTTTTTGGTATTACATTGTTTTGGGGAGAGAATACAAGTAAATATGTGTAGATCTATGTATTAGTGCATCTTATGTGTGATTTTCTTGGTTTATGTTGTGATTACGTGATGAAATATGATAGATCTCGAAATCTATAACAAAAGAATGTGAAATTTACAAACTATAACACTTTACACACCATCACATGGGAATGAAAGTGTACATATGTGATGATTGTTGGAAAAATGAAACAAAATCTTGAAATAGGGCCATTTTTGACAAATAAACAAAAAGAAGAGAGTTTTATGACACTTTCGGTTTTACAAGGACTAAAAGAGTCACTTTTATACAAAAATGAGTTTCTATGATATTCTTGGGAGTCAAAGGGACAAAAATGCAATTTTTTTGAATATTGGGCCACAAAATGGGCTTTTCGGTTTTATTGCGCCTAAAATGTAAAAATCTCGATTTTTATGGAGTAAATCGTCATTTAACTCAAGTTTGAGTCCAAAATGTAAAAATACGGTTTCATGGGTTAAAAATGAAATTTTTCCAAAAACTTCGGCCAAAAACGTAATTTCTATGAAAAGTGAGATAAAAATGTAAATTTTTATAATCATGGGCCGAAAATGTCATTTTTATAAAACTTGAGTCAAAAAGTGTCATTTTATGTAAAAATAGGCTTAAAATGTAAATCCTTACAACAATAAGCCAAAAATAATATATTATATATTGTGGCCAAAAATGTCAATTTCTATAAAAATGGGTCAAAAATAATATTTAATATATATTTGGGCCATAAATATAAATTTCGTGATATTAGGCCTAATATATCCATTACATGTCCATTTGGGCATTTTTGGCCCATTTACATGTTTGTTGGGCCTAATGTGTTTATCACATGTTAATTTGGGCCTTTGTGACCCATTAACATGCTTAATGGGCCCACTCTATACATCACATGCTTAGTGGGCCATAGATGCTCCCTTACATGTCTGTTAGGCCTTATACATTCATATACCTATTTTGTGAGCTTTGCAAATCTTAACTATATATACGAAAACATTATACATAGCGTAATTCAATACTCGTGTGAAAACAATAAATGATCTAGTGAGACTTGTCGGTTGACACCTCTAGAGTGTATGATCGTAGACTGTAGTTATAACAAGAGTCTCCTGGAGGGAGAGCGAGAGTTTGTGTATAGATCTATACGGGGTGACACCCCACACCTGAGCTGTTCGCTACAGTTAGACTAGGCCGGTCTAGAGTGACACACCTTACCGTAAATCAGACCGGCGCCTAAGAACGCCACAACAGGCGAACTCGTCAAAAATCAAATATGGTTAAAACGGCTCACTTAGAAATCCTCTCCAACATAATTTTATAGAATACCTATAAAATCTTGTGAATAAAAAAAAACATACATATACTGTTATTCGGTCTTAAGGTTGAGACCACAACACTTTTATAAACATAAAATATCGGATTTTCTGGGGTAATACTCGTTAAACAATATCTTTTACGTACTACAGAAAATACAGGGTTTTTATCTGGATTACCTTTTTATACATTCCAAATACAAAAACACACATGCATTAATACTTGATTTCGATACATCACGTTCAAACCATTCTCAGAAAATATCGGATTTTCTGGTGTTTACAAACAATTCAAAACTTTTCATTCAAATATGCGTATGAACTCACCAACATTATATATGTTGATGTTTTTCAAAATAACCTGTGTTCTCAGGGAATCGTTAAGAAGAAAGGTTAGCAGGAAATGGTGGATTTTGTTATATTTTGTTATCATCATACATTAAATATTTTGAACATGTAATTTATGATATTGTACTTGATGTAAACAATGCTAGTTGTATCCTGATATGTATGATGATGGTGTTGTCTAGTTTCAGTTATATACAACTGTGATGATATTACAAGATGAAGTCACGCACAAGCCCCTGGACGTTTCCGTCGCCTGGTTCGGGGTGTCACAGATTGGTATCAGAGCATTGTTTATGGTGAACTGGCATATCTAATCATACTTGATATACAACTATAAATAAAATGGGACTAAAACACTCTGAATAAAATGCATACCTGGGTATACCTTAAAACAATAACACTAAAAGTCTCTGGAGGAAATGAAACACTGTGATTAAACCCAGGCAGTTATGTAGTCATAATGAGGATAAATATAGTCTGATCAACTATATTTATTCAAAATATGACCAACATGTGTTTAGGGGTAATCATGGAGGGAAATTGACCTAGAAGCTTACCTTGTATCTGTTGGATAAGATGTCTAAGTCCATAACTTATTTGGTATATACTTGACCCGACCCGGCATGGTCCATTTGGGTTGCACTTCACCCAAACTAGTTATGGATAATTTTATGAGAGTTGTATACTTACGATTTATTAATATATTATAAGTTATAATATATTAATATAAAGTCATGTTACTTAATTAGTTTTAATCTTGAATTAATTATGAATTAATTTAGTGATTAAAAGGAAGACTAATTAAATCATGGACTATTATATTTATATAGTGTGGGCTAACACTCATTTGGGAATGGGCTAAGCTTATATGGAAGTCCATGGATGATCCATGGAGCTTTTACCCATGGATCCTTGGAAGAGGAAAAGACATGGGTTATTAGGGTTTCACCCTAACCATGTACACTATATAAACAAGCTTATGTTGCATGAAAAAACACTAATGTGTGTGTAAGTGTGGTGGCCAAAATCAAGAGTTAGTATACTCTCTCATACATTTTCCAAGTTTGTGGTGATTTGTGATTTCCATTTGAGGCATTCATATTATTGGTGCTTGGCTCTCAAACTCCAAGGAATCAACAATCAACAAAAGGTATGTAATTCATCTAGTTCTTTTATGGTTAAAAGTACCCCATGCCATGCTAGATAGGTTATAAACCTTGGAAAATAATATTTTGCATGTATCTTAGACAAACATAGATCCAAGGTTTAATAGGGTTGCATGTACACTTAGGAAGTGTTAGAATGCTCAAAACCCAACAGTGGTATCAGAGCCTAGGCTTGTTTGTTTGATACTTGATGCAAAATAGTGATAAAAAGTCGATTTTTTGCTGTCTGACTGATGAACTCGCCGAGTCCATGGGGGGACTCGCCGAGTTCATGTGTAAACTCATCCTACTCGCCGAGTAGGTTCGTGCACTCGGCGAGTAGGAGCCTCAGAATGCAGATTTTCGACTTTTGCTGGTGGAAATGGACTAGAAACATTACCCTAAACTGTTTTGGTGTTTTAAAACTTGTTTTAGTTGGTGTAATGGTTGTTCTAATCCATTTACAATAGCTTATATCAAAATTTCATGTTTTGTATGTGTTCATATAATTCTTGAAACTTTGATGATCATGTTCATGTTCTTATAAATTTAGAAGATGATAGGAATTATTTGCTGAATTGTTTAGGATTAATTCTTGATCATTTATGTGTTTTAATGGAGTCCATAATTTGTCCTCAAGTTATGGATATCCAAAGGTCACTTCTTTTAAACACACACTTAAAACACATAAGTTACATGGAAATGAAGAGTCTTCATTTTTATGAACCTTTAATTCATAAGTTATGAAATGAAAAGTTTTGAATAGTTTCAAAACTTGTCCTCAACTTTTGGAATTTGTAAAGTTACACACACTTTAATATACTTTAATTCCAAACCCTTAGAGTTTTAAAAGTTAAAATTCAACCCTTATACTATTTATAACATTAATGGTTAATTATTATATATATGTATAAGATCAAAGTCGTCTTACCGCTAGTACGCCTCATTCACGAAGCCAGTCTATAAGGTGGGTATAAGGTTGTTGCCTATAAAATGACAACTTAATGGGTGTCCACTCTCACCCACCGCTTGCTTGACTGGTGGAGGGTCGTTAGCCGAACGGGTAGGACAAGGACTTATAAATTCTCATTAAAAGTATGATGAATATTATAAAGTAACTAAACCTTTTATAAATTCCCAATCTTAGTTACTTTAGGAAAATGTGAATATGGTGCTAACCCATGAAATTCACACTTTGTACCTTACCAAGTCGTTGGTGGAGCGTGTGTGGTTAACCGGCACACTAACTTGGACTAGTAAGGATCACGAAGGGTGACTTAATGTTTATCATAGATCGGTGGAGTGTGTGTGGTTAACCGGCACATTGATTAGGTGATAATATTAAGGGTACCAAGTGAATTTGCATGGTTATTCACACCTTGTTTTGTGATCCTCGGCATCCCAGTCACAAAACTTGAAGGGCACAATCGAGATTGAAACATGCCATTGAAAAGTTCAATGAATCTCAAAGGAATCTAGGAATTTCAAAAACCAATTAAACCTAATAATTCATTTCGTTTTCATGGTGGAAATTGGTGAATCGTCATTCACCTACCTTCAAATATATTATAGCTTAGATTACGGCATCCCTCTTCTAAGTTATAATATATTGTGTTGGATCCTAGCCTTAATATTACATTTGGGTGTATTATTAAGGATTCGATATATCTAATCTAAACTTGTTTTCTTCTTTTCAGATGGCTTCCAACAGCAAAGCTTCGGGCTCTAACCCTACTGGCTCCTTTTCCCTCATGAACCTTTGTGGGAGGGTCATCTTTGATGGTTCCAACTTCATGGATTGGATCCGGAACATCAGGATGGTTACTCGTTACGAGGACAAGGAATATGTCCTCGATAAGGAGCTAAAGGAGCTTGATGAGTCCACTGCTACTCCTGAGGAGGTCGCTGAGTATCAGGCACATGAAAGAGATGCCACCAAGGTGGTATGCATCATGATGGCCACCATGACAGCTGAACTCCAAAAGTCCTATGAGGACTATTACCCTTTTGAGATGCATCAGGATCTGATGGAAAGGTACCATCAGAGTGCTCGTCAAGAGCGGTATGAAATAATCTCCTCCATGATCACTACCCGTATGAAGGATAGCGAACCAATCACGAGCCACATGCAGAAAATGCAAAGGTATGTGGACCGTCTAATGAAACTGAATGTGAACTTCCCTAAGGAGTTGGCAATTGATATCATTTTGCACTCCTTGCCATCGTGTTATGATCAATTTCGTATGACATACCACATGAACAAGGAGGAAGTCACACTCAGTAAGCTTCAAGGACTTCTGAAGACTGCCGAAAGTGGTCTTAAGAGTAAGTCGGTTGCTACTCCTACTCCTACTACTACCCATGTTTTGGCTATCGGGCAAGGCAAAGGGAAAAAGAGGAAGCACCCTTCGAAGGGTACCAAGGGAAAGTCCCTTGAAGGCTCCTCATCTGGAACCAAAGGTGGTTCTATCACCCCTTCTGCCATCCCTAAGGATGCTGAATGCTTCTACTGTCAAAATAAGGGGCACTGGAAGCGAAACTGCCCAAAGTACTTGCAGGATGTCAAGGATGGGAAAGTGAAACCATCCCATGCAGGTATTTACACTATATTGTCTAATAACTCACCATATTCTAATTCTTGGGTTCTTGATACAGGTTGTGGTATTCACATCTGTTGTGACTTGTAGGGCCTAAGAAGAAGTGAGGATGTGGAGCACGGAAAGATAAACTTAATCATGGGGAAAAAGAAGGTTGCACCTGTTACCAAGATTGGAGTTTATACTTTGTTGCTAGATAGTGGGTTAAAGTTAGATTTGAATAAATGTGTGTACTCGTCTGAAATGGCGAGGAATATTATTTCCTTTCATGCTTTGTACAAACAAGGTTTTACCTTTTCTTTTGATAATGAAGTTGGTAGTATTAATGCTTTCTTTAATAATGTTCTTTATTTTAAAGCATTACCTTGTGATGGTGTGTATGAAGCTGTATCGGTTGTAGATAATTTAGGAAATAATGTATTATATATTGATTCTTCTACTAGCTTGGATAAAGCATCTTTGTGGCATTGTCGTCTTGGACATGTAAGCAAGAAACGCATAGGCCAGCTCCAAAAGGATGGAGTATTGGAGTCGTTCGACCTCAAGTCGGATGATAGTTGTGAGTCTTGTCTACTTGGAAAAATGACAAAATCACCCTTCACTGGTACTTGTGCAAGGGGTGAGGGTTTGTTGGACCTTATACATACTGATGTATGTGGACCATTCAAAACCGCCACAAGGGATGCTAATCGCTATTATGTGACTTTTATTGATGATTTTAGTAGATACGGTTATGTCTACTTAATCAAACATAAGTCAGAAACTTTTGAAAGGTTTAAAGAGTTTAAACAGGAAGTAGAAAATCAATTGGGCAGGAACATTAAGATGCTTCGATCCGATCGAGGTGGTGAGTATCTTAGTACTGAGTTCCTCGACTATCTTAAGGAGTGTGGGATTGTCTCACAATTGACACCTCCCAGGACACCACAGCTGAATGGTGTAGCTGAGAGGCGCAATCGAACTTTGTTGGACATGGTTTGCTCTATGATGAGTCGAGCTTCGCTACCAATCTCTTTTTGGGGGTATGCCTTAGAGACTACCGCCCACATCCTTAATCTAGTCCCTACAAAGAAGGTTGCCAAAACACCTCATGAGATGTGGACTAGGAAAGTTCCCAATTTGGACCACATCAAGATTTGGGGTTGTGAGGCTTTCGTGAGACGCGAGACTCACGATAAGCTCGAACCCCGAAGCGAAAGGTGTATTTTCATCGGCTACCCACAGAAATCCTTTGGTTACATCTTCTACAGACCCAGTGATAATGTGGTCTTTGTAGCAAGAAGAGGATTCTTTCGAGAGAGAGAATTCATGAGCCAAGGAGACAGTGGGAGGCAAATTGACCTTGAGGAAATTCAAGAGTCAAGTGGTGAAGGAACCTCAAACCCTAGCCCTCAACCTGAGGAGGAAACTCCTGTTGAGCCGACTGAAGAATCTATACCTCTGAGGCGTTCCACCAGAGTTAGGAATGCACCTGAGCATTATTATGGTTTTCATATTACTGCAGAAGGTGAGACACTTATCAGTGATAACACACTGGTAAATCTGGATGAGCCTAACAGCTACACGGAAGCCATGGCAGGCCCTGAGGCTGCTAAATGGAAAGAGGCTATGGATAGCGAGATACAGTCCATGTATGACAATCAAGTTTGGAACTTGGTTGACAATGTACCTGATCGTAAGATAGTTGGGTGCAAATGGATCTTCAAGAAGAATACCGACATGGATGGTAATGTACACACTTATAAGGCACGACTGGTTGCAAAGGGTTATTCTCAAACTCCGGGAGTTGATTATGATGAGACCTTTTCACCAGTGGCCAAGATTAAGTCTATTAGGGTTATGTTAGCCATTGTTGGATTTCATGATTATGAAATATGGCAAATGGATGTCAAAACCGCTTTCCTTAATGGAAAGTTGGCTGAAGATGTTTACATGGTTCAGCCAGAGGGTTTTGTCAGTACAGAGTACCCTAGTAGAGTGTGTAAGCTTGAGAAATCCATTTATGGATTGAAACAAGCATCTCGAAGTTGGAATCTTTGTTTCGATGAGAAGGTCAAAGAGTTTGGTTTCTCAAGAAGTGAAGATGAGTCTTGCGTGTATGTCAGAGCTAGTGGGAGTATAGTTAGTTTTTTGGTACTGTATGTGGATGACATACTACTCATAGGAAATGACATCCCAACCTTGCAGGAGGTTAAGTCCTGGCTTGGGAAGTGCTTTGCTATGAAGGACCTTGGAGAAGCTACCTATATCCTAGGGATAAGGATATTAAGAGAAAGGAGTAAAAGACTAATTGGACTTAGTCAGAGTATCTACTTGGATAAGGTGTTGAAAAGGTTCAACATGCAGAATTCCAAGAAAGGAGAATTACCGATCCAAAGCAATGCCAAACTGAGCAAGGCTCAGAGCCCGAGTACAGAAGATGAGATAGCTGATATGAGTCGATTACCTTATGCTTCCGCTGTTAGTTCGATCATGTATGCTATGACTTGTACTCGTCCTGATGTGGCCTTCGCTTTGAGCAAGGTCAGCAGATATCAGGGGAACCCTGGCAAGGCTCATTGGACTGCGGTAAAGAATATTCTCAAGTACCTGCGGAGGACTAAGGATTGGATCCTTACCCTTGGTCGGAGTGATGACTTGAGAGTAGTAGGGTATAGTGATGCTAGCTTTCAGACTGATAGGAATAACTTCCGCTCTCAGTCGGGCTGGGTCTTTACCTTAAATGGAGGGGCAATCACTTGGAAGAGTTCCAAACAGGAGACTGTAGCTGATTCGACTTGTGAATCAGAGTACATAGCAGCGAGTGAAGCGGCAAAGGAGGCGATATGGCTGAGGAACTTCATCGGAGACCTTGGAGTTGTACCAGCTATTAAGGAGCCTATGGAGATTTTCTGTGACAGCAATAGTGCGGTTGCCTTAGCCAAGGAACCAAGAGATCATGGCAGATCCCGACACATTGACAGAAAATATCACTTCATAAGACACAAGATAGAAGAGGGACTCCTCGTGGCAAAGAGGGTATCGTCAGATGAGAACCCTGCGGATCCCCTTACGAAGGGACTGACGAGGGTGAAGCATTTGCAGCATGCGAGGCGCATCGGGCTGAGGGACGATATTAGTTTTACAGATTAGATAGCCTTTTTCTGAAACTTGTAAAATGTAATCGACGTTTGATGATGAATAAAATTTGTGATTTATTTATGAGTAAAGTGTTGCTATCATGGTCAATTATTTACTATTGTTTCAGTTTTGCATGTTTTGACTTCCAGAATAATTAATTTATTCAAACTCTCCACAGTCGGTCATATGTCGGAAGTAGGTATGAATCAAGACTGTCATGAATTGGGATTGTAGATGACTAAAGGTGTTTAGCCATAGCAATGGTTGCTACAACATTCATGAGTACTCATAAGTTATGAGTATTGGAATAAACCCACGCTCACTTGTATCACTTCATGGAATTTATCTCGAGTGATCGTGAGACGGTAATATCATATAAGTCTTCAAACCTAGAGATATGAGTTGTTACCTATGAGTTGGTTGTGCATTGATTGCACGTAAACGCATCAGTAACTTGATGTTATAAAATGTGCCTTTGTGTGCAATTCAATAAGTAGTAGAACAAGCATATGAGTCGAAGTTTATCTGTTCCTTCTAGAAATAGAAGCGATATCTGGGCCCCTCGATGATTTTATGTTGACCCATGTACCGGGCCCGGTCAGAACTAAATTGATGTGTTCAGTTAAGTTCTTTGTCAAACAAATCGGAAATCGAGAAACAACTGCTAGACAATAAGTAAGACATTGTTCAATGTATTTGTCCGGCTGATATCATGAGAGCAGAGGATTATATGATCACTTATCTAAAATGGCGCTTCATAGTTCACAAGAGTTTTCGAGAGCTACGATTACCGGTTGGTTCCTGAAGTAATATAGGCAAATACAGTTATTAGACTTATCCAAGTGGGAGTCTGTTGGATAAGATGTCTAAGTCCATAACTTATTTGGTATATACTTGACCCGACCCGGCATGGTCCATTTGGGTTGCACTTAACCCAAACTAGTTATGGATAATTTTATGAGAGTTGTATACTTACGATTTATTAATATATTATAAGTTATAATATATTAATATAAAGTCATGTTACTTAATTAGTTTTAATCTTGAATTAATTATGAATTAATTTAGTGATTAAAAGGAAGACTAATTAAATCATGGGCTATTATATTTATATAGTGTGGGCTAACACTCATTTGGGAATGGGCTAAGCTTATATGGAAGTCCATGGATGATCCATGGAGCTTTTACCCATGGATCCTTGGAAGAGGAAAAGACATGGGTTATTAGGGTTTCACCCTAACCATGTACACTATATAAACAAGCTTATGTTGCATGAAAAAACACTAATGTGTGTGTAAGTGTGGTGGCCAAAATCAAGAGTTAGTATACTCTCTCATACATTTTCCAAGTTTGTGGTGATTTGTGATTTCCATTTGAGGCATTCACATTATTGGTGCTTGGCTCTCAAACTCCAAGGAATCAACAATCAACAAAAGCTATGTAATTCATCAAGTTCTTTTATGGTTAAAAGTACCCCATGCCATGCTAGATAGGTTATAAACCTTGGAAAATAATATTTTGCATGTATCTTAGACAAACATAGATCCAAGGTTTAATAGGGTTGCATGTACACTTAGGAAGTGTTAGAATGCTCAAAACCCAACAGTATCCAAAACTTCTCAGGAAATCAAACACAAATAATTAGAATACTATAGGAGTATTTTGGAAATACTATATGCATACATTTTTTTACAACGTCTTACACCCCTCGTGCAGACTCTATGGCCGGATTTCATCATCCTGGAGATCCCTATTTCCCCAATCAGGGAAATGGTGTATGGTTAGAACCCGAGGAAGAACCAGAAGAAGAGCATGAAGAGGAGCTCGTGGAAGGACCGGCAGAACCGGTAGCCGACTCGGACGAGGATGAGGCAGAGGGTAGCGACACAGATGACTCGGACACGGGGTCCGAAGTCATCAATGCTCCGTACATGGCCAGGGTGCCCCCATACCGGATGGGCCCCAATGGACCTACGCCCCCATGGGCACACGACATCTGGAGATGGAGCCGCCAGCAAGGGGTGCGATCCCCATTTGGTATGAACCGGGACTACTACGACCTGAGTCACGGTGGACCTGCCGATCGAGGAATGCCTGTGATAGTGAGGAGGACTCACGACATCGGCGAGCAGGCGCAGCCGACCGCTGGCCAAATGGTGGCCATGAGAGCTGCAATGGAGCGCACGGAGAGGATGACGCACGAGGTAGTCAGGGACTACCAGATGCACCAAGAAGCTTTGGAAGCCAGGCTTTGGGATACCGAGCGCCACCTGGCTAGACTTCAGGGCGCATCCACCTCATCGTCAGCACCACCAGACCCACCCCGTCGCGACTAGCACCTGTTCACGTACTATCGTTATGATGTTTTATTCTATGTACCATCGACCATATGTTTAAGTGATTACACTACTCATAGGGTTGTCATGCTATCGGCTCATATGTTTCCCCATGTACTGTATGCCTTTTGGCAAATTTTCATGTATTAAAAAAGATTATTATTAATGGAAATGCTCTATGCTTTATCGTGATGTTGTTATCTGCCATGTGTTTTATTTCCTTGTTTTATGTTAATACATGGAATCACTTAGATGCATAAATCGATTCGCCGAGTCTGTGACATTCTAAGCAGGGAATGTGATATGTACTCAACATCTTTCCGTTTTTTGACAGAAAGATGCCTCAAAGACCAAACCGTGGAAACAACGCAACACCAACCCCACCAAAAATAAACTCAGTTGTATTCCAAGCAGCAGTGTCCGTTGCGGTCACTATAGCACTTGCACAGATTCGTAACGGAAACAACAGAGAAGGCAACGGACAGGGAACCGGAAGCACAAATCAAGGAACAAACCATGGAACCACAAGGACCTGCACCTACAAGGACTTCACCAACGCCAAACCTCGAACCTTCAATGGGATAGGAGGCGTAATAACCCTGAAACGATGGACAGAGAAGGTGGAATCAGTGTTTGAAATCTACGGATGTCCGGATGGGTGCAAGGTCAAGTTTGCGGCCTGCACATTCGTTGATCAAGCTTTATCCTGGTGGAATGGTCACGTAGAGGCCATGACACTCCCGGTAGCGAACGCGATGCCATGTGAGGAGCTTTAGGAAATGTTGTTGGCTGAATATTGTCCAAGGGGAGAAATCCAGAAAATGGAACAAGAGTTGTGGAACCTTACAGTTCAAAACTCTGACATCGATGCATACATATGAAGGTTTAGTGAGCTGTCTCTCTTGTGTCCCGGAATGATCACATCTGAAGGGAAGAAGATCGAGAGATTCATCTGGGGATTAATCGCGCCAATCCAAGGGAATGTAATTGCAGCAAACTCTGAGATGTATGATAGTGCAAAGAGGATGGCCAAGAAATTGTACGATCATGGCAACAAAAAGGGTGTCAAAACAGGAGAAGCGGAAGTTAAGAAAGAAGGTGAGAACAAGATGGGGAAAAACAACAAGCGGAAGGGAAAACAAAATTCTGAATTATCAAAGAAACAACAAACTGTGATTGTCCATGCTGCTACTCAAGCTACCACCACACCACATGCTACAACTTCATCCACACCAAATAATCCCAAACAATACTCAGGGACCCTACCTAAGTGCAGCAAATGCAATTTTCACCATCAGGGAGAATGTAGAGAGATGCACTGCACAAGCTGCAACCGAAAGGGTCACACTGCAAGGTACTGAAGAACATATCTACAACAAAACCAACAGTCAAACAACAACAACAACAACAACAACAACAACAACAACAACAACCACAACAACAACAACAACAATGTTGGGCCCAGTTACACCTGCTATGGGTGTGGAGAAACCGGCCATTTCCAACGCAACTGCCCAAAAGCAAACAATCAGGGGGCAGGAGCAGTAGGAAGAATGTTGACAATGGGTCAGGGTGAAGCAGTGCAGGACCAAACAGTTGTTACTGGTACGTTCCTACTTAATAACTCGTACGTATGCATCTTATTTGATAGTGGGGCGAAGCGAAGTTTCGTTAGTAATAAATTCAAACACTTACTAAATCAACAACCCTAGAAGCTCAACGAAGCCTTCACTGTGGAAATGGCTAATGGGAAAACTGAAACAACCAAAGATATCTATGTAGGGTGCACATTAACACTAAACAATCACTCCTTTCAAATGGACTTGATGCCCGTAAATATTAGGAGTTTTGATGTGATTATCGGCATGGATTGGTTAAGCCCCCACCATGCTGATATTATGTGTTGCGAGAAGGTCGTTCGCCTTCATCTCCTCAATCACGAAACTCTAATAATATATGGTGATAAACCTGGCGCAAATCTTCGCCTTATCTCATGCATCAAGGTACAAAAGTGCCTACACAAGAAGAACTACACATTCCTCGCTCATGTGGTGCATAAGACCAAAGAAGAAGTAAACATTCAAGACATTCCAGTGGCATGTGACTTCCCGGATGTATTTCCAGAAGATCTTCCGGGAATACCCCCAGAAAGACAGGTCGAATTCCGAATCGACCTAATACCAAGAGCTACACCAATTGCCAAATCACCCTACAGGTTAGCTCCCGCATAAATGCAGGAGTTATCCAGCCAACTAAGCAAACTGCTGAGCAAAGGATTCATCCACCCAAGCTTCTCACCCTGGGGAGCTCCGGTCTTGTTTGTCAAGAAAAAGGACGGATCCTTCAGGATGTGCATCGATTATAGAGAATTAAACAAGCTCACCATCAAAATTTGGTACCCACTTCCACGAATCGACGATCTATTTGATCAGCTTCAAGGAGCTAGTTATTTCTCTAAAATAGAACTGAGATCCGGTTATCATCAACTTCGAGTTCGGGAAGAGGATATTCCCAAAACTGCTTTTCGAACACGATACAGTCATTACGAATTTTCCGTGATGCCCTTTGATCTAACAAATGCCCCCGCTACATTTATGTACCTCATGAATCGAATCTATCGACCATTCCTTAATAAATTCGTGATTGTCTTCATCGACGATATTCACATTTATTCTCGAAGCAAAGAAGATCATGGTCAACATCTCCGTCAAATATTGGAAACCCTAAGAGCTGAAAGACTTTATGCGAAGCTTTCCAAATGTGAATTATGGATCCGAAATGTAAAATTTTTGGGTCATGTAGTCACCAAGGAAGAGATTCACATAGATCCTTCCAAGATAAAGGCCATTGAAGGCTTGGCTTTCCCGAGAACCCCAACAAAAATCCCTCAATTCTTGGGTCTCGCAGGCTACTACCAGAGGTTTATCCAGAATTTCTCTAAGATAGCCAAACCCCTTACCACGTTGACACAAAAAGGTGAGTCTTTCAACTGGACATAAAAGCAAGAAGCCACCTTCCAAACCCTGAAACGAGCCCTTTGTAGTCCACCAGTGCTATCCTTACCATAGGGAACCGAAGATTTCGTAGTCTACTACGATGCTTCGAATCAAGGGTTAGGTTGTGTCCTCATGCAGCGTGGAAAGGTGATAGCCTATGCATCCAGGCAACTAAAGACACACGAAGTAAATTACACCACTCATGATCTCGAACTGGGAGCGGTGGTCTTCACCCTAAAGATTTGGAGGCACTACCTCTACGGTACAAAGTGCACCATTTTCACCGACCACAAAAGCCTCCAGCACATTCTGAATCAGAAGGAATTAAACATGAGGCAACGAAGATTGGTTGAGCTGCTAAATGATTACGAATGCGAGATTAAGTACCACCCGGGTAAGGCTAACGTGGTAGCCGATGCCTTGAGCAGAAAAGAATATTCAGGTCGTCGGGTGAAAACCTTAACAATAACAATCCAATCCCACCTAACCTCGCAAATCAAGGAAGCCTAAACAGATGCATTGAATCCGGAGAACGTCGCAAATGAAACGCTGCGTGGGATGGAAAAGAACTTTGAAGTCAAGGAGGACGGAGCTTATTACTTCATGAACAGAATCTGGGTCCCTAAACATAGAAAATTCAGAGAAATGATCATGAACGAAGCCCACAAGACGCGATATTCCATCCATCCGGGTTCGAATAAGATGTACCTGGACATAAAGCAACATTACTGGTGGCTAAATATGAAGGCAAAGATCGCCACTTACGTGGGCAAGTGTCTCACTTGCTCCAAGGTGAAAGTGGAATACCAAAAGCCCTCGGGAGTATTACAACAGCCATCGATACCCGAGTGGAAATGGGAAAGGATTACTATGGACTTCGTGACCAAATTACCAAAGACAGCAGACGGATTGGATACTATCTGGGTAATCATCGATAGGTTAACAAAATCCGCTCATTTCCTGCCAATAAAAGAAACTTACAAGATGGAAAAGTTGACGCGAATCTAAATTAAGGAGATCGTAAGACTTCATGGAGTGTCAATGTCTATTATATCGGATCGAGATAGTAGGTTTACCTCACGGTTTTGGCAGTCACTTTAGAAGGCAATGGGAACACAATTGGACATGAGCACCGCTTATCACCCTCAAACCGATAGACAAAGTGAACGAACCACACAAACACTCGAGGACATGCTACGAGCCTGTGTGATTGACTTTGGCAAGTCATGGGATACCCACTTGCCCTTGGTTGAATTCTCATACAACAACAGTTATCACACGAGCATCAAGGTTGCTCCTTTTGTGGCTCTTTATGGTCGTAAATGTAGATCGCCTATATGCTGGGCTGAGGTGGGTGACACCCAACTAGCGAAATGACAATCACCAGACAGCACTCTCACAGGGCCAGAGATCATTTGGGAAACGACCGAAAAGATAATCCAAATCAAATCCCGACTTCAAGCATCACGATACCGACATAAGAGTTATGCCGACAAACGGCGAAAGCTTCTGGAATTCCAAGTCGGAGACCGGGTACTATTGAAAGTCTCTCCCTGGAAAGGAATGATTCACTTTGGGAAATGGGGAAAACTGAACCCGCTGTACATCAGACCGTTCGAGATTCTTGCTTGAATTGGTCCGGTAGCCTATAAGTTGCAGCTACCTTCAGAGCTCGACAATGTACACCCCGTGTTCCACGTCTTGAATTTGAAAAAGTGTTTACCAGATGAAACTCTTGTCATTCCTTTGGAAGAGATCGAGATAAACGAGAATCTCCTGTTCGTCGAAGAACCAGTCGAGATATTGGATAGGGAAGTGAAGCGTACGAAGCAGAGCCGCATTCCGATTGTGAAGGTTCAATGGAACGCCAAGCGTGGACCGGAAGTCACATGGGAACGCGAAGACCAGATGAAGCAGAATTACCCTCATCTATTCTCTCGTTCTTGAATCCATCTTTCAAAAGAATGTCGGGACGAAATTCCCTCTAACGGGGGGATGATGTCACAACTAGCATTTTGACTAAGAAATTTTTCGAGACTTGTGGGTATTTCCAAGAAGGCTTTTCACCAAGATCATCATCTTTGGTAAGTTCTCACTTGGATCTATGGTTTAGCTTCTTGATTTCTTCAAAAAAAATCTATTCTTAACCCATAATATTTCATGATTTATACTCTTAAGCTTCATAGAGTTCGAAAACCCCCTCAAGGAGCTTGCTAGGGCTGAAATCATCACTTCATTCTTCATCAAAAACGAATCCAAACCTCAAGGTGAGTTCATACCCCCTTGTTTTCGGTTTTACTTTGTTTTGGGGGGAGAATACAAGTACATATGTGTAGATCTATGTATTAGTGCATGTTATGTGTGATTTTCTTGGTTTATGTTGTGATTATGTGATGAAATATGATAGATCTCGAAATCTATAACAAAAGAATGTGAATTTTACAAACTATAACACTTTACACACCATAACATGGGAATGAAAGTGTACATATATGATGATTGTTGGAAAAATGAAACAAAATCTTGAAATATGGCCATTTTTGACAAATAAACAAAAAGATGAGAGTTTTATGACACTTTCGGTTTTACAAGGACTAAAAGAGTCAGTTTTATACAAAAATGAGTTTCTATGATATTCTTGGGAGTAAAAGGGCCAAAAATGCAATTTTTTTTAATATTGGGCCTTAAAATGGGCTTTTCGGTTTTAGTGGGCCTAAAATGTAAAAATCTCGATTTTTATGGAGTAAATCGTCATTTAACTCAAGTTTGAGTCTAAAATGTAAACCTACGGTTTCATGGGTTAAAAATGAAATTTTTCCAAAAACTTGGGCCAAAAACGTAATTTCTATGAAAAGTGAGATAAAAATGTAAATTTTTATAATCATGGGCCGAAAATGTCATTTTTATAAAACTTGAGTCGAAAAGTGTCATTTTATTTAAAAATTGGCTGAAAATGTAAATCCTTACAATAATAAGACGAAAATAATATGTCATATATATATATATATATATATATATATATATATATATATATTGGGCCAAAAATGTCGGTTTCTATAAAAATGGGCCAAAAATAATATTTAATATATATTTGGGTCATAAATATAAATTTTGTGATACTGGGCCTAATATATTCATTACATGTCCATTTGGGACTTTGTGGCCCATTTACATGTTTGTTGGGCCTAATGTGTTTATCACATGCTAATTTGGGCCTTTGTGACCCATTAACATGCTTAATGCGCCCAGTCTATACATCACAAGCTTAGTGGGCCATAGCTGCTCCCTTACATGTTTGTTGGGCCTTATACATTCATATACCTATTTTCTGGGCTTTGCAAATCATAACTATATATACAAAAACATTATACATAGCGTAATTTAATACTCGTGTGAAAACAATAAATGATCTAGTGAGACTTATCGATTCACACCTCAAGAGTGTATGATCGTAGCCTGTAGTTATAACCAGAGTCTCCTGGAGCGAGAGCTAGATTTTATGTATAGATCTATACGGGGTGACACCCCACACCTGAGTTGTTCGCTACATTTAGACTAGGCCAGTCTAGGGTGACAAACCTTACCGTAAATCAAACCGGCGCCTAAGAACGCCACGACAGGCGAACTCGTCAAAAATCAAGTATGGTTAAAACGGATCACTTAGAAATCCTCTCCAACATAATTTTATAGAATACCTATAAAATCTTGTGAATACAAAAAAAATATACATATACTGTTATTCGGTCATAGGGTTGAGACCACAACACTTTTATAAACAAAAAAATATCGGATTTTCTGGGGTAATACTCGTTAAACAATATCTTTTACGTACTACAGAAAATACAGGGTTTTTATATGGATTACCTTTTTATACATTCCAAATACAGAAAACACACATGCATTAATACTTGATTTCGATACATCACGTTCAAACCATTCTCAGAAAATATCGGATTTTCTGGTGTTTACAAACAATTCAAAACTTTTCATTCAAATATGCTTATGAACTCACCAACATTATATATGTTGACATTTTTCAAAATAACTTGTATTCTCAGGGAATCGTTAAGAAGAAAGGTCAACAGGAAATGGTGGATTTTGTTATATTTTGTTATCATCATACATTAAATATTTTGAACATGTAATTTATGATATTATACTTGATGTAAACAATGCTAGTTGTATCTTGATATGTATGATGATGGTGTTGTCTTGTTTCAATTATATACAATTGTGATGATATTACAAGATGAAGTCACGCGCAAGCCCCCAGACGTTTTCGTCGTCTGGTTCGCGGGTGTGACAGTGCTAGAACCCAGAAGTTCTCCCTTAGGCCATCGTCGATCATACCGGAACAGATGATAAAACCACTATATCCCATCGATACGGGTGGACTAGCTTGATGAAACTAACCACAAGCCTTCCACATAGTACCCCCTGACCGATCTCCACTAGGAACCGAGAGAACACTGAACATCCCGATCCAGCAAAAGGAGAACGGCCTTTTACTAACTACTTAGTAATTCACGGTATGCAATTGGCATATGACCATATTTGATGATCTAACCCAACATGAGCAAAGAAATAAACCAGGGATACTATTACCCAACCCACAACAATATTCCAAACTAAAGCAAAATTCTCACAATAATGTGCCGATAAAACTGACAGAAGACAAAGGTACACACCCGCAACATCGCCTGCTGGAGTCTTGACTTCTCCTTTCTGAAACAGCAGGTCCTAACTCCTATCTACCAGGGCTCCTGCCCTCCTCCTCGGACAGTCGTCCTTCTTGTGGCCCACCTGATCACAGTGAAAACAAAACTGGCTTGCCCCCTGAGAACAATCTCTACTGACATGACCGACCCCTCCACACTTGTAGCGGCCTAAACCCCTGGAATGACAAACTCCCTTATGCACTTTCCCGCACGTGCTGCACTGACTCCGACCCTGCTGGCCTTTCACCCGATGATCAGAAGTCTTGGGTCTCTTCCCGAGACCCTCTACTATACGCACCTGGCACGACCCTCTCTTCCCAATGTGCTCCAAACCGATCTGTCATCCTCAGACTCTGGAAGTCATATCCTCCAGGGTCTGACACCCTGTCACGCTCAATAGCTCACTTGCCAATGGCTGAGCTGCAACAGATGGAGCATCTTATGCCCCCAAATCGGGCCACAAACTCCTTCCCGAAGCTTCTCAGATTCTCCAAGACTCTCACCAATTCGAGTATGGATCCTGTACTTTTAGTAGTACGAGCCCACTACTACCTTCCACACCTATCCATACTTTCCTCAGCAATCCTCCCGAATCCTCCAAGTCACTTTCTCAAACTGATGCACCCACGTCTCACTAAACCTCACTACTAGCCCACTGAAGCATATCCTAGGCTTTCCTAGGTTCCCGAACCCACCCAGTCCTCAGCTGCTGAAAGATTCCCAGTAATGTCAACTAGCTACCTCATGAATATAGCCACATGCAACAAAGATTAGATAATCCTTCGAGTAAAAGACTCATCCAATACTAGAAAAACAGCCTTTTACGACGCGCAATGCTCAGACGACGTGCAAATGCGTGTCAAGAAAGGCCCTGTCATAACGAGAGACGACACGCTATTGCGCGTCGTCTATTTACGACGCGCATTTACGACGCGCAATTACGACATGCATTTACGAAGCGCGTTTACGACACGCATTGCGTGTCAAGGAAGGCCCTGTCATAAAGGAAGATGACACACATTTGTGTGTCGTAACCTTACGACGCGCGTTTAGGACACGCAATGCGTATCATCAAAGCCCCTGTCATAAAAGAAGATGATACACATTTGCGTGTCATAAACTTCAACAACCATTTACGATATACATTTACGACACGTCTTTACGATACTCATTTACGCATAATACAAAAATATGGAAACAAATATATACCAAAACAATCAATTTCATCCAATAACAATAATATCAAAAAATTGTAATACATTGGTATTAAGAGGATTTGATTTTACATTGCTATTAAGAGGCTTTCCCTAACTCTAACCTAATACTACATTAATATTAAGGAATACCTTCTTGTTTCTACTTCTTATTGTTATGCTTCTTCTGTTTCCACATGATACCTGTTTCATCATCAACAAATTAGTATTCAAAAAGGCTTCAAGGATCATCAATCTATGTTATAAAATATTAAAATTTAATACACATGTAGTAAAATACCTTTTGCTACGAATCCATGCTTCAATACAGCCCATACCTGAATAAAATATTAAAACAAGAAGCATGTAAGATTTTTCAGCTATTTAGACACCTCCAATCCACTGTAAAATGTAAATACACCCAAAATAAATAAATAAATATAAAAACACAGTTGAGGATTCATGATGAAATAATAATTGAACACTTTGTAAACAGATTGAATAATGATAACTTATTGTAATTAACTACTATGAGATCAAACGAGTATATATGGAAATACCAAAATATAAACATGTTGATTAAATGTAAGTACCTTGACAGCAATTCTAAGGCAGCTGAATCTTTTAAGGACAATATCGTCTTTTACCACCTCTATAGTGAAAGAGATTCTACCATTCTCAGTTTTAGTACGCTTGGCTGATTTTTTTATTTCACTGGATGCAGTTTCAGTGTCTCGGGTGTTACCAAGGGATCAAGAGGCCGAATACTCTGCAAAGCTCTATCTTTATCGTATCCAGAATCCACAAGAATCGCCCCAGCTAGAGACTCTATCACATCTCCAAGTACCTATTTACAATAATACCCCCGAACAAAAAGTAAACTACATATATGCAAAAAAAATGTAACATAAAGTTATAAAAAGAACACTAAGCTTAGGAAAACTTGTCTCGGACTCCCATCCGAAAGTACTTTTCAAGGACAACTGGTCAAATTCATGAACATCTGCATTTGGCATACTATGACATAAATGCATCTTTTTCAGATCCAGAGCAATCATCCACGACTCCTGCACTGCTTGTTTCTGAAAAAATAACAACAATAATAATCATAACATTTCTGATGTAAATTATATTTTTTATCCAAAAAGTTTAGCTTTTTGCAATTTTGGTCTTTATTATGATGTTTTCTAACAACTTTGGTCCTTGAGCTGTTAAATCTAACTCTGACATTTTGATTTTTTTTAAATGACCATTTTGCCCTTGGACTAAAATATAAAAAAAAAAATTAGCATACCCACAAGGACCAAATTGGTAACTTTTCACTTATTTTTAAATAACGCTTAATACAATTTATATTGCTTTCTCAATTTTGGTCCAGGGGCAAAATGGTCACTTTGAATAAACTAACAGCTTTAACAATCTAAGGACCAAAAACATTACAAAATTTAAAAAAAATAATAAAAAAATGAACGTGCAAGAGAAACTTTTGTTTATGCAGCAATAGATGGTATTCTGAAGGCTTTGATTTGGCCTTTCCAATCCTCTTCTTCACTATCTATTATCAATTAAAAAGTAAGAAAAATTAAATTCTTAAATTGATTTCCAAATTTATGTCTATGTCTAAATAAAAATCCAGATTAAAAATAGCCCTACAAATCTTGCGATACCTACATAACTGGGAAGACGTGAAATGTAAAAAGAATTGATTTTTTTTAGTTCCAACCCGCATCAACAGAATAGCCATTAAGCCAATGTTGTATTCATATTTTAAGTTTCATGGAGAACTATTTCCTCAGAGTATAACTCTAGTCTCATTAATTACGGAAGATTATTAGGATTTAGGATCATTAAGCCTAGTCCCTTCAACCAAAATAAAATAGTCCAAATGCACTTACTAAAAGAAACATGAGACAAAAAAAATAGAATTTTTAAATTCATACAAATACATACCTGCTCTATTGCTTCTTCAGGGAATAGATGCCAGTAACGCATAACATTCTTTTCATAACCAAATAAACAAATTTATATTCTAAACATACTAAAAACGGCTTAAATTTAGCAAAGTTTTCCAATTATTAGACAAATAATGGAGTTTTTTTTACAAAGATATTGTAAATTAAAAAAGTATTTACCAGAGTATAGTAGTTTTGAAATGATTTACAGAAAGATTGTAAAAAGGATTTAACATGTGAAACATGGGCCACATGTTCCATTCAAATTTGTTTTCCAAAACATTTGTAGAAGCTATAATAAAGAAGTTAGTAATGAAGATGAAGAAGCATAATTTAAGAAATACCTGCAAGGCCAGAAAGCAAGATTCTAGGATTGACAGTTGGTAGTTCAGAAACATATTTAAGTTGGTATCTATGCTTCAAATGTATATAGAAGCTGCAATAAGAACATTTTTTATGGTCTCACTGCATAAAAAAATAGAAAAGACAGAAAATTGTCAGATACATAAGAAAAACATGACCAGATCCTGTAATAGCATGACAGACGGTCATTGAGTATAAATAACATCATTGTATTATCTGATTATATTTTATTTTACAGCAACAGGTAACTGGTGTTAGTCTGCACCAGGACACAAATAACAATCAGTTTTATCCAGCTCAATTCGTTCATATATTTTGTAGATTGATACCAGCAGCAACAACATACGTATGAACTTTCTAAGATCCTGAGTTGTTTTTGCATATCAAACCAAGTCCCCAAGGTTGACTTCTTCTTTACCAACTCAGTAATAGCCTTTCCTCCCTGCAACATGAAAATATATCAGTGGTCTTTCACAAAACAATTACCATGTTGAAAATTTTAAATTTGTATAAACAAAATAAATAAAATGCTAAGCATATATTTATATTTCTTGCATACAACCTAATTAGTCAGTTGCAAATTAAGAGAAAAAGTTGGAACAAAGAAAATTACAACTTTTCTGTATTGTTTGGAAAATGTAAAGTAGAAACTATTTTCATAATTTTATCTATTTCTAGATGGTAAAATTCAAATTTAGTAGGTCAAAGTTCATATGAAAAGAAACAAAATACAAAAAAATTAAAAACGTTATGGTTATCGAAATTAAAAACAGACGTGACAAATTTGATGATTTTGACACCTGTTATAACAACTTTTTGATTTTAGTAAGCAACCAACTTTATACAGTAAAGAAAAAGGTTATACTATGCCTTTAGGGAGAAACATAGCGAGTACCGTATCTACCCTCTTTTGCTGAGGACTTTGTACTGTAATTGAAGGTCTTTTGCAGCATCATCATCATCTCCAGCTTCTTCTTCACCTGAGAAATCTCCATCTCCAGCATCATCTTTTGGCTCCTCTGCATCATTGTCTTCTTCTTCATCATCATCCTCTATGTCATTACCATCTTTTGCCTCTCATTCAGTTGAGCTCTTCCTGTTAAGCTCAGAAAAAGGAAACATGTTAAAAAATCAAGTTTTATAAAATTTTCAGATTATAATAACAGAAAGTGTTTGGGAATTGAGCACTACTTTTGATCATTTCCAATCAAATTCGGCAATACACTTCCATCCTGAAGAAAAAGTCCCATCTGCTTAACAAAAAAACACAAAATTTCTCATGATAAAAATGAATTAAACTAAAAAAATGCAAAATTTTTGTTAACATTTCATGTCATATTGCCATCATTCCATCAAATGAAGGAAATTTATAAAAAGTTAGGAGAAGGGTATGAATTCCTCACTTAGTCATGCATTTGTTACAAATTTGCCTATGTATACTTTTTCTTTCCATTTCCCCAAGTATTCAAGAACTTTTTCAAATATTTTTAATTCTTTCCAACACCAAAAGATCTTGAAAGTGCAAAGAGCAATCAGCTTTAGGCGTTATTGGTTTTATGAGCTTTTCATCATACATAATACCTGGAACACCAACCAGATTTTGACCCCTCTCACTCTTTTAAAAAAAAGGTGAGACGGAAGAAGATGAAAGGAGATGAGGCGGTGGCAAGCTCTGTAAGAAAATTGAAAAATCAAACACGTGTCTACGGGTGTCAGAAGCATATATTGCAAAAGGAACACGTAGATGGCAGGGCACAGACTTGATGACACATGTAAACAAAAAAGTAGACAGAAAACTACAAAAAAACAGAAAACAAAAGCCAACCAATGAAATCAAAGAACTGTTCCCTAAGGGGGTTTGAAATTAATCTATATATATATATATATATATATATATATATATATATATATATATAATTAAGCCCAGTGAAAGAAGATATTGTTTGAACTTTGAATGTGAACAATTGTGAGAGTTGATTTATCATTTGTATCAGAAAGATGGAGGGGAAGTACCAGTCTGATCACATAACATAACCTCAGAGTAAAGAAGTAGAAATAATATATAATATAGAGTAAATAATAATGATAAGGTAAAACCTGCAATGTTTATCAGCAAGGTATTTCACAAACTGATCACATGCAATATATATTAAAAACAATAATGACAACCAGCTTTCAAAACAATAATGATAAGGTAAAACCTGCAATGTTTATCTGAAGGGTATTGAATCTTTAGGACCACTTCATGTATTCAACAACATTTTTTTGGCTATCTTTCTTTATAATGGCTCTTAGTCTGCCACCATCTGCACACACACAGCAAGATAGTTAGATCATATTAAAGATTATGAGATGATTTGATGGAGTTTTCATGTGTCAAGTAGTGAAGTAATTAGAAGAATATATGATAATGATTTGACTAAAAAATATTAGTAGAATTAAAGTATATCCTACATTAAAAGTGTGAAAAGGATATACACTTGAAAGTTTATAATTGGGATTTTATGTGTTAAGTATTGTATAATATTATGTATAGTGTGTACAAGTCATATTTGCACAACGTCCCAAATATGAGGACTCTCTAATTATTATGAATTCTAAAAAATGTGTATGCCTAATATTCCAAGTCTTGGACAAAAATTACAGGAAATATCAATCAAAAGCTTTGTTTTTTGGTTTTTTTTTTACTGAACATAAACAGAAATGATAAAAGAGGCAATGGCTAAATTCATGGTATGCTATGTTAGAGAGATTTAAGTGAGGGGTAGATAAAGACTTTTCAGCCAAAATGTTGATCTATAACACACAAAAAGGAAAAGTAAAAATAGACAAAAATTAAGTAGAGCAATACAACTGTCATCAAAATCAACTAATTTCCTAATTTTGATGGACACTGAAAAGCTGTAATCTAATCCCAGTTTCCAAACATTCAAACAAATTTGCAATCAAAGCGGAGGAAGGTGAAGAAAAGTATGACGAACCTGAACAGTGCAATCATCGAGTTATGATTCCTAGAAACGAGATATATTGAAAACCCTAGATACCTTCTTTTCAGTGGTGAAATCGGACTGAACGCGCATCATGAACTGGGTAGCAGTGTGTGCACCACGTATCTTCTTCTGCAATATTTTTTCTCTCTAATTCTTACGAAGTAGCTAGAGGAGGTGTGACACTGGGGAGGGTCGACGGTGTCGTGCTAGCGATGGTGGGCGGAGGTGGGTTTGTCTCAAGGAAAGTGGGTTGGAAGCGGGAAAGAAAGTGTGTGATGAGAGGGGAAACCGGGTAGAGCAAAGAAGAAATCTGGCGATGACACGCATGTTGTTGCCTTTATGGATGCCGACAACCGGAAAGAGAAGGCGGTGGCGGTTGGAGTACGAGCGAAAGAAGCAGCAGTAGTCGTCGCCGATTAAACCTATTTGTTATCAGCCGATTAAACCTCCTTTTTAGCAAACAAAAATCATGGAACGGGAGGATAATGAGTATACCGTTTCATAAAATTAGAAGATCAAAAACAAAGGATGATGATCGTCCCTCTATTTCTCGATTGAGAAGATGAAAGATAGAAAGAAGGTAGAAAAGAAGTACAAGGGGGTTTTCAGAATTTTGGGGATTTCGTTTCCCCCGTATCTAACGCGCGTTTCATTAAAATTATAAAGCGACACCTATGGAGGACGCCCATTTAAGATACAACGCCCTCCGTGTTTTTAATTTTTTTTTTCTTGTGACACTAATTTAAGGGTACGCAATAATGCGTGACCTAAATCCTTAAATTTTTTGAAGAGATTACACTATTTTAATGTCACTCTCTTTTGCGTAACATGAATCAATGAGTGTCGTGGTTTGCGCGTCGTAAAAGGGTCTTTTTCTTGTAGTGATATCCCTAGAATGGTTGGACTCAGACAAGAGTTGCGCAATAGGGTCAAGTCCATCACTCTAAGATTATCCGGCCCGTGTCCCATATGACTTAGCATATTCACTTAGTAGCTAACTCACATCACTATGAGTCCCACAAAGCACAAAGCAAGTAGCATTTAGACAATGGAAAATCTAACCATCGTACTCCAATCAAACCATTATATCCTTTAATCAGGAATCTGTACATGCAATTCAAAGGCTCATACAATCACGCATAACCTAAACAGGCTATCCTACCATTGGTTGATCAATACTAACATGCAGGTCTACAAGCACATATACTAGGCATATAAGGCATCCTTCCTAGATCCTTAGCCCTAATCTATCATGCATTTCACATATTCTCAATTCATATCATAACATAACATGTATGGGTATCTTGGGAAAAACTTACTTCAGCTCGGCTGATTGCACGCATCACACTCCTTGTTCTTTCTCAAAATCCTTAATTTTGATTTTAGAAAAATTATTTTATTGTAAAAATTTCTCAAAACCTCGATTTGAGTCCAGACACCCCCAAAGGTGTGTCCGAATCCCTCAAACCAAGGCTCTGATACCGACTTGTAACATCCCAAAATTTAAGACCAAAAATTTCATTTTTAAATAAGTTGTTATAAAAACCTATAGTATAAAAACATTCATAATATCATCTCATGTCAAAACCGGTATGTCAATAATCAAAACATGTCATCATAAATCAATATCAGAGTATAATCTCAAAGATCTCATGTGCAGAAAACATAGTGTGATGCGTTGCGATCGAGCCAACTCCTTTCCTTTGAAAACGAAGTGCCTGAAACCAGAACTGTAAACCGTAAGTATGAAGCTTAGTGAGTTCCCCCATCATACCACATATCATACAATAAACATACTGTCTAACATATCCAAGTACTGGACCACCCTTTCGGTCTCTTTCAACCGGTAACTGCCTAGCATATCAAGGTGCTAGCCTACCCCTTCAGTCTCTTTCAATCGGTAACTTACCTAGCATATCAGGGTGCTGGCCTACCCCTTCTGTCCTTTCGACCGGTACCTCGCCTAGCATATCAGGGTGCTGGCCTACCCCTTCGGTCCTTTGGACCGGTACCGGGAACTATCTTACCCCTAGTTCTACCGTTATACATCCTACTACATAAACACATAAGTCATATACTGCCTAGCTTATCAGGGTGCTGGCATACCCCTTCGGTCCTTTCGACCGGTACTGGGGCCTATGCTACCCCTCCTACCACTATCACATAATATCATAACATACTAGCACATAAAGCATAATAGATAGTAACATACCAGATAATTATCACAAATACAATCATCTCTACTACAACTCTTACTAGTGGGCCAACATTGGTGCCTTCGAACCACTTCTACTGGAGGGTAACTCACCTCACACTGCTGAAGTCCCGCGGACAAAACTCAAGCTGCTAGATGACAGATTCCAGAACTGTCAACATCAATTTAACACCCAATTAATAATTGGGTTCCAACACGTAACCATAAGTCCATGCTTGGGGTAAAAGACTACTTTACCTTAACATAGCTTTATTCAAGCCCAAGGCCCAATCCAAAGGCCCAAAAGTCAACTATGAACCAAAGCCCAACATATGGCCCAATTTTCCAAATTGGGCCCAAAGCTTTACATGGTCTTACCTTAAGGCCCAACCATTTATTCCAGTCCAAACATTTGGCATTCCAATGGTCCAATATCTCATAATCATCAAGGCCCAATTATGGCGCACCTATGGCCTAATTTTCCAAATTGGGCCCAAACCCTCACATGGGCCTTACCCTAAAGCCCATTCAAATATTCTAGTCCATATACTTGTTCTTGGATAGTCCATCAATAGCCCATTCACCAAAACCTAACAGAGAGGCCCAACTCAAGGCCCAAGCAAAATTAGGGTTTTCACATAAAATGACAATTTAGGGTGAAGTGTTCTTATTTAACCCATTAAGGACTTAATCCATTAAGTCCATCATTCTACTAGGTAAATCATACAATGTGATCGGGTGTAATTCATAATTCAATTCCAATGACCCAAAATGCGGGTCCCGATAATTCCAAACCAACAATCCACAATTAGGTTTTTCTAAAACCTAATTAGGGTTCCCAATCCAATCACAACCCAATTAGTCCAATGGTTAGATTTTTAGGTTAATTAATGTTTTATTAGGTCAACTAGGGTTTCCTTTGGTCAATTAGGGTTTCATTAGGTCGAGCACCACCCACTGCCATCTCGGGCGGTGGTGGTCGACGGCGGCACCACCTCACGGTGGTGGTAATGGTTCTACTCCAATCATGTCCAAGCATCCCAAAGGCAATCTAAACACATGTATCACACCGCCACCCAACACGGTGGCTGATGCCGGCAGCCACCACCCTACGGTGGTGGTTATGAATTTCCTTGATTATTCTCCTCACTAATTACAATTATACAACACAATATCCCAAAATAAACACACATACACACAGCCACCCTTGTGGTGGTCGGCGGTAGTATAAGGTGGCAGCCACCACCTCACGGTGGTGGTAGCTTTTCTAGTGTATTTCGGCCAGGCAACACCACCCACGACACACACTAAAAGCAGAAAGACACACACACACACGATTATGTTTGCAAAATGCACTGAGCCACCCACCTGGTGGCGTACGGTGGCGACAATGGCACGAAATGGCGGGCATCAGTGGCGGCTAACGACGGTGTTGACGGCAGTAAGAAATGGAGAAGATAGAAAAATGGTGGCAGTGGATGCAATGATAGAACGGTGGTGCGTCTTCAACCGATGGTGGCGGCTCCTCCATGGTTCACTTCTCCGGCAGGGATAGTCGCGGCGTCCGGCGATGGACGCGTCTTCAATCAGCAGCAACCGTAGCGGCAGGACGACTGTGACTCGTTCCTCCTCACTTCCGACTGAAATAACGACATACCACGTCGGTCTCCGTCTTCAGCAACCACGGAATAGTAGTAGTAGTGACACTCGACATGGTGGCGGTTTTTCCGACTCCAACAGCTGCGGCGGCGCCGGTGGTGAAGGGAGGCATAAGGGTGGAGGTGGCGGCTGATGAGGTTACCATTAGGGTTAGGGTTTGGGAAGATGACGGGTTTATATACCCGTTCACATATAATTTCCCCCATAATTACGTTTCCAACCATTCCTTATCAATTTCTTTCAACATGAATCAATAATTTACCCTTTTAGCCCTCAGCATTCCAAATTTATTTCAATTTAGGTCCAAGACTTTGTGTTGATATAGAAAAAGTGACCCTCTTTAGCTAAGGAACCGCAATCCTGGATTGTTGCTGCTACCGTAGAAGAAGTTGACTACCGAAGTTGGAGAAAATCTTTTGTGAACCGCAACCTGAATAACTACCGTAGAGATGAATGATGAATGAAGACTTTCATGTTACGTTACTGACTTAGCTTGTTTGCTTAGTTTTGTCTAGTGAACCTTGCATGGTCATTGAAGTCAGTAGTTTAGTATTTGTTTATTTCCAATGTAACTTTTCGGGACTCTATAAATAAAGTTTCCCTCTTCATGTAACACTTACCCACTTCTAGAATTATTATCGAAATAAAAAGATCATTCCTCTCTATTCTATCTTAACTGATATCCCGAGTTCCTATTCACCTTAAGTTTATCACATTTACTAACTTGTGTTTGCATGCAATCCTTGTTAAGAATCAATTTGGTGTCTACTTGATATAACTTGCTGCTATTAATTTCCTTTATATTTCCGCAATCTAACACTTCTAACTTATTATTTTCGAGCTAACAAGATCCTTGAGATTAACTTATTATTCCACAACATTATCTTGTACTAACGTTTGTTCAAGTTTTTCTCTCAAAACTTTGTTTCGCGATTTCTGATTTCTGATTGCATTGGACTTCTAATCAAACACATCAATTTAGTTCTGTCTGGGCCCAACACTATAAATCAACACCAAATCACCGAGAGGCCCAAAGATATCATTTTTCCCGCTAGGGAAAAAGGAACAGATATCGCTTTAGGACAGATACTTACGAATGAATATTGAAGGAAACCTACTGACATGTATCTTGGAAAAATCATTGAAATAATATTGTCAGCAACGATGACTACGATGACCCTTAGGATTGATCCTTAGGGATGCATATAAAGGAAGACGTGGGTGGGTAATCGGGTTAATTGTTTGATAATGAAACATATTAAATATATTATTATTGGTTGAATAAACTATGTACTCACTAGATTTCCCAATCTGACCCATTCAGTTGCTTTGTATCACAGGTAGTAGTACGTGGGTAATGATGTTCTGACTGGATGAGAGATTCAAGGAAATATAGGTCATAGTATAAAGATATACTAAGGCCTGTAATGACTACGTTTATGATTATGTTTCTTGTATCAATTATGACATCCCAAGTTTTAATAAATCAATGGAAAAAATTTGTTAGGAAATATTTTTTATAGGACAAATTCTGCATTTATAAATAAACTTTGTTTTAAAATAAGCATAAATTAAAAGGTCTTTTCTGACCGTGAAATAGGGGATGTAACAAATAGAGGTATTGTTTGAGTACAAGTATGTTAGTTCCCGAGATAACTCCTTCTATATATGTAGTATGGGACACTTAGTGTCATGGTATGATAGACTGGTAGAGTCTTGCATGTTGATCGTAGGGTATTGTTGAGAGTTGCATTTTGCTCGGGTAATTGTGGTATACCAGTTATAAGGATTATGTTGGACTGACCAACGAATGACATAATTGAGAAGTGGTCAGCGATAGGGTATCTAGGAAAGGCTAGTTCCGGTGGGTATGAACATACTTGTTTTTTGCTATTTCTTTAAGTTGGATAGCCTGAGAGCACGTGGCCTAATTCCTAAGTGTGATTTTCTTGTATGATTGTTCACTCTCATGTAGTTCATTTGTTGGACTGTCAATCTGATCTATGATTACATATGACTTCATGATCGGATAAGAAATATTATGGTGGGATCACAACACTGATCAGAAAGAATGTGGTTGGATCACAACACTGATAGGAAAAACTACGGTTGGATCACATCACTAATATGAAAGACTGTGGTTGGATGACAGTGCTAATAAGAAATAATGTGGTTGAATCACAACACTGATAGGAAATAATGTGGTTGGATCGCAACATTTGTATGAAAGACCAGGATCCCGCCCTTGACAATGGAGTCAGGGTTGGGCCCGTTGCGCATGATATACGTATATGGATAGGGGATTTGATTGCTCTACGTTACAACTAAGAACTTGTATGGATGCATTATATGTATATTGGAATATGTGGTATACTAGGGAACTCAATAATCTTTATTCTTATAGTAGTAGATTAAACATTTTGCAGGTCATTCATGAGAAGAGCTCGGCGAGACTATACACACGCATCGAATAAATTTGTTTTTGTAGTTTTGTAAATTTAACTCTGATAATGTTTGGTTTCAATCAAGCAAATGTTACTAAATGGTTTTTGAAGCAAGGTTTTAACTAGTTATTCTATTTTAAAAATGAAAAAATCTCTTTGTAATTTTCGGGATGTTACAATAGCAATAAGTAGATTGTCTCTAATGGTTCACACCTAACAAAAACAAATTATTTGATGTAAGAAATTAACCCTTAGAACAACTGAGATTGACTAAGGAGTTAATCAAGAGAGAGTAGAAACTCTAAGAACAATAGAGTGAGACGAAATTATGAGTGCCTAGCAGAAGGTATTTATAGCTTGCAGTTGCTTGCTCAGAAAGCAAGTTTGAATACTTAAATAATCTAATTTAATCCGAATTCGAAATCATTTCTTTATCTACAACCTTGGACGAAAGTTCAATGGTTTATCTCGTAGGAATTTCATCCTTCCTCTTAAGGGATCCAAAATGCTCCATTATTCAACTATTGGATAACTAATATTTAATCTTTCCACCTTTTAATTAGCACAAATTAATTCCAGATTAATTCTAATTAATTTCAAACTAGTTTCCAATTAATTTATTATCACATGATTAATTAATAAACTATTTGTATCTATCTATTATAACATTCTAATACTATTTGAATCATTGACCGCAACACAAAAAGGACCATGCTATTAATGGATAGTCTTGCTAATTTAGTTATGACATTGGACATTATTCCAACAATTATACCACTTTAGACCAATTTGATTTTTATTTATAATAGATGCTTGTCTAGTTATCAACCTCACACACATCCTTAAAAATAGTTAAACTAAAATCATATGTAATGGGATCCATTGATTAATATGTCAATATTTTTTTTATTAACATCCATGTATTTGTTGGTAGGGAGTATACCTACCAAGGTTCATCCTAAGTATGTTTCCACATATAGTTCAACCAATCTAGCCTTTAAGCATGGCATTTAATTGCCTAAAGAATCTAAATTAATAAGAAGTTATGTACAATAGAAGAATTAGACCGTTAAAAATGACACAAATACAACAAAAAGGTACCCATCTTTCATTTTTCAATTCTTACCCGCATAGTAAATTTGATGCATCATATTTGCCCCCATGAGTGGGGTTAATCGTATACTGCAATTAGCATGCTTAATTGTAGCACTAGCAGGTCTATAAAGGGCCTGGTTTTTATTTGCTATATAATGAGTATTTTGTTAAGTAGAGTCGCAAGTAAAGCATGACAAAAAAAAAAGATAATTAATGTTTCATTTAATTGTTACAAACCTGAATATAGAGTAAATATCCAAAAGAACAGCAAGAACAAGGGAAGAAAGAGAATAGATAAAGACAACGATGAAAATATTCTCTGATGATTTCTCATTCATTTTTTCTCACTATAAAAGAGTACATGAACATAAGTTGTTATGACTCCAATCCACATCACTAACGACATCATTCTTTAGAACCTTCTTAGGGCACATAATCCCTAAAGGTTGTTAGGCCGGACCTTCTTTACCATGTTAGGCCTCATCTTTTCATTTGGTTGTATTTATTTTTTACATGTTTGGATCATTACTCCCTTCATCATAGTAACCTTATCATTAAGGTTAAATGGTGAAAAATAGAAAATCACTAATAAAATCTTGAAGATTCTCCCATACTGCTCTGTGTCTGTATAGCTTTTCTAATGTACTAAAATTTTAAGAAGTGATACTCCATTTTGAAATATGGTATGAAAACCTAATACTTTAGATGGTTTCAAGAGTGGTTAGGAGTTGATGGACTCAACTGGTAGGGGGATTTTGAAACAGGGGATCTCTCGCATAGTACTTAGGTAGAGATACATGGAAAACATCATGTATTTTTCCTTATATGGGAAGTTTTAGTCGGTTAGAAACCTTACCAATGTGAGTCTCAACTTGTAATGGGTCATAAAAACATCAAGCTACTTTGTTTGAATCTCCCTAAGCTAGAGATGATTGTTGGTATGGTTGTAGTTTGAGTATGACCTGATCTCCCACATTAAATTGGATGCCTGAACATTTTGTATTGTCTTGATTTTTTATATGCCTCTTAGCTTTGTTTAAATTAGCTTAAATTTTCATAAATATAGATTAATGTGTCTTAAGTAAGTCATCCAATGAGGCCATTGTAGTACCACCTGGTAATAATCATGCAATGATGCCAAATACAACTTTAAAATAAGTCATTTTGATATCTGAATGATAGGCAGTGTTGTAGATGTACTTGGCCCATAGAAAAAGGGAGACCCGTGAGTGAGGTATAACTATGACAAGGGCTAGTAAATAATCTTTCAATCAATGTTTAAGAACCTATGTTTTCCCAACTGTTTGTGGGTGATATTAACCACTTATAAGAAGGCTAGTTCTTTGTAGACGCAATAATTCCCTCTAAAATCCAATCATACAAATTTGGTCTCAATATGAAACATTTGAAGTAGGCATCCCATGGATTTTTAACAAAATCCTTGATGCAAATCTCAGCAATTTGCATTACACTAAATTGGGGACCCAATGATAAAAAAAATGTGTGTTTGGATAAGCGGTCTATCACCAGTTCACCACAAATATGGTCATCCTTCCAACGGGTGATGGTAAATCCATAACAAAATCCCTGGATATTGATTCCTAAATCTGACCTGAAGTTTGTAGAGGTTAAAGGAACCCTTAAGGTGGTTTTTTTAATGGTTTGACCTATTATATAGGTTGGCGGAACCCATTAGGTGACGTGTTTATATTCCTTCATTATAGCAATAAAAGTAGCAAATGTTGCATTTACGTGCAACCAACCTAAAATTAAAGACAAATATGTAAAAAAACTACAACAACAAAGGAAGACAGGGAATTGACAATGATGAAGATGATATATTTTCTATGATGATTTCTCGTTGATATTTCCTTACTATAAGAGACAACATAAACAAAATTTGTTATTAATGTTCTCCGTGTCTTTGATGAAATCACTCTTTAGAACCTTCTTATGGAACATAATCCCTAAACTTTGTTCGGGCCTTCTTTACCATGTTAAGCCTCATCTTGTATTTGTTTGTGTTATGGCTATCAAAACTGAACCATAGAAAACGAACCAAAATGTTGCCAACTTAACCATGAAATTTGGTAGTCAACATATTTGGTTCAATTGAAAAATCATGGTACGGTAATGGTACAAAACTTTAAATATTTTGGTAGTACCGTACCAACCAATTTATTATATATATATATATATATATATATATATATATATATATATATATATATATATATATATATATATATTGTTAAAACGTTGTCGTAAACGTCTTAAACAAATAATAATTCACTTATTGGTTACACTTTAATGGATAGCATAGGGAAGCAGGGTCGAATCCTCAAGGACACAACCTAATGGTCAATGTCTCTTTGCGTAAGACAAATACTAGTCAAATGAAGAAAATAATAAAAAGGAGGATTTTTTTTATTATTAATTAAAACTAAAATAGCAATGAAATAAAATAAACAAAATTTAGTAATAAAAAGCGAATTAAGTTTTGCTATGACTTTCCTAATTATGCGGTCAACACAAAAATGGTTATTTAAAATGTGTTATATCTAAGTTGGTATTGAAAACTACTAACAAGATATAGTAAATTTTCTTTTACCTAGTTAATTAACCAAAACAAGCTCTTTTAGTTAATCCGAACTTTTTAATAAATTAATTAAACAAGCTCTTAATGAAGTTAGAAAAACAACATTATGTAAAATTCCCAATAATATTCAA
Organism: Lactuca virosa; assembly: GCF_052849685.1. Classification (NCBI taxonomy): domain Eukaryota; kingdom Viridiplantae; phylum Streptophyta; class Magnoliopsida; order Asterales; family Asteraceae; genus Lactuca; species Lactuca virosa. The sequence continues at coordinate 28,863,327 of NC_136427.1, forward strand.
TACTTCTCACAAGCTTTGAAGCATAAAAATATGAATTTTCAGTTTATAACAGAGTCAAATCCCAACATGGAACCGATCTATTACTTGTTACTTGTTACCAATAGATTAGAACAATTATGGATTCCAATACCTAATTAACTAGATTGATTTAATCATAAATTATGTGATCAGACTAAAAAAACTAAAATCAAACATTCATTAAGTGCAAAACTAAAATAATTAGACAGAATCACAGACTAAAAAATAGATCTAATGCTTTATTACATAAAAAGTATTGATCTTGTAGAATTGAAATCGAGGGTTTTAGCCAAACATGGCTAAAATCTGATCTATAACAATGAACTTAAACTGCTAAATCTTACTAAACTAAATGAGAGACATGATCCACAGTCTTAAGATATTAAGAAATTGATGTTGTAACATCCCAAAAATAATGATAAAAATCTTCATTTTCAAAAACATGAAAACCATACATCATGTGCTTCAGAACCAATCATAATCCAAATATATCAAAATTATCAGAGTAAATAATCATCGATGCGAAAATTATAGGGGATGTTGTGCAGTCAAGCCAGACCCTTCCCTTTGGAACTGTAAGTACCTGAAAATATTTAAACCAAAAAAACCGTAAGCATAAAGCTTAGTGAGTTCCCCAAAAATACCACATATGATACATAACATGAGGCCCCGCCCAACATGTAAATTGTCACACCCCGTTAAAGCGGAAACACGAAGTGTGTCAGGCTAAGGTCTCATACATAGGATTACCAACCATATTCATTGCGAATTTTAAGTTTACATCATATTCAAAGCAAAATTACATTTTAGTTCCCTAGTACAAAGTCTAATACATAACAAAAGAAACATCAAGTGCAAATTCATGTTGATGTCTAATTTAGATCACTGACTGTTCCCTAAAAAGCATGCAAAAACGAGGGTCAACTATAAAATAGTTGGGGAGTTCATAGGTTTGTAAAGGTACATCATATCAGCAAGAAAATATAGATTTGTTCAACAAAAGTTCCAACTCAAAATGAGTGTTGAGTGCCAAGGCACTCCGTTCACAACCAAGCCTAACGATCGTTCTTGCCCCATTCCATCATTGCCATGGTTCCCATGATGTCAGTTCATAGAAATATGCACTCACAGTTCTGGGTGAGTGGGGGCTGTCTACCCCAAATAGTGTTATCCATAAGACTGTCGGCTCGAAATACGAGTTAATAGGTTGTAGTTCGGTTCTCGGGGACTTAACATACAAAGTTCATATCACAAAGTTCATATCAAGTGTTCATAGCATAAAGTTCATAGCATAAGTTCATAACATAAAGTTCATAAAAGAGTATCGTTCCAGGTTCAATAAGTTTATTAAAACAAGATCGTTCCAAGTTCAATAAGTTCATAAGCCAAGGCTCAGCAAGATCATAAAACTAAGTTTAGCAAGTTCATAAAACAGTACAAAGAGTTCATAAGATAATAGCATGCTTTCCACCCCAAAACATGAAAACAGTAAAAAGGGGGGCTGTAGATACTCACTAGGGAGAGTTTGCGGTTCGAGCTTCACGGTTCGATGTTGTAGTGATCGATTTCTAGTAGTGCCCTACGGAATAAATAGTTTCTAGTGAGATACAATTCACTAAACCATTATCTAAGACCCACCTATTCGACTAGTGGTGTCGCAAAGTGCCCATAGTTTGTTCGGTTCATTATATTGAATTCACGGTGCCTTGTGTTAAAAAAATCCATAAAGGCATGAAAATGAACTCCAAAAATTGTAAAACTTTATATTCTGGTTCTAACAGAGAGTATTAGTGTCCAGAAATTTTATAGACATTTGTGAAGGTCATTTGTTATTTATTTGCAATTTAAGTCTAAATAATAAGAAAAATTCAAAGTAAATAGTAACAGTTGCAACAATTCACAAATTAATTTCCACGGGTTCTTCTGATGTTCCCCAAGCAGGGAAAAATATTGGTTTGTGCTCTTGAGTCTTAAGACCCGGTTTTGTAAATTCATGTGCTAATTAAATGAAAATTCCGAATAAAATACCAAACAGTGACCAAATTGTATGAAAATTGAAGTGGCATCCTTATTTCGTACATAAATAGGTTATATAAGTTTTCAGATTTTTATCTCGTAAATATTTATTTCGAATTTTTGGCCATTAAATCTTTATTTTTGTAGAAAAATAAAGAATTTGTTCTACCACTTGGGGTTTTACAGAACATCCCTTGAAACCATGAGCTTACATAAAACAATTTGATTAAAAATTATTTTGGAGTTAAATGTGGGTATTCAACCCCAACAAGTTTAGGAATGGAGCACTAACTAGTGCATGAGTTCCAAATGTAGCTTGAAGTTCAACAATTTTTGTACAAACTTCTGTAAAGTGTTTGTTCATGAAATTTCAGTTCTTTTGAGATAAATGTCTCAAGTTCCAAAAATAATTTTCTCCATGTTTATTGTGGGGTTTAAGGCCTTTGATTATGTAATGAAATACTAGTGATCATAGAAAACGTTCTGTTTGCGCAACTGTTTTGTAAAAATCGTCAAAAAACGATCTTAAATTTATACTGTGAGACCACTTGGGTTCGAAATCTAATTCAGAGAAATACGTCTTAGAAAAAGAATATCTTGATTTCGTCAAGAAATGAGTGAGATATGGCTGTTCAAAGCCGAACAATTGTTTCTGACAGAATGCATGTTATTTTTGGTTGATTAAAGTGCCCATTTGGGTCCTGTGTTCACAAGAACAACATGCATAACCTTTATGGTTGAAAGTGAATGATAATATACTAGAGTTTATAGAAGAACACGAAACTTTTAGATGCATGTATCCAAGCCATAGATTTAGGGTTATCCAAGGCCCCAAAGTGGGTGTTTCATTATTGTGATAGAGAACTCCTTGGAACCACCGAATCTTACACTAGGATTGCACCACAATTCCGATTTCTATCACATGCATGGAGTGAATACACATCCAAGATGTACTAGAAAAGGTTTTGTCATATGAAAACAAAAAAGTGATGAAGAAGAAGATGTATAACTCGGTTTTGAAGTCATAAGAACATGCATGCTTCTTTTCACTCTTAGCATAGGTTTGATCCCGGATTTTCACCATTTCTAACACATGCAATGTGTTATGGTGAGAATCTACAAACAACAAGAGGAAAAACAAGGATCTACATCCATATAAGGGCATAGAATCCGAAAAGTAAAGAAGAACTATGAAGAAGAGGAAGTAAAGTTGTAAAACCATAGGAAGGGGTTGTATTGTTTACCTCGATTTCGACTCTGGGTGAAGCAAGAACACTTGAAGACCTTCAAGAATCCGAAATTAGGGCAGAGTATGGAGGATTTTCGGAGGGGTATGAGAGGCTTTAGGAATAGGAAAGGTTTATTGAAGAGTGAGAGAGAAGTTGGGTGATTTTAGAGAGAAGAATGAGAGAAAGTGAGTTTTTATCTCTCTGGATAGGCTATCTCTCTCGTCATCTCTTTAGGGGCACACTACATTAAAATCGCCCACAAAACTCCAGTAATGTGAGTTAACTTCTGAAAAACGAAATGGAAAAATCTCTCCCACAGAAAATACCTCTAAGGTCGGTTTTGCTCTCTCATATTGACATGAAAAATCTGACCTCGGGATTTTGCATAAAGGAGCAATAATGAGAGAGTGAGAGAGAGAGGGAGAGATAGAGATAGAGAGAGAGAGAGAGATAGAGAGAGAGAAAGAAGGAGTGGGAAGAGCCTACGAACGAATTTTGGGAGGAGAGAAGGGATTAAAGGCTTCTTGAAAAGTGGGGAACTTTATAAATATGGCCTCATTTCAAATTTTATAAAAATTATCTTTAATTTTTATAAAAGTTATAGATATATTATATAAACTTCCAAGAGGTTATTTCTTGGTTTTTATTCAAGTACTTTTTTTAAATAAGTTCATAGACTTTCATTTTAATATATAATTGTAGGAATTAATTATTTTGTGATTTAAATTTTCTAAAAAAAATCAAATGTATAGTTCATGTAAACGGAATAAGGGTTCATAATATAAGAACGTAGGATTAGGCAACCCTTGAATTATACTTTTGGCTCATAATTCAAAGTATGATATTTGGATATTATTTCTAATTCGTAATTAAATCAAATCATGATTTAATTATATTGAGTTTGATAAGTACTTAAACTAGTTAAGCACGTTATATGTTCCGATTAATAAATTAGGGTATTTAACAAACCCTTGAGCTGTGATCTATTGAACATGGTTTCGCGTTTAGTTTTGACATTGAACCTTGGCACTTTACAACCTAGTTGGAGTATTCACATAGTAATGTGACTACTTAGTACAAGCTAATTTACACTACTTATTCTGAGGGATCTATTAAGTCGCGATCTAGCTCAACTTGTTGCATCTAAAGCCAAGTTATGTGCACGCATGGAAATGACAAGGTTCTAGATGAGTCCTAGCCTGAGTTTTGACAGTTGTCACATAAATGGGCCCTAGTAGGTATGTAAATCCTCTCATTTTCCTTGTTTGATACCAAGGATCTCTCTGCGAAGGTTTGATGCACGCACTTCTAGAAAATATTTCTTCAAAATTAACTTTGCAAGCTCGTTCCAGGTATTGATGGAGTAGGATGGAAGACCGTAGAGCTATTCTTTAGCTGAATCTTACAGTGAAAAAAGGGAATGTCCTTAACTTTATCTAATCCTCTGTGATGGCATGCGACTTCATTCCAGAACATACCATATGAAATTCCTTGAGGAATTTATATGGGTCTTCGTTTTCTAGGCCTCTAAATGTGGGAAGTATCAGCCCAGATTTCAGCTCAAAATTCTAGGCTTCTGAAAAAGTAATACAGAGATGTTGCTGAGTAACCTCTTAGGTGGCCCACTTTATGAGGGTTTTATCTTCTCCCTCTCCGTCACGCATGCCTGATTTATCAAAATCAGATTCAGAAGGGTGTGTGGTTTCAGATTCTTCGAAAGGTGGTGATGAATATGTTTTACGTGGGCTTTGAAATGGTGAAGATGGTGATGCTTTAAGGAATGGTGAAGAAGTGGTTTATGGTTCGTTCCATAAGGGAATGCCATATGTTGTGGTGATTTCTGGTGGTAAGGAATATGATGAAATTGAGAAACTCGCTTGTTGCTTCTAAAGACCAGAGGTGTACGTGTACGAAAAGATTTGGGCATACGATTATTAGTAGTATCGTGTCCTGGGTAACAACGCCAGTTTGTTAGAATGATAACATAGACGTCTAAAACAAAAAACAAATTCATTGCTTGGTTGCACTAATGGGTATCACAGGGAAGCATGGTCGAATCCTTAGGGATACAACCTAATGGTTAATGCCTCTTTGTGTAAGGCACATACTAGTCAAATGCAAAAAATAATAAAATGGGGGATTTTTTATTATTAATTTAAACTAAATTTGCAGTGAAACAAAATAAATAAAATTTAGTAATAAAAAGTGAATTCAGTTCGGCTATAACTTTCCTAATTATACAGTCAAAACAAACATGGTTATTTAAAATGTGTTCTATCTAAGTTGGTACTGAAAACTACTAGCAAGCTCTAGTAAGTTCTCTTTTACCTAGTTAATTAACCAAAACAAGCTCTTTAGTTAATCCTAAGTTTTTACTAACCTAATTAAATAAGCTCTTAATCAAGATAGAAAAGCAGCATTATGATATGTGTAAAATTCTCAGTAATATTCAATACTTCTTACAAGCTCGGAAGAGTAAATATATGAAAATGCAGTTTATAACAAAGTGAAATCCCAACACAGAATTAATCTGTTACTTGTTACTTGTTACCAGTTGAGTAAAACAATTATGGATTCCAATAATTGATTAACTAGATTGATTTAATCCAAAATTAGGTGATTAGGTTAAAAATAACTAAAATGAAACATTCATTAAGTGCAAAACCGAAACAATTAGATAAAATCACATACTAAAAACCATACCTAATGATTGATTACATAAAAAGTAATGATCTTGCTGAACTAAAATCTAGGGTTTTAGCCAGACAAGGCTAAAATCTAGGATTTAAAGGCGAAAATTTGATCTAGAACAATGAAAAGAGAAATTAAACTGCTAAATCTTTCTAAACTAAACGAGAGACACGACCCACAGTCTTTAGATCTTCAGAAATGATGAAAACGGAGAAAAATTGTAACATCTGATTTCGAGAAGTTTCCTATTTCATGAATTATGGGCATTAAATGGATCAAGTTAGGGCCTTGGACTTCAAAGGGTTTGGGATTTAGACCCAATTGGGTGTGGATTATATGATTATGTGATCCAAAATTTCAGTTTGCGCTTTGGAGTCCAAGTGTATAATGGTAAAAGTGATGCTTCAGACCTTTTCATGAATTAAGGATTCTAGTTCGGATGATTTTAAGTCAAAGGAGATTATATGGGATGGTAGGGCTATTCATTACCTTTCCGAGCATATAAAAGTCGAAAACGTGGTTAAGATGAGTAAGTTATGACCATTGGAAGTTAGGGAGGATTTGATAGTTGGTGTGTACGCTAGGCGTACATCATTAAAGATGGCATGGTCATCCTTGAGTACGTCGGGCGTACACAAAATTTACGTTGGGCGTACTCATATAGCCCCCAAACCCCAATTTTTGGGGTTTTGGACTCTATTTAAATATTTTAACCTCTTGGAAACCCTTCTTATCTTTATTCTCCATCATTTAATGCAGTTCACTTGAAACTCTAGCCCTATTTGTGAGATTCTTAAGTCCTTTGAGTGATTTGAAGTATTCTTTGTGTATATTGGAGAAGAAGGAGCTCATTGGAGAAGTTTTGGTTGACTTGGAGCTTGTAGATGCATACCTTGTTCATCTTGATCTTTCTACTAGAGGTATAAAGCTTTAAAATTTATGGCTCTTTAGTGTAAATCAAGTTTTAGGTTGTAATATGGGCATGTCTTGGTCCCATGGCTTGGATCTTGTGAGTAGAAGTTACTCCAGAACCTTTAAGCATTATTTCTAGCCATTTATGAGGACAATAAGACATAAAAATTAAATCTTGATGGGTATATCTCTTCCATGCATGAGTTAGTGTTCCTTTGGTGAAGGTATGAATCTAGGGATTTGGTTTGGACTCCATTAAGCCATGCAAAGTCATAAAGACAGAACTTTATGACTTAAGACGTCCCTTAAAGTCAGACATGTGAATTGGACGTTTGGTCTTTAAGCACTAAGAGCTTAAAGTTGAGTTTTGGGCAGCAATCAAGTATACCGATCATACCTTCTTGGTACGTTGCGCGTAGCGGGTTTCAGCCCTTTACCTTTTCTATGATTAGGTAGTACGATGGACGTAAAGCGGTGGAATGTAGGGCACACTCACCAGATGTGCCTTTTGGTCCATTTTTGGGCCTTGGGCCATTAAGGATTTTGGGCCATGATTTGTTGGGTCAAGTATGGGAAGGGTAAAATAGTCTTTTACCCTTAGTATGATAGAATAAAAATTTGAAGTTTGGTGGTTATTACCCTAATTATTGATTAGGGGTGATTTTGGATATGTTTAATGTGAGGAGCCCAGTAGCAGCATCACGTGTGTGATTCGGTTATCTTCGGATTGAGGTGAGTCTCCTCGTTGTACCTGTGGGTCGAAGACACCAATGCTGGCCCACTAGATTATGTTGTGTCACACCCCCGAACCAGGACGGCAGAAACGTCTGGGGGCGGATGACGTCATTGTGTAGTATCATAACAATTGAATATAAACGAGACATAGCAACCAAACATCATACATTATAAGATACCAACATTCATTGTTTACAAATTGTACTTGTTTATCGATTACACAAAAATAACATAAAGTATGATGTCTCAAAAAGGTAGTAAAATATCCAGATCCAAGGCTCGAGTACCTATTCACCGAGTCCCTAAGAATACAAGTCGTTTGAAAAGCGTCAACATAGAATGTTGGTGAGTTCATAAGCATATTTGTAAGAAAAACTTTGTAATATCTTTGTTTATAATAAGTTGTAAAACTCCAGAAAATCCAATATTTTCTATAAAAAGTAGTTTGTGAGTCTCGTTCCAAAACCGTGTATAATTGCATACATGTTCTTTGTTTTCCTTTGTTTGCATTTGAAAAGAGTGTGTTCCCAGAAAATCTTATATTTCCTGTTTAATCGAAAGTGCAGTCTTAAAGGCCCGAAAAAAAAAACTAGAGTGGTAGTAGTAAAGTGCGAGAATGATGCATAGTTTCATATTTTTATAAAACCGGTGAAGTGTATAATTTCGTAAATCCAAAATAACGTTGTTAATCCCTATGTGAGTCGTTACAACCATGCTTGATTCGACTAAAAGGCCTGTAATGACGTTCTTCAGGCGTCGGTTTCGGGAAGATATTTGTCACCCTAGAATGGCCTAGTCTAGCTGTAGCGAACATCTCAGGTGTGGGGGTGTCAAACCTGTATAGATCTATACACAATTACCTCGCTCTCCCTCCAGGAGACTCTAGTTATAACTACAGGACTTACGGTGTAAGCTAGGTAGGTACGGCGAAGGAGAGTCTCACAAGTGCCTTAACAGGTTTATGCGAAATTTTCTGTCGTAAAACTTTTGGTTTGTATACCTTTTTGGTTCAATTATTTATAACGCTTTTTATAAATAATCATTAATAAATTCGTCTAATAATAATATAGGTTGAGTAAATAGTATAATCCCTTAAGTATTCAAACTAGTAACATATGACGACATTTTACGACTATTTTACTAATAAAAATAGTTTTTGTGTAAAATATTCAAGTTTTATGGTGGGTTTTAACACACCAAAATATTTTTGAGTGTTTTGTAACACAATTTTTTTTTTGTGGTGACTAGAACATGAAAAAATTTCCACAAGATTACATAAAATCCTTGAAATTTTTTAATATTTCAATATTGGTACAAGTATTATAGGTAAAAATATATTTAACCAAAAATCAACCATTTTGAGTGTAACTCTCATATTTTTACCATCTATCAAGCTTTTAAAACCAAATATGATGTAACATTTTTCTTTAATATTACTTTTGATTTTTAATACACACTAAAAACCGTTTTTACCTAGTAACTTATTTCATGTTTAACATAATATCATAATATGTGAGATTTTACAAAGGCAACTTTAGTAAAAAAAACATGAGATTTATATAAATCTTGAGTTTATGGATGTTCACATGGAGTCATCAACATCTCACCACATATAGTCACACAAACATATAAGTGCATGTAAATATCCAAGATTTAAACAACACTTGACTTGTATCCCCCCCCCCCCCAATAAAAAAGGATGAAAAACATGAAAATAGTGGGGTATGAAGCTCACCTTGGTTGTTTTTGTGGAGAGTGTGAAGTGTTGTGGAGGGTTTGTGAGCCTAAACACTAAGATGCTCTTGATGAACCCCTTGAAGCTTCTAATAACCTAAGAAGGTCACACACGAATTTTTGTGTGTAAAGAGTATGAAATATACATAATAAGGTGTAAAAACACTAGGAGTTGTTGAAACTACTTACCAAAAATCTAAGGACCACTTATATGTAAAAGCACGTAACTTGTTCTTGAGGGAAAGTTGAACTTGAAGCTGGAAGTGTAAAGGGAAATTGGATGAAGGAAAGAGTGAGGTGGGCTAGTGAACAGAATGGGAAGTGTTCTCTCGACGTGGTTTAAATGGGATGAATGGTCATGGATACATGCTAGGTAATTGAGTTTGGTGCATGGTAGTTTGTTGGGTATAAGAGTGCAAAGCTGAAAACAAATCTTGACGTACTAAAGATCTAGTTAAAAACTCTCACGAAACTACTTTTCATGCAATAAATTAATGGGTTTACTACCACATGGAGGGGTTTACGGCCTAGGCATGACCGTAAGTGCACTTATATACAAGACTCCTTAGGCTTGGTTTGACCCCAAAATTTTCGAGTTGTGACATCATCCCCCCGTTAGAGGGAATTTCGTCCTGAAATTAGTTCTAGAGTCAGCCCTCAAGAAACTAGGAAAGAGATGTGGATACTTCTGCTTCATCTGGTCTTCGCGTTCCCAGGTGAATTCAGGTCCTCGTTTGGCACTCCATCGGACCTTCACAATGGGGATGCGACTCTGTTTTGTTCGATTCACTTCTCTATCCATAATTTCAACTGGTTCCTCAACGAAATGGAGATTTTCATTCACCTAAATTTCGTCAAGCGGGACAACGAGAGTGTCGTCAGATAAGCATTTTTTTAGGTTTGATACATGAAAGACGGGGTGTACATTGTTGAGTTCTGGTGGTAACTGCAGCTTCTAAGCCACCAGACCAATCCTGGCAAGGATTTCGAATGGTCCGATGTATCTTGGATTCAATTTTCTCCACCTTCCAAAGTGTATCATCCATTTCCATGGAGAGACCTTAAGCAGCGATCACCGACTTGGAATTCTAGGGGCTTCCGTCGTCTGTCAGCGTAGCTCTTCTGCCGGTGTTGAGATGCCTGGATTCGTTCCCTGATCTGAACGATCTTCTCAGTTGTTTCCCGGATAATCTCGAGCCCAGCGAGAGTGTTGTTTGGTACCTTCCCTTTTGCCAATTGCGTGTCTCCTACCTCCGCCCAACAGAGAGGTGGTCGGCATTTTCATCCATAAAGGGCCTCAAAGGGAGGTACCTTAATGCTTGTGTGATAGTTGTTGTTGTACGAGAATTCAATTAGGAACAAATTGGTATCCCATGCTTTACCGAAGTCTATCACACAGGCTCGGAGCATATCTTCCAAGGTTTGGATGGTCCTCTCACTTTACCCATCTGTCTGGGGATGGTAGGCGGGGCTCATATCGAGCTGAGTTCCCAACGACCTCTGTAGCGATTGCCAAAACCAGGAGGTAAACCTGCTATCTCTGTCCGATATAATAGATATTGGCATGCCATGTAATCTCACAACCTCTTTTATGTAAATTCGGGTCAGCTTTTCCATCTTATATGTTTCCTTAGTTGGCAGGAAATGGGCGGATTTGGTCAACCGATCGACAGTCACCCAGATGGCATCCAATTCGTCTGTCATCTTGGTCAATTTGGTTATAAAATCCATTGTGACTCTCTCCCATTTCCACTCAGGAATCTCCGGTTGTTGGAGGAGTCCCGAGGGCTTTTGATATTCTACCTTCACCTTGGCGCAATTCAGGCACTTGCCCACATAGGTAGCAATTTCTGCTTTCATATTTGGCCATCAATATTATTGTTTGAGATCCAGGTACATCTTGTCGGACCCCGGATGGATGGAGTATCGTGTCTTGTGTGCTTTATTCATAACCACGTCTCTGAACCCTCCAAATTTTGGGGTTCAGATCTGGTCCATGAGATAGTAAGCTCCGTCCTCTTTGATTGTGAGATTCTTTTCCATCCCACGCAAGGCTTCATTTGCGATGTTCTCCGGCTTTAAGGCTTCCAGTTGAGCCTCCTTGATATGCAAAGACAAGTGGGAATGGATGGTCATCGTTAGAGTTCTCACCCGGCGACCCGAGTATTCCTTTCTGCTCATGGCATCAGCCACCACATTGGCCTTACCCGGATGATACTTGATCTCACACTCATAGTCATTCAATAACTCGACCCATCGTCGTTGTCTCATGTTTAGCTCCTTCTGGTTCAGGATATGCTGGAGGCTTTTGTGGTCTGTGAAAATGGTGCACTTTGTCCTATAGAGGTAGTGCCTCCAAATTTTTAGAGCGAAGACCACAGCTCCTAGCTCGAGATTGTGAGTGGTATAGTTTACTTCATGGGTCTTTAGTTGTATGGATGCATATGTTATGACCTTCACGCGTTGCATAAGCACACAACCTAACCCCTAATTTGATGCGTCGTAATATACCATGAAATCTTCCGTTCCCTTTGGAAGAGACAACACCGGAGCACTGCAGAGGGCTTGTTTCAGGGTTTGGAAGGCAGCTTCTTGTTTTGTATCTCAGGTGAAGGGTACACCCTTTTGGGTAAGAGTGGTGTGTGGCTTCACAATCTTGGATAAATTCTGAATGAACCTCCTGTAATAGCCAGCGAGACCCAAGAAATGTCTGATCTCCGTTGGGGTTATCGGGGTTGCCCATCCCTTAATTGCCTTGATCTTAGATGGGTCCACGTGTATTCCCTCTTCACTGACCACATGTCCCAGAAAGTCCACTCTGTGGATCTAGAATTCGCACTTGTAAATTTTCACGTATAATTTTTCCGCCCTTAGAGTCTCCAAAACCTGCAGTAGGTGCTGGCTGTGTTCCTCCTTGCTCCTGGAATAAATCAGTATGCCGTCGATAAATACTATCACAAAGTTGTCAAGGAAAGGTCGGCATATTCGGTTCATCAGGTCCATAAATGTTGCAGGTGCATTTGTCAGACCAAAGGGCATTACCACGAATTCATAGTACCCATAACGAGTTCGGAAGGCAGTTTTGGGGACATCTTCTTCTCGTACCCATAGTTGATGGTATCCAGAACTCATATCTATTTTCGAGAAGTAACTGGCTCCATGTAATTGGTCAAATAGATCATCGATCCTAGGAAGAGGGTATCGATTTTTGATGGTGAGCTTGTTGAGTTCACGGTAATCGATACACATACGGAAGGAACCATCTTTCTTTTTGATAAACAAAACCGGAGCTCCCCAGGGAGAGAAGCTCCGTCTTATGAACCCCTTTTCTAATAATTTGCTCAATTGGATGGAGAGCTCTTGTATTTATGCGGTGGCTAATCTATACGATGATTTGGCAATTGGCGTGGCTCCGGGTATTAGGTCAATCCGAAATTCGACCTGTCTCAGGGGGTATCCCTGGGAGGTCTTCAGGGAATACGTCTGGGAAGTAGCATGCCTCCGAGATGTCCTTGATGTTCTTTTCTTCCTTCTTTTTATCCACCACGTGGGCTAGAAAGGCATGGTTCTTTTTATGCAAGCACTTTTGTGCCTTGATGCACGAGATGAGACAGGGATTTGCACTGGGTTTATCGCCGTAGATAATTAGACTTTCGTCATTGTGTAGGTGAAGGCGAACGACCTTCTCACAGCACATAATATCGGCATGGTGGAGGCTTAACCAATCCATACTGATGATCACGTCAAAGCTTCTAATAGTAACCGACATTAAGTTGATTTGAAATGAGTGTTTATTTAATGTTAACGTGCATCCTCAAAATACGTAATTGGTTGTTTTAGTTTTTCCATTAGCCATTTCCGCCGTGAAGGTCTCGTTTAACTTTTGGGGATTTTGGTTTAGTAAGTGTTTAAATTTATGGCTCACAAAACTTCGTTCCGCCCCACTATCAAATAAGATGCATGCATAGATGTTATTGAGAAGGAACGTACCAGTGACTACCGCTGGGTTCTGCACGACCTCCCCTTGTCCCATTGCTAGGACTCTTCCTGATCCACCTGCACCTTGATTGTTGGCCTTGGGGTAGTTTCGTTTGTAATGGCCAGTCTCTCCGCAACCGTGACATGCTTGACTGGCCCCGACGTTGTTGGGTTGGCTGTTTTGTTGAGGCTGTGGTCTGTAATACCGGGCGGTGTGCCCTTTTCGGTTACAGCTGGTGCATTGCAGGTCTCGGCAGACGCCATTATGGTGGAAACTACACTTATCGTATTTTGGAAGAGAACCTGCATATGGCTTTGCAGGTGTTGGTGCAGCTGTGGTTATTGTAGCAAGAGTGGTAGCAGCATAAGCTGCTATAATTTGTTGTTTCTTCCCTGCCTCTTGCGCTTGTTGTCCCTTTCTCTTCTTTTCCCAGTTCTTCTTGTTGTCCTCTCCTTTCTTTGTTTCAGTGACAACAACCTTTGTCCCCTTTGGTTCCCCGTGGTCATAAAGCTTTTGTGCCAGGCGTTTGGCACTGTCAAAGGTTGAGGGGTTGGCAGCAATCATGTTCCCATGAATTGGGGGAGTTAGTCCCCAGATGAACGGTTCAACCTTCTTGCTCTCGGAGGTAATCATCCCTGCCCACAAGAGCGCCAAGTCGTTGAATCTTGAAATATAAGCTTCGATGTCAGAATATTTTACAGTGAGATTCCATAGTTCTTGCTCCAGCTTCTGCACTTCACCTCGGGGGCAATACTCATCCAACATCATGGTTTTGAGGTCCTCCCACGACATAGAGTTTGTGACTGGAAGAGTTAGAGCCTTGACATGGCTGTTCCACCATGAAAGGGCCCTATCAGCAAACGTACAAGCTGAAAATTTACTTTGCTTTCATCTGGACACCCGTAGATTTCGAAAACAGACTCAGTCTTTTCGAACCACCGGGTGAGAGCTATTACACCCCCACTTCCATTAAATGGTTTTGGTTTTCCATTGGTGAAGTCTTTGTAGGTGCATGTTCTTTGGTGCCCTTGGTTATCCCCGTGGTTGGAACTTCCCATCCCATTTCCGTTACCTCCTCCATTTGTGCCCTGGTTGATGTGTGCTAATGCTGTAGTAACTGCAGCTGAGACTTCCGCCTGGAAAGCAGCAGAATCCATCTCCGGTGGGTGCGACAGCGGCGGTGGTGCTGTTGTAGTGTTTTTGCGAATATACCTTTTGGGCATTTCCTTCTATGAGACAGGAATGACGATGAGTTTATGGAACGCTTTGTTTCTAACGGTTATGGTGGTTCGGTTGTACTTATAATTGAAACGGTATTACATCAAATAAAATGAAAATAGAGAACATAGCAGATAACAATATCACAAATAAAACACATAATCGTTTCATTAATGATAACTTTTAGTACATAATGAATGAAAATTGACCTTTGAAAGGTCTACAGTACATAGAGAATAAAAATCAGACAACATAACGACCATGCGAGTAGTGTAATCACTTAAACGTAGGGTCGATCCTACATACATAAAGGGAAGAGAAAGGGTAGGATGAGCCATACACAAGACGAGTGGTCCCGGGTGGTGCATGTGATGAGGTAGAAGCGCCCTGATACTCAGCTAATCAGCGCTCAGCGACGCGCACCCTCGTCTCTAGTGCAGCCTGCCACTCCTGAAACTCCCTTATGAGGTCCTGAGTGCGCCTCTCCGCACGCTCCACTGCGGCTCTCATCTGGTTAGCGGTCACGTGTGTCTGGTCGCCAATGTCCCTAGTCCGTCGAACCATAACGGGAAGGGCGCGATCCGCCGGGCCTCCGTGCTGGAGGTTGTAGAGACCTCTCTCCATGCCGAATGGTGGGCGCTGGCCCTGATGTCGGCTCCACCTCTCAATATCTAGGGCCCAAGGAGGCATAGGGCCATTGTAGCCCATCCGGTGTGCCGGCACCCTTGCCATGTAGGGTGGGTTGATGACTTCGAACTCTGCATCCGAGTCACCCTCATCTCCCTATTCATCCTCGTCGATATCTTCATCGATGTCCTCGTCAATGTCCTCCTCCTCAAACTCTTCTGCATCCTCCTCGGGATCCTCCTCAATCCAGCCTCCATTCCCCTGGTTGGGGGAATACGGGTCTCCAGGGAGGTGGAAGCCAACCATAGGGTATGCACGAAAATATATGAGTACGAGAAAATAGATAGAGTGTTAAAATACAACTGATGAGTGTTTATATTTGTTGTCCACCTTGACCACTCCTAAACACATGTTGGTCATATCTCGAATAAATATAGTTGATCAAGATATATTTACCCTAGATATGATTACATAACTGTCTAAGTTTAGTCACGGTGTCCGACTCTTCTTATTTTTTTCTAGTATGCATGTATGTGTGTACACTTGGTAAAATATTTATATTTTAAAAGTATAGTTTTAGTCAGAGTGTTTTAGTCCCTTTGTATTTATAGTTGCATATCTTGTGTGGTTAGATATACTAGTTCAATATAAACAATGCTCTCATACCAATCTGTCACACCCCCGAACCAAGACGACAGAAATGTTCGGGGGCAGATGACGTCATTGTGTAGTATCATAACAATTGAATATAAATGAGACATAGCAACCAAACATCATACATTATAAGATACCAACATTCGTTGTTTACAAATTGTACTTGTTTATCGATTACACAAAAATAACATAAAATATGATGTCTCAAAAAGGTAGTAAAATATCCAAATCCAAGGCTCGAGTACCTGTTCACTGAGTCCCTGAGAATACAAGTTGTTTGAAAAGCGTCAACATAGAATGTTGGTGAGTTCATAAGCATATTTGTAAGAAAAACTTTGTAATATCTTTGTTTATAATAAGTTGTAAAACTCCAGAAAATCCAATATTTTCTATAAAAAGTAGTCTGTAAGTCTCGTTCCAAAACCGTGTATAATTCCATGCATGTTCTTTGTTTTCCTTTGTTTGCATTTGAAAAGAGTGTGTTCCTAGAAAATCCTATATTTCCTGTTTTATAAAAAGTTCAGTCTTAAAGGCCCAAAAAAAAACTGGAGTGGTAGTAGTAAAGTGCGAGAGTAAGGCATAGTTTCATATTTTTATAAAACCGGTAAAGTGTATAATTTCGTAAATCCAAAATAACGCTGTTAATCCCTATGTGAATCATTACAACCATGGTTGATTCGACTAATATGTCTGTCATGACGTTCTTCAGGCGTCGGTTTCAGGAAGATATTTGTCACCCTAGACTGGCCTAGTCTAGCTGTAGCGAACAGTTCAGGTGTGGGGGTGTCAACCCCGTATAGATCTATACGCAATTACCTCGCTCTCCCTCCAGGAGACTCTAGTTATAACTACAGAACTTACGGTATACGCTAGGTAGGTACAGCGAAGGAGAGTCTCACAAGTGCCTTAACAGGTTTACGCGAAATTTTCTGTCGTAAAACTTTTGGTTTGTATACTGTTTTGGTTCAATTATTTATAACACTTTTTATAAATAATGATTAATGAATTCGTCTAATAATAATATACATTGAGTAAATAGTATAATCCCTTAAGTATTCAAACTAGTAACATATGACGACATTTTACGACTATTTTATTAATAAAAATAGTTTTTGTGTAAAATATTCAAGTTTTATGGTGGGTTTTAACACACCAAAATTTGTTTGAGTGTTTTGTAACACAAATATATATATATATATATATATATATATATATATATATATATATATATATATATATATATATATATTGCGGTGACTAGAACATGACAAAATTTCCACAAGATTACATAAAATCCTTGAAAATTTATAATATTTCAATATTCGTACAAGTATTAGTTGTAAAAATATATTTAACCAAAAATCAACCATTTTGAGTGTAACTCTCATATTTTTACCATCTATCAAGCTTTTACAACCAAATATGATGTAACATTTTTCTATAATATTACTTTTGATTTTTAATACACACTAAAAACCATTTTTACCTAGTAACTTATTTCATGTTTAACATAATACCATAATATGTGAGATTTTACAAAGGCAGCTTTAGTAAATAAAAAACATGAGATTTATATAAATCTCAAGTTTATGGATGTTCACATGGAGTCATCAACATCTCACCACACACAGTCACACAAACATATAAGTGCATGCAAATATCCAAGATTTAAACCACACTTGACTTGTACCCCCCCCCCCCCCCAAAAAAGGATGAAAAACATGAAAATAGTGGGGTATTAAGCTCACCTTGGTTATTTTTGTGGAGAGTTTGAAGTGTTGTGGAGGGTTTGTGAGCCTAAACACTAAGATGCTATTGATGAACCCCTTAAAGCTTCTAATAACCTAAGAAGGTCACACACGAATTTTTGTGTGTAAAGAGTAGGAAATATACATAATAAGGTGTAAAAACACTAGGAGTTGTTGAAACTACTTACCATAAATCTAAGGACCACTTATATGTAGAAGCACCTAACTTGTTCTTGAGGGAAAGTTGAACTTGAAGCTGGAAGTGTAAAGGGAAATTGGATGAAGGAAAGAGTGAGGTGGGCTAGTGAACAGAATGGGAAGTGTTCTCTCGACGTGGTTTAAATGGGATGAATGGTCATGGATACATGCTAGGTAATTGAGTGTGGTGCATGGTAGTTTGTTGGGTATAGGAGTGCAAAGCTGAAAACAAATATTGACGTACTAAAGATCTAGTATAAAACTCTCCTGGAACTACTTTTCATGCAATAAATTAATGGGTTTACTACCACATGGAGGGGTTTACGGCCTAGGCATGACCGTAAACCCTTGGTACACATGCACAAAAGGGATTACGGTCCTAATAGGTTTAGGAATGGAGTTTACGGCCAAGTGTGGCCCATTAGGGGGGGGGGGGGGTTTACGGCCAAGGGAGCCCAAATGAGGGTGTTTTCGGCCGACCATGGCCCAATTTGTGACAACCCGAACCTTTTGCAGTCAACGAAAGTCAAATCCCGTTAAATAAAATTTCAAATTTTATTCTTTTTGTCAAACTTGTAAGGGTTGAAAACAAATTAGATTATATAAATTGAATTTATATAAGTGTCGGGTCTAAAATTGTGCGAGAAAATCAAAATTTTCTTCGAAAATCAGCTAAGTCTCGAGCAACCCGGTGTTCACGGCCGCACTCGTGGTCACGGCAGTAAACCGTTCACGGCCGTGAACCGTGCATGGCTGGGTGGACCCCACCACCGACCATGAACCCAGCCTATATATACGTGTTTCACCGTCATTTTTACTCTTCTGGCCGAAAAAACTACTCTCTTTCTCTAAAAACATCAACCAGAAACTCAAGTTTTCTCTTCATCTTTTACTCAATCCTCCCTAGAACTTGTTTTGGAGCATCAAACATTCATCCTATCATCAAATCAAACACTCCTCATTCTTGAGTTCATGGCCGTAAACCCTTCAAATCTTCATATTTCACCAAGAACACCAAGAACAGACCGTGAACCACTCAAAGACCGTAAACCCTTCAAAGGAAGAGATCCGTTCACGGCCGAGAACAGTTCACGACCGAGAATCGTTCACGGCCGCAATCATCCCCATCCGGAATCTTGGCTGCAAACCCACTTTTCTACCTCGATCGAGCCTCGGTAACATTCCTTAACCAAAAACAAGTGTTTATAGCACTTTAACTAATGGATTCGCTAATTTAAATACAACTATGTGTTTAATTATTATTAGGATTCCTTTAACTTCGCGTTCAACAACTCGAGGGTCCTCATTTCCAGTCTAGTTGTCCGACACATACACACATCCAACTGTGAGTTCATACCCCTACGCTTTTACTATTTTAACGTTTTCAGGGGGAAATATAAGCTAAACACAAATTGTTTTTATGAACTTTATACACATAATTTCATCAGGATTAAAACTTTTGCAATTGATACAACCAAAAGATCACCACATTTTATAAAGTATTTAGATATTTTATCCCTTTTGTAACATGCTGAGCATAAGGGAAGTTTTCAACTCACAACTATAATTGCATAGTTTTCAGAACAATACACAAACCGAGTACTTAACACACATGCAAACTATAATAGGTATAGTTTGGGATTTCAATACACAGTTTTATCATTTCAGGATTATACATTTGCAATCATTTAAACTATGACATATATAGTTTATGGTATACATTACTACTTTCTGAATACAAGAGTACCACACTAAATAATTATTTAAGTATAATTATTATTACTCTTTAAAGTATACATATGATTTCAATTACAAGAGAATGATACAAAACAACACGTAAACTAGTTAATACAAGGTTGTGAGGAACTACTTCAATTTGTACCCTTCGGGGTACGGAACTAAATCCTAACACAGTGTAACCAGAGTCTCCTGGAGGGAGAGCGTGATATTTGTGAATATATCTATTCGGGACTGATAATCTCACACCTGAAATGCTAGCTACAGTTAGGCAGGCATGCCTGGGGTGACAAATGTCATAATATCCGACACGTGAAGAGCATTGTAAATGTCACTAGGTCATATCAAGTATGGTTATACGAACTCACAATAGTATAAACTAACTATTTGTTTATAGAATTCATTCCTTCAATTAGTTTTATTTTCATTAATAGAACTATCATACATCACAACTGGAGGATTCCAGGAAATTCGAATACATGGTTTTACTTTAAGTAATAAAACTACTATACATACTGGTGGTAGCCAGGGTTTTTCATACAGAACGTTCTACACAAAATTTTTCGTACAGAACACACCATACAATACATCTGGTAGTAACCAAGCATACAAACTAACATTTTTCATATACTACAACAGGATACAGTAACGAACAATCATTGTTAATTCTATAATTCCTTAGTTTATGCACCCGGGTTATGTATGAAGAATGTTCGATAGACTGTGGAATGTGCGGTTTCCGCCTCTGTAACATCCCAAATTTCAAGCCCAAATTTTTCATTTTTAATTAAGTAATTCTCAACATAGTTTACCAAAACATTTCCCATGCCATATCATTTGCAAACAGAAATATAACAATGTGTCTGAAAATCATAATGTCATATCTCTATCATACTGTCAGACGTATCTGGGGTGTCCGACCTACCCATTGGTCCTAGCGACCGATTCGGGGACTAGTACCCTCCTACTCATACCATCTCACATAACATAGTAAACTAGCATAGTCACGTATCAAGCAAACTAGCATATTCGCATACCAACAATAGCCGACCAGACAGTTATCACAAAGACAATTATCTCAGCTAAACATCTACTAGTGGGCTGACTTTGGTGCCGTAGACCCACTTCTACTGGAAGGTAACTCACCTCGATGTCGTGTAGTGTCTGAACTGTCCTTGGCGTGAAGGTCGGCTCTCCTCGACTCCTCAATCCCTACACGACAACCCTCAAGTCATCAAACAGAACAAACAACCCTAACCAGGGTCAATCCCTAAACCAAGCAAGTCAACATTGGTCAAAGTCAACACCCAGTTGACCTGACTTGCCGAGTTGGTCTACCAACTCGTTGAGTCCATGCTCCGCTAACCCGGTCCAACCCCGACATCACTCGTCGAGCCTTGCGAGAACTCGACGATTTCACCTTCATTCAAACCATCAGGACTATCTTCATCCGACTCGCCGAGTTGTATGAACAACTCGTCGAGTTCATCCCCATCCTATGAACAAGTCCGCCCTTGACTCGCCGAGTTGTATGAACAACTCGTCGAATTCGTCTTCATAAGTTGGGAGATTGCCTTGGACTCGCCGAGTCTGTTCATACACTCGTCGAGTCCCATGATTCCCAAGTCCCTTTCATGACTAAACATCTACGAGACTTTTCCTTGCTAACAACTGCTTCCTTCACAGAAAGGATTTGGTGGTCAATACACCGCGACTCGCCGAGTCCCAAGAGCGACTCGTCGAGTCCCTCTATGACCATTACTATACAGTCGATTTAAATGGGTCTTAACACCTCAAAACCATAGATCTGGCCTCCTAATGTCCATTTTACACGTAAAGTTCCAAACTTGGTGCACATGCATGGGGTCTTTGGCTCAAAAATTCATAAAAGGAGATTTACAATGTGCATGGGGCTCTCATGGACATAGAGTTGGCACCTTTATGCCATGAGACCCCTCCAAAGACTCAGATCTGGAAGTAGAACTCCATGAATACTTCACAATTCGAAAATGGCTTGGAAAGCCCTAAATGCACCCAAAAATCTAAGCCCTAGAGATGAACAACCAAATGGAAGACCAAAACAGGGGGCATTTACCTTGCTTAAGCTGAAGATGAAGTAAGATCTCTGGATCCACAAGCCCCAACTCCAATTCCCAAGCTTCTTCCTTCCTTCCAAGCTTCACAAACTATTCAAAAGCACCAAAAATAGCCTTAGATCACTCAAAGCGGCTAGGGTTTCTATATGAGGTGTTCTGGGAGTGATAGGGGTGATGGAGGCTGAGTTAAGGCGTTTAAATAGAGTGAAAACCCTCAAAATTAGGGTTTCACTCAAACAGCACCTACTCGCCGAGTCAGTCTTCCGACTCGTCGAGTAGGTCACTTAAACTTCCCGTGGATCCCGTCTCTACTCGACGAGTTAGGCCACCAACTTGTCGAGTCCCAGAAAATATACATAAAACTTTGAATTAAATACATACCAGGAATCGGGTGCTACAAATCTCCCCCACTTATCTTAGACTTCGTCCTCGAAGTCTGCTGCTCGATCCTGAAAAAGCTCGGGGTAATGCTCCCTCATCTCGTCCTCCAGCTCCCAGGTCCACTCCGAGCCCTTGCGGTGCTGCCACTGCACCTTCACCGGCTTCACTCTCTTGTTCCTCAGATCCTTTGACTTCCTGTCAAGGATCGCCACTGGCTGCTCAATATAGTTCAGGCTGTTATCAACCCGAATATCCTCCAAAGGCACCGCTGCCGAATCGTCCACCAGACACTTCCGCAGCTGGGAGACGTGAAAAGTGCTATGAATCTAACTGAGTTCGGCCGGCAGATCTAGCCTATACGCCACCTTGCCCACCCGGGCTATAACCCTGAAGGGTCAAATATACCTGGGGCCTAGCTTGCCCCGCTTCCTGAATCGAATGACGCCCTTCCAAGGCGACACTTTCAGGAGCACCATATCTCCGACATGGAATTCCAGGTCCGATCGATGCTTGTTGGCATAACTCTTCTGCCGACTCTGAGCAGTCTGAAGCCTGCTCCGAACCTGCTGGATCCTCTCCGTACTCTTGAGTACCACCTCGGTACTCCCCATGACCCTCTGACCAACCTCACCCCAGCATATCGTGGTCCTTCACTTCCTCCCATACAACGTCTCGAAAGGAGGACGGTCGATGCTCGCATGATAGCTATTATTATACGAGAACTCCGCCAACGGAAGGTAGGTATCCCAGCTACCTCCGAAATCTAAAACACATGCCCGCAGCATATCCTCTAGCTTCTGGATGGTCCACTCGCTCTGACCATCCGTCTGCGGGTGAAAGGCGGTGCTAAAATACAGACGAGTACCTAGATCGTCATGAAACTTTTTCCAAAACCTGGAAGTGAACCGTACATCCCTATCGGAAATCACTGAAACTGGCACTCCGTGCCGAGCTACTACCTCTCGGATATAGATGTCGGCCAACTTCTCGGCCGAGATGCTCTCCTGGATCGGTATGAAATGGGCACTCTTGGTCAACCGATCCACGATCACCCAAATCGAATCCACTCCCCGTGCAGTCCTGGGAAGGTTGGTGATGAAATCCATGGTAATATCTTCCCATTTCCACATGGGAATATCTAACGGCTGCATCTTGTCGTGTGGCCTCTGGTGCTCGGCCTTGACCTTCCTGCAGGTCAAGCACCGCTCCACATACCATGCTACGTCCCGCTTCATGCAGGGCCACCAATAGTCAAGACGAAGATCTCTATACATCTTCATCGCTCCGGGATGGATAGAAAATCTAGATTTGTGTGCCTCCTCCATCAGTATCTGGCGCATGCCTCCATGATAAGGGACCCACACCCTACGGTGAAGAATCAATAACCCTCGGCTATCATATTCGAAGGAGGAAACCTGACCCACAATTCGCTCACTCTTCCGATGTTCCTCCTTCATGGCCTCCTGCTCGGCCTCCCGAATCCGCTCCAACAGCGGAGTCACAACTGTCATCCTCAGACAAATTTCCTTGATTGGCGCTGCCTTGCGGCTAAGCGCATCGGCCACGACATTGGCCTTCCCCGGGTGGTAGAGGATCTCGCAATCATAATCCTTCACCACATCAAGCCACCGACGCTGCCTCATATTGAGATTTGGCTGGTCCATGAGATACCTCAGGCTCTTGTGGTCCGTGTAAATGGTACAACGAACACCATAGAGGTAATGACGCCAAATCTTGAGGGCAAAAATAACAGCCCCCAGCTCCAAATCATGCGTCGGGTAATTCACCTCGTGAGGCTTCAGCTGCCTCGAAGCGTAAGCTATAACATGCCATCTCTGCATCAATACCGCGCCCAAACCTGAGATGGACGCATCACAATATACCACAAAATCCTCCATGCCCTCTGGCAGGGCTAAGATTGGCGCCTCGCACAATCTCTGCCTCAAGGTCTCAAACGCAACCTGCTGCTCAGGCCCCCAGCGAAAGACCACGACCTTCCTCGTCAGCCGGGTCAGGGGCACGACTATCTTGGAGAAGTCCTGAATGAATCTCCGATAGTAGCCTGCCAATCCAAGAAAGCTCTGAATCTCAGATGGAGACCTCGGAACCTCCCATGTCTTCACGGCCTCAACCTTGGCCGGATCAACCGATATCCCGTCCTGGTTGACAAGGTGCCCAAGAAACTGCACCTCGCGCCACCAGAACTCACACTTGGAGAACTTAGCATACAAGTTCTCCCTTCTCAAAGTACCCAAAACCTCTCGCAAGTGCTCCTCATGCTGCTCTCGTGTCTTGGAGTAAACCAAGATGTCATCGATGAAAACTATCACGGACCGATCCAACATCGGTCTGCAAACGCGGTTCATGAGGTCCATGAACGCGGCAGGAGCATTGGTGAGCCCGAAAGGCATCACCACGAACTCATAGTGGCCATAGCGCGTCCGAAACGCAGTCTTCTGCACATTCTCCTCTCTGACCCTCATCTGATGATACCCTGAACGCAAATCAATCTTGGAGAACCAAGATGCTCCCTGTAGCTGGTCAAAGAGGTCATCAATCCTCGAGAGTGGGTAACGGTTCTTCACCGTTACCTTATTCAGCTCCCTATAATATATACACATCCGATGCGACCCGTCCTTCTTCTTCACAAACAGAATCGGGGCTCCCCAGGGTGAACTGCTCGGTCTAATGAATCCTTTATCTAACAGCTCCTGCAGCTGTGTAGACAACTCCTGCATCTCAGGAGGAGCCAACCGATACGGTGCCTTGGCTATCGGAGCCGCACCAGGGACTAGGTCGATCCTGAACTCTACCTGCCTCTCCGGAGGTATCCCAGGCAACTCCTCGGGGAATACATCCGCAAACTCTCGTACCATGGGCACATCACCCACCGCTGCCTTACCCATTTCCCGGGTATCCATAACATAGGCAACAAATCATGCGCAACCCTGCTGAAGGTAACGCCTAGCTCTCACTGCTGAACATAAAGCTTGTCCTCGCTGTGGCCTCTCGCCCTGAATCACCAGCTCTCCCCCACTTGGGGTCCTGATCTGCACCAACTGTTACGCACAGTCAATCACTGCCCCATTGGGGCTTAGCCAATCCATACCAATGATAACCTTGTTCCCCCGCAAAGGTGTGGGAACCAGATCTACCAGATAACGCTCCTCAAACAGCCGCAGGACGCAATCTCGATAGACCTCTAATGCTCGTACTGACCGATCGTCCGTAATCTCGACCTCTATAGGGAAATCCAACGTGCCCGACGACTCAGAAAACTTTTTGCTAAGCGCAAGAGAGACAAACGATCGGGTAGCGCCCGAATCAAACAATACCTGAACTGGGATACCGTTCACATGGAACGATCCTATACAGAGCACATACATAACATATCAAAATTACAGCGACATAAACAAAAGCATAAGAAAGAGATCATACTCGTCACCACATCGGGTGCAGCGCGTGCCTCCTCGGCTGTCAACTGAAATGCTCGGCTCCGCACCACTGGAGCCTCTGACTTGGCCTTCCAGCCATCTGCAACCCGTGCTGTCGCTGAAACCGGCGCCACTGCTAGCGCTGCTGCTGACGCTGCTGTCAATATAGGGCAATTGGCCTTCTTATGGCCCCTCTGATTGCAATGGAAGCAAATCAGGTCTGACATCTGCACTGTGGGGGCGGGGGCAGTACAATCCCTGCCAAAGTGCCCCGTACTGCCGCACTTGTAGCAGCCGGTCGATCCCGCTCTACAAGCTCCCTCATGCGGCCTGCCGCATTTCCTGCAGCGGCTCTGGCCTGGCTGGCCCTTCGACCTAACGTCGGATCCCTTGGGTTTCTTCCCCGAAATCCCTGTCACTTGCTCTGTCTCTGCTTTCCTCTTCCTGACGTGCTCTAAATCGAGCTCCCTCTCACGCGCCCTGGAATCATAGACTCTA
Organism: Lactuca virosa; assembly: GCF_052849685.1. NCBI lineage: Eukaryota > Viridiplantae > Streptophyta > Magnoliopsida > Asterales > Asteraceae > Lactuca > Lactuca virosa. Next base: position 28,889,232 of record NC_136427.1, read on the forward strand.
GGGTCGGGCAGGCTGAGTAGCTGACATGCTCCCGAATATCAGCCCTCAACATATCATGGTAGCGGGTCTTCCGCATCTCCTCATCCCCCGCATACTAGGGTACCAACAATGCTCTCTCCTGGAACTTAGCGGTGATCTCCTCCATAGTCTCCGTAGTCTGCCTCATATCCAAAAACTCTCTGGCCAGCTGCTGAAGCTGTACAGCTGGCGCAAACTCAGCCCTGAATCTGGTCACGAAATCTGACCACGTCATAGCCTCGACGGCTGGGGCTCCCAACGAGTCACCAACCGACTCCCACCAGTCTCTAGCTCTATCCCTCAAACATCCCGCAGCAAAGCGGACCTTCGACCCTTCCGGGCAGAAGCTCGTCAACTGCGCAGACTCAATGTCTACGATCCATCTCCTGGCAGCAATGGGGTCCTTCACCCCGTGATAATCCGGCGCACCGCTCCCTCGGAAGTCCTTGAATGACAGTGTGCGTGTACCCGTCTGGCTAGATGCCATGTCACTCCTGAATACCCGGAGGCGGTTCTCCATCAGCTCAACAATCCCTTCCTTGATCAACCCGAAAATGACCGGGGTCGACTCAAGGATGCCTCTCGTGATCTCAGACGTGACGAACTCGCGCAGCCCGTCATCAACCTGCTCGGATCCTGCACCCGAGCCTGATCCTGATCTTGATCCAGAACCTCCTGCTCCATGTCGCGTGGTCACCATACTAAAAGTAAACGCATAAATGTCAGGATCATACTTACTCTCGAGAGGTCTAACACACTCTCCAAGTTTCTCGGTTCTGTCTCAACCTTCCTTGATTCGATTACGGATCCTCTGCTTCCAGTAGTACGGGCCCATACTACCTTCCACATCTATCTGTACTTTCCTCAAGGGCTGTCTCGACTTCACCAAGTCCCTTACCCAATATCCCTTTTTCCAACTATTCTCATCCTAGGCTTTCCTACGGCACTCTCCGACCTACTCTCCGCCATCAGCTGCACTAGGAGTCTCTGCTATCCTTCCCTAGCTAGCTTGCGAATACTATCACATATTCGTTCACTAGATAGTTAAAGTTAGCCAGAACCCTTATAGCACGAAGCAAGCAGCATTCGGGCATTTAGTAACCAATTCAGGTATAACCTATACAGGCCATCCTACTGCTGACTAAACAGTCCTAGCATACAGCTCATACACAGGCACATCAGGAATCCTTACTAGATCCTTAGCCCTACTCTAGCATGCAGTTCTCAGAATCATATATATCAGGCATACAAGGCATCCTCCTAGATCCTTAGCCCTAATCTAGCATGTAGTTCTCAGTATCATACATCATATAACTTATCATAATAAGTATGGGTATCTTGGGGAAAACTTACTTGAGCTCGGCTGGTCGCACGCATCACTGTAGTGGTGTTGATTATGACGGCATGTGCAAAATTAGAAAGATCTAGTGAATCATCATATAAAATCAAGAACACAAGGAGTAAATAAATTTGTGTAAGCTCATATTAGATCTAGAAAGAATATACAAATGGGTTTGTACAAAGTTTCTCTCTCTAGTCTAACACTCCAAATTGTTCCTTACATAATGGGAGTCACTCACTTCCTATTTATAGGAAAGACTCAACCCATTTACACATACAAGAGGTTAAGCCTAAAACACTACATCCAAGAGTGACTTTGCACCCTAACATTCTCCCCCTCAAAGTTAGGATTGGATGTCCGACTTCAATCTCCAACGAGCTAACGCGATCAAGACCAAACTCCCCCTCGAACTAACACCGGTCTTCAAATCCGCAAATGAATATTCGACAAACCCAAGAAGCTTCGAATACCCATCATTCTCCCCCTTTTTATAATCAAAAAATGATTATAAAACCCACTAAGGGTGAGAAGCGCCCGAGGAATAGTCTTCACGATACTCCCCCTTGATGTGTACCAAAAATGAATCACCAAAAATCTTGCACGGAAAAACAATCACGAAAAAGCCACAAAAAAATTTCCAATTTATGAAAAATTTTGACTTTTTGGGTGAAAGTTGCAAGATTTTTCAAAAACCGGGTAAAAATCGTCACTACTAAAATTCTGCAGGGACCCGTTGCGCCCAAAACAGCCAAATATGCAAAACTCTCCCCCTTTTTCAAAGCTGGGTAGAAAGCGTCAATTTGCACAAACTGCAGGGACCAGAAATGAGTATTCTCAATTTCTCAGCTTTTTACTCCAAATTCGAAGTTGGGTATTTTCTGCCAACTTTTTGAAACTGCAGGGACTCACTTCGAAAATTCTGTATTCTCATCAATTTTTGCTCCAAATTCGAAATTGGGTATTTTCTGCCAACTTTTCGAAACTGCAGGGACTCACTTCGAAAATTCTGTATTCTCATCAATTTTTGCTCAAAATTCGAAACTGAACCAATTTTGCCATGTTTTCGAATTTTAGGGGTTATATTCGTAACTTTTGGTTTCTTCCACAATTCGTGTTACCAGTGAACGAATGCTTGAACATGGTAACGTACGAAGACTCTTTCTCTCTCCCCTTCGTACGAAACTTCATCCCTTTCGTACGAAATCACCAACACCCTTCGTACATCAACTCCATTTGAACATCAAACCCATCTGTTCTTTTGATTTCAATTAACCCAAATTGATGATCACACATACGAACTCAAGAACACTACTGTCCAATCCTTCAACCATTCGAACCCGATCTCAAAAATCAACAATCGACATCAACGATCAGCTCAACCTTTCGAACATTGACTCCAAAATCGACATCAACACAATTCCAAAGCTGATCTTACGCCATCGACTCCAACTCCTTTTGTTCCAGTCAACCTTCGAATCTGATCAAACTTCCCATAGCCCAGCATCAAAAATCAACCCTTCTTCTTCACTTCGTTAATCAGATAAAGAAGTCTTAACACCATTAACGAAAACCCAGAACAACTATTGAAGATTCGTACACAATGCAAGATCTGTTCGTCCCCAAACCATATGTTCGTCAATCGACCCCAAGACGTCTTTTCCCAAAATCGAATTCGTTATTAGCCTCCATATATGCAAGAATCAACTTTCCCATTCGATTTCCAGCATAAACCAACAATCGAAATTGATATCAGGAGACGAACAACCGAAGATATAAGTCAAAATTGAATTTGACTCTAAAACATAAACCCATTCAACTCAAATTGAACTCCCAAATCAAAACAATTTCGTCATCAGTAAGCCAACTACCACTATATTTCGAAAGCAACATCAGACTTAAGTTGTCTTTGGCATCGAATGAATAGTAACAGATTTTCAACATAATGGACTCAATATAACAATGAACAGTAAACAAAATAGATTTGGTGAATTGGATTGGGCTCATGATGAACAGTGACATTCGAATGAAAAAAAAAACTTGAGAATACGATTTTGATTTTGATTTTCAAATGAACATAAAAAAAATTGGGATTTGATTTAGATTTTTGAGAATTTAATCTAAACAAAAATAATTGGATTAACAATGGGGTTGAAACGGATTAGATCCAATGAGGCAAATTGATCAAAAATTGAAAAACGTAAAGTACGAATCAAAATCATGGACGTTTTGGAATCCATTTGAGAATTTGAGATACCTTTTTGACGAATCGAGTTCCGTTTTCAACGAAGGAATCAAATTTAGAAGACCTTGGTTCTTTTGTTGGAATGAGAAAATCTCCAATTTGAACATTGTACCACCCACTATGCGAGATGTACAACTCGTTCTTCATGTTCTTCAATAATCCAAGAACATCTTCAAAAGAACCACCAACACTTTTGGGTTTTGACTTCAAATTCAATGCAACACTTGGAGATTGTTGCTTTGGAACCCAAATTTGCTTCACGGATTTCGGCTTCACAACAACATTTAACGATTTTTGTGAATAAACCCGCTTGTTCTTCCTTTTAATCTTCTTCGTCTTTTTCTTTCTCATCTTTTTGCATCTTGAAGACTTGATTTCATGAATAAACCCACTTTCCACAACTTCAACTTTATGAGTTTGAATCAAATCTTTTGGAGTTTGATACTTGTGAATTTCTTGGATCACCGGCTTCCGATAAGGAATCATTCCTTCAAACAAATCACAAGAACACAAAATATCATCGGTTTTAACTCCAATCGAGCAAAAAACTTTTTCATCATGAAAATCAACTTGAACTCATTTTTCTTGAACATCAAGAACATGATGATCATCAAGAACATCTTCAACAAACATAAGAGCATGAAGATCACTTGGGTTATCAATAAGAGAAATGAAATACTTATCAAACAATTCTTTTTCCTTTCCTTCATTTTTATCTCTCTCATTCGTCAAGTTATGGCAAACTTTAGTCAAGCATTCAATCTTTGAAAGTGGTTGAAAAATCAATCCTCCATGATCATCCTTCAAACCTCCATAAGAAATCAAAGTATCCCATGAAATCATCAAGCCTTTCAATATTAATCCAATGAATTGTTCTAAACCGATTTTGTATTTGACATCTTTAACGATCACAATCCAAGAATCATACTCCAAGTAAACCGCCATTTTTGATCACTAGAACTTGAAGATTTCTAGAGAGAGAAAGTGATTTTGAATGGGTTTTCTAGATAGAGAAAGTAAAAATCACTTGAATTCTAGTCAAGAAAATCGAATTTTGAATAGAATCAAAGATGAATTCGATTTCTAGAATCCAAAAACTCTCTAAATCACGAAGATCAAAACACAATGAAGAATCACCAAATCAAGAATGCCACCATGGATCAATTCTTGATCAAATCAAGAACACCCGCTCTGATACCAATGGTAGTGGTGTTGATTATGATGGCATGTGCGGAATTAGAAAGATCTAGTGAATCATCATATAAAATCAAGAACACAAGGAGTAAATAAATCTGTGTAAGCTCATATTAGATCTAGAAAGAATATATAAATGGGTTTGTATAAAGTTTCTCTCTCTAGTCTAACACTCCAAATTGTTCCTTACATAATGGGAGTCACTCAATTCCTATTTATAGGAAAGACTCAACCCATTTACACATACAAGAGGGTAAGCCTAAAACACTACATCCAAGAGTGACTTTGCACCCTAACAATCACACACCTTGTTCTTTCTCAAAACCCTTTGACTCAGATTTTAGAAAACCATTTTCTTTGTAAAAAACTTTTAAATCCCTCGGTTTGAGTCCAGACACTCCCGAGGGTGTGTCCGAATCCCTCAAACCAGGGCTCTGATACCAACTTGTAACATCCCAAATTTCAAGCCCAAATTTTTCATTTTTAATTAAGTAATTCTCAACATAGTTTACCAAAACATTTCCCATGCCATATCATTTGCAAACAGAAATATAACAATGTGTCTGAAAAGCATAATGTCATATCTCTATCATACTGTCAGACGTATCTGGGGTGTCCGACCTACCCATTGGTCCTAGCGACCGATTCGGGGACTAGTCCCCTCCTACTCATACCATCTCACATAACATAGTAAACTAGCATAGTCACGTATCAAGCAAACTAGCATATTCGCATACCAACAATAGCCGACCAGACAATTATCACAAAGACAATTATCTCAGCTAAACATCTACTAGTGGGCTGACTTTGGTGCCGTAGACCCACTTCTACTGGAAGGTAACTCACCTCGATGTCGTGTAGTGTCTGAACTGTCCTTGGCGTGAAGGTCGGCTCTCCTCGACTCCTCAATCCCTACACGACAACCCTCAAGTCATCAAACAGAACAAACAACCCTAACCAGGGTCAATCCCTAAACCAAGCAAGTCAACATTGGTCAAAGTCAACACCCAGTTGACCTGACTTGCCGAGTTGGTCTACCAACTCGTTGAGTCCATGCTCCGCTAACCCGGTCCAACCCCGACATCACTCGTCGAGCCTTGCGAGAACTCGACGATTTCACCTTCATTCAAACCATCAGGACTATCTTCATCCGACTCGCCGAGTTGTATGAACAACTCGTCGAGTTCATCCCCATCCTATGAACAAGTCCGCCCTTGACTCGCCGAGTTGTATGAACAACTCGTCGAATTCGTCTTCATAAGTTGGGAGATTGCCTTGGACTCGCCGAGTCTGTTCATACACTCGTCGAGTCCCATGATTCCCAGGTCCCTTTCATGACTAAACATCTACGAGACTTTTCCTTGCTAACAACTGCTTCCTTTACAGAAAGGATTTGGTGGTCAATACACCGCGACTCGCCGAGTCCCAAGAGCGACTCGTCGAGTCCCTCTATGACCATTACTATACAGTCGATTTAAATGGGTCTTAACACCTCAAAACCATAGATCTGGCCTCCTAATGTCCATTTTACACGTAAAGTTCCAAACTTGGTGCACATGCATGGGGTCTTTGGCTCAAAAATTCATAAAAGGAGCTTTACAATGTGCATGGGGCTCTCATGGCCATAGAGTTGGCACCTTTATGCCATGAGACCCCTCCAAAGACTCAGATCTGGAAGTAGAACTCCATGAAACACTTCACAATTCGAAAATGGCTTGGAAAGCCCTAAATGCACACAAAAATCTAAGCCCTAGAGATGAACAACCAAATGGAAGACCAAAACAGGGGGAATTTACGTTGCTTAAGCTGAAGATGGAGTAAGATCTCTGGATCCACAAGCCCCAACTCGAATTCCCAAGCTTCTTCCTTCCTTCCAAGCTTCACAAACTATTCAAAAGCACCAAAAATGGCTTTAGATCACTCAAAGCGGCTAGGGTTTCTATATAAGGTGTTCTGGGAGTGATAGGGGCGATGGAGGCTGAGTTAAGGCGTTTAAATAGGGTGCAAACCCTCAAAATTAGGGTTTCACTCAAACAGCACCTACTCGCCGAGTCAGTCTTCCGACTCGTCGAGTAGGTCACTTAAACTTCCCGCGGATCCCGTCTCTACTCGACGAGTTAGGCCACCAACTCATCGAGTCCCAAAAAATATACATAAAACTTTGAATTAAAGACATACCAGGAATCGGGTGCTACAGCCTCGTATCCTGTTCCTTGTTTGGTTGTGGGCTTAGGGCAGATCCACATAATCAACTTTCTGTTCGATATTGGTTTATACATAACTAGTATGAACCAAGTGGTCATAGAAGGAACTGGTATTAGCATGCTTTTATTAAATAAAATATTGGATTTTCTTGGAAACATACAAACATTTTCACAGATTCATCAATAGTTTTCATTATAAAAACATTTCTTATGAACTCACCAGCTTTAATGCTGATACTCTTTTCAAAACCGCTTGTATTCTCAGGAAATCAGTAAACAGGTACTTCAGCAGGCTTTTGAGAAGACGGAGCTTAGTGTCTCGTCTTTTATACTTTTGGATATATATACACTTTTGATGTATACAAACTATGTATCAAACAGATGTAAATATTTTGCTTATTCAATGTAATGGTTGTGTTTAGTTAGATTACTATGATGAAATTGTTGTGATACTATACATGACGTCCTCCACCCCTGAATGTTTCTACCATTTCGGTTTGGGGGTGTGACACAATTAAAGGTGTTCACGGTCATGGTTGATTTCCCATGGATGTGTTTATGGTTTTGGGTGATTTTCATGAATGTATGTATGTTTCTAGTTATTAGGAAACTCAAGATGATAGCCTTAAAGTTTAAGTATTCAAGATTGCAACATAATTACAAGTTCTTGTGTTAACACCTTGTGATTCTTCTTTGATTTGTATTGATCATTTAAGGCTTATTGAAACATGAAATCCAAATGTATGTTATAAAACATCATTGCATCAAGTTTACATAGATAAACATTGTAAGTACACTTATATACAAGACTCCTTAGGCTTGGTTTGACCCTAAAATTTTCGAGTTGTGACATGTTGTATGATAGTAGTGGTCCTTGTGACACTTTCTGATATGCCTGTATGTGCTCGTTGTCTTTGTGACTCTTGTTGGTATAACTGTATGCTTAGTTGTAGGGGTGAAGTAGACCTATACGGTTGAAAGATATCGAAGCAGTCGGAAGGGACTCAGCGTGTCGAAAAGGACTCAGGGGTGAAACAGACCCATTACATCTTTCGGTTGATATATATGCATGATTTTCATGTTTGATGTGTATGTATGGTATGTGGTATTTTGGGAAACTCACTAACCTTTGTGCTTACGACTTTATGTTTATGGTTTCAGGTATTTCCGATTTTAAAGGAAATGTCAAACGTGACTGCACTGCATCCTCTAGAGTTTTTATGCATTAGCTAATTATGATTTTACTCTGGGAATTTGTATTGGGAGAGGTTTGTGGATGTGTGTGTAGGGAAAGTACGATTCATCAAACATGACATGTCGAGAGATGACTTTTTACCGGTTACAAGTTCAAGGCACTTGTAGCCACGGTGCTTTTCGGGGTAGCCTAGTAAGATACATAAGGAGGATCGAAGAGCGAGTATGTGATGGCAGTTGGCAAGGTGGTTTGAAAAAAAGGCATATCCAAAGGTATAAAGGTGAGAGTAGGTTGGGTTTTTGAGGTACAATAAGGATGCTAGGGTTTGGAAGTTGTGTAATTTAGTGCGTAAGATGTTATGGAGATAGACGGAGGTAGGGAGTGCGACTTGCCAGAACATGGGTGGGAGAGAGGCACTAGTGAGGAGAGTAAGCATGATTTCATTGAGGCGTCAAATCATGCGTTCGGACTTGCCAATTTGTTGGGATATTTGAGGGAAAGAAAACCGAAATTAGAGGCCATTTTTGCGAAAAATGTTTTTGAAATTAGCGTTGTCGAATTCTACACCTAAATCAGATTGGAATGTTTTGATTCATTTGTTGAATTGTGTTTGGATGAAAGTGTAAAAACAGGTAAAAATTATGAAAGTGTCCGATTTGAATTTAAGGGAAAAGCCCTTGTAAATTTAGTGTGGTTATCAATTAGCATCATGTAATATTTTGAGCGGTTTTTGCTAGTAATAGGAGAAGTCCATAAATCACAATGGACTAAATCAAATAGATATAATGTGTTGGATGTTGAATTATGAAAAGGCAAGCGTTTATGTTTGGCTAAATGGGATGCATTGCAAAAAAAAATTGTTTTCCAACTTATTACAAGAAAAAGATTTGCGAGAAACTAAATTATCAAAGACATGTGTGCATGGATGTCCAAGGCGATCATGCCACACATCTGCAGTGGAAGAAGTAACGGAAGCTGAGGCGGTAGCAGTGGCTTTATTGTTGAAAGAGTAGAGGGGGCCATGGATATTGTGTCAGCCCAGGTGCTTCACATTCTTTAGATCCTTAATATTAAAACCAAAAGGGTCAAATGAAACAATAATAGTATTATATGTAGTGAACTTGGCGTACCGAAATAAGGTTTTTGATAGCATTAGGAACATAAAGGACTTTGTTTAGGCGCATAAGTTTAGAGGGTGAGGGGAGAGTGGTATGAACCGAACTCGAAACTGCTATTTTATTTCCATTTCCGACATATATATATTTAATAGAATTAACACAGGAGTTCGTATAATACTCGGGTCAGACGTGAGATGGTCAGTAGCTCCGGTGTCCATGTACCATTGAGAGTCACTAGAGTCTAAGCTCATTGTTTGAAGTGTATCTTTAAGCTCGGTGGGTTCCAGTGGGTTAACTTCAGCAAGGTTGGCCTATGGTTGATTGGACTAAGTACCCGTTGCTGCTGACACGGGACACGACAAATGTTAACAACAACAACAACAGGTGCACCGGAGTGAGCAGGGGCGGACGCAGGATTTTACAGTAGGGGTTGCACGGTAGTATAAAAAATAAAAATTTCAAAAAATTTCGAAAAATTTTCCACTGCGGCCGGAAAAGTTAGGGGTTGTCGGTGCCACCGTGGACCACCCCTAGGTCCGCCCCTGGGAGTGAGCTTCTCGTGCCATTTGGCGTTGTTGTTCGAGATGGAGCATATTGCAATCACTCTCCCATGGCAGGAGTTGTTGATTCATGAAACTGCCAAGAACTCAGCAGTTAGACCACGAACAAGTTGTAAAACTAGTCGGCTTTCATCGACAGGACACCTAACATCATTGAGTTGATCAACGATCTCCTTAAGGCGATCGTAATAGGCTTCGAGGGTCGAAAAAGCACGTAGAGTAATATTGGTGAACTCTTTATCTAGGGCAGCAGCACGTGCAACCATGTTGTTATGAAAGAGATTCTTCATTCGTGCCCAGGCTTCAAACACAGTTGATTTGGATTCCAAAACCCGTCTCCATACAACATCTTTTCATGCTATATCTCCACATACCCCAAAAAGAGTTAATTCAATCTCGTGTGACTTCATTACATGATAGACACATACATACACATACCTGTTTGGGAGATAGTATCGAAAGTTTTTTTTTTTTTTTTTGAGATTAATGAAGATGTGAAGAGTTCATTGAATTGAACCGTAATGAGTTCATGAATGGCGGAATCGATGGCTGAAGAAGCCATGAATTAAGAAATGGAAAGAACAATCTCAACTCCGATCCAGAGCTTGGTAATTGCAAACAAAAATCCGATGGTGTTGGTAATAGGCCTTATGCAAAGATTTTTGGAGAGGTGGCCGGTTTGATCTAAACTTATGGTGGAAACAGAGGCTGTAAAAGGATCCGATAGTGGTGTCGAGAGACGAGAGGCGTCATGTGTGTGTGTGTGGGGGGGGGGGGGTGTAAGAAGCAAAAAGGACCCAAATCTATGTTGGGTTTTATCAAATATAGTTTGGGGCATTTTAGTCTTTTTACACTGATTGGAATGGACTGTAATGGATGGTAACAATGTCACGGACTAAAGATGGTATCAAAAAATGAAATAAGGATCATCAATAACAAAATCCCAATATTAGGACCAGAAGTGAAATTGTGTGCAAACCATAGGGACCACAACTGTATTTAATCTATATATTATTAAATTTCATTGATGTGTATTTTTGTTAAAAGTGGTTCAATTACAAACTACAGCTTAAATATTTATTAGTTTGTTTTTTTCTATTTCTGCGACATCAAATAAAGGCATAACCTTTAAGTCACCTGAGTCTTGACTTATTTAGATTGTGATCATTGGAACATTTAATAATTTAACATTTGAAAAAAAAAAAAAAAAAAAAAAAAACATCGTTTTCTTAAAAACAGTTGGTTCAAATGGATAATGAAGAATATGCGAGAGGAGATATTGATGCCAAAACGAGATCGTTTTTTCCGTCCCTTGTGGTCCCAACAGTCTGTCCTCATTAAATTCCCCACCCAATTTCAAAAAGCATTTTCTGTTTCTTCTTATAAAGAAGTTTCCTATTTGATTAATCAATTAATAATGTTATTTAGAAGTATAATTTTCAGGTAAAAATTGATAGAAAATACATACTTTCGATGTATAATTATAACTTTAATGAGACAAAATTTCAGAAATTGTCGATTTGGCAAATATCACAATTTTAGTTCATGTTTTTGATTTATAACAATTTCACAATGTCAAGTCATTAACTCAATCGAGTCTTTAACATTTTTCTGTCAAGTTGATGCAAAAAGACCATTATACCTTTTGTCCTGATTGAACCTTAAGTCCTTCCATAATTTACATCCTTTGTCAAACCCTTGAGTCCTTCCGTTTTCGATTGACCATCCTACTCGGAGTTGGGGATTAAGGCCGGAAAACACACCCGGGTCAAAGTGGTGATCAGAAATGTCGACGCCATGGTTGGAAACCTCACACGACAACAACAATGATGTTTGAATAAGGCGAGAGAGTCGAAGTTTCAATCCGGCAAGTCGATTATGAGAAATCGTACTACTTAGTAGGGGTGAGCAAAATCGAACCCGAAAACCGACAAAGACCGAAACTGAAGCATAAACCGCCAATTTGGGTTTAGATTTTTCAAAAACCGAAAATTTCAGTTTGTGTTCGGTTTTTGGGTTTGGTAAAACCGAAAGAAACCGAACTGAACCGAATTATTTGAAATATGTTTATTCTGTGAATTATATACATATTTATTTATGTTTTCCGTGAGATATAACAAACTAGAGGCCTGGCTCAGTGGCTAAGTCATCGGACAATGAAGCGCGAGGTCATTGTTTGATCTTACTCCATTGCTCGCATGAGTTTTTATTTTCCAACCATCCCACATCATTGAATTTATCAAACAATTGTTATACTCGTCTCCTATATAAACCTGTTTGCTTTAAGCTTCGTTAGGAGTCTTGTCCCACATCGCTTCTAACAAAGAAGCTATATCCTTCTAATCAGTTATATAAACTTTACAGCGTCTTGATGCTTATATAATGATATATCAAGTCTAAATTATCTCAAGGTGGTCTACACTTGTAGAACCTGAAAAACCAGGAACCGAGAAACTGAACCCATCAGTTTGGGTTTGGGTATGGGTTCAAATTATTAAAAACCAAATTTAGCGGGTTGGGTTCAATTTTAGCCCAAAACCGACCCAACCCAGCCCATACACACCCATACTACTTAGCAAACGTAATTTCATCATTTGAGGATATTGATTACTTATCATGTATTGAACCCTTATTATTGAAGATGGCTTCCGCTCCTTTATGGAATTTGTCAAAATCGACCAACTTCACCCGTTTCCTCTGGAGATTCTAGTACGTTCACACTATATAGGGAATTTTGTCAATGCGCACACCAAAATAATCAAAAAAACATGTTCTAATTATTTGGTTTATTTTCATATCCCAAATAGAATTTTTGTTCCCCCACTAGATCTGTTAAGGCTTCATCAGAAGTGGGATGATGGTCTTTGTGTTGGTGTATATTTGTAGCCCATTTTGGTTACATCTAGGTTATGTAGGCCACTGCATCTTGTATAATTGGCCCTTATTATGTATTATGTATATATATCTTGTATATGTCTGGTTTGAGTTCAATGAGTAAGTCAAAATTCCACTCAAAATAATATTATGGTATCAGATCTTATTGCCTAAAATATATCCTCATCCCTCTCTCTTTCCATTCAACCACCGATGGCTCTCCATGGCCTATACCTCAACCGTAATCTTCATCTTTCTTCCCTGTTTTATGATCATTTCAACAACTCCTCCTCTTAATCACAAGGCTTTATGTGTTGTAAATATCAAAATTTACGTCCCCTCACTCTTGACCTCAAAACATCGAATTATAATCCTTGCCATGAACTCTTTGATGGGATTTAGGTAAACAAACAAAAATAAAACCCTTAAGTTTCCATGCAACCTAAATATCATCTATGTTTTCTCTATTTAACCTATAACTAAGAACATCAAAAAGAAACATGCAAACCCTAGGCTATGTTCGAAATTATGATGAGAGGGTTTTAGGATTACATAGCTTTTAGTTGTTATAGCAAACAACTAGAATTCCTCTTTGCTGATCTCTTGGAAGATAGCACCACAAGTGGCGTTCCTCTAATGTAATCACACCCAAACTAGCAAGAGAATGAATTAGGAGAGAAGAGGGAATTTCGTCCAAGGCTTATGGAAGGAAGGCATGGATGAAATCAAGGCTAGGGGACTCCTTATATAGTTGAGAAAACTTGGTGCCAAAGCTAGGGTTTAAGGGATAAGCCTTAGATTCCTTTTCTTCGAGACTAAGCAGCCCAATCCCCTTGTCTAAGGGGCCTTGGACGAAATCTCTTAGGGTTTCCCGAGAGATTTTCGTCCACCTCTTTCATGAGGTTCTAGAGCCTTCCTTTCTCAACTATTAATAAATAACAAAATAGTCCATGTACTTTTAATTAATCCAATTAATCCTAAAATTAATTCCAATTAATTTTTGATTAATTATTAATTAAATAATATGATTTCTAATTAATATATTATTTTCATAAAACATCAAATAAACCATTTATTTAATTTATTATTCACATAATAAATTAATCTCTCTTTTTAAAATCATCATTTCCAATTGCTAGGTTTGAGGGCAACCCAAAAGGATTGTTCTACTATCAATTCAAGTATATACCAATTTCAGTTATGGGCTTAGACACCTAATCCAACAGTCTTCCACTTGGATAAGTCTATAACTATAATTGCCAGTATAAATTCTGAATCGATCAGCAAATTGTAGCTTCCAAAAGCCGATGTCGAACTCTGACCCAGTCAGTTACGTGTCCTAAGATAAGTGATCATATAATCATCTGTTCTGCAAGATATCATTTGAACATGAGACATTGAATTAAATCAATCTCATTGTCCAATTCTTTCCCGATTTCTGATTTGTAATGACATAGAACTTCTAATTGAACACATCAATTTAGTCCTGGTCGGGTCTGACATTATAAGTAAATACCAAATCACCGAGGGGCCCAAAGATGTTGCTTTTCCCATTTGGGAAAAAGGAACGAATAAACGTTGACTTATATGCTTGCATTATTTACTCATCAAATCATGCATGATAATACGTTTTATAACATCAAGTTACTGATGTGTTTACCTATTATTAATGCACAACCGATGTAGCACCTGGTTCCTGGTATGTATTTTATTTAAATAATTTTGCATTTTTGGCCTTGGACTCGGCGAGTTGAAGGACCAACTCGCCGAGTAGAAGCGGGATGAGACGCGGGATTTAAGTGATGGACTCGTCGAGTCGGGTCCCGGACTCGACGAGTAGGCTCTGTATGGACAAAACCCTAATCTGAGGGTTTGCACCCTATTTAAACAACCTTATACAGCCTTCATCGCCCCTTTATGCTCCTAGAAACCCTCTATAGCAAACCCTAAGTGTTTTGGTGCAAGATCTAAGGCCTTTGAGTGATTCTTGTGGGTTTTGACTTCAAGGAAGAAGGAAGAGCATAGGAGGATCAAGAGGGGACTGAAGGATTCGAGTTTGGTTCATCATTTGCAGTCTTTGAAAGGTATAAAGTCTGTACCTTGCTCTTTCATTTGATAGATCCCTTTTTGGAGAGATTTAGGGCTTTTATAAGCCATTTTGGTAACCAACCATGATTTCAAACATGGTTGGGGGTCAAGGCTTCGGATCTAGCACTTGGGAAGAGTCACAAGGTAGATTTGGGTTGCTTTTGCACCCAAGAGAGGTCGCATGCATCATAAGAGCTCATTTTATGTCCTTTTGAGCTCGAAGTCCCATGCATGCACGTAAAGTTTGTAACTTTACGTGCTAGAACGATTGAAGGAGCTTAGATCTACCTTTTGGTCAAGTGTTGTACATCAGAAATCGAGGATTTAAGGTATGGATGTCATCGACTCGGCGAGTCCATTCTTGGGACTCGACGAGTCCAAGGCTTTGAGTCCCATATCTGTTGAGGGTCAAAAGGACTCAGTGGGTGTTAGAAGGGTTGTAGTAGGACAGAAAGAGTGACCCAACGCATTGGACTTAATTTTAGACCTGGAGTTCATGGGACTCGACGAGTGCTAGAACAGACTCAGCGAGTCCAAGGCAATCTTCTTATGATTGAAGATGAACTCGACGAGTTGTTCATACAACTCGGCGAGTCAAGGTCTGGACTTGTTCATCAGTTGAAGGTGAACTCGACGAGTGTTCATCCGACTCGGCGAGTCGGATGAAGGTTCATTGATGTTCGTAAGGAAGGGGAACTCGTCGAGTCATTGCCACACTCGACGAGTCGAGTCGTGGATAAGGTCAAGTAAAGGGAAGGGACTCGATGCGTTGACGGCCCAACTCGGCGAGTCGGGTCAACTGGAAGTTGACTTTGACTTGGACTTGGTTAGGGGTAAAATGGTCATTTTACCCTAGGAGTAGATATCAGTTTCTAACTGAGTGTTTCGTGGGGATTGTAGCCGGAGGATTTCCGGAGCAGCAGCGGACGGAGGATTCCCGCACAGCTTATCAGCAGTTTCTCGTACGAGGTGAGTTACCTTCCAGTAGGGGTGGGTCTAAGGCCACAATGTCGGCCCACCAAAGAGGAGTAATTAGAAGATGATTGTCTTTGTGATAATTATCTTGGAATGGTTACATGCTTTGGTCATGAGTTTTATTTGTATGATATGTTACGTGTATGATAGGGATTGGTTTCTCTGATAGCGGTCCTTAGGACCGAAGGGTAGGTCAGTATCCGGATATGCCTGACTGTATGATTATATCATGTTGTTGTATGCTAGTGGTAGGGGTGGAATAGTCCCCAGTTACCGGTTGAAAGATACCGATGACAGTTACCGGTTGAAAGATACCGATGAAGATTACCGGTTGAAAGATACCGACAATGATTACCGGTTGAAAGATACCGAGGATATTGTATGGTATGTGATGATTACCGGTTGAAAGATACCGATGATGATTACCGGTTGAAAGATACCGATGATGATTACCGGTTGAAAGATACCGAGGATATTATATGGTATGTGGTATGATGGGGGAACTCACTAAGCTTTGTGCTTACGGTTTCGGTTTTGGTTTCAGGTACCTCTTCGTCTAAGGGGAAGGAGTCGGCGGCATAGCATCGCATCACACACACAAACATGATTTCCGCATGGAGTTTTCTGGGATTGTACTATGATATGTTATTATTTTATGACTTGGGTTTTCAGACATGATGCATGGTTTTATGAGATGATTTGTTTTCACAGTATTTTCTTATGAATGTTTTTATGAGTCAATTAATTAAAAAGAAATTTTTGGGCTTGAAAATTGGGATGTTACAACCGACTTGTAAACTACAACTCATATATCTCTGTTTTAAGATTATAAGATACTATCGTATCAGAATTACTCATGATAAATTCCATGAAGTAATTCTCTGAGCACGAGTTAATCCAATACTTAAATCTCCACTTCTAAGTACTCATGAACATTGTGGCAATACCATTGCTATGTCAGAAACTCTTTAGACAATCTAAAATTTAATTCATGATAGTCTTAATTCACTACTTAATTCCAAAAGTACGAACGATTGTGGAGTTTTGAACAATCGAATTATTCAGGAAGTAAAACATGCAAAAATAAATGAAACACAAAAATAGGCAATTGACAAAAGGTAGTAAACAAACTTATAAATAATTCTCTATTATTTAATCATCAAAATTCAATTACATTTACTTTGTTACAAGTTTAAAACTAACTATCTGACTACTAAAACTAATATCATCTCTCAGACCTATGCTCTTGGCATGCTGAATGTGTTTATCCTTACTCAAACCCTTGGTAAGCGGATCTGCAAGATTCTCTTCAGATGATATTCTCTTCACAGTGAGTTGACCTTCTTCTACTCTATGTCTGATAAAATGGTACTTTCTATCGATATGTCTTGATCTTCCATGATCTCTTGGTTCCTTTGTCAACATGATTTCCTCTTCATTATCACAAAAAAGTTCCATTGACTCCTTAATAGTTGGAACAACTCCAAGATCTCCGATGAAGTTCTTCAACCAAATTACTTCCTTCGATGCTTCACTTGCCGCTATGTACTCTGATTCACAGGTAGAATCAACCACTGTCTCTTGCTTGGAACTTTTCCAAGTAATAGCTCCTCTATTTAAAGTAAACACCCAGCCAAATTGAGAACGGAAGTTGTCTATATCTGTTTGAAAGTTGGCGTCACTATACCCAATTACTCTTAATGTATCATTGCCACCAAGGACTACGAGCCAGTCCTTAGTCCTTCCCAGATACTTGAGAATATTCTTAACTGCTATCCAATGAGCTTTACCTGGATTTCCCTGATAACGAATGGCCATGCTCAAAGCAAAGGACACGTCAGGGCGAATACATGTCATAACATACATGATAGATTCTACGGCGGAAGCGTATGGAATCCTACTCATTTCTGCTATTTCTCCGTCGATACTCGGACTCTGAGTCTTACTCGGTTTGGTATTACTCTGGAAGGGCAGTTCTCTTTTCTTGGAATGTTCCATACTAAAACGTTTTAGCATCTTTTCCAAATATGTACTTTGACTAAGTCCAATTAGTCTTTTACTCTTATCCCTAGAATATAGGCAGCCTCACCTAGGTCCTTCATAGCGAAACACTTTCCAAGCCAATACTTAACCTTTTTCAAAGTTGGAATGTCGTTTTGTATAAGAAGTATGTCATCAACATACAATACTAGGAAGGTCACTATACTCCCACTAGCTTTGACATATAGACATGACTCATCTTCATTTCTAGAGAAACCAAACTTGACTTTCTCGTGGAAGAAAAGATTCCATCTGTGAGATTCTTGTCTCAATCCATAGATTGATTTCTCAAGCTTAAACACTATATTAGGAAACTTTGCATCAACAAAACCCTCTGGCTTACTCATGTAAACATCCTCAGCCAACTTCCCATTAAGGAAAGCGGTTTTGACATCCATCTGCCAAATTTCATAATCATGAAAGGAAACTATGGCTAGTATGATCCTAATAGATTTTATCTTAGCCAAGTTCCCAATAAGGAAAGTGGTTTTGAGTAAATCCCTTTGCAACCAGTCGTGCTTTGAATGTGTGCACATTACCATCCATTTCGGTCTTTTTGTTTAATATCCATGTGCAACCAACTGTCTTCCGACCAGGTTGTTGATCAACAAATTCCAAACTTGGTTGTTAATCATGGACTTGATCTCATTATCCATTGCCTCTTTCTATTTGGCTACCTCAGGGCCTATTATTGTTTCCTTGTAGTTAGCAGGTTCATCCAAATTTACCAGTGTACTATCACTGATAAACGTATCACCATTTGTAGTTATATGGAAACAATAGAACTCAGGTGGCATGATAACTCTACTAGAGCGTCCAAGAGGTAATGATTTCTCAACTGGCTCAACTGGAATCTCTTCCTCTGGTTGAACCCTAGCGTCTTCAGAGGTTCCTTTATCGTTTGATTCTTGAATCTTTTCAAGGTTAATGGTACTCCCACTGTCCTCTTTTCATATGAGCTCTCTCTCGTAAAAGACTCATCTTCGTGCTACAAAGACTGTGACATCCCCAATCTCACGGCCAGAAAAGACCGATTTGTTTATGCTTTGTTTTTAAAATCAGAGTAATCTTTTAAAGAAAACAGATGCGGAATTTGTTCCCAAAACAAAAATATGATAAGAATTTATCAAAGCATTCCTTTAAATAAATGTATTTTCATTATATAACAAAATCTCGGGATGTCATGTTCAATACAGACCAAAAGCATAAACAGAACAAAATAGACCTTACAACAGTTATTCATAACTACTGATCTATAATCCAAAATCTCTCGTCAAGTCCACCAACTTATACTCTTGTGCCATTACCTGTAATGCAAAGAAAACTGAGTGGGTCAGGCTTGGGAGCCTGGTGAGCATATAGGGTTTTCAACCCATAATAATATAATTATTACATTTAATCATCAAATAATCAACCCAATTACCCATCCCCATTATCTTCTTTATTTCTTAAGGTTTTACCCTAAGAACCAACGATCCTTCATTCATTCATTCCTAAGGATTTACCTAAGGAATTGGCACGAAGTCCATTGCTGCCAAAGTTTATCTATCAGGTACTAAATCCATAGCTATCAGGCGCTAACTCCATAGTCACCAAGGTTCACTTAACAAGCGCTAACTCCATAGTCGCCAAGGTTTACTCAACAAGCGCTAACTCCATAGTCGCCAAGGTTTATACAATAGGCGCTAACTCCATAGTCACCAACTATCCCATCTACCCATGTTCTACACAACATTTTCGTAGATACAAATACTTACACAGTTTAAATAATTTAACACCTGTATGAAACATCAATTCTATGCCCATCTCAAATAGACAAACAATATATAAACACATAGCACGTATTTCATAGCAAATACTTCGTATTTATGTGTTAGAAGAAAGTAACTACACACTCACACATATAAACAACAATATACTTAATACATTCAAACAATACTTGTATTATTATCGTGTTTATGAAAGAGACTATACACTCACTTGATCAGAAGATGATCGGACAACACTACGGCTTGTAGAAGTAGTATTCTTCGGTAGATCTGGAAGATCTTCACAAAAACCGGGATTCTCGCGGGCAGAGCTTCGGCTCGGAAACTCTTTTCTTCTCGGGATCTTCGGGCTTCGGGACTTGCTTCGGGTCTCGGGATGAAACCGGGGCTTCGGGGGGTTAAAATAGAGCTTAGAGAGAGTATCGGGAGTGGGAGAGATGAGAAGGAGCAACCAAAATCGGCTGACCCTCGATTTCTATTTATAGGGTGAATTTTCTGGGTTCACCTCGTGAGTTTCTAATATTCACCTCGTGAGCTAGGCTCACCTCGTGAGCTACATATGCTCACCTCGTGAGCTCGATACGTCATTGCGTTCGTCATGGCCACTTGCCCTGGAAGACGTCCATCATCTGTTCACCTCGTGAGCCACTAATGCTCACCTCGTGAGCTAGGCTCACCTCGTGAACTACATATGTTCACCTCGTGAGCTCTGACACAGCCTTGGGGTTCACGCCCCGAACTTCAGAAATTCATAACTTTCGTATACGAGCTCCGTTTTCGACGTTCTTTATATCCACGCGTAGGTGAGATTGTGCTCTACAACTCTCGTTTAGACTCCGTTGGCTAATTTTGACTTTATTTTTAATATATTTTAAATATATTATTTTTAGTAGGCCGGGACAGGAAAACTCCGTTATAAATTCATAACTTCTTCATCCGACGTCCGTTTTCGTCTATCTTTTTACCGTTGCACTACCATTGACGAGATCTTCGATTCTCGTTTAGATTGTTTCGGCTAAAAACCGCTCGATCTCAAATCGAGTATTCGGGCTGCATACTGCTAAGTCGAAACTTCGGAAAATCATAACTTCCTCATACGAAGTCAGATTTGGGCGTTCTTTTTATGCACGCTCTCGGTTTAACTAATTCTATGACTTTCGTTTAGATCGCTAAGGCTAAATATCGCTCTATCGTAAATTCATATTTTACGTCACTCAGCGTCGTGCCGGTTCTGTCGCGAAACTTTGACAGATCATAACTTCTTCGTTATAACTCGGATTTCGGCGTTCTTTATATGTACGGAATCCTTGTAACATATACTACAACTTAGTTAAGATTAATCCTTCCAGATAATCTTCCATCAAAAGTCATTTTTGATGCTTATCGTCTCTAAATTGACTAGCCCTGATCTACGGGCGTTACAATTATCACCCCCTTAGGATGATTACGTCCCGGAATCATCAAAGAAATAGGGCTTGTAAAATGATTCCAATCTTCTGACTTAAGTCAGATGTTACATCGAACTTGGTCCTCTGGACCATGTAACCAACTCATCGTAGTCGGACTCAATTTATTATGACCACTAGGGTCGGAATAACCATCATCCTACTAGCCATTACCGAAACAAGGGTAATGACATACTTGAATAAAACGGAATCAATTACTAGCTTCTTGGTAACCTTGTGACTTTCCCTGATCCAAGTGCGAGTCCTGTGCTTCCGGTAGTATAGATCTCTACTACCATTCACACCTACTCATACTCGTCCCAAGTATTGTCTCGTAGTCAACCAAGTCACCATACATAAATCATATAATCATTCAACACATCAGATAACAAAACTAGGGTTTATATTATTTCTTGAAACGATTACACAAAGGTTCAATTCCACCCTATACTATGCCACTACTAGGCTACACTTCCCGATACAGACTTTATATATAGGTATGAAGTCTTTCTCTTTTAATCCTCCCATCGTTTTCTGCTTCGTCGAGGAGCATGTGGAATGCCCTTGGCTGTGGAGGTGTGTTTTTCTTTGGGCAATCTTTAGAAATATGCCCTTCTTCGTTACATCTGTAGCACACCTTCTTGATAGGTGCACACTTGTTGGCGTAATGCCCTGTCTTCCCACATTTGTAGCAAGTCATCTCCTCGCTACATTTCCTGAAGTGTTTCTTTTTACACTTCTCACACCATTTAGCTTCCTCTCTTCCCCCAGATTTCGAGAATTTGCCTTCTTTGTTGATCGTTGAAGATCCTTCATGTTTCCTTTTCTCTCCAACTTCAGCTCTCTCTAGACCCTTTTCTTTTATTTGGGTCTCAACATTCTTGGCTGCCCAGATGGCGGCTTTCAGTGTGGTTGCTTGCTTGACTATCGGACCAAAGTCCGCTGGTAATCCATTGGCAAATTTGTTAACCTTGGAAAGTTCAGTTGGAATTAGGTATGGAATAAGCTTCATCTTCTCCGTAAAGCTTGTAGCGTATTCAGTGACGCTCAATTTTCCTTTCTTCAGATTCTGGAACTCATTGTTGATTTCTAGAAGATCCTGCTCAGAGCAGTATTGCATTTTCAGTTGCACCACGAACTCTTCCCAAGACATCTTGTTACAACCGTCAATTTTTGGCCAAGTCAAAGTCAACTAAAGTCAACAAGTCAAACCGGTCAACTCATCTAACCCTTGTACATTAGGGTTTCCATTATGTTTCTTATTGTACAACTCGCAATCCTCATACAAATTATCACTTAGAGTTTTCACGTGTTCGGAAATTCTAAACCCTAATCAGGGTAAGTGACGACTCTACTCGATAAAACATTATTCCTTAACCCTCGGGGGCATATAACAATCATAACAAGACTTAACGAGTTTTATAAACCTTGCGTTACAGAGCCAAACACTCAAAAAGGTCACAAAAGAAGTCTCTCCCAATCTCTTTCACTCTAACTCTCCCAAATCTCTCTAAGTAGGAGAAATCTCTCCAAGTATGTGAAATCTCTCCCAAATCTCACCAAGTATGAGAAATCTCTCCAAGTGTGTGAAATCTCTCCCAAATCTCTCTCAAAAGTTCCTTTAACTTTTTATAATCATTTTGGGCATCCCGACACTTAACTTGGTGAAAAACTACGCAAAACGGGGAGTTTATGCGAAAATCGGCCAAATAGGGCCGAACGCTCTTAGGGCCGAACCTCTTAGAGGCGAACCCTCTTGGACCGAAAGTGCTTAGAACCGAAGGTCCCTATAGGGACCGAACTGCTGAAGAACCGAATCCGAAGCTGGAAGAGCCGAACCCGAACCTCGCATAGGACCGAACCCGAAGGTGCTCTCGGACCGAACCTCCCTTCGCCTTCGCTCCATCTACTTTCGCCTTCGGTTCCAGCCTTCTCAGGGCCGAACCCTCGCATCTTCGGTCCCCCATACGAGAAGTCTCGCAGATAGCCCTTTCCTTCCCGGTTTTCGACTACGACTTCATTTTAGGCCCGTTTTACATAATTTTAACGCGGGATTTTTACCCAAAATTATATTTTAACATATAAGACCCCTAAATTCATAATTGATCACATTTTTTAGTGTAAATCTTATCCAAGATTAGTGGGTAGGATATTTTGGGTGGAGTGTTGACTTTGCTTTAATGTATGACACAAGCAACCACCCATGCCCACTCAATGACCAGCCCTTGTCCTTCCACCATACCTGGTCATTTCATTGTCCTTTTTCCCTCCTCTTTCCAGCCAAGTACTTTGACTCAAGGGTAGGAAAACCCTTATCTCTCCTCCCATTCACTCACACTTCACCAAGAAGCAAAAACTCATTCTCTCTCACTTCTCTCTCTAGATTTCGAGATTCAAGGCTGATTTTGAAGTTCTTCATCTACCTTGGTAAGTAAATCTCTTCCCACACTTGATTTTCTTACACTTCTTCACTCAAATCATGAGTTCCTTACACAAATATCGTCATATTTGTTGTTAGATCTTCGAATCTTCAAGCATCATCTAAGTGTTCTTGAGTTGAACACTTCTTTCCTTCATCATCCATCTACTGAAATCACTCAAGGTGAGTTCATACCCCTATCTTTTCATGTTTTTCTTAAGTTTTAAGGGGGGGAATACAAGTTAAAACACCAAGAACACAACTAAACTCATTTAACAGCCTTCATCAGAAAAGTTCAACTCCATTCACGGACTGTTTTGGTCAACTTAAACATTTTAGTTTTCAAAATTGTATTAGGTGCAAATAGTTCAGGTTCCTACCTTTAAAATGACTACTTGCACATCACCATACGATTTTTCTACGATTTATGGTGATTTTTACAAAACTGCCTATCATTTCAAAAATGAATTCGGACCAGTCTGTGAATATGAAAATTTTAACACAAGTTAAAGACTTCCAAAAATCATAATAAAAATTATGAACAAACTAGACACATTTTATGAACTCTCAGAATTTACGGATTCAGTTTTTGGCTTCGTATGATTTTTCTATGATTTTTCTAAAACAGTGCAGAAAGCTTAAAAACTAGTTAACAGCTTATAACTTTCATAACACTTTGTATTATGTTGAGCAAAGTGTATAACAATAAGTTCTAAATATTGAATGTATTTTCTTGTTAGTTTATCATCATAAACTGAAATTTAGTCATTTATGATAAGATTCTTCATTCATTTCGAACACATATAATAAGCTATAATAAGCATAGTTTATGGATTCATAGCACTAATGTATTTTCATAAAAGAGTTCTTGTACAGTACAAACGTTTTGGATAAACTATAATAGGTATAGTTTATGTATCATTTACATTTCAAACTCATTTACCAAAGGTTTTCTGTTCAGTTCACGTAAATCTATTAATGAATAAATTTGTGAGAGATTCGCTTCGTGTTACCTCCATGGTAACAAAGTCAAAAGTCCTGTAAATTGTAACTAGAGTCTCTTGTAGGGAGAACGTGATAGTTGTGTATAGATCTATATTGGGTCTGACAAACCCACACCTGAGCTGCATGCAACAGCTAGACCGGCAGGTCTGTGGTGACAAGTGTCATTTAACGTGCGGCGCCTGAAGAACGTCGTATTACGAGGCCGTCTGAGTCATAGTATGGTTATAATAACTCACATGTGGTATTAACAAAATATAAGATTTACGGGTTCTTACTTTTAAATTAGCGAGTTATGTCGATTTAACTCACAGGAAATACTTGAAGTATGGAAAAATACTTGTTTTCGGTCCTGAGATTTAGGACTACCAAACTTTAAAAAGGGTTTTATGCCGATTTAAAATCGCTTTTATAACTTTAAGTATGGAAAATACTTGTTTATTTTCGGTCCTGAGATTTAGGACTACCTAAATTTTATAAGGAAAATATAGGATTTTCTTTGGAACATATTTCTATTAAAACTACATAAAGCTAGAATTGTTAGACTTCAGCTATAATTGTTAAGTGTATATGATAGAGTTATATAAGAATCTAGTCACAATCGACTTAGAATTGGTGGGCCCGCCTCATCTCCTATTCCTTGTTTGGTTGTGGACCTAGGGCAGACTCATTATATTCAACGGTTTATTCAACTTAAATTTTATATAACTTATATACACTGGGCGATTATAGAAGAAATCTATGGGTCCCTCTAGGGTTCATTATCGCATAACATAGAAGCATTCATTTCACTTAATAAAGAAAATAATGGATTTTCTGGAAACATACTTTGTCGCTTTTACAAGGAAAACGGTTTCTTTCTCAAACAAAACTCTTATGAACTCACCAACTTAATTGTTGACACTTTTTCAAAACTACTTGTATTCTCAGGAAATCAGTGAAACAGGAAAACCAATAGCATTTTGAGGATGGGACGATAAATCGTCAAACAGTTCATTTTGTCATCATAATGTAATTGATTTGAAACATGTAAACATATACTTTGGTGTAATTTTTTTCAATTATATTTATGATGGTTGTATTTACTTTGAGCACTATTATACTCGTTGTTGTGATACTATACATGAAGTCCTCCACCCCCGGACGTTTCTGCCATCCTTGGTTTGGGGGTGTGACACATCTTGCTAGCTTCCCCCTTGGGCATCGAACCAGCCAGTAACTTCCACGAGCTCAGTACTCCAGATTTTAACAGAGAAATTGCAAGAGCGGTCTTCTGTCTGTTGCTACACTCGCAACTTTCGAACATTGTCTCCATCTCGGAGATCCAGTCCATGGCTTGCACCGATGTCGGGCTCCCAGAAAGACACGGTGGTTTGGATGCCATGAAATCCTTGTACTTGCATCCACGTCCGTCGTTTCGTCCATCCTGGTTGTTTTGGCGAACTATTGGTGGGTTGGCTTGACCAACGGTCCCACTGTAGTTCCCTCCTTCCGAAGGCCCTCCATTTATTTCGGGCTCTTCCACTTGAATTGACAGTTCTTCACGATTCTGTCGAAGCAACCGCCTGGTCTCCTCCATTTGACGATCCAACATCGCCTGCATCATTGCTTGTACATCAGCCATCGTCATTGGCTCAGGTGCTGCAGCTACAACAAGTATTTGCTCAATCACTGGTGGTTGATTCCTGTTCTCATTTGCGTTTCCAACTCCGCTTCTAGTTCTTGTCATTCTTGATCTATACACCGAATAAGGTGAATTTAGATCCTCATTCACGATAGATACATATATCATACTTATCACTCCGAAACGTTTACATGCTAGTTCTAATATCGTAGTTGTACGCTTAGAATCCTAAACACATAAGGTTTCCAGATCCGGTCGGCAACAGACCATAGATCTGAACAAACAATATCATATATGGAAAACATATAGCATTTAGCACATAAAAGCATTTTAGGCATCTTTCCTAAAACATACTAGTGCTCGTGTCAATTTAGGTGTACTGCCTAAAATATAAAAGACACACTCAACTCACAATCATCGCGTAGCATCCTAAGTCTAAGTCTAGAAATTTCCTACAAATTCCTAGTTCGCTTAAACTAATGCTCTGATACCAACTGTGACATCCCCAATTTCACGGCCAAAAAAGACCGATTTGTTTATGCTTTGTTTTTAAAATCAGAGTAATCTTTTAAAGAAAACAGTTGCGGAATTTGTTCCCAAAACAAAAATATGATAAGAATTTATCAAAGCATTCCTTTAAAGAAATGTATTTTCATTATATAACAAAATCTCGGGATGTCATGTTCAATACAGACCAAAAGCATAAACAGAACAAAATAGACCTTACAACAGTTATTCATAACTACTGATCTATAATCCAAAATCTCTCGTCAAGTCCACCAACTTATACTCTTGTGCCATTATCTGTAATGCAAAGAAAACTGAGTGGGTCAGGCTTGGGAGCCTGGTGATCATATAGGGTTTTCAACCCACAATAATATAATTATTACATTTAATCATCAAATAATCAACCTAATTACCCATCCCCATTATCTTCTTTATTTCTTAAGGTTTTACCCTAAGAACCAACTATCCTTCATTCATTCATTCCTAAGGATTTACCTAAGGAATTGGCACGAAGTCCATTGCTGCCAAAGTTTATCTATCAGGTACTAAATCCATAGCTATCAGGCGCTAACTCCATAGTCACCAAGGTTCACTTAACAAGCGCTAACTCCATAGTCGCCAAGGTTTACTCAACAAGCGCTAACTCCATAGTCGCCAAGGTTTATACAATAGGCGCTAACTCCATAGTCACCAACTATCCCATCTACCCATGTTCTACCCAACATTTTCGTAGATACAAATACTTACACAGTTTAAATAATTTAACACCTGTATTAAACATCAATTCTATGCCCATCTCAAATAGACAAACAATATATAAGCACATAGCACGTATTTCATAGCAAATACTTCGTATTTATGTGTTAGAAGAAAGTAACTACACACTCACACATATAAACAACAATATACTTAATACATTCAAACAATACTTGTATTATTATCGTGTTTATGAAAGGGACTATACACTCACTTGATCAGAAGATGATCGGACAACACTACGGCTTGTAGAAGTAGTATTCTTCAGTAGATCTGGAAGATCTTCACAAAAACCGGGATTCTCGCGGGCAGAGCTTCGGCTCGGAAACTCTTTTCTTCTCGGGATCTTCGGGCTTCGGGACTTGCTTCGAGTCTCGGGATGAAACCGGGGCTTCGGGGGGTTAAAATAGAGCTTAGAGAGAGTATCGGGAGTGGGAGAGATGAGAAGGAGCAACCAAAATCGGCTGACCCTCGATTTCTATTTATAGGGTGAATTTTCTGGGTTCACCTCGTGAGTTTCTAATATTCACCTCGTGAGCTAGGCTCACCTCGTAAGCTACATATGCTCACCTCGTGAGCTCGATACGTCATTGCGTTCGTCATGGCCACTTGCCCTGGAAGACGTCCATCATCTGTTCACCTCGTGAGCCACTAATGCTCACCTCGTGAGCTAGGCTCACCTCGTGAACTACATATGTTCACCTCGTGAGCTCTCACACAGCCTTGGGGTTCACGCCCCGAACTTCAGAAATTCATAACTTTCGCATACGAGCTCCGTTTTCGACGTTCTTTATATCCACGCGTAGGTGAGATTATTCTCTACAACTCTCGTTTAGACTTCGTTGGCTAATTTTGAATTTATTTTTAATATATTATAAATATATTATTTTTAGTAGGCCGATACAGGAAAACTCCGTTATAAATTCATAACTTCTTCATCTAACGTCCGTTTTCGTCTATCTTTTTACCGTTGCACTACCATTGACGAGATCTTCGATTCTTGTTTAGATTGTTTCGGCTAAAAACCGATCGATCTCAAATCGAGTATTCGGGCTGCATACTACTAAGTCGAAACTTCGGAAAATCATAACTTCCTCATACGAAGTCAGATTTGGGCGTTCTTTTTATGCACGCTCTCAGTTTAACTAATTCTACGAATTTCGTTTAGATCGCTAAGGCTAAATATCGCTCTATCGTAAATTCATATTTTACGTCACTCAGCGTCGTGCCGGTTCTGTCGCGAAACTTTGATAGATCATAACTTCTTCGTTATAACTCGGATTTCGGCGTTCTTTATATGTATGGAATCCTTGTAACATATACTACAACTTAGTTAAGATTAATATTTCTAGATAATCTTCCATCAAAAGTCATTTTTGATGCTTATCGTCTCTAAATTGACTAGCCCTGATCTGCGGGCGTTACAAAGACCACGTTCTCACTAGATCTGTAGAACAAATATTCAAAGGACTTCTGTGGGTAGCTAATAAAAATACATCTCTATCTTCGAGGCTCAAGCTTGTCATGAGTCTCTCGTCTAATGAAAACTTCACAACCCCAAACCTTGATATGTGCTAACGAGGGAACTTTCCCTTTCCACATTTCGTGAATTATTTTGGACACCTTCTTAGTTGGGACAAGATTAAGAATATGGGTGGCAGTCTCTAAGGCATACCCCCATAATGAAATTGGAAGAGAAGCTCGACTCATCATGGAACGAACCATGTCTAACAAGGGTCAATTGCGCTTCTCAACCACACCATTAAGTTGTGGTGTCCTAGGAGGGGTCAATTGTGAAACTATTCCACATTCCTTGAGGTAGTAATGGAACTCGATACTAAGATACTCTCCACCTCTATCTGATCAGAGCATCTTTATCTTCCATCCCAATTGATTATCGACTTCATGTTTAAACTCTTTGAACTTTTCAAAAGTTTCTGATTTATGGTTGATTAAGTAAATATAACCATATCTACTATAATCATTTATAAATGTCACATAAAATCGATTTGCATCCCTTGTGGTGGATCTGAAGGGTCCACAAACATCTGTGTGTATGAGGTCTAACAAACCTTAACCTCTTTCATAATATCTAGTGAAAGGTAACTTTGGGATCACCACTGCTTCTTGCGTGTTAGCAGACTCTGGGGGAACCAGGTTGGGGTTCCAGTCAGGACATGAGTCCAGTTTGGGGATATTAGACCATGTGTGTGCTCGACTTTGGATGTGTACGAATTGGTAATCAGCGGTAAGACCATGGTCAGCGGTTGAGTTAGCATGGTAAGTGTTGTAAGACTGCAGGATAGTCGTAGCATTCACCAACAGCCAGATAGCATGGAAAGTGTAGTACGACTGCGGGGCAGCCGTAGCATTCTTCATGCGGTCAGATAGTGTGGGAGAGTGTTGTTAGACTGCGGAATGAGCCGTAGCATTCACAGATTCATTCAAATTAGTTAGGCCAGGGTGCGTCAGTTCGTAGGATCGTGGAATGGCCACAATATGATTGGAATCAGGAAAAGATAGGTCGATGGGGTTCGAGGTGGGGTCGGGCCTATGTAGCCCTAGATAGGTGGGACCTGTGGGCAAGGCCGCTCTGTGATATGGTTTGTGTGGGACCCGTGGGCGAGGCCCATGTTCTTATAGCAATGTAGGTGGGACCTGACAGAGACCGTTGGGTCAAGGTATGTGATTGGGGATTCCAGGATTTATGGAGCCAAGAGTGGCAATGTGGATATGGTAGTTTCGATAGCCGAAGTTTTATTTGGAAGTCGCGGGGAGCGACTGGGAGGGTGTTCTTTGGCTCAACAACCGGGTGGGAATCTGGTATTCCAGATAGTTGGCAGATAAGTTAGGACCAGGGAGGTCTCGGTTCATTCGGACAGTAGATAAGAGACAACAGGATGTTCGGGCAGAAGTGGTGATGTGAGGATTCTTGTGTGTGGAGTAGCTTGCTAATCGAAAGTGATAAGTCACTTTCAGTTGGATTAAATAATCTCAAAGTAATTGATTTGACCCTGTTACGCAGCTCTCGTCTGAGTCTAACCGTTGTAGGGATGAATCTTCTACTCGAAGGATTATCTGAACCTTCTGTCAAGTATAATTGTTCAGCAGATGGTTATGGTTAGTGGCATTGCTCTCGTAGATTGCATCAAGGTAATCATGGTTTTAAGCATTATAGTTGGCCAGTTATTCGATGAGGCTTGGGCATGGTAACATTTCAGCATAGGCGGTCTATCGGGGAGACATACCATTACATAATCCAGATCCTGGAAGGGCAGAAGTGGTTTTGCGGAAGTTTGAGGTTTGATTTCTTCGGGATGGGAGTTCGGTTTGAGTTTCGGTGGTTTTGAGAAGGTTGCCTTACGCGCAGAATCATCAGTAGCGTTCCTCAGATCATTTGTTTGGATATGGGTGTTAGTAAGGAGTGATTTCAAGGACTAAATCTAATTTAAGTGGGGGAGAGTTGTAACGCCCTCTTCCGAATCGCTTTCCTAATTCGGGACTGTGGCCTGAAGATAGGTTATCATAAGGCTTAGGGCCTTTGGAAAAAGAGAGATCTAGACCCATTTAGGTACGGATAATGTATTGATGTGATCAGGGAGTTTGAGTTGTGCCTTGGAGCCAAGGGGTATATCGGTAAAGTGGCAGTTCGAGCTCTTTATGAATTTTTGATTTTTGTTCGGAATGTTTTGAGGTGAGGATAAGTTGATGGATGTGTAGAGCTTCTCGCCACCTCTCCGTGGATATAAATAACGTCAAAAACGGAGTTGAAACGAAGAAGTTATGGGCGTTTGAAGTTGGAGTAGTTCGGGTGGGTGATCGTTGACTTGTTGACCAAGCTCATTTAAGGTTCACGACGTGAGCATGAAGTGCTCACGACGTGAGGAGCGCCTGATGCACTAAAACCCCTATTTTCGGTTAATTAAAGGTATGAGATGATTAGGGTTGCTTCTCCTCAGCCTCTTTCACTCCCAAGACCTCTGGAAACCCTAATCTCAGCCCCCATTGATGTTCTTGGTCATTCTTGGAGTTATTGAAGAGATTTTGAGGCTTTGAAGCCCTTTGAGGAAGAAGAAGATCATTGGTGGTGCGTTTGTTAGCATCTTGGCTTCATCATCAGCTAGTTGTGGAGCTTTTGGACCTTTGTATGTCCTCAAGCTCATGCCTTTCCTTTCCTTGCTTACTAGATCTAAGTTTCCATGCATTTCATGGCTTGTAATGTTGGTTAGCATGCATGGGATCCATAAAGTTGGCAACTTTATGGATCATGGTGGTATCTTAATTCCTATATGTTCCAGATATGGACTGTGGTCATGGTTTTGGACTCCAAGTTTGAGTCTTGGCCCTGTTCCCTTCATTTTGATCTAAGTTGGTGTTTAAGTCATGTATTGGACATATGTGGCTGGAAAGCTTCGATTTTTATGGTCCTTGGGGTCAAGGAAGACCCTCTAGACTGTCCCATGTTAAGGCTAAATGGATTAGGAGCTTAGTGCTCATTTTTGGTCAGATCCGGACTCAAACGTGAGGAGTGAAGCCTCACGACGTGAGAGCATGTTCGAGGAAGTTTTTGGGCCAAATTCACGACCTCACGACATGAGCGTAAGGTACTCATGACGTGAGCATCACCTGTGCAAGTTTTGGGCTCTTTGATTGTGGGCTAGCTTGGTATTGGACTTATCCTTTGGTTTGGGCTCATAATGCACTAAGGATTTTAGAGTAATGGACTTATGGTTGGGCATGACTTACTGGGCTTGCCTTAATGGGCCTTGGATGATGAATTGGGCCTTAGTGGGCCCAATGTAGTTAGGCCTTGATTGGGTTAATGGGCTTGGACCTTTGGGCCATCGGAAAATCATTGGTTCATAAAAGTAAATAGGCTTTAGGGAAAGGCCCATGTAAGGGTTTGGGCCAAATTTGGTAAATTGGGCCATTGATGGGTTTTTATGGATTTTATAGCTTTGGGCCTTAGTTATGAATCTTGTTGGGCCAGGGGTAAAATGGTCAATTTACCCCCAAGTATGGATTATGGATCATGGTTTGGGACCCAATTGCTAATTGGGTGATATTTTGGTATTGATTCCTCGAGGAATTGTCAGGGCAGCAACTAAGGACTTCGTGCAGTGAGCTTCAGCATTCGAGGTGAGTTTCCTCCTGTTTGAACGGGTCGAAGGCACCAATGCCGACCCGTA
Organism: Lactuca virosa; assembly: GCF_052849685.1. Classification (NCBI taxonomy): domain Eukaryota; kingdom Viridiplantae; phylum Streptophyta; class Magnoliopsida; order Asterales; family Asteraceae; genus Lactuca; species Lactuca virosa. Next base: position 28,921,793 of record NC_136427.1, read on the forward strand.
TTTATAACTAAATGTATTTCGAACTAAGGTCTAATGTCGGGCGGTGCCCAATGTATGTTTATATGATTTCCGGATTATGGTTCGATGTCGGGCGGGGCCTGAGGAATGTTTATATGTATGCTTGATTTCTTCGTGATTCTTGCATGTGTTTGTAGTTATATGCTTTCCGGATTACAGTCTGATGCCGGGAGGTGCCCGATGAATGTTTATACGTTTTCCAAACTAAGGTCCGATGTCGGGCGGTGCTTGAGGAATGTTTATATGTTTGATTATACTTGTTGTCTATGTGATACTTGTATGTGCCTGGTAGGGAGGTGAGTGTGGGCGGGGTCCCGTATCTCATCACTAGCTGAGTGTGGACGGGGTTCCATATCTCATCATTAGCAGAGTAGGGGCGGGGCCCATGATAAGCGAGGCCTTAGGACTGGACCATGTAGTACTGTGTATGATTCTTTATGTACTAGCATGATTATATGATATTGTTTGTATGTGTATAGCGGGTGGGGCCCAGTGACAGGCAGGTCCAGGGAGAAACAAATTTGTATATTGAGCGAGGCTCGATGCCATGCGGGGCCTGATGTCGGACATTTTCCGATGTTGGGTGGGGCCCGATAAAGGGGCGGGGGCCCACTTTATGTGATTATGTGTATGATATGTGGTAGTTTGGGGAGACTCACTAAGCTTCGTGCTTACGCTTTTCATTTTTGGTTTCAGGTACTTTCAGTTTCAAAGATTAGAGCTCAGGATGACTGCATTGCACACACCATGATGTTTAGCCTAGGATGTTTACTCTAATGTTTTGATTTGGAAACTCTGATAATAATGTTTTGAAATACTTTGACTCGTGTTTTGATGGAATGGTTTGATAAATATGGTTTTATTAATAATTAAAAATGAAATTTTTGGTTATGATTTTTGGGATGTTTCAGAGATGGCTGGATTGGGAGGCACTGTGCGTCTTGAAGATAAACCCACTACCCTCGTGCTTCGGGAATCGAGGAATACACTTCTTGATCGTCTGTATCGAAAGCGCCTTACTGGTTCTTCCAAGTCTTCCAAGGGGCCAGTGACTAGGTCACTTGCTCATCCAAAGACCGATCTTGCGCTGGAATCTGAATCAATTATTGATTCTCAGGTGAATCTCGATGCCGGTGACTTTGCTATGACCTCTTCTACCCTTTTGGAAAAGAAAAAGACCAAACTTGAACGTCCTCATGGTAAGTGTAGCACCCTATTTTCTCTTTACAATATAAGCGACCAGTTACGTAAATAGACGTTTTTGATAGAAGACTATTTAGGATAAATAGTCTTGATGAAAGCCACAGCAATTGTAAAAACGAGAGGGTGCATATAAAAAACGCCTAAATCTGACTTCATAGGAAGAAGTTATGATTATTAGAAGTTTCAGTGTAACAATGTACGACACAGAAACCGAATTTTAGATTGGTCGAGTGTTAGACAAAACAATCTAAACGAGATTTGAAGATCTCTTGATTAGGAGTCTGTCGATATAAAAACAGTCGATAACGGATGTCTTATGAAAGAGTTATGATTTTCATACAGGCATTAACAGTCTAAGCACGTTAAAAATATAACTTTTAAAAATAAAGTGAGATTTAGGCAACAAAGCTTAAATGAAAGTTATAGATCTCGTCGATACCGACGTGTGGATATAAAGAACGTAAAAAACGGAGCTCGTATGAAGAATATATGAATTTTTGAAAAATCAGAAGACTCGGTGCGCCTCCGCATGTGTCGACAAGTTGTGCGGCGCGCACTGACACTCCGCCAAATCCTGGCGCATGTTAGTGTCTGAAAGGAGCCACATTAACGCCCCCGACAGAGTGTGTGACACGCACCCAAGCATGCGCGTGACGTGCACCTCTTTCCAACCTATAAATACCTCTCAAATTTGCACCATTTCCTCACATTCAACCCTTTCTTCTCTTTGAATCCTCTGAAATTTGGAGCTCAGAGTTTCTCTAATTGTTAGGGTATATTAGTAAGACTATGATGTATCTAAGAGCCCGACAACTAGAAGCTCTCGGGCGATAGTTCTACCCTTGTAAATCCCGGTTCAACAAAATACAAGCCACAATGGTTTTCACACCAGGTTCAACTAAGTATAGGTCACTATGTTTCTTACACCATGCATCGACCAAATACAAGCCACCATGGTTCGGCTATGTATAGGTCACCATGGTTCTTACACCAAGGTTCGACCAAATACAAGCCACCATGGTTCGGCTAAGTATAGGTCACCATGGTTCGGCCAAATACAAGACGCCATGGTTTTCACACCATGGTTTGGCTAAGTACAGGTCATCATGGTTCTTACACCATGGTTCGACAAAATACAAGCCGACGTGGTTTTCACACCATGGTTCGGTTAAGTATAGGTCACCATGGTTTTTTTTATGTACGTGTATAAATTAGAGTTTGTCTATATTTTGATCTTTTTTTAAATACATTTTTTGCTTATTTTTATGCAGACCTTTTACGTATGAGTCGGGTCATATATAATACAATTCTGATTATTTGAACTTACGTTCGTTAATTACAAAAAACCTTACTTTTTTTATATACGTACCCCTGTAGTATATATATATATATATATATATATATATATATATATATATATATATATATATATATATATATATATATATATAGTCTGATTTTCCTTAATAATTTTCTAAACTTTTGTGTTTACTCCATCTATCGACAATTTAGTTTATGACATCGATCTTGTATATTTATTTAACAACAAATACAACAATACGTAACTTTTATTAATACAATCGTGAGAATTCAATTTATAAAACGAATTAACCCGCCGCCACACAAAAAAGAAAAAACACTAGCTAGAATAAAAAGAAAAATGACATATTGTAACCATCATAGTAATTTAAAAACCCACACAAAGTGGCATATGTAATGTTTAATTGACCAAGTTTGGAAAAACTATTTCAATGTATAAAATGCGTAATATTTTTTAATATGTATAATATTCATAAAACATATGTAATGTTTATTTTTTTCAATTTACTATAATAGTTATTTTAATAATATAGTAATTAATTATAGACGAATACCTTTTTTTAATACATCTGTAATACTATAATTTATAAATTCGTTGTAATAAACATATACGGATAAAGTTTAGAACAACTTAATAAATATAAAAGTTATTTATGTAATATTATAGATACTAGATTATGACCCGCGTTAAACGCAGGGAACATAAATTAAATACATATCACATTAATAAGTGACATTGTCTTAGGTGAAATTTTAATAAAAAAATGTAGTTAGATTCATTTTTGGAGTTTTTGAACCAAATTTATTAAATAAAAATATTTAATATTTATATTAGAGCAACTTGGTTTTTCAATACAATAATTTTTAATATAAATGATTCACGTGATCTTTGTTTTATCAAAATATATTGTTGTAATTTATAATATATATATATATATATATATATATATATATAATGGACAGCAATATAAATTATTTTTTATGTTCATATAGATAGCAGAATTTAACATCCAAAATGACCTTATTGGCACTGTATACAATCATATTCACAATTATAAATGAGTAAAATATTAAAGAATAAAATTATAGCAGTAAAAGGGGGCAGCAGTGGCAGTGGTAGGGGTATTTCAGGTAAAGAGAACGCAAACATAGATGTTGTTATGCCCTTATTCATCATGCAAATAGTATTCAATGTAGATGATTATTTTTTTTATGTGGTGAATAGAAATATACCAGCTTCATTCATTGATATAAACCATTGTATTTGATTCATGATTACATTTGATAACCCTCACATATTAATAACATCGATTACACAAGTTTCAGGAATGTTGCAAACAGAGGATATAACGTTGATTATACATAGACTCACAAACAAACATAGGTCAACACACTAAAAAAATCGATAGAAAGGATATAATTTTGTTTCTGTAACTAAATGAATGAAACTAATATGCGTAAAATAGATTGATTAATTTTTTTAATGATCTCTCAATAGGAATACAGTAATAAGATTTAATAAGAATAGAGTAAATGCAAGAAATTGGAGAAGAAGAAGGCGAACAGAGTAAAGAAAGAATCTGGAAAAAAAATTGGAGAAGAAGATCGCTGAAGAAGAACACTTTAAATCGTAAGACTCAATCCAAACTCGTAAGAATAACAACTTCAATGTAATCGTATATATAACGTGTTTTTGAATAAGGAAATTATTATCTTTCAAAAAAATTGGGATTCTAAGATATCATCTTGTAGATTTTCGGCTATTCATCTGAAAAAAAAAAAGATATTGGTTATATTGATTCAAAATTTCAAATTAATTGACTTGCTTATTTAATGAGTTTTAAAATTTAAACCATTATCTCAAATTGATTAATTTTACATGGGATATACTGAGAGATAAATTATGAATAATATTGACTTTAATTTTGACTCTCAAATATTTTGTTGATTTAATGGGATTAGATTAGATTTTATAGGTTAATAACCAATTATTGATATGTTTATTTAATGAGTTTTTTTTATTTTTTTTATTTTTTTTTTATTTTTTTAAGTTAAACGGGTTTCAATTTTGAAGCCAAAAGCTATAAATAAGGGAGTTAAATTGGGATCAATATTAATTAGGGTCAATGATGACATAGATCGTCAAAAGATGTCTTGAAGGAGATGCATGCTTCAGTTTGTAGAGATTTGTGTGAAGCCAAAGCAATGGTGTGATAATTGGAGATGCATGGAAGAGGCGATACACAAATTCTAAGAATACATGAGCAAAAAGGAACCACCTTGTGGTGTTGCATTCTGTTATGAACACACAAAACATCAATTGAAACACAACCATTGACATGAGGATGAAGAGGATTAGGGAATTAGGGTTTAAGAGAGAAAAATAGAGGAGAAAGATGAGGCAACTATTAATATTTTTGGCCAGAATTATGGAGAAATTGATATCTCTTATATAAATAAAATGATATGTTTTAATTGATTACATAATTGTTAAATTTAAAGATTCTATAATTTATGTAATTGTGTTAGAATTGTGAAATATATTTTAGAAAGTAGCGATAGATTCTATAATTAAATGCATTTGTGTTCGAAATGTGATTGCTGAATTTAAAGATTTTATAAGTTAAAGATTCTATAATTAAATGTTCGAATTCTATTTGGAGAAGATGATGCCAACAATTTGATCTAAGGGTAGAAAACATATGATTGAAATACAATCAATGGTCAGGATTCCTTCATTGGTGAATTAAAGGTTCTCTTTTAATAATATTTAGAGATTATTTTTTTCGCATCAGACCAAACTCGATGTTTTTTTAGCATTATTATCATCCTATATTATACATTCTTGATAGTTTTGAAAAGTTCGTTGCAATTTCTCATTTCTTTTTGAAAGTTCGTTGTTATTTCTTGTTGCTTTTTCGTTGCAATTTCTCATTTCTTTTTGAAAGTTCGTTGCTATTTCTTTTTGCTTTTAGAAATAAGTTTTAGACAATTTTCTTTGTATTAGACCAAATTTGAAGGTTAGTTTCGCATTATTACCATCGTATATGTTCCATTTCATTTTTATTATTTGAATATAGTTTTTGTAGTTCAAAACCGATACGAATACAAAAATATTGACTATATATTAACCGACTCTCTATAATGTATAATTAAAAAGCAAGAAAGTGTAATCATAATTTGTGACAACCCGAAACTTCTATCTTGTACACTTATTCAATTCAATCAAAATTAAACATGTTTTGTCGACTTCTTACACTGTTTGAGGGTTCGTTTAAGTGATTCTAAGCTTGAGTGTGACCAAGGTAGAGTTTAGGAATGAGTCAGCGAGTCGTATACTGTCAAAACAAGGCCATGCACACCCTTAGAGAGAGTGTACGGCCGTACACATGGGTGTGCGGCCGCACACACACCTCCTGGACGCACACACACCTACTGGCAGTACACTCCCTTCTAGGCAGCACACCCACCCTATATAAAGGGTAGACTCCTTTCCTTTCATTCCTTTAACACCTTGGCAACACACTCAAGACTCTTCAACCGCAAACCCTCCCAAGGCTTCAAAGACGTGAGTAATCCATCCCTTAGCTTGTTGTACTAGAAGAACCGCTTCATTTAAGCCCTGATTCATCAAAGTTCATCGTGTTCTTCATCATATGAAGGAGTACGGCCGCACACCTTCATAAGGGTGGCCGTACACTCCTAAAAGGCCCTCCAAAGTGAGAGTTGTACTTCCATATTCGAGTTGGACATGAACCTAGCCTTGCTACTCCCTAGATTTGGCATTTTGGACATCATCTTGTGGGGTGTACGACCGCACACACCTGTGTACGGCCGCACACACCCTTGTGCGACCACACACTCCCGTGTGCGACAGCACACTCCTGTGTGCGGCAACACACTCAAGTGTGCGACCACACACCCAAGTGTGCGACCACACACCCAAGTGTGTGACCACACACCCAAGTGTGTGACCACAAACCCCTGTGTGCGACCACACACACACTCTAGGACCACAAACCCATTTTTAGGACCCTAAACTTGTACTACAACCAAGTATGGACCTAGAACACTTCATGAATTGCAAGTATGGACCTTGAAACACCCCAAAGACACCTCCCAACATGAGTGTACGGCCGCACACCCCTTGGGCCGCACACCCATGGCCGTACACACCTTTAAGGTGGTCATACACCTCCCTCATGCAATCCTTTAAGGTCATAACACTTAGTGCAAGTAGTTCCAAGTCCCTAGAGTGGTTCTCCATCACATCTAGTGGTGAAATACCTTCATTTGACTCCTTTATGTGTCATTACGAGTTAATTAGGCTCAAATTGTGTTCAAGGCTTCACTTGAACATCCAGCTTTCCGTATCGATCCTTCAATCAAACCACTTACCCGAGGTGAGTTCATACCCCTACGTTTTTCCGAGTTTTCATGTTTTCAGTGGGGGGATACAAGCAAAAGTACAAGGAAACTTATACTCAAAATATATTATTTTGTTTAAGATAATTATACTTTCAGCATGCTTTTAACACGGAAAACAGTTTTACCAAACGATTAAGAAATCAACTCGTAGAAACAGTTTTCAAAACTAGAACAATGAAATTGTGAATCATGTAGTAAAATGTATTATTTTATAAAGGATTCATGCAAATCATAAACAGGATTTTCAGTATTATTACTTGTAAATTTGTTAGTCTAAGTTGGAGACACGTCCTTGGTAACACTCCCACAGAATCAGAGTGTAGGACTAGCACTTATGACCAGAATCTCTTGTAGGGAGAGCGTGACTGTTGTGTATAAATCTATGCGAGACTGACTACCCCGCACCTCGCTGCTAGCTACAGTGGGACCGGCAGGTCTACGGGTGACAAAGTCATAAAGGATATTGGCCCCAGTACATGCCATATCCAGTTAATGTATGGTCATGACCCTCGCAACGTAGATAACAAAGATTTACTTTTGTAATAATGAATCAAGTGAACTAACCTCAAAGTAATAACCGATAGATTACTGGAGGGTATTATTAATAATATCTTCAGGACTTAGTTCATAACGGTTTTCTTTTATTTAGTTTTTAAGGCTAATATACCTCTCTGGGTGTAACCAGGGTTTCTAAAAGAAAACTGCTTTTATCAACACGAGTATGGTAGATACTTGCATACCTCAGTTTAAAACGGAAAATCAACCATCAACCTTTAGGGAAAATATAGGATTTTCCCGGGATAAACCGGCTATTCAAAACTAATTGTTCATCATGTAACCAATGGATATTCATATTCATTCCACGACTCCTTGGATTGTACATACTTTGTACGAATCTGGAAGTCATGGAAGGAATCGGTTTTCAAACACGCTTTTCATAAGAAAATATAGGATTTTCTTGAGGAACACTTTTCAAAAGGATTCCAAGAACACTTTTGCACCAAAACTAAATGCTTATGAACTCACCAGCTTTATGCTGATATTCTTTCAAACTGCTTGTATTCTCAGGGAATCAGTAGACAGGTACTTCTTGGATTTAGAGGAGCCGGAGCAATAAGAGTCATGTTTTCTATATTTTACATACTTTTGATGTATTTAAAACAAGTTTCAAACTGATGTAAACACTTTTCATATTTGTATTCAATGTTTGGTTATGTTTACTACGCTTGCTATACAATTGTTGTGATACTACGCATGACGTCAACCACCCCCGAACATTTCCGCCGTTCCGGTTTGGGGGTGTGACAGATTGGTATCAGAGCCCTTGTTTATAGCGAACTAAGTATACCGAACCTTACATGGTATACAACTATGAACAATAAGGGGCCTAAGTGCTCTAAACTAAAAGTATATTTTCAAAATATAAAGTATTTAGTAACCAGTATACTAGTATGCATACATAACAGAACCAGAGTCATAGATAGAACGAAACAAAAGTATTTGGATGTTGGGACACTGCAGTCAAACCTGGGCAGTTATGTAACCATGTCTAGGGTCAATATAGCCTGATCAACTATATTCATTCGAGACATGACCAACATGTGCTTGGGAGTGACTGTGGTGTTACAACAAGCCTAAAACTTACCAAGAACAAAAACATCCAACATAAAATACTATAGGAGTATTTTAGCTAGAGCCAAATTCAGTATACAGATTCATTCCAAGTGTTGATACCACTTTCTTCTTAAGTGATAACTTACTTGCGTTAGTAACCTTTCTGTGCTTATCGCTCGGTAGAATACTTTTACTATCAGGATGAGATATATCTTGTTTCATATATCTCGAGGACTTACCATCCTCTTCTTCCTGATTTTTTCTAGAACAAGATGCCTCCCCGACCCAGACCCGTCAGAAGAAATGACGATACTCCACCACCACCACCCCCTCAGTTCGACCCCATCATGTTCCAGGCAGCAGTTAAAGCCGCCGTGACTGCAGCAATGGCACAAGTGAACTCTGGTGGGGCTGGAGGTGGAACCGACCCCCAACGGCAAGACGGAAGTCAGGGACATCAAAAGGAGTGTTCCTACAAGGACTTCATGACCGCAAAACCCAAGCCCTTCGACGGGAATGGAGGTGTTATCGCTCCAACTCGATGGTTCGAGAAGATCGAATCCATCTTCGAAATTTGCGCCTATTCCGAAGCCAACAAGGTGAAGTTCGCCGCCTGCACCTTCACCGACAAAGCCTTGACCTGGTGGAATGGTCGAGTCAAAACCCTAACCCTGCCAGTGGCTAATGCCATGGGTTAGGAAAGACTGAAGGAACTCATGCTTGCGGAATACTACCCGAGAGGCGAAGTGCAAAAGTTGGAGCACGAACTCTGGAATTCGAAGATGAAGGGTTCCGACATCGCTGCCTACACCACTAGATTCTGTGATCTGGCTCTCCTCTGTCCCGGAATGGTCACCCCGGAAAGAAAGAAAATTGAGAAGTACATTTGGGGACTGACACAACCAACCAAAGGAAATGTCTTGGCCGCTAGGCCGACTACATTTGATAGCGCCAAGCGTCTGGCGCAGACTCTGATCGATCATGGAGTCGATCTTGACGAGGTGACAGCTGCTCCTGCACTACAGAAGGAGAGTAGTGGGAAGAAGAAATTTTGGAAGAAGCGCAAGGGCCAGTCCTCTTAGGAGCCCTCCAAGAAACAACAAATAGTGGCAGTCCACGCTGCTACTACTCCTGGTACTACTCCTCCTGCAGTCCCCGTTACTCCAACGAACCCCAGTCGCTATGCTGGAAAACTACCTCTGTGCAACAAGTGCAACTACCATCATCAGGGACAGTGCCGGGAAATGTCGTGCACCAGCTGTGGCAAGAAGGGACACACAACTCGATTCTGCAAAGGACCAGTCCAACCAATCAATCAGGCTCCTGAGGCGGGTGCTAGTCAAGCCTGTTATGGATGTGGAGAGGTTGGGCACTTCAAGAGAGATTGTCCCAAGGCAACAACAGGTGGCAATACAGGAAGGGTGCTGGCGATGGGCCAGGAGGAAGCAGTCGCTGATCCTACCGCTGTTACAGGTACGTTCCTCCTTGACAACTCTTATGCATGCATTCTTTTCGATTCTGGTGCGGAGAGAAGTTTTGTTAGTCATGCATTCAAACATCTAATCAAGTGTAAATCCCAACCTCTAACCGAAACATTCACCGTCGAGATGGCTAACGGAAAGAAGGAGAGCACTAACGATATATTCATAGGCTGTACTCTTACCCTAGACGGTCATTCCTTTCCCATCGACCTTATGCATGTATCCATTAAGAGTTTTGATGTTATTATCGGCATGGATTGGTTAGCCCCAATTGTGCTGATATCCTTTACTACGAGAAGGCTATTCGTCTCAATCTTCCCTCTGGCGAAGCCCTCACTATTTTCTGTGATAAACTCAGTTCGAGCCTTCGTATCATTTCATGCATTAAGGCCCAGAAGTATTTGCGGAAGGAGTGCCATGCATTCCTAGCTCATGTTGTCGATGAGACGCAAAAAGTTAAAGACCTCGAGAGCATCCCCGAAGTCTGTAACTTTCCTGACATCTTCCCTGAAGATCTTCCAGGAATTCCTCCCAAGCGTCAAGTCGAGTTTCGCATCGACTTAATCCCCGGAGCTACTCCTGTAGCTAAATCTCCTTATCGTTTAGCGCCAGCGGAAATGCAAGAATTATCTAGCCAGCTCAATGAGTTGATCAGCAAAGGATTCATAAGACCGAGTTCCACACCCTGGGGAACCCCGATTTTATTCGTAAAGAAGAAAGATGGATCCTTCCGGATGTGCATCGACTACCGAGAGCTGAACAAGCTTACCATCAAGAACCGTTATCCCCTACCCAGAATTGATGACCTCTTCGATCAACTTCAGGGAGCCAGTTACTTCTCGAAGATAGATCTAAGATCAGGGTATCATCAGTTGCGGGTTCACGAGGATGATGTGCCCAAGACAACATTCCGAACTCGCTATGGACACTATGATTTTGTAGTAATGCCCTTTGGTCTAACCAACACACCGGCAATATTCATGGACCTGATGAATCGGGTGTGCCGCCCTTTCCTAGACAAGCTCGTGATCGTGTTCATTGATGAAATACTTGTCTATTCGTGGAGCGAGGATGATCATAAACAGCAGTTGAGGCTAGTGCTAGAAACACTAAGGGCGGAGAAACTATATGCAAAATTCTCAAAGTGTGAGTTTTGGATCAGGAAGGTAACTTTCCTTGGTCACGTGGTTAGCGAGGAAGGCATACACGTGGACCCTTCCAAGATCAAAGCGATTGAGAACTGGTCAGCACCAAAGACACCCACAGAAATCCGCCAATTCTTGGGTCTCGCTGGCTATTATCGCAGATTTATCCAAAACTTCTCCAAAATTGTTAAGCCTTTAACCACCCTGACACAGAAAGGTGTAACCTTTAGTTGGGGAGAAAAGCAAGACACTGCGTTTGAAACATTGAAGCAGGCCCTATGCAGCGCACCTATCTTGTCCCTGCCCGAAGGAACGGAAGACTTCGTTGTCTACTGTGATGCATCCAGTCAGGGCCTAGGCTGTGTGCTCATGCAGCGGGGAAAGGTTATCGCCTATGCCTCGAGGCAGTTGAAAACACACGAAGTCAATTACACAACTCACGATCTAGAGTTGGGAGCAGTGGTCTTCGCGTTAAAGATCTGGAGACACTATCTTTACGGATCCAAGTGCACTATCTTCACCGATCATAAGAGCTTGCAACATATCTTTGATCAGAAGGAGTTAAACATGAGACATTGGCGATGGGTAGAGCTACTCAGTGACTACGAGTGCAAAATACGCTTCCATCCCGGCAAGGCCAATGTGGTAGCAGATGCCCTCAGCCGAAATGAGTATTCAGGACGTGAGGTGAAGGCATTAACAATGACTATCCATTCCTATTTGTACACGCAAATCAGAGAGGCTCAGCTGGAAGCCTTAAAACCAGAGAACATCTCGGATGAAGCCTTGCGGGGAATGGATAAGAATTTAGAGGTCAAGGGAGACGGAGTTTATTATTTCATGGACCGTATCTGGACCCCGAAGTATGGTGGTTACAGAGAAGTTGTCATGAACGAAGCTCACAAGACTAGATACTCCGTCCACCCAGTTTCAGATAAAATGTATCTGGATCTCAAACACCTCTACTGGTGGCCGAACATGAAAGCAGAAATTGCTACTTTCGTGGGCAAGTGCCTGACTTGTGCCAAGGTAAAAGTAGAATATCAAAAGCCCTCAGGTTTGCTTCAGCAGCCAGAAATACCTGAGTGGAAGTGGGAAATGATCACCATGGATTTTATCACCAAATTACCCCGATCTCCGAGTGGGCACGACGCCATGTGGGTAATTGTCGATCGGTTGACTAAATTCGCCCATTTCCTGCCAATCAAAGAAAACTTCAAGATGGAGAGACTCACACGAATATACCTTCGAGACGTAGTTCGCCTTCATGGTGTACCTGTGTCCATTATTTCCGATAGAGATAGCAGGTTTACATCGAGGTTTTGGCAATCACTACAGAAGGCTCTTGGAACTAAGTTGGATATGAGCACGACATATCATCCTCAGATAGATGGACAGAGTGAGAGAACAATTCAGACATTGGAAGATATGTTGAGATCCTACGTCATCGACTTCGGCACGTCATGGGACACTCATCTTCCCTTGGTCGAGTTTTCCTACAACAACAGCTACCATACCAGCATCAAGGCTGCGCCGTTTGAAGCCCTCTATGGCCGCAAGTGCAGATCCCCTCTGTGCAGGGCTGAAGTGGGTGACACGCAGCTAGTCAAGGGTCGAGTCCCTGACAGCACTCTCACTGGTCCTGAAATCATCCGAGAGACGACTGAAAAGATTGTACAAATCCGAGAACGACTGAAAGCCTCACGAGATAAACAAAAGAGCTACGCCGACAAAAGAGGAAAACCCTTGGAATTCCAAGTTGGTGACCGCGTCCTTTTGAAGGTCTCACCATGGAAAGGCATGATACGTTTCGGAAAACATGGAAAGCTAAACCCAAGGTACATTGGGCCATTCGAGATCCTTGATAGGATCGGTCCCGTAGCATACAAACTCCAGTTACCCCGAGAACTCAGCAACGTCCATCCTATCTTCCACGTGTCGAACCTAAAGAAGTGTCTGTCCGACGAGACACTTGTGATTCCTCTCGACGAGATCGAACTAGACGAAAGTCTACGTTTCGTGGAAGAACCTGTCGAAATCATGGACCGAGAGGTCAAACGCATAAAGCAGGGCCGCATCCCGATAGTGAAGGTTCGCTGGAGTGCCAAGCGGGGACCTGAATTCACTTGGGAGCGCGAGGATTCAATGAATCAGAAGTACCCTCATCTCTTTCCAAGTTTATGATTGTACTCTATTCTTGAATTTCGGGACGAAATTCCCTCTAACGGGGGGATGATGTGACAACCCGAAACATCTATCTTGTACACTTAGTCAATTCAATCAAAATTAAACATGTTTTGTCGACTTCTTACACTATTTGAGGGTTCGTTTAAGTGATTCTAAGCTTGAGTATGACCAAGGTTGAGTTTAGGAATGAGTCAGCGAGTCGTATACTGTCAAAACAAGGCCATGCACACCCTTAGAGGGAGTGTATGGCCGTACACATGGGTGTGCGGCCGCACACACACCTCCTGGCCGCACACACACCTCCTGGCAGCACACTCCCTTCTAGGTAGCACACCCACCCTATATAAAGGGTAGACTCATTTCCTTTCATTCCTTTAACACCTTGGCAACACACTCAAGACTCTTCAACCGCAAACCCTCCCAAGGCTTCAAAGACGTGAGTAATCCATCCCTTAGCTTGTTGTACTAGAAGAACCGCTTCATTTAAGCCTTTATTCATCGAAGTTCATCGTGTTCTTCATCATATGAAGGAGTACGGCCACACACCTTCATAAGGGTGGCCGTACACTCCTAAAAGGGCCTCCAAAGTGAGAGTTGGACTTCCATATTCGAGTTGGACATGAACCTAGCCTTGCTACTCCCTAGATTTGGCATTTTGGACATCATCTTATGGGGTGTACGACCGCACACACCTGTGTACGGCCGCACACACCCTTGTGCGACCACACACTCCCGTGTGCGGCAGCACACTCCTGTGTGCGGCATCACACTCAAGTGTGCGACCACACACCCCTGTGTGCGACCACACATACACTCTAGGACCACAAACCCATTTTTAGGACCCTAAACTTGTACTACAACCAAGTATGGACCCAGAACACTTCATGAATTGCAAGTATGGACCTTGAAACACCCCAAAGACACCTCGCAACATGAGTGTACGGCCGCACACCCATGGCTGTACACACCTTTAAGGTGGCCATGCACCTCCCTCATGCAATCCTTTAAGGTCCTAACACTTAGTGCAAGTAGTTCCAAATCCCTAGAGTGGTTCTCCATCACATCTAGTGGTGAAATACATTCTTTTGACTCCTTTATGTGTCATTACGTGTTAATTAGGCTCGAATTGTGTTCAAGGCTTCACTTGAACATCCAGCTTTCCGTATCGATCCTTCAATCAAACCACTTACCCGAGGTGAGTTCATACCCCTACGTTTTTCCGAGTTTTCTTGTTTTCAGGGGGGGATACAAGCAAAAGTACAAGGAAACTTGTACTCAAAATATATTATTTTGTTTAAGATAATTATACTTTCAGCATGCTTTTAACACGGAAAACAGTTTTACCAAACGATTAAGAAATCAACTCATAGAAACAGTTTTCAAAACTAGAACAATGAACTTGTGAATCATGTAGTAAAATGTATAATTTTATATAGGATTCATGCAAATCATAAACAGGATTTTCAGTATTATTACTTGTAAATTTGTTAGTCTAAGTTGGAGACACGTCCTTGGTAACACTCCCACAGAATCAGAGTGTAGGACTAGCACTTATGACCAGAATCTCTTGTAAGGAGAGCGTGACTGTTGTGTATAGATCTATACGGGACTGACTATCCCGCACCTTGCTGCTAGCTACAGTGGGACCGGCAGGTCTACGGGTGACAAAGTCATAAAGGATATTGGCCCCAGTACATGCCATATCCAGTTAATGTATGGTCATGACCCTCGCAACGTAGATAACAGAGATTTACTTTTGTAATAATGAATCAAGTGAACTAACCTCAAAGTAATAATCGATAGACTACTGGAGGGTATTATTAATAATATCTTCAGGACTTAGTTCATCACAGTTTTCTTTTATTTAGTTTATAAGGCTAATATACCTCTCTGGGTGTAACCAGGGTTTCTAAAAGAAAACTGTTTTTATCAACACGAGTATGGTAGATACTTGCATACCTCAGTTTAAAACGGAAAATCAACCATCAACCTTTAGGGAAAATATAGGATTTTCCCAGGATAAACCGGCTATTCAAAACGAATTGTTCATCATGTAACCAACAGATATTCATATTCATTCCACGACTCCTTGGATTGTACATACTTTGTACGAATCTGGAAGTCATGGAAGGAGTCGGTTTTCAAACACACTTTTCATAAGAAAATATAGGATTTTCTTGAGGAACACTTTTCAAAAGGATTCAAAGAACACTTTTCCACCAAAACTAAATGCTTATGAACTCACCAGCTTTATGCTGATATTCTTTCAAACTGCTTGTATTCTCAGGGAATCAGTAGACAGGTACTTCTTGGATTTAGAGGAGCCGGAGCAATAAGAGTCATGTTTTCTATATTTTACATACTTTTGATGTATTTAAAACAAGTTTCAAACTGATGTAAACACTTTTCATATTTGTATTCAATGTTTGGTTGTGTTTACTACGCTTGTTATACAATTGTTGTGATACTACGTATGACGTCAACCACCCCCGAACGTTTCCGCCGTTCCGGTTTGGGGGTGTGACATAATTTATTGATGTTAGTTAAAATATAATTTATTTGTGGAAGAGGTTAGTTTTTGGTTATTTATTTGGGAAGCATAATATGTATTCTGCATTATAAGTGCTTACCTTTTGAATTTAGCATTTGTTACTTTAGAATTTTATTTTGGCTTGACATAGTCATGATCATCCCATATTTAATACTTTGCTCTTCTTGCACCTCTACTACCTACTGAATTACATTCATTAAATCAAGATTTAACGTTTTTTAAAAACAAATATAGACAAGAAACTTTAAAACTCAATGGATACGCTAAAAGAGACAGGAGACTTGCCTTTTGTGAGATCAGTAATACCAAATTTGACCACTTTCTGCAAAATAATTTAAGAACCGAAGAAAACCTGATTGCCTAAATATGTAATATCATTATTTAAGTCATAACCTGTTATATGCAGAAAATTGAAAATTTCATCCAAAACTCTGTTACATGCCATCAAAGTTGAAAAAAGATCATCAATAGTTAGATGAGGGTATTAATTTAAAAAATCGTCTTTCACTATTTGTTAGATGTATTTTTTGATGACAGGAATAATTATCAGGCCAAACATAATCTGTAGAAACCATCCTAGCCAAATCATAGATCGCTTAATCAACAAAATAGAATACCACAGTCGTAGATGGTAATACAGTTAGAACATCTTTTTTCTAAAAGATCAAGAAATAGACAATTTATTAGAATCTTATCATGTTGATAAAAGTCATAACAAAGTGTAATAGAATGAATCGATAGTTTACAATAAATATAAAAAATGAAGCCCTATCAGAGATAGAAAGACCCGAGGACAAGACAAAAAAGCATGTAACAGTACAAAGTTGCAAATAACAAAAACACATGATGCTAAAAATCTAGAAAAAAAAATAAAACCAAAATTTATACAAGGTTGTGAGGTGAGCGTAGAGAACTTGTGTCAAATTCTTTGAGACATTTCGTCAAACACCTAAGGTGCATGTTCTAATAACCCATCTTTTGAATGTAACATGACAAAAAAAAATCTAATGTTACAAGAAAGTGTGGGAAATGAACTAAATTAACATGTATTTAGATTATGCAAATTATTTTGAACAATGTTCCTTCAAAAATATACTTATTATTGTTTCATACCTACATATAAAGTTTAATAAAAAAAATGTTAATTGTAATTATACAATTTGATTCTACCATATAAATACGACCACATAGAAAATTTAAGAATCAAATAAAAAATTTGTCTATAATACCGTAAATCTGATATTCAAGGAAATAATATCATTCCTAATTTAAATTCTAACTTCTTAGCCTACTTTTGATATGGTTCATGTATTAATATTTAGAGAAACCGGTAGGCAAAGATGTTGATATTAAGTGTTGTATATTGTTGTTACCGGTAAAAAACAAAGTTTTATTTTAATATTAAAAGTTTTTTTAATGGTAAGTATGTTGCTATAATTTGTAAAAAAAAAATCAGATAGCTATTGCAGTTTGTAGAGGTTGTTGAGGATCGAGTCCAAGTTAATAGGTTAATCATTTAATATGAAAAGTTATATATTGTTGTTTTGTTTGACTTAATCTAGACTGAATGATGTAATATGTTAAGCCAAAAAAACCTTATGTAATATTTTATGAGATTTCAAAAATAGAAAACATAATATGCGTTTTTGTCGTTCAATATAATTCAATAAAGGGAACAGGTAATCCGCCACCCCCTATCCTTTGTTTATCCCCCTCCCCCATGATTTGGCATTAGACATATATATATATATATATATATATATATATATATATATATATATATATATATATATATATATGAATATATTTTTTTAGTAAAGATTATTATAAATAAAAAAAAGTATAAATAATTAATCAACGTTGCAATTAAATTGTTAAACAATAATAATTATTATACATATTTAGCCGTTAAAACTAGAACGATAATAATGATTATAAATATTTAGTCGTTCAAAATACGGGGTGACCCGTTCAGCTATAGTTAAAAAATTTCAAGTTTTAGAAAATAATAAATTATTATATACAAAAATAAATTTATAAAAACCAATTTATAAAAACCTTCAAATAAATACAACAAATTAATAAGGATATATAAAATATAAGTTATTTTTATAGAACTAAAAATTGAAATAGTTAAAACGGTTAATATATATATATATATATAAAATGATTTTGATCTGACATAAAATAAAAGGGAGGGGGGGGGGGGGGGTGGGGGGGGGGGCGATTTAACAGACCCCTTCAATAAATCAGAAATATTTATGGTTGTACTACGTTTATATTTATTGTTGGTCTAAAAGAATATATTTATAGAAATATTTAAATGATTAAATGATTAAATAACTAGCACAGTGTTCCATCAAAGGAGCCGCAGAAGAAATAAAAGAAACCAACTGAACTCCTGATTCAGAACATGTACCTGTCCCGAGTTTCCACCCAACCAAAGATCCACCTTGATCTCACCGTCAATCCACAATGTCCTTCGCCGTCAACTCACCGCCGGCCGTCAGACACTTCCCCCTTTCCCGGTCATCCGTTTGCCGCACGCCACGTGTCACCATGGTCGCCCGATCCACCACCGGTGTCTCAGTCTCCACCGCCGCTGCACTCCCTATATTAACCAAATTACAAAACGACTGCGCCACCCCTCTCCCCGTTCTCCGCCACGTTGCTGACGCCATGGCAACTGATATGCGAGCCGGCCTCGCCGTGGATGGCGGCAGTGATCTCAAGATGATCCTTAGTTATGTCGATTCTTTGCCAACTGGGTATGATCTGTTCTTTCAACTTTATCAATTTTTTAACTCTGCAATTTGATTACCACTTTTAAACCCAAAAACTTTCAAATTTTTGATTTTTGGACGAGTATATGATTCATAATAGTGGGTTCTTCTAAACATTTTGAATTCGAATTTGAAGCTTCTAAGTCAAATTGACTCCTTTTTTTTGGGTATTCATCTATATTTGGATATTGAAACTGAACTAAAGAGGATTTTGTATATAGGGATGAGAGAGGGTTGTTCTATGCATTGGATCTTGGTGGAACGAATTTTCGAGTTCTTAGAACTCAATTAGGAGGAAAGGAAGAACGAGTGATAGACACAGAGTTTGAGCAAGTTTCAATACCACAAGAAATCATGTTTGGCACTTCGGAGGTCTGTTCTTCATCATGATCATTGTCATTTAATTTGTTTCTTTTGTTCGAATTTCTCATTGATCAATATATGGTTTAATGGATTTGTAGGAGCTGTTTGATTTTATTGCCTCTGCCTTAGCAAATTTTGTGAAAAAAGAGGGGGGAAAGTTCGTTTTGCCAAATGAAAGAAGTCGAGAAATGGGGTTTACTTTCTCTTTTCCGGTGAAACAAACCTCCATTGATTCCGGGATACTAATCAAATGGACTAAAGGTTTTGCAGTCTCGGGAACGGTTTGTATTTCTCTCTTTATTACATGGATCTGGATTAGATGAGACTTAACAAGCTTTCTAGGGCTATCTTCGATGAGAAACTATTTTCCACCTTGTTTCATGGGACAATTTTTGTCTCATTTACATCAAACCCAGTCCAATGCATGCCATACGTTGTACAAATCATGCTCCAATGCATGCCATACGTTGTACAAATCATGTTCTGTTCTGTCAATTTTTGTCACATTTACATAAAACCCTGTCCAATGCATGCCAAATGCTGTATAAATCATGTTGCGTTCTGTCCTGACAAATTTTCTCATTTACATCAATCCCGGTCCAATGCATGTCAAACGTTGTACAAATCATGTCTTGTTCTGTCAATTTTTGTCACATTTACATTAAACCCTATCCAATGCATGCCAAAGGTTGTACAAATCATGTTTTATTCTGTCAATCTTTGTCACATTTACAGCAAACCCTGTCCAATGCCAAACGTTGTACAAATCATGTTGTGTTCTGTCCTGACAAATTGTCTCATTTACATCAAACCCTGTCCAATGCATGCCAAACATGGTATGCACCATGTTCTGCTCTATCTTGTCAACTTTTGTCTCATTTACATCAAACCCGGTCCAATGCATGCCAAACGTGGTATGCATCAGCTCTATATTGTCAATTTTTGTCTCATTTACATCAAACCCAGTCGAATGCATGCCAAACGCTGAACAAATCATGTTCTGTTTTGTCTCATTTACATCAAACCCTGTCAATTTTTGTGTCATCTACATCAAACCCAGTCCAATGCATGCCAAACGCTGTACAAATCATGTTTTGTTCTGTCTTGTTCTGTCCTATAAATTTTTTTCTCGTTTACGTCAAACCGTGTCCAATGCATGTCAAACGTGGTACACATCATGTTCTGTTCTGTCTTGTCCTATCTAAAAATCGGAGCCTCTGTGACATTCGTACGATATTGAGAACTAAAGTCAAGTTTGAATAATTGTGTTTCAGCCCGGAAAAGATATTGTCGCGTGTTTAAATGAAGCTATGGGAAAGCAAGGGCTGAATATGCGGGTATCCGCACTTGTTAATGATACAGTGGCAACACTAGCCGGGGCAAGATATTGGGATGATGATGTCATGGTTGCGGTAATTCTCGGGACAGGAACTAATGCTTGCTATGTAGAATCCGTGAATGCCATTCCTAAACTACAAGGCCATAAATCTAGCTCTGGAAAAACGGTTTGTACATTAATTTTACTTATAATGTTATATTAAATTTAAACATGCCACTTAAGTTACTCATATATAATTAAAAGTTCTACTCCTTGCCTTTGTATGAATTTTCAGCTGAAATTCTGACCTCATTAGTTATGTCATGTGGGATTGTTTTCAGATAGTCAATACAGAGTGGGGAGCGTTCTCAAAAGGTCTTCCTTTGACTGAATTCGATAGAGAGATGGATGCAGAGAGTATAAATCCCGGTGAGCAGGTAAATCTCCACCATCATTGCAATCGAAAAAAATATAAGCTAAAATTACTAATCTACCCTTTTTACACGATTATCAACTTTTTTGGAGATAGTTATTTGAAAAGACGATATCGGGTATGTATCTTGGCGAAATTGTGAGACGCGTACTTGTGAGGATGGCTGAAGCAAGTTCGTTATTTGGAAAGGATATTCCTGATAGACTACGAACTCCTTTCACGCTCGGGTAATTAGTAGAATAAAGTTATAATTTTTTTTTTCTTGAAAATATTGTGTTAAATGGTATCTATTTTTGAAAACTAATATTAAATTAAAATTATAGGACCCCAAATATAAGTTCTATGCAGCAAGACACTTCTGATGATCTTGAAGCTGTGGGATCGATCCTTTATGAAGTAACAGGGGTAAATTTGTCTTTTCAATATCCTTCTCAAGTTTCAATATATTATTGTTTTAACCGAGGCATGGTTTGGTAATTCGTGTCAATTGCATAAATTGGTAAAAAAAAGGTGAAATATTGTTGCGTAAATTGTTAAAAGAAAATAAAACATTGTTGAATGAATTGGTAAAAGACGAATCATTGTTTGGTAAGTAAATGAAACAATATTATAAATAAACATTTAGGGAATGAAACGTGGTCACAATTGTCTTCTTATGATTCATATGTTCATTTTTTGAAAAAAAAAGTTCTAGGAAAAGCTGTCGATGATACTATATAACCTAATAACAATAACAACAATTTAAAGAGAAAACGTCTACATTTCATTATTGAGAGAAAACTTGAAATACAAAGAAACAAAAATAGACTTCAATCTGATGGTTAACCTAGTTAAATCCTATATAAAAGCCCAAATGCAAAATAAGCCCAATAACTTATTATGCTAACAAAAACAACCACCTCACCCACCCAATAACTTATTACCACCTCTTCTTTCATATGGTCTTGGACTCTTGGTTATAATGTTACATTTTCGGTCATAAAGTGAAAAGTAGATTCACATTTCATCGAAAAAACCAAAAAAACCAGGGATATATACAATAAAGTTCTAATATTTTCATCGATTTGACAAGAAATTCCTAAAATTTATTTTTTTGACAGTAAAGTCCAAATTACCGGCAGTTTTTAACACTTTTACCATTTTTTCCCGGTTAGCCGGTAATTATGATTTTTTTGTCAAAAAAATAAAGTTTAGAACTTTCTTGTTAAATTGTCAATTAGGACTTTACTGTCAAAAGAATAAAGTTTAGGACTTTCTAGTCAAATCGTTGAAAATATTGAGACTTTAGTGTATATATAATTTTTTTTGGTTAGAAATTTAATTGTATGATACTCTTTAACCATAAGAGTTATTGAAACATTCTCTAATCAGCTAGATCCTATTGAAATCCTTAACGTTTGCTTCTTGTTAAATCGTTTTTTTAATCTCAACAAACCGACATTGAAAAAAATGGAGATAATCAAGAAAGAAAGAAAGAAAGAACCAGGGTTGTGTTGGCTTTTTGCAGTCCTAGAAATGGAGAAATAAGAAACCGAAAAAAACGAAATTGCCCTTCTTTCCCTTCTCCACATTCACACCCTTTTGACTAGGCATGTGTTGTTTGTGTTTGTATAAAGCCAGGGCAATTTCGTTTTTTCGGTTTCTTATTTCTCCATTTTTAGGACTGCAAAAAACCAATACAACTCTGGTTCTTTCTTTCTTTTTTGATTATCTTCATTTTTTTCAATCTCGGTTTGGTGAGATTAAAAAAACGATTTAACAAGAAGCAAACCTTAAGGATTTCAATAGGATCTAGCTGATTAGAGAATGTTTTCAATAACTCTTATGCTTAAAGAGTATCATACAATTAAATTTCTAACCAAAAAAAATTATATATACACTAAAGTCCCAATATTTTCAACGATTTGACAAGAAAAGTCATAAACTTTATTTTTTTGACAGTAAAGTCCTAATTGACAATTTGACAAGAAAAGTCCTAAATTTTATTTTTTTGACAAAAAAAGTGCTAATTACCGGCTAACCGGGAAAAAAGGGTAAAAGTGTCAAAAACTGCCGGTAATTTGGACTTTACTGTCAAAAAAATAAAGTTTAGGACTTTCTTGTCAAATCGATGAAAATATTGGGACTTTACTGTATATATACCAAAAAAACCACTTCATTGTATAAACTAGGTGTTAGATCCGTGTCATATATGACTTTTTTTAAAAAAAATTAATATATTTTGTTAAGCATTACATGTTTAATAATTTACAAAACTGAATTTGGAAAGAATATCAATATTAGCTGTGAATGAATCAATTTTTGCAAGGTTTCTGCAAATTATCGTGAATTCAAAAGGGATTTGCCGAAAATTATGTTTTTCAATTAGAAAGGTTGATTTTAATTTAAATTGATTTTAATACATTAATTGACAAATTAAGTGAGAATTTATGGAGACATTTAAATTTCCTTATTTTCTTTATTATATTTTTAGATTTAATTACAAAGCCAAAATACCACAATATGCCAAATGGATTTAAATGAAATTCAAAAAATTAAAAAAATGTCATGTGACATATTGAATTAAATGAAATTGAAAAAATTAAAAAATGTCATGTGACATATTGAATTTGGTGATTAATGTGACAAAAAACCTTCATTTATTAGGTAGGATAAGAAAATTATCAAACGTGGTTTATGAATATTCATTTTAATCCTTCTTGTTTTAAGACATACAATTTGATTAACAAACTCAACACTGTATCTCAGATGGATTCAAATTTAGATACGAGGAAGATGGTGGTGGAGGTTTGTGACACGATTGCAAAGCGTGGTGGCCGATTGGCGGGAGCAGGAATTGTTGGGATACTACAAAAGATGGAAGAGGATTCAAAGGGTATTGTGTTTGGAAAACGTACAGTTGTTGCCATGGATGGAGGCCTATATGAACACCACCCTCAATACAAGAGATACCTTAAAGATGCTGTAAAAGAGCTTTTAGGGCCGGAGATATCAAGCAATGTAGTTATCGAGCATTCGAAAGACGGATCTGGTATTGGAGCCGCTCTCTTAGCAGCTACAAACTCGATATACGAACATTAATTGTATATTGTAAGGGTAATTATTGGCCCAAAACTAAATATGTATTGAATGTATCTTATGTGTAATTTTTATAAAAATTCCAATTTTTGGAGAATAAAATAACATGAGCGATTGATGTTAATGAAAGGGTAAATTGGAGAAAATGGAAACGAGTATTATCTTTTCTAACAATATAGGTAATATACTTTTAAGTTTTGCTAATGATAACAATGTATTGACATTTGTTCACTCATAACAACAATGTACTTATATTTTTTTTTACCGATAATAGCTATATGTAACTCATATTAACGATGTACTTACGATTGTTTACCTATCATAACAACGTGCTAATATTTCTTTAGATAACAACAATGTGTAACAAATAAACTACAATGCTTATATTGTAATGTAATCTAATTAGTTACATTGCTAGTATAAGTAAAAGATAAAATACATTGTTACTATCGATAAAAAAAATGTAAATGCATTGTTATTATAGTACAAGATCAAGAAAGTTGCTTATATTTGCTTATTGTTATCTAAAAACATGCACAAATAGGATTTGAGAGCATTTCTATAAAATGATTCGTACTTGAGCAGTCTTTTTCTGTGAAACCATCCTGACATAGACAATGACCGGTCTACTTTTCCATTTCTTACGTCCAATCGAGGACAAGTTGTTGAAAGAGCATTTAATATGTTCATTAGTCAGTTTAAGTGAAAAATCCTTATTTTTTTCTTCGAAAAAATAAAGTAAGGCTGAGCGTTGGTTGGTTTTGGGTAAAACTGAACCCAAACTAGAAAGTTAGGTTTTCAACTTTTGAAACCCATTGGGTTCGGTTTTAAAATGGGTGTGGTTTTTGGAATCTGGTGTTGTTTTTTCTGCTTCAACCCATGGGTTGTTGGGTTTTGGGTTTTAACCCATTTTCCAACAATTCTAAAGAAAGTGAAAGAGACGTGTGGGTTGATACGTGGAGTCGATGGTTAGAAAAAGAGACAAAATGGTGAAGAATTGAGAGGGAGACCGAGTCTGAGCCGTAACCCCTAACCTAAGTCGTATAAAAGTAAAACATATTTATTTTAAGTTTTAAAATATACACACATTAGGCATGTTTCGGTTCAATGGGCCAGTTTTCCAGTTCTATTTTGCATATTGGGTTGGTTCGTTTTTTGGGTCGGTTTTCAAAGTACAAACTTGACACAAATTGATTTTTTCGGTTTTAAAATTCAAACCCTAAACCAATGGTTTGGGTTTGGGTTCGGTTTTTTGGTTTCAGTTTCTTCGTTTTTATTTTATTTATTTATTTATTTATTATTTGTTGATTTTTTAGTTTCGGGTTTGCTCACTCCTAAAAGTAAGCATATGAGAGATACAAAGTATAGTGGTTGATGATGGGATTACCGAAAGGTTCACCCTTCGATTTTTACAAAAAAAATATAAGCCATTTGCATTTTATATGTAAATCATGTCTTTTTAACGTAGGCTCACCATTTGGTGTAAGTTATTCGGACCTAATAAAGCTCAAGGGTGATAGATTTGGATCAACATCAATGGCCATCTTTTTTTGTTAAATGTAACTTGTTTACATCTATGTTACCGTACGATAAGGAAAAAAGAACAAGAAAATACAAGCTCAAATGGAGCCAATTTGTCTTTGAAAATCCCAATCTCATCTCAGTAAAAGCTTGTGCATGGTTTCGGCTTGGTTCGACCTTTGACTAACCTGAAACTACCAAAATGTTTGGTTTCTATTTTGAAAAAGGGCCAGTTATTTGGAGCATTTTTATATTTTTAAAGGACCTCCTAATAATTACTCTAACTTTTTTCCTAAAATAAACTAAACATTACAAAATAATTATCTTTTTATTAATTACCATTACATAATATTAGACCCCTCATGATTATTTTATATTTTACTTTAAATAAAACTAATCATTATATAATAAAAGGGTTCAATATAAAGATTTGTTTATAGAAAAAAAATATCATTTTTATAAAAAAAGTATTAAAATAAAAATATATTTATCTTTTTCAAATCTATAAAATAAAATATTTTAAATAAAAATATTTAATTATTTTTTCTGGTTTTATATGCAGTTTATTAAAATCATTTTTATATGAAAGTATAATAATAAGTGACTTCAAATACGATATAATAATAATAAAATAAAATTCCAATGTAATACATAACAAAATAATTCGAATATATTTTCGTACATAAAAATAATTCAAATATATTCGTACATAAAATTGTAGTGGAACAATTGGATTTTTTGGTGCGTGTGTCTTCGCCTGGTTGGACCACAGAAGCCACTCATTCGCCGCCACCGTCGGACAACCCCAACTGCTGACTCACCACCTTTCTTTTCCTCATTCTCTCTTTATTTTTCCGACAACTTCTAGTGGTGGGAAGAATGAGATTTTTTGGTGTGTGTAGATTTTCATTTTAGATTGGTGTATGCTTGTGTACATACATAAAACAATGGTCATTGTAGATATATGTACCGTCACTACATTTTCTATTAGTAATACTTAGTTTTTATTTAAATATTTAATATCATTTTATTTTTATTTCTTGGTTTATAAAAATACTAAAATATAGAAAATATTAAAATATATAGAAAACGTTGACACATATTATTATTTGATTATAAAAGAATAAAATATATAATAAATAAAAGTTGATAGTAATTAAATGATAGATACGAGTTTCCCAAAAAAAATAGCTTTTAGTAATCATACAAGCTATTGATATTATAAATACACGTAAATTTATACCTAAAAAATCATTAATGAGGGGTCCCCTAAGAAAATCTACGGTCCAATTAGTAGGACCCTTTGAAAAATCAGAACATCAATTTTTTTTGTCTTTTTTTGTAACGTTCTATAAATATAAATGTAACGTCCCATTTCTGGTATGTAATTTAAATAAAGTATTTTCCTTTCTTAAGAGGATCTCGACGAGTCAGTAGCCCAACTCGTCGAGTAGAGACGGGAATTGCACGCGTCTTTAGTAGGCGACTCGACGAGTCTGTATCTCGAACTCGGCGAGTCCGCTAGTCTGGATGAAACCCTAAATCCCAAGGTTTGTACCCTATTTAAACGTCATTATGGCCTCCCACCCCAGCCTCCAGCACCTTTAGAGCATTTCTCTGTACAAACTCTAGTCTCCATTGTTGAGCTTGAGTGTTTTGTGATAGCTTGGAGTTGTAGAAGAGAAGGAAGGAAAAGAAGATCAATAGAAGAGAAAGGAGATCCAGAATCTAGCTTCCACCTGCTTCATATTCTGGTAATAAAGTTATTACCTTGCCTATTCTTCCATTAAACCCTCTTTTATGCTTGTTTATATCTCTTTTGGAGCTTTATATGATTCAAACTCGAGATTTGAGCTCTCCTTAGGATGGAGACCATAGATCTGGATGTTATTGAGCTCTAGGAACTCAATATAACTACCTTTATGCAAATATAGCCTTGTTCCAAACCCTAAGTGCTTAGTGTTGGATGATTTTGGTGTCTTAGCCCCATTCTCGTGTGCATGCACGTAAAGTTGGAAACTTTACGTGCAAAACCATTAGGTGAATACGTCACAATGCCGGCCTGTTTAGATAGTAGTAGTATGTATGCTTGATGTCTTCGTGACTCATGCATGTTTTGTGTAGTATGTCGGGCAAGCCCGATACAGTATGCGATTATACTATATGTTGATGATATGTTATACCCAAGTTATTCCGGACTTTGGTACGATGTCGGGCGGGGCCCGATGCAGTGGGCGGGGCCCAATATGTGTTATTTGTATTATTGTATGGTATGTGGTAGTTTGGGGGAGCTCACTAAGCTTCGTGCTTACAGTTTCAGTTTTGGTTTCAGGTACTTCCGCTAGTAAATGGCATGGCACACACCACAGTTGCAGTTTTATCCTGGGAGTTTTATTCAGATATTTTGATATGATATTGACTTCAGCTTTGATTTGATACATTTACTATGGCGTTTTGAGACATATAATGCATGGTTTTATTATATAACATTTGACGTTGTGAATTTTAGTAATGTTAAAACAAAAATTTTTGAGTTGTATTTTTGGGATGTTTCAAGTTGGTATCAGAGCCTTGGTTTGAGGGATTCAGGCACACTCTCGGGTGTGACTGAACTTAAGCTAAGGAAATGGTAAAAGGATTCTCAAAAGAAAAATGTTTTCGAAAAAGAAAACTTAAAAAGAAAAGAGTTTTTTTTTTTAAAAAAAAGGGGGTGTGGTGCATGCGATCAGCCGAGCTCAAGTAAGTACTCCCAAATTACCCATACAAGTTTATGTTATGATTATCAGTTTCAGTTTCAGTAGAACAACATGCTAGAATAGGACTAAGGATCTAGGAGGATGCCTTATGTGCCTGCTATATGTGTTTCAGCTTTATGAGAATTGCATGCTAGCATTGAGTAGACAGTAGTAGGATAGCCTGTTTAGGTTATGCCTGATAGTATGAGCTTAGCATTGTATGCTAGTACAATTCTTGTTATAAGAATAGAAATTGCTGGAGTAGTTTCCTGTGTCTGAATGCTGTTTGCTTTGTGCTTTGTGGGACTATGAGTGATGGGAGTTAGCCATTAGGTGAATACGTCACATCACATGTGATCAGGGTTGAATAATATCAGAGTGCTGGATTTGGCCCTATTGCACAGCTCTTGTTTGAGTCTAACCGTTGTGGGGACGAGTCTTTACTGAAAGGATTATATGAGCCTCGTCACATGTGATGGTATTCAGGTGATGGCTAATTGGCATTACAAGGAGGCCTTCAACAGCTGAGGACTGGGTTGGGTGGAGTCAGAGATTTCCCTAGGGCAAGCCTAGGATGAGAATAGCAGAAATCAGTAGCATTAGAAGTAACTTGGTGGAGTCAAGGCAGTTCTTGAAGAAAATACAGATAGATGTGGAAGGTAGTATGGGCCCGTACTACTGAAAGCAGAGGATCCGTACTTGAACCAAGGAAGGCTGAGATGAGACCAGGGAACCTGTAAGTAGTAGCGATCCCTCGAGATATATCAATGTTTCTGACGTTTATCATGATGTGATTTCAGAATGGTGGTTTTGCGCCCTAGGCCAGCAGTTGGCACTTCAGGAGCCGGCGAGGGATCAGGACCAGGCTCGGGGGCCGAGCATCTAGATGAGCAGACCAGGGAGTTCCTCTCTTCAGAGGTTACTCGCACCATACTTGAGAAGACTCATGTGATCTTCGGTTCGATCAAGGAGGGTATTTTAGAGCTGATGGACGAGAGGTTGAGCACATTCTGTGCTGAGGTGGCGGCCATGTTGGGGTCGCGCACACTCACCTTCAGGGAGTTCCGGGCTTATGGAGCTCCAGACTTCCATGTGGCACGGGATCCCATTGCGAGTACCAGGTGGTTGGAGGATGTCGCCAATGCGTTCCGCACCAGCAGATGTCCAGAGGGGGACAAGGTCAGACTATCATCCTGTCTTCTGAAAGACAGGGCACGAGATTGGTGGGAGGAGATCAGGCATGTTATTGGAGATGACGCAGTTCTTAATGCGATGACCTGGGCTGATTTTACTACCAGGTTCAGAGCCGAGTTTGCACCGGTTATTGACGTGCAACAGTTAGCTAGGGAGTTTCAGGATCTCACTCAGACTACAGAGACTGGCGGAGATTACCGCCAAGTTCAGGGAGAGGGCTCTTCTCGTTCCTCAGTATGCAGCTGATGAGGAAATGAAGAAGGCCCGTTATCATGAGATGTTGCGGAGTGATATCCCTCAGTTTGTGAGTCGGTCCAGCTGTAAAACGCTGGATGATATGATTACGAGGGCTCGTGAGAGGGAGATAGATCTGGAGATGGAGAGGAAGAGGAAGCCAGAGGTGGCTTCTAGTACGGGGAGTTCGGGCAAAAGGCCCAAGGTATCGGATCATAGGTCCAGGGGACCGCAGAGCCACAGTCGATGTGGCAAGTGTGGGAGATTGCACGATGGGGCGTGTAAGGCAGGGAGTCCCAGCTGCTTCAAGTGCAGCCGGACAGGGCACATGATCAGAGATTGTACTGCTACCACCACCACCACCACAGCATCTGATCTGATTTGCTTCCATTGCAATCAGAGGGGACATAAAAAGTCCCAATGTCCGAGTTTGGCAGCAGCAGGGAAGGTGGCGGCACCTGCGCCTGCTACATTGAGGATTACAGACGGCCGTCAGGGCCGGGGTGAGGTGCCAGTGGCGAAGAGTAGGGCTTTCCAAATGACAGCAGAGGAGGCACGAGCAACTCCTGATGTGGTGATGGGTATGTATTTTCTTTTTATCTCCTTATTGATATTGATTGTTTCTTATGGTTATATGTTTTCGTATAGGGTCGTTCTCAGTGAACGACATTTCAGATACAATATTGTTTGACTCGGGGGCTACCCGATCATTTGTCTCACTTGCGCTTAGCAAGAGGTTTAGTAGAGCTCCGGGGGAGCTGGATTGTCCACTCGAGGTCGAGATAGCCGATGACAGGACCGTCAGGGTCGCGAGATTACATAGGGGGTGTTCGCTGTAGTTATTTGATGAACAGTTTTCAGTGGATTTGGTTCCTATTCCCCTGTGAGGGAATAATGTTATAGTGGGTATGGATTGGCTGAGACCCAATGGGGCAGTGATTGATTGTGAGCTGCAGTTAGTGAGGGTTCGCACTCCCAGTGGGGGAGAGTTAGTGATTCAGGGCGAGGGGCCACAGCGCGGACCGGTTCTTTGTTCAGCGGCGAGAGCGAGGCGCTACGTTCAGCAGGGTTGCGCAGGGTACATCGCCTATGTTATAGATTCCCGGGAGAAGGGTAAGGCGACAGTTGACGATGTACCAGTAGTGCGAGAGTATTCGGACGTATTCCCAGAGGACTTGCTTGGGATACCTCTGGAAAGACAGGTCGAGTTTCGGATTGACCTGGTTCCGGGTGCGGCTCCGATAGCCAAGGCACCATATCGGCTGGCTCCTCCAGAGATGCAGGAGTTGTCTACGCAGCTGCAGGAGCTGCTAGACAAGGGTTTCATCAGGCCGAGTAGTTCACCATGGGGAGCCCTGATCCTGTTCGTGAGGAAGAAGGATGGGTCGCACCGAATGTGCATAGATTACCGGGAGCTGAACAAGATAACGGTAAAGAACCGTTACCCACTCCCGAGGATAGACGACTTGTTTGACCAGCTTCAGGGAGCATATTGGTTCTCCAAGATTGATCTTCGGTCAGGATATCACCAGATGCGGGTCAGGGATGAGGATGTGCAGAAGACCGCTTTTAGGACCCGCTATGGTCATTATGAGTTTGTGGTGATCCCGTTCGGGCTCACCAACGCTCCAGCCGCGTTCATGGATCTCATGAATCGCCTATGCAGACCGATGCTGGATCGGTCTGTGATAGTATTCATTGATGACATCTTGGTTTATTCCAAGACTCAGGAGCAGCACGAGGAGCACTTGAGAGAGGTGCTAGAGACGCTGAGGAGGGAGAGACTTTTCGCGAAGTTCTCCAAGTGTGAGTTCTGGTTGCGCGAGGTGCAGTTCCTTGGGCACCTCGTCAACCAGAGGGGTATACTAGTAGATCCGGCCAAGATAGAAGCCGTGATGCAGTGGGAGGTCCCGAGGTCTCCATCTGAGATTCGGAGCTTCCTAGGACTGGTAGGGTACTACAGGAGATTCATCTAGGATTTCTCCAAGATAGCAGTTCCGCTCACTCGACTGACCAGGAAGTCTGTGGCATTTCGCTGGGGGCCTGAGCAGCAGGCAGCATTTGAGACCCTCAGACATAGATTGTGTGAGGCGCCAATTCTTACACTGCCAGAGGGAGTGGATGACTTCGTAGTTTACTGTGATGCTTCGATCATAGGTACGGGGGCAGTGTTGATGCAGCGAGGGCATGTGATAGCTTATGCCTCCAGACAGTTGAAGCCTCATGAGTCTAACTATCCGACACACGATTTAGAGCTGGGGGCAGTGGTGTTCGCCCTCAAGATTTGGAGACATTACCTCTATGGGGTCCGTTGTACCATTTACACGGATCATAAGAGTCAGAGGTACCTCATGGATCAGCCGAATCTAAACATGAGGCAGCGTCGGTGGTTAGATGTGGTTAAGGACTATGATTGTGAGATCCTTTACCATCCGGGCAAGGCCAACGTAGTGGCCGACGCCCTGAGCCACAAGGCGGTAGCAGCCCCGATCAGGGATATTTGTTTGAGGATGACAGTGATTACTCCTTTGTTGGAGCAGATTAGAGAGGCACAGGTTGAGGGCCTGAAGGAGGAGAGGCAGAAATATGAGAGGATTGTGGGCCGAGTAGCTTCCTTTGACTATGACAGTCGAGGATTGTTGACCCTTCATGGGAGAGTTTGGGTACCGTACTGGGGAGGAGTACGGCAGGTGCTGATGGATGAGGCCCATAAGTCTCGGTTCTCCATCCACCCAGGGGCGACGAAGATGTATAGAGATCTTCGACCCGATTATTGGTGGCCCTGCATGAAGCGGGACGTAGCTTGGTATGTGGAGAGATGCCTGACCTGCAGGAAGGTCAAGGCGGAATATCAGAGACCCCACGACAAGCTGCAGCCGTTAGACTTTCCCGTGTGGAAATGGGAGGATATCACTATGGATTTCATCACTAAGCTTCTCAGGACCGCACACAGAGTTGATTCGATTTGGGTTATAGTGGATCGGCTGACCAAGAGCGCGCATTACATACCGATTCAGGAGAGCATATTGGCCGAGAAGCTAGCCGATATTTATGTGCGCGAGGTAGTGGCACGGCATGGAGTGCCTGTATCAGTAGTATCAGATAGAGACGTCCGGTTCACTTCTAGGTTTTGGAAGCGGTTTCATGACGAGATGGGGACTCGTCTTCACCTCAACACCGCTTTCCACCCTCAGACGGACGGGCAGAGCGAGAGAACGATGCAGACTCTCGAGGACATGCTTCGGGCATGTGTTCTAGATTTTGGTGGCAGTTGGGATACGTATCTTCCATTAGCGGAATTTTCGTATAACAACAGTTACCATGCCAGTATTGACCGCCCTCCTTTCGAGATGCTTTACGGGAGGAAGTGTAGGACCCTGATTTGTTGGGGCGAGGTCGGTCAGAGGGTCATCGGGAGCACTCAGGTGATGCTCAAGACCACAGAGTTGATCCAGCAGGTCCGTAGCAGACTGCAGACTACACAGAGTCGGCAGAAGAGTTACGCCGACAGGAGGCGTTCGGATTTGGAGTTTCAGGTGGGCGATATAGTCCTCCTGAAAGTGTCACCTTGGAAGGGTGTCATCAGGTTCCAGAAGAGGGGCAAGCTGGGCCCCAGGTTCATTGGTCCCTTTAGGGTTTTGGCCCGGGTGGGTCGGGTTGCTTACCATTTGGATCTTCCAGCAGAGCTTAGCCAGATCCACAACATTTTCCACGTTTCTCAGTTGCGGAAGTGTTTGGTGGATGAGTCAGCAGTGGTGCCATTAGAGGATATTCAGGTTGATAGCAACCTGAGTTATATCGAGAAGCCAGTTGCGATCTTAGATCGGAAGACGAAGACCTTGAGGAACAAGGTGGTCCAGTTAGTGAAGGTGCAGTGGCAGCACTGGAAGGTTCAGAGTGGACGTGGGAAACTGAGGTGGAAACGAGGGAGCACTATCCAGAGTTATTTTCAGGATCGGTAGCAGCAGACTTCGAGGACGAAGTCTAAGATAAGTGGGGGAGAATTGTAACGCCCCATTTCTGGTATGTAATTTAAATAAAGTATTTTCCTTTCTTAAGAGGAACTCGATGAGTCAGTAACCTAACTCGTCGAGTAGAGACGGGAATTGTACGCGTCTTTAGTAGGCGACTCGACGAGTAAGTATCTCGAACTCGACGAGTCCGCTAGTCTGGATGAAACCCTAAATCCCAGGGTTTGTACCCTACTTAAACGTCATTATGGCCTCCCACCCCAGCCTCCATCACCTTTAGAGCATTTCTCTGTAAAACCCTACTCCCCATTGTTGAGCTTGAGTGTTTTGTGATAGCTTGGAGTTGTAGAAGAGAAGGAAGGAAAAGAAGATCAATAGAAGAGAAAGGAGATCCATAATCTAGCTTCCACCTGCTTCATATTCAGGTAATAAAGTTATTACCTTGCCTATTCTTCCATTAAACCCTCTTTTATGCTTGTTTATGTCTCTTTTGGAGATTTATATGATTCAAACTCGAGATTTGAGCTCTCCTTAGGATGGAGACCATAGATCTGGATGTTATTGAGCTCTAGGAACTCAATATAACTACCTTTATGCAAATATAGCCTTGTTCCAAACCCTAAGTGCTTAGTGTTGGATGATTTTGGTGTCCTAGCCCCATTATCGTGTGCATGCACGTAAAGTTGGAAACTTTACGTGCAAAACCAGCCCTAGAAGCCCAGATCTATGAATTGGATGCACTGAGACCGACTAGAATCGACTATATAGAAGTGGCATGCAGGAGACTCGGCGAGTCCACGCCGTGACTCGGCGAGTCCAAGGCAATCTTCTTGCCTCAAGAACAGACTCGACGAGTTGTTCATACAAATCGGCGAGTCACAGTCTGGACGTGTTCATATGGCGAAGAAGAACTTGACGAGTTGTTCATACAACTCGACGAGTCGGATGAAGTTAGATTCGACGTTAATTCGGAAGAAGAACTCGTCGAGTTGTTGCCAAACTCGACGAGTTGAAGCAAGTAGAGGATTAGAAAAGGTGTTAGAGACTCGGCGAGTTGGCGGCCCAACTCGGCGAGTCCGGTCAACTGAAAGTTGACTTTGACCAGGAGGTTGACTTTGACCAGGGGTAAATTAGTCATTTTACCCTGAGAACAGTTATCAGTATCTGATTTAGTGTCTATGGAATTTGTAGCCGGGGAGTTCCGGAGCAGCAGTCAGCCAGTTTCAGATTTAGCATCTCAGCAGCCAACGTTATGAGGTGAGTTCTCTTCCAATAGGAACGGGTCTACGGCCACAATGCCGGCCTGTTTAGATAGCAGTAGTATGTATGCTTGATATCTTCATGACTCATGCATGTTTTGTGTAGTATGTCGGGCAAGCCCGATACAATATGCGATTATGCGATATGTTCATGATATGTTATACCCAAGTTATTCCGGACTTCGGTCCGATGCCGAGCGGGGCCCGATGCCGAGCGGGGCCCGATGCAGTGGGCGGGGCCTAGTATGTGTTATTTGTATTATTGTATGGTATGTGGTAGTTTGGGGGAGCTCACTAAGCTTCGTGCTTACAGTTTCAGTTTTGGTTTCAGGTACTTCCGCTAGCAAGGGGAAGAGCTCGGGATGATGGCATGGCACACACCACAGTTGCAGTTTTATCCTGGGAGTTTTATTCAGATATTTTGATATGATATTGACTTCAGCTTTGATTTGATACATTTACTATGGCGTTTTGAGACATATAATGCATGGTTTTATTATATAACATTTGACGTTGTGAATTTTAGTAATGTTAAAACAAAAATTTTTGGGTTGTATTTTTGGGATGTTTCATTAAATAAAGACATGATATTGAACTTATTTATTTTGCTAGATCAAATAAAAAGAATGGAAAGTCTAGCTCTTTCTTTCTTTCTTTCTTTTTTTTGACTTAATTAAATGTTTTAAGCCTATTTATGTATTTTTTTTTGAAACAACAATTTTAATCTACTCCTAAACTAGTCATTAATATCACTTATATCTACGACAAGACTTAAACCCTCAACTTCAAAGAGAGAGAACAACATTGAATACCACTTATATATCGGTAAAAGAGTAAAGTAAGTGGCTACTCATTTTTTAAACTTTTCGAAATGCATATTTTCTGTTACGAATTGTACTTCTATTTTTCATTTACAATATTGTACTTCAAAAATTACCGAATTACTGCAACATACTTTAAATCTTATATTTTTTTTCTTATTACAACATAAAGCCTTTATAAATTGTACTTCTATTTAGTTGAATATGTTGTTCATCTGTTACATCTCAATTTACGTAGGACACTAGGGGGTTTTTACATCATGTCTATCATGGTTTCAAATACCCCGATTTTATTTATTCCATGGATAACAGTTTCGATTGGACCAGAGTTCTCATCATCATCAAGGTTAATCACTCAATTTAGTTCAAAGTCTTGGTTGCAATTAATTCATGAGATCAAAACACTAGGCAAGAAGTGTATACTTATTGTAATATTTATTTTCACTTGCAATGTAATCTAAGCCACCAATCTCCTCCTTCAAGAATCCAATGGCCTATGTTTATCCATACCATGTATACCAACAAACACGAAATCTCAAGGCTTCTTCTGATCCCTTCTTTAAAATCTACAAGATCTTATCCCCTCATAGCTAGCTTATGTTTTCTCCATAAACTTATAAAAACAGATAGACTGCAACTATATTTCCGCTTATTCTAGCGAAGTTATGGTATTACAATTTGAAGTTAAATGTAGGGTTTAGGTCATTTTTAGTCTATAGACCTTTCTGGGTGTTTTATTTTGATCATTATATCTTGTTTAAGCTATCGTTGGGAATTGGACTTGTTTATTTTTGTTCATTTTAATAACTCTAAGTGATGATCGCCGATGTATAACTGTAACAACCGTTCCAGGAATACTTCTTCTGAGACTTGGTCATTATTTTAGACCTTCAAGATGTGGAATTTGGTGATGTCCACGACGTGGTGGAGGAAGCTCCACGACGTGGCAAGGATTAATGAAACATGCATTCTTTTAATGTACCACGATGTGGCAAAGGCATGGCCACAACATGGTGACGACCATTATACAAAACCCTGATTTCTGAGGTTAGTGCCCCTATTTAAGGGATGTGATGGCTTGGGTTTGCTCACCCTCAGCCTCCATCACCCACTCTTGACTTAGAGCAAACCCTAGCCTCCCTTGGAGGTATTTTGAAGCTTTTTGGTGGTGTTTTGTGGTTTTGAAGCAAGAAGAAGGTGCTCTCAGTCTAAGCTTCACCAAGCAAGCTCCTCATCACATTCTTACACATATTTTGTACCCTTGTAAGTCCTCAAGTTCATACCATTTGTGTGTTATCCTTCTAAATCTAGACTATTAAGCATTTTTCTTAATGTTCAAGGTGGTTTGAGTGGTTGGATTCCATAAAGTTGGCAAGTTTATGAATCCTTGAGGTCCTTTTGTGGTCTCATGTTCCAGATCTGAGGTTTTAAAGAGTTTTGGTTCCATACATGAGGTTTTGACCTTATTTTTACCATTTTTGACCTAACTTGAGTTCAAGACATGCATTGGACATGCATGTCCAATAAGAAATCATTTTTATGATGACTTTGGGAGAAAAAAGCTGTAACATGTCAAAAATTACAAAGAGACTTTTCATTTATAAATAAATCAACCAATTAAACCCTTTATATCAAAACCATTAAGTAACATTCGATTGATTAAAACCATAGATTATCAGAGTTCAATTACAAAACAACCGAAACCAATATCTTGGATGCGTGTGTAAAGTCTCGCCAAACTCTTCTCGTGAACAACCTAAAAAACATTTTATCCACAATGTAAGCGTAAAGCCTAACGAGTTTCCGAATGTACCACATAGACCATCATACATACAATGCATCCAAACAAAACAATCATATCTCCTATATATATATATATATATATATATATGTATATATATATATATATATACCTTGACTCCATTGCCATGGTCCCAATCACAATCTTTCCTATCATTAGGCCCAGCCCTATGGAGTATACGGGTCTTGCCCTGACTCTATTTCCATGGTCTTTCCCCACAATGTCGAGGGCTACATCTCGATCTCACATACAAGTGCTAGGGGCGACATCCTGGTCCTCCATACAATAAATAAAATCATAAAGTTATATGTAGTCGGGGATCAAATAGACAATCAAACAAATGATCCACCTGTAAGTGAATAATCAGACCAGAACATCACAACCAGGCACTAGACCAAGAGTTCATAGGATATCCAACTTAGACTATATAAAAACCAAGCTATCTCTACCATATAACCATATAGCATGGACTAGCATAATACATTCCCTTGGTCACCTTCCCTAGTTACCCTATCATTGACCACTTCGCAAATAAGTCCTTAGTCGGTCAACCTACATAATCTTGATAACTGGCCTTCCCCAATTAACCTAACCAAACATAACCCTACCAAAAATCATACAATCTATAGGCAAAACCTTATCGGTCTAACATACAATGATACCAAGCGCCATACACTGCACATGCATAACAAGGAATTATCATAGTCAACTAGCATACTTGTACTCTAACAGTACCCATATCTAACCCCTTGTACTAGTCGATTCCACAAACCAGCTACACCACAAACATATAAATCCTCAATCAACAACTCACATCCTCCAAGTTTGACCTAAAGTCAAACTAGTCAAATTTCAATATTTAACACGACATAGAGGCCTCTTGGCCATATCGTGGCCATGTATAGACAAAACAATCAACATGTAGGACATTGCCATGTCGTGGTCCCTATTTATCCATGTTGTGGAAATGTCAGGACAATACCATCATGACTTTTGACTCTACCACGACGTGGGCCTTCCTTGGCCACGTCGTGGGAACTGGCAGTTTGTCCCAAAACTCCATTAAGAGCTTAATCCTTACAGATCAAGGCACAAAACTTCAGATATACTTATTCCTAATGATTTAATGGATAAAGTTTCCAAATTTATCTATTAGGACCTCACCCCAAATCAAATCTACAACCCTAGGTCCATTAAGCACTTAATATAACCAATACTTGCAGATGGGACCAAGAACTCTCAAACTAAGACCTTATTCTCACTTAATAGAAGTCCATGACCATAAGAAAATCATATTAAGCTCTAGTCTTCCTCAAAAAACAAGAGCATCCAAGAATGGGAACAAATACTAGGGGTGAGCATGGTGCAGTTCGGTGCGGTTTTTGTATAAAACCGTAACCGCAACCGCAAATTGCGGTTTTGATTCGGTTCGGTTTTGCGGTTATTTTTGCGGTTTTGCGGTTATTTCGGTGCGGATTCGGTTTTTAACCACAAAATGAGGTGGTGTAGTTTTTCGGTTAAAAGGATGCAGTTTTTCATGTTCAAAACAAAAAAATTTAGTCAACTTTCATTTATTTCTAGATTTTCATTGCAAATAAATCAAAATTTTGTTCCATTTTTATTCTTTAAATTTGCATTTTATTATGTTATATATTGAATTCATTTCCTTCATACAGTTAACAATATGTCTAACACTTACTAACAACAAAACATATTAGTTTAAGTTTCATCCAACCTCAATTCAAACTTCATCAAAATAGTTAAATAGTACCCCCTCGATTAGCTAATTTATTTTTATTAATTAAATATAATTATTATAAATATTTAAATAATATATTAAATTATTCGGTTTGCGGTTATTTCGGTTAATTTGGTGCGGTTATTAAACATAAAACCGAACCGCACCGCAATTTTTCGGTTTTTCAAAATTAAAAACCTCACCATCGGTTTTTGTTTCAGTTTCGGGTATTCGGCTTCGGTTTATGCGGTCATTTTGGTTTTTTTGGGTTTCGGTTTGGTTTTTGCTCACCCATAACAAATACCAATCATCAAAGTTAAGAACATGGATCTCAAAAGAACAAGGTCAACGTGTAAGCTTTTTACGTTCAAAGGTTCGAAAACTGGAATAGGATGATGGATCTAGTCATGCTCTATGCTTCCTTACACCAAAATAAACTTCCTTATTATTTAAATATGATGGAAACCCTAAAAAGCTTGGGCTAGGGCTGCAACGACTATCACATCGTGGCCATACTCTTGCCACGTCGTGGAAACCAAAGTAGACATGTGTTTCATAATAATCATGCCACGTCGTGGGCATAAGCTCAGCACGTCGTGTCATATGGTTTTTTTCTCCAAAAACCCATCTTGATCACGTTAAGCGTTTAGCTGATACTTCTGGAAAACGGGTTTTACAACTCTTCCCCACTAAAAGTAGATTTCATCCTTGAAATATGTCCTTACCACCAACTCTTAAAACACCCTACGAAGCCCTTATAGGTCCCCTAAGCCCGTTCCCATCCACAAGTCGAAGCCACTTAGAATGCCCGAACCTACAATAATTTTCGTAAGGATTTCCAAAGCCAAGCGTATAAACCATACCCGAGCAGAAACTTCTAAAGGTTGAAACCACATTCGCGGCAAAACTGGAAATAAGTTTTTAAAAAATCATTCCCTTTAGAACCAAGGCCAACCCAATTCTGAGCTATAAACATGCGACCTGACGAAGAGACAACACCAACACATCAACACTAAACTACATTGAGAATAACTAACTTCCTTAACCATAATCTGAAGACTCCCAAACTATGTATAACTTCGAGATAGACATAGCCACCCGAACCTCAACCTTTTCAACCCAAAACTCACAATCTGATTCGACCAAGGCCTCCCTGGCCTTGCGTTGGTTTGCTGATAAACTGAAGGATGGAATACCTAACCAACCACCGTAGTCGACAACCCAACACTTAGACGCCAAAAAGCGAGACCTCTAACAACCCAACGGACAACGACTATACTAACATATACAACAACACGACTCTAAAAGCCCTTACCCCATAAATAGAGGAATAAATAATCAAATAATCAAATAGCGACCAGTATATTCCAACCCAAGTGAATGCTATGGTCATCCTATAGTCTTACAACCACTTCCGTTGCTACATCCCAACTACAGTCATTCCTACCATGATCCAACCATGGTCTTCCATATGTGAATGCTATGATCCAACCATAGTCTTAAAATCACTCCCATACTACAACCCAACCATATCCTTTTTGTCATGATCCAACCATGGTATTCCAAACAAAACTACAAGGATACCAAGCAAGACTAACACGACACGGACCCCTAATATACTAAACCCCATCAGTTGTTTGGGCCGTGCTTCGAACCTCATATCCTTCATAAGACAAGAACAGGAAGAGAGGCCCTCACATAACCCTCGAACCGAGCCTATTAACTAACTCTACCTAGTGCTACAACTGATGCTCCTAGTCTTCCAGATGAGATAACCTTGAACCTTCAACATCTGCTTCCTCGGTCATAATCGACTGATGAACAACACTTTTTTCACAAATATTCATTCCTGAAAACCATCAGAACCTATTACTTTATATCCTCCAATGTGAGCTTTAAGATGCCAAACCACCCATATCCTTTCGATTGAATAAGAGATTCTCCCCCACTTGGAATTAGCTAGACTCTGATGCCTTCAAATCCATACATAATTCCAAGTCAATCCAATGGCTTCACTACTTGTTCCTTGCCACCATACCAACATAAAAGCAAAGAGAATCCAAATCATACAAAAAAACCTAAGAGATCCAACACACATATGCAATCCTAAAATCAGATCAGCAATCCAAATATAAATAATTAACCATAGCAGAACCAAAGCTGATAACTCAAACCCTAACCCGTGGGACTCCAACTATCCCATATCCTACATCTGGTAATTGCCAAGCTAAAGGCACTGGATCCAAAACCACCCCATTCGCTCTCAGAGGACAACCAGCCTTAACATGGTCTAGATGATTACAAATGAAGCATACTCTTGACTCCCTCTGACTAAGTCCTGACTGTAGTGACCATCTTGACAGCATCTGAAACACCTCGAAACTGGGGCATGAGAAGTACCCCGATGAATATGACCACACCTATCGCAAGATCTGTGAGTCTCTCAATTGCCTGACCAAATGTCAGTCACCCTAGCTTTCTTAACTGATGCAACTGATGCAAAAACCTGATCATGTTTCCTCTTTCATTGCTGGGTCTCTAACTCTAAATCCCTTTCCCTAGCTGCCTCCACCAAACTAGAAAGAGTCCTATGATTCGAGATGCTCATGTGCTTCCAAATCTTTGTCCTCAACATGCCTTGGTGGTGAGTCATCCTCATCTCCTCTGAAGCTGCATACTGAGGGCAAAACAATGCCCTCTCTCTAAACTTGACGGTTGACCTTATCCACCGTCCATGTAGTCAGCTCAAGTGCAAAAATCTCCAGGACCAACTGCTGAACCTCAATCACCGACACAAACTCCCTCTTGAATCAAGCGACAAAATCTTCCTAATACATAAACTCGACCGCATCAGGTTCGAGGTTCTGAACAACCTTACACCACCACTCTCTATCTCCATCGCGTAAAAGACACTCTACAAACTTGACCTTGTCCTCTGTTGGAAAAAATCTGGCGTAAAAGGCACTATCCACATCTGCAATCCAAAACATACTGATGATCGGCTCCCTACTCTAAAGAAACAAGGAAGTCCATAAATGTCAAATTCCTTGAACGTAACTATACAAGCCCTGAGTCGACCGACCTCCCAATCAGGCCGAAGAACCCTAAGCTACTCATCCATCACTAGAATCCAATCCTTCCTGATTATGCTGACCAAGCCTGGCATATCCTTTTTCATGAACCTTGAAATCTCAGCAAAAATGATGTTACGGATAACCTCCTCACGGAAAGTCGCCATCCTGAGTCGAAAAGACAATGAAACTCATCAAAACAATGCATAGTGCAAACCCACACTAT
This sequence comes from Lactuca virosa, assembly GCF_052849685.1. NCBI lineage: Eukaryota > Viridiplantae > Streptophyta > Magnoliopsida > Asterales > Asteraceae > Lactuca > Lactuca virosa. The sequence continues at coordinate 28,964,286 of NC_136427.1, forward strand.
GCATACCCACGTATAGCTTCCTGGTATTCTTGTAACGCTCCCTGATCCAAGTATGGATCTTATGCTTTCAGTAGTACGAGCCCAATACTACCTTCCACATCCAACCATACCAGTTCCAAGGACTATTCCAAGAGTCCCAAGTCATTTCACATCACTCTTCTAAACTCTTCATGTGCATTCATATTTCTATCCATATACATAATACCATACTTCCTAGACTCTCTTGGTAGGATCCTTCCCTTCCCATAAACCCAAATAGCTAGAAGTTTCTACCAACATCGCTGGTTGTCTCGAGCTTGCAAGTTATACAAAATACAAGATCGAATAGACTGTTGAATAAATAATTCTACCCTAAGTCCACAACCAGATAAGGAATATGAAATAAGGATAAATCAATCATTCTAAGGCTATACAATCCCAATCGTGTACAACTCTAAATCATACACCTAGAAATTAACATTATCAATCTAGAATTCAAGCAACACATAACAAAAAATTCTCTAAACTAAGGCATCACACATGTCAGACAATTATATCATGCAAATCCTGAGCGAATCTACAATGTACCTTCTAGCATGCATAACAATTCATAGCACAAATACAAGATCATATGGGTATATTGGGAATTACTTACTTCCTGAGCTCCGACTGACTATGCGCATCGCATCCTCCAATTAGTATAAAATAATTTTAGAAAATCATTTGCTCGAATAAAAGCATTTTCTTATTAAAAACTCTTTTAGAAAATCTCTCAACTATCAGTTTGAGTTCAGACACATCGTAAGGCATGTCCGAATCCCTCAAACCAAGGCTTTGATACCAACTTGTAATGTCCCGAAAATTACAAAGAGTTTTTTCATTTATAAATAGATTAACCAATTAAACCCTATATGTCAAAAACCATTAAGTAACATTCGATTGATTAAAACCATAGGTTATCAGAGTTTAATTACAAAACAATAGAAACCAATATCTTCGATGGGTGTGCATAGTCCTGCCGAGCACTTCACACGAACAACCCGCAAAACACTTTATCCACAACTGTAAGCATAAATCTTAGTGAGTTCCCCAGTATACCACATATACCATCATAAACATAATGCATCCAAGAAAAACATAGGCTTTATGGACAAACAATAAGATCTCTTATCCATATATATATATATATATATATATATATATATATATATATGTATCATACATAACGGGACTAACCCTAGGGAGTATGCGGCCCCATTCCTGACTCCATTCCTACGGCTCCAACCATGGTCTTTCCTATCACTGGGCCCAACCCTAGGGAGTACATATGCCCAACCCTAACTCTATTTCCATAGTCCTAGCCATGGTCTTTCCCTACAACGCCGAGGGCCATATCCTGGTATCAGATATAAGTGTCTGGGACCACATCTTGGTCTTCCATACAATACATAAAATCATTAAGTCATATGTAGTCAGGGATCAGATAGACAATCGAGCAGATGATCCACCCAAGAGTGAACAATCAGACAAGAACATCACAATCAAGCATTAGACCACGAGTTCTCAGTCTATCCAACTTAGAATATAGTGAACCCAATCTATCTCTACCACATAATGATATACATGAACACATAATGTGACCAACATACTACATTCCCTTAGCACATAGCCTTCCCTGTTAAATCATAAAAGTGACACTCTTGAACTTGAGCTACCGCAGCTCTCAAGGATCCGCAGTCAAACATTCATCAGCAACCTCATCCGAAGTCATCATCATCCGCAGCTTCACCTACTACTTTACTTAGTTTAACTTTATCTACTTTTACTGTAATACTCTCTATTGTCTAGTATGCCTTGCATGGCTACTCTTAGAGATTTGATCCAATGTAATTCTTGAGTCTCTATATATAGAGCTCATTCTTTCTCATTCAATACAACTTCAAATCTATCAATTACATCTCTCACTCCTATCTACTTACGCATCTTAAATCTCTCCTTACTCTCAAAGTTCACTAGAACATAACTAAATATTATTTCTCTTCGGAGCAAGTCTTTCGTGACTTAATCACTAAGTTTGATCTCGCTTACTAACTTGGTCTGAATGTATTCCATGTTATGAATCAACTTATGTGTATACTTGATATATCACCTGCTGTCATTTATATTTCCTTACATTTCCATAACTAACTCTCTAATTATCTAACTCGTTAACTTATTATTGTTGAGCTTTTAGATCCTTTGAGATAAACTATTCCGCAACTATACTTGTTCTAACGTTTGTTCAAGTGTGTCTCAAGTTTTTCTCTCAACAATTGGTATTAGAGCCATAGTGGTTGCTTTTTGAAAAACAAAACTCTGATTTTCAAAGGGCTGTCTATACCACTGAAGCTCATTTCTCAAAAAAAAAAAAAACAAAAAAAAAACAAAAAAAAAAAAAAACAAGGAAAAAAATGGCACAAGCATTATGTCTGAATGTTTCCAACAGTGTTGGTGGTTCAAATCGAGCTCCAATATTCGTGGCAAATAAATACCATTACTGGTATCAGAGAATGGAAAGATACTTAAGGAGACTTGGTAGAGATGTATGGCGGTCCGTAGAAGAAGGACCACATGTCCCTGTTCTTACACCAGTTCAAACTGATGGCGCCACAGCCAGACTAGGAGGAGGACAACCAGTCATGAACCGTCCCACCAAAGAAGATTTCGATAAAATGGAAAATGATGTTGTTGCTTTTTATGAAATCTCTTGTGGAGTTGCTCCTGAAAACTTCGACATTATCATAAACTGCAAATCGGCAAAAGAGATCTGGGATGTTCTCAAGAATTTGTACGAAGGCTCAGAACAAGCTCAAGATAAGAAGCTCACAACTGCACTCAATGAATTCAACAATTTCAAAGCTCATACTGGCGAAAGTTTAGAAGACTCCTTTAAAAGGTTCAATCTGATAGTCACCAAGTTATCTAATGCTGGCACCATCCGCAGTAACCATGAAACAAACCTTCAATTTCTCAACGGTTTGGGAAGACATTGGACTACTTCTAAGATGATAGTTCAAGGGGATAGAAAGATTCATTCATTGTCTCTCTACAAGCTCTACGGGGAACTGCAAGCACAAGAATCCACCGTACTGAAAGACTGTGCTGACTTCGGAGGACCACTCGCTCTTATAGCACAAGCTCCACATAATCAATCCTACTCTCCCTCATATGACACTACACCGCAGTCATACGAAGCCGACTTAGAGTATGATGATGATGAAGAATTTCAGAAGGCTATTGCTCTTGTTAGTCAACAGTTCAACCGGCTACCACCTCAATCTTTTCGTAAAAATCAACAATTCAACAAACCTCCATTCAACCGTAACTTCAACCCACAGAATAATCACTCTCGTTATTCCAAAAGTTCTCATCTACCACCACAATCTCAAAATACTCAACCAAAGGAGGCACCACAGTCCATTCAAACCACTGACTCCGGTACTCCCTCAGAAGACAAAAGTGATGTTGTGATATGTCACAAGTGCAACAAAGAGAATCATTTTGCAAAAGATTGCAAAGCAAATGTGGTGAAAGACAGAGCATTCTACCTTAGAATGGCTCAAGAATTGGAGGAAAAGGAAAAGGCTAGGGCATACGTAGCCCATGTCAAAAGAGACCATCAACTTTGGTCATCCGAAGATGAAGAAGAAGCCATCAGCAATATCAAAGGAAAAGGGAAAATCTGCATGCTAGCAACTGCTGATGATGATGGATCTACAAAGCTGGAAAAGAACTACTGCTACATGGCAAAAGATGGAACTTTAAGCATTGTCGAACAGGTAAAACTCATGATTCAAACTCTAAACTATAACATGCATGACTGTCAACCCTTCATAGACAATCTTAATAACACATGTGCTGCCGTCCTTACAGACTATATAGCGTCCCAAGAGATGTTTCATGTAAGAGGACGACTGGACAACAAAAGACTCAAAATGGCCATGTTAGAAAAGGACTTAGAGTTAGAAAAAGATGCAAGAATGTTGAGTGAAACACAACTAGAGATAGCTTTGAACCAAAGAGATTTAGCTCAGAGTGAGATTGTACGCTTAAATCTATTAATAGAAAAACTGTTCAATGAAAGTGAAGCTATTGAAAATTTGGTTAATAATGGAACTGTGGACAATACATACAATTGGGGTTGGTCCAATGGATATCTTACCGCAAAGGATTCCTCACCCCGGTTTAACAAAGATCATCTGTATGTCCCTCCGGACCGAGAATTTCATTTCCCAGTCAATGACAAGACCTTTCCCGAAGATATCAGAACCCACTTTGGTAGACTTCATAATCTAAGTAATAACTGTGTCATTGAGGAAATTGTGCCTGAGGTTTCGGGTCACACAAGTGATCAAACTCCTCCCTGTGGCACAATCTATTCAAATTCTCAGACCTCATCAGTTGTTGATGAAGAAATTGTCATAGAAAGTCCCGAAGCCTCACAGGACTTTCCATCTCTGCCCTCAGACCGCAGTGTCTCTCACTGTAGTCATGAGCCTCAGAAGTCCCACAAAAGTCCCACTGAAGTCATAACTCAGACTTACTCTTCGGTAGCTAAATCATCCTTACCACATACCACAATAAAAGGCTCTGTGACTCTTCAGCCAATTCACCATGAATTACCCATAGAGAACTTTGAAGTGGGTCAATGCTCTCAAAACCCTGAATCTTCAAGTTCGGATGAGTCAAGCCCTCGTTGTCAAAAATTTTCAAAGGTTTCCAGGAAACCGCCGCTGAACACTTATGACTGCGGTTCTCCAAAAACATTAGCAAAAAAGGCTTTCAAAGAGGAAATTCGATCCCGAGGCACAAATCGACAAACCTTTTCTAAAAATAAAAGACATATCAGATTTCCAAAATTTAAGAGTTTAGAAAAGTTTGTTTTCTCTCACTATTTTTCAAAAAACTCTCCCATCAAGAAAACATGCAAAAAGGAATGTACAGTTTCAACCTTCATTCCTAACTCATCTGACACAACCCAAAAGAAAGAAAAGTCTTTTCGGAGCAATGGTTTTCAAATCTATTCCTCAGATGATCCAAAATGGAAGGGTATTTTACCCACTCCAACACTTTTAAAATCACATCAAAATTTCAACAAGTGGAGGGGCACTTTACCAAATCCTATAAAAAGGTCCAAAGAATCTACACGTGCTAAATCTTTTTCGAGACGAACTTTTTCAAATTCCAACAGCACCAATGCCAGATATTACCAACCTCGGACCGGTCACAAGCTTACCTCATCTTTCAGACCGCTGACCAAACAAAATGTCAGAATAAAAGACAAAATTTCAGCATGTCAATGTCAATGTAGTTGTCAAAATGGCTCATCTCATGTCAAATCTGATCCTTTTCAGAAACCTCGTAATTTTTCAAAAAAACGCAACACTCCAAAATCTCACAAACACCCAGGACTAGGATTAAAAACTGACACGAAACCAGTCCCTGCAACCTCGATTCATGCATCAATCAGAAACTCATCCTTTGTCCCAGGCTCCAAACTAGTTTGGATGCCTAAACTAACCGTGTAATTCTCAGGCCTTGTGCAAGGAGGAACAAGAAGAAGAATGGTTGATCGACAGTGCCTGCTCCTTGCACATGACCGGAAGGTTAGAATACCTTCGGGATTTCAGGCCAATTTGCAACGGTGGAAACGTCACATTCGGCAACAATGCGAATGGGATAATTCGAGGTTATGGTGTTCTTACTAAGGGAAACTTCTCTATTCAAAAGGTTGCTTATGTATAAAGCCTTAAACACATTCTCATCAGTGTTGGTCAACTATGTAAGGCAGGCCATCGTGTTGAATTTGATGACCAATTTTGCTATGTAATGACAAGCGATAGGAGCACGTGTCTGATCAAGTCCCGATCCGAAGGTACTATGTATCCTCTGGATGTATCTCTGATCATAGGCAAACCACAGTTATGCTTCCTATCCAAAGCAGTATCCGAAGTCAGCTGGCTATGGCACCGCAAGCTAGCTCACCTCAACTTCAGATACATCAACAATTTGGTCACCGGAGAACTAGTTAGAGGTCTTCCAATCCTCAAGTTCAGCAATGATACTCTCTGTACTGCATGTGAATGTGGAAAGCAATCCAAAGCAAGTTACCCCATGGTGATTGACTCTTCAATTTCTGAACCATTGGAACTCTTGCACATTGATCTCTGCGGTCCATCTACCGTAGCCAGTCTTCATCACAAGAAATACATACTGGTTATAGTTGATGACTTCACACGTTTCACCTGGGTTTCTTTCTTACGAGTCAAATCAGAAACTCCGCAGATATTGATCAATTTCATCAAGGAAATTGAACTTCAGATCAAGTTACCAGTTCGACGTATCCGAAGTGATAATGGAACCGAGTTTACTAACCATCTCCTAAATAGTTTCTTGGTTTCCAAAGGCATTACTCACAACTTCTCAGCTCCCTACACACCGCAACAAAATGGGGTAGTAGAGCGAAGGAACCGTACTCTAGTAGAAGCTGCCAGATCCATGCTCAACTTCGCCCACCTTCCTCTCTACTTCTGGGCCGAAGCAGTGGCCACAACTTGTTTTGTACAGAACCGAAGTATTGTCTGCAAACGTCTCAGCAAAACACCGTATGAGGGCCTTAACAACCGCAAGCCAAATGTCCGATTCTTCCATATATTTGGGTGTAGATGTTTCGTAATCAACAACAGAGACCACCTCAACAAATTCGCACCAAAGTCTGATGAAGGCATCTTCCTTGGCTACTCCACTAACAAAGTTGCTTATAGAGTTCTCATTAGACGCACAAGGCTGATAATTGAAAGTTTCGATGTGAAATTTGATGACTATCACATCCGCAACACCGCTCCATCAACCGAAACGACAGCAATCCTAGAAAGTGATATTCCTGCCTCTTCGGGTCCACTAAACCTAATTGAAGTAAACTATGACGATCTCTTCGACCCTGTAGAAACAGCCAAGTTATCCGAAGTTCTTGTGTCCCTGGAAGCTCAGCAGCAACATGCTGACGTATCTGGTCCTACACTGTCCGATGAGGTATCACTAAATACTTCCACCTCGCCGGTTGAAGGGGAAAACTCAACTCCGGACCATACAACAACCATCGAGGTTCCAGTACTAGAAGATGCAGCTCCAACCATTATCCGCAAAGATTTTCAACCATCAAACGTTTCTTCGGACTCGGATGATGAAAACATAGAGAACAATGACACAAGAATAGATTCGAGGATTATCACACTCCCAATCCAGGGGGAACCTTCGCAGGTTCAAGGGGAACTCCCGTCTGCACTCCAGGGGGAACCTTCACCATCTGCCCGAGAAAACTCTGATCCCACATTCCCAGTTCAAGACAATTCAGCAGGATGTTCTCAAGTCCAGGGGGAACTGCCATCTCCAACCGCAGAGTCTTCCGATATTGAAGACATTCCCTCTACCGCAGCTGCTGATCATCTGCAACCCCGTCTACATGTGTGGACGAAGGACCACCCACCAGGTCAAATCATCGGCAACCCATCCGCAGGTATCCAGACTCGATCTTCCAAGGATTTATTGTTGGATAAGGTGTCTAAGTCCATAACTTATTTGGTATATACTTGACCCGACCCGACATGGTCCATTTGGGTTGCACTTCACCCAAACTAGTTATGGATAATTTTATGAGAGTTGTATACTTACGATTTATTAATATATTATAAGTTATAATATATTAATATAAAGTCATGTTACTTAATTAGTTTAAATCTTGAATTAATTATGAATTAATTTAGTGATTAAAAGGAAGACTAATTAAATCATGGGCTATTATATTTATATGGTGTGGGCTAACACTCATTTGGGAATGGGCTAAGCTTATATGGAAGTCCATGGATGATCCATGGAGCTTTTACCCATGGATCCTTGGAAGAGGAAAAGACATGGGTTATTAGGGTTTCACCCTAACCATGTACACTATATAAACAAGCTTATGTTGCATGAAAAAGACACTAATGTGTGTGTAAGTGTGGTGGCCAAAATCAAGAGTTAGTATACTCTCTCATACATCTTTTCCAAGTTTGTGGTGATTTGTGATTTCCATTTGAGGCATTCACATTATTGGTGCTTGGCTCTCAAACTCCAAGGAATCAACAATCAACAAAAGGTATGTAATTCATCTAGTTCTTTTATGGTTAAAAGTACCCCATGCCATGCTAGATAGGTTATAAACCTTGGAAAATAATATTTTGCATGTATCTTAGACAAACATAGATCCAAGGTTTAATAGGGTTGCATGTACACTTAGGAAGTGTTAGAATGCTCAAAACCCAACAGTGGTATCAGAGCCTAGGCTTGTTTGTTTGATACTTGATGCAAAATAGTGTAAAAAGTCGATTTTTTTGCTGTCTGACTGATGAACTCGCCGAGTCCATGGGGGGACTCGCCGAGTTCATGTGTAAACTCATCCTACTCGGCGAGTAGGTTCGTGCACTCGGCTAGTAGGAGCCTCAGAATGCAGATTTTCGACTTTTGCTGCTGGAAATGGACTAGAAACATTACCCTAAACTGTTTTGGTGTTTTAAAACTTGTTTTAGTTGGTGTAATGGTTGTCCTAATCCATTTACAATAGCTTATATCAAAATTTCATGCTTTGTATGTGTTCATATAATTCTTGAAACTTTGATGATCATGTTCATGTTCTTATGAATTTAGAAGATGATAGGAATTATTTGCTGAATTGTTTAGGATTAATTCTTGATCATTTATGTGTTTTAATGGAGTCCATAATTTGTCCTCAAGTTATGGATATCCAAAGGTCACTTCTTTTAAACACACACTTAAAACACATAAGTTATATGGAAATGAAGAGTCTTCATTTTTATGAACCTTTAATTCATAAGTTATGAAATGAAAAGTTTTGAATAGTTTCAAAACTTGTCCTCAAGTTTTGGAATTTGTAAAGTTACACACACTTTAATATACTTTAATTCCAAACCCTTAGAGTTTTAAAAGTTAAAATTCAACCCTTATACTATTTATAACATTAATGGTTAATTATTATATATATGTATAAGATCAAAGTCGTCTTACCGCTAGTACGCCTCATTCACGAAGCCAGTCTATAAGGTGGGTATAAGGTTGTTGCCTATAAAATGGCAACTTAATGGGTGTCCACTCTCACCCACCGCTTGCTTGACTGGTGGAGGGTCGTTAGCCGAACGGGTAGGACAAGGACTTATAAATTCTAATTAAAAGTATGATGAATATTATAAAGTAACTAAACCTTTTATAAATTCCCAATCTTAGTTACTTTAGGAAAATGTGAATATGGTGCTAACCCATGAAATTCACACTTTGTACCTTACCAAGTCGTTGGTGGAGCGTGTGTGGTTAACCGGCACACTAACTTGGACTAGTAAGGATCACGAAGGGTGACTTAATGTTTATCATAGATCGGTGGAGCGTGTGTGGTTAACCGGCACATTGATTAGGTGATAATATTAAGGGTACCAAGTGAATTTGCATGGTTATTCACACCTTGTTTTGTGATCCTCGGCATCCCAGTCACAAAACTTGAAGGGCACAATCGAGATTGAAACATGCCATTGAAAAGTTCAATGAATCTCAAAGGAATCTAGGAATTTCAAAAACCAATAAAACCTAATAATTCATTTCGTTTTCATGGTGGAAATTGGTGAATCGTCATTCACCTACCTTCAAATATATTATAGCTTAGATTACGACATCCCTCTTCTAAGTTATAATATATTGTGTTGGATCCTAGCCTTAATATTACATTTGGGTGTATTATTAAGGATCCGATATACCTAATCTAAACTTGTTTTCTTCTTTTCAGATGTCTTCCAACAACAAAGCTTCGGGCTCTAACCCTACTGGCTCCTTTTCCCTCATGAACCTTTGTGGGAGGGTCATCTTTGATGGTTCCAACTTCATGGATTGGATCCGGAACATCAGGATGGTTACTCGTTACAAGGACAAGGAATATGTCCTCGATAAGGAGGTAAAGGAGCTTGATGAGTCCACTGCTACTCCTGAGGAGGTCGCTGAGTATCAGGCACATGAAAGAGATGCCACCAAGGTGGCATACATCATGATGGCCACCATGACAGCTGAACTCCAAAAGTCCTATGAGGACTATTACCCTTTTGAGATGCATCAGGATCTGATGGAAAGGTACCATCAGAGTGCTCGTCAAGAGCGGTATGAAATAATCTCCTCCATGATCACTACCCGTATGAAGGATAGCTAACCAATCACGAGCCACATGCAGAAAAATGCAAAGGTATGTGGACCGTCTAATGAAACTGAATGTGAACTTCCCTTAGGAGTTGGCAATTGATATCATTTTGCACTCCTTGCCCTCGTGTTATGATCAATTTCGTATGACATACCACATGAAGAAGGAGGAAGTTACACTCAGTAAGCTTCAAGGACTTCTGAAGACTGCCGGAAGTGGTCTTAAAAGTAAGTCGGTTGCTACTCCTACTCCTACTACTACCCCTGTTTTGGCTATCGGGCAAGGCAAAGGGAAGAAGAGGAAGCACCCTTCGAAGGGTACCAAGGGAAAGTCCCTTGAAGGCTCCTCATTTGGAACCAAAGGTGGTTCTATCACTCCTTCTGCCATCCCTAAGGATGTTGAATGCTTCTACTGTCAAAATAAGGGGCACTGGAAGCGAAACTGCCCAAAGTACTTGCAGGATGTCAAGGATGGGAAAGTGAAACCATCTCATGCAGGTATTTACACTATATTGTCTAATAACTCACCATATTCTAATTCTTGGGTTCTTGATACAGGTTGTGGTATTCACATCTGTTGTGACTTGCAGGGCCTAAGAAGAAGTGAGGATGTGGAGCACGGAAAGATAAACTTAATCATGGGGAACAAGAAGGTTGCACCTGTTACCAAGATTGGAGTTTATACTTTGTTGCTAGATAGTGGGTTAAAGTTAGATTTGAATAAATGTGTGTACTCGTCTGAAATGGCGAGGAATATTATTTCCTTTCATGCTTTGTACAAACAAGGTTTTACCTTTTCTTTTGATAATGAAGTTGGTAGTATTAATGCTTTCTTTAATAATATTCTTTATTTTAAAGCATTACCTTGTAATGGTGTGTATGAAGCTGTATCGGTTGTAGATAATTTAGGGAATAATGTATTGTGTATTGATTCTTCTACTAGCTTGGATAAAGCATCTTTGTGGCATTGTCGTCTTGGACATGTAAGCAAGAAACGTATAGGCCAGCTCCAAAAGGATGGAGTCTTGGAGTCGTTCGACCTCAAGTCGGATGATAGTTGTGAGTCTTGTCTACTTGAAAAAATGACAAAATCACCCTTCACTGGTACTTGTGCAAGGGGTGAGGGTTTGTTGGACCTTATACATACTGATGTATGTGGACCATTCAAAACCGCCATAAGGGATGCTAATCGCTATTATGTGACTTTTATTGATGATTTTAGTAGATATGGTTATGTCTACTTGATCAAACATAAGTCAGAAACTTTTGAAAGGTTTAAAGAGTTTAAACAGGAAGTAGAAAATCAATTGGGCAGGAACATTAAGATGCTTCGATCCGATCGAGGTGGTGAGTATCTTAGTACTGAGTTCCTCGACTATCTTAAGGAGTGTGGGATTGTCTCACAATTGACACCTCCCAGGACACCACAGCTGAATGGTGTAGCTGAGAGGCGCAATCGAACTTTGTTGGACATGGTTCGCTCTATGATGAGTCGAGCTTCACTACCAATCTCTTTTTGGGGGGTATGCCTTAGAGACTGCCGCCCACATCCTTAATCTAGTCCCTACAAAGAAGGTTGCCAAAACACCTCATGAAATGTGGACTGGGAAAGTTCCCAATCTAGACCATATCAAGATTTGGGGTTGCGAGGCTTTCGTGAGGCGCGAAACTCATGACAAGCTCGAACCTCGAAGTGAAAGGTGTATTTTCATCGGCTACCCACAAAAATCCTTTGGTTACCTCTTCTACAGACCCAGTGAGAATGTGGTCTTTGTGGCTAGGAGAGGAGTCTTTCGAGAGAGAGAATTTATAAACCAAGGAGATAGTGGGAGGCAAATTGACCTTGAAGAAATTCAAGACTCAATTGGTGAAGGAACCTCAAACACTAGCAATCAACTTGAGGAGGAAATTCCTGTTGATCCAGCTGACGAGTCTGTACTTCCGAGGCGTTCCACAAGGGTTAGGAACACACCTGAGTTTTATTATGGATTTAATATTACTACGGAAGGTGATACATTTATCAGTGACAGTACACTGGTAAATCTGGATGAACCTAACAGTGTTAAGGAAGCCATGGCAGGCCCAGAGTCTGCTAAATGGAAGGAGGCTATGGACAGCGAGATACAGTCCATGTATGACAATCAAGTTTGGAACTTGGTTGACAATGTACCAGGCCGTAAGACAGTCGGGTGCAAATGGATCTTCAAGAAGAAGACCGACATGGATGGGAAGGTGCACACTTATAAGGCTCGACTGGTTGCGAAGGGGTTTACTCAGACTCAGGGTATTGATTATGATGAAACCTTTTCACCAGTATCAAAGATTAAGTCTATTAGGGTTATGCTAGCCATTGCTGCATTTCATGATTATGAAATATGGCAAATGGATGTCAAAACCGCTTTCCTTAACGGAAAGTTGGCTGAGGATGTTTACATGAATCAGCCAGAAGGTTTTGTCAGTGCAGAGTACCCCAATAGAGTGTGCAAGCTTGAGAAATCCATTTATGGATTGAAACAAGCATCTCGAAGTTGGAATCTTTGTTTCGATGAGAAGGTCAAAGAGTTTGGTTTCTCAAGAAGTGAAGATGAGTCCTGCGTGTATGTCAGAGCTAGTGGGAGTATAGTTAGCTTTTTGGTACTGTATGTGGATGACATACTACTCATAGGAAATGACATCCCAACCTTGCAGGAGGTTAAGTCCTGGCTTGGGAAGTGCTTTGCTATGAAGGACCTTGGAGAAGCTACCTATATCCTAGGGATAAGGATATTAAGAGAAAGAAGTAAAAGACTAATTGGACTTAGTCAGAGTATCTACTTGGATAAGGTGTTGAAAAGGTTCAACATGCAGAATTCCAAGAAAGGAGAATTACCGATCCAAAACAATGCCAAACTGAGCAAGGCTCAGAGCCCGAGTACCGAAGATGAGATAGCTGAGATGAGTCGATTACCTTATGCTTTCGCTGTTGGTTCGATCATGTATGCTATGACTTGTACCCGTCCTGATGTGGCCTTCGCTTTGAGCATGGTCAGCAGATATCAGGGGAACCCTGGCAAGGCTCATTGGACTGCGGTAAAGAATATTCTCAAGTACCTGCGGAGGACTAAGGATTGGATCCTTACCCTTGGTGGGAGTGATGACTTGAGAGTAGTAGGGTATAGTGATGCTAGCTTTCAGACTGATAGGGATAACTTCCGCTCTCAGTCGGGCTAGGTCTTTACCTTAAATGGAGGGGCAATCACTTGGAAGAGTTCCAAACAGGAGACTGTAGCTGATTCGACTTGTGAATCAGAGTACATAGCAGCGAGTGAAGCGGCAAAGGAGGCGATATGGCTGAGGAACTTCATCGGAGACCTTGGAGTTGTACCAGCTATTAAGGAGCCTATGGAGATTTTCTGTGACAGCAATAATGCGGTTGCCTTAGCCAAGGAACCAAGAGATCATGGCAGATCCCGACACATTGACAGAAAATATCACTTCATAAGACACAAGATAGAAGAGGGACTCCTCGTGGCAAAGAGGGTATCGTCAGATGAGAACCCTGCGGATCCCCTTACGAAGGGACTGACGAGGGTTAAGCATTTGCAGCATGCGAGGCGCATCGGGCTGAGGGACGATATTAGTTTTACAGATTAGATAATTTTTCTGAAACTTGTAAAATATAATCGACGTTTGATGATGAATAAAATGTGTGATTTATTTAGGAGTAAAGTGTTACTATCATTGTCAATTATTTACTATTGTTTCAGTTTTGCATGTTTTGACTTCCAGAATAATTAATTTATTCAAACTTCCACAATCAGTCATACGTCGGAAGTAGGTATGAATCAAGATTGTCATGAATTGGGTTTGTAGATGGCTAAAGGTGTTTAGACATAGCAATGGTTGCTACAAAGTTCATGAGTGCTCATAAGTTATGAGTATTGGAATAAACCCACGCTCACTTGTATCACTTCATGGAATTTATCTCGAGTGATCGTGAGACGGTAATATCATATAAGTCTTCAAACCTAGAGATATGAGTTGTTACCTATGAGTTGGTTGTGCATTGATTGCACGTAAACGCATCAGTAACTTGATGTTATAAAACGTGCCTTTGTGTGCAATTCAATAAGTAGTAGAACAAGCATATGAGTCGAAGTTTATCTGTTCCTTCTAGAAATAGAAGCGATATCAGGGCCCCTCGATGATTTTGTGTTGACCCATGTACCGGGCCCGGTCAGAACTAAATTGATGTGTTCAGTTAAGTTCTTTGTCAAACAAATCGGAAATCGAGAAACAATTGCTAGACAATAAGTAAGAAATTGTTCCATGTATTTGTCCGGCTGATATCATGAGAGCAGAGGATTATATGATCACTTATCTAAAATGGCGCTTCATAGTTCACAAGAGTTTTCGAGAGCTACGATTGCCGGTTGGTTCCTGAAGTAATATAGGCAAATACAGTTATTAGACTTATCCAAGTGGGAGTCTGTTGGATAAGGTGTCTAAGTCCATAACTTATTTGGTATATACTTGACCCGACCCGACATGGTCCATTTGGGTTGCACTTCACCCAAACTAGTTATGGATAATTTTATGAGAGTTGTACACTTCCGATTTATTAATATATTATAAGTTATAATATATTAATATAAAGTCATGTTACTTAATTAGTTTTAATCTTGAATTAATTATGAATTAATTTAGTGATTAAAAGGAAGACTAATTAAATCATGGGCTATTATATTTATATGGTGTGGGCTAACACTCATTTGGGAATGGGCTAAGCTTATATGGAAGTCCATGGATGATCCATGGAGCTTTTACCCATGGATCCTTGGAAGAGGAAAAGACATGGGTTATTAGGGTTTCACCCTAACCATGTACACTATATAAACAAGCTTATGTTGCATGAAAAAGACACTAATGTGTGTGTAAGTGTGGTGGCCAAAATCAAGAGTTAGTATACTCTCTCATACATCTTTTCCAAGTTTGTGGTGATTTGTGATTACCATTTGAGGCATTCACATTATTGGTGCTTGGCTCTTAAACTCCAAGGAATCAACAATCAACAAAAGGTATGTAATTCATCTAGTTCTTTTATGGTTAAAAGTACCCCATGCCATGCTAGATAGGTTATAAACCTTGGAAATTAATATTTTGCATGTATCTTAGACAAACATAGATCCAAGGTTTAATAGGGTTGCATGTACACTTAGGAAGTGTTAGAATGCTCAAAACCCAACATTTATCTGATCACTGTCACTATGCATCGTTTATGTCCTCGGTCGAGCCCCGAACGATCAAAGAAGCATTACTAGAACCAGACTGGATATCCGCAATACAAGAAGAGCTAGAAGAATTCAAAAGAAACAAAGTATGGCAGCTCGTTCCGAAGTCGCAAGGTCACACCATTGTTGGTACTAGATGAGTGTACAAGAATAAGTTGGATGAATCCGGTGCGGTCGTCAGAAACAAGGCAAGGCTAGTTGCCAAGGGATATAGTCAACTTGAAGGTATTGACTATGATGAAACGTATGCTCCGGTAGCACGAATAGAAGCCATCCGAATCTTCTTAGCATACGCAGCTCACAAGAATATCAAGGTTCATCAACTGGATGTGAAAAGTGCTTTTCTCAATGGTGAATTAAAAGAGGAGGTTTATCTTCAGCAACCTCCGGGCTTTGAAAGTCTTGAATTCCCAGACCACTGCTACAAGCTTGAAAAAGCAGTCTACGATCTAAAACAAGCCTCAAGACCGTGGTACGAGACTCTCTCTGAATTTCTTGTCTCGTTCGGGTATAAAAGAGGAGTGATTAATCCCACTTTATTTAGAAAAGCAAATGGTGATCATCTTATGCTTGTACAAATATATGTGGATGATATCATCTTCGGATCAACTGATCAAAAAATGGTGAATGAATTCGCTAAGCTCATGACCAACAAGTTCCAAATGAGCATGAATAGAGAGATTAACTTCTTTCTAGGACTTCAAGTGAAACAAGTCCCTCAAGGGATATTCATTCATCAGGAGAAATACACCTCTGAATTGTTAAAGAAATATTCAATGGACAACTGTTCTTCGGCTAAGGTCCCCATGGCCTTCGGATATAAGATATCTGCTGATCCCTTAGGCGAATCAGTTGATCACAAGACTTATAGAGGTATTATTGGCTCATTGATGTACCTCACCGCAAGCCGACCAGATATCGTCTTTGCAACAGGTGTATGCGCAAGGTACCAGGCTGACCCAAAAATGTCACACATGACCGCAGCCAAGCAGATTCTAAGGTACTTAAAGGGTAGCAAGACTCTTGGCTTATGGTACCCCGCATGGAATGACTTCAGCCTACAAGCATTCACTGATGCAGATCATGCCGGATGCAGACTAGATCGTAAAAGCACCTCCGGTGGATGTCAATTTTTGGGTGGAAGACTCGTCAGCTGGTCATCAAGAAAACAAAACTGTGTATCATTGTCTACCGCAGAAGCTGAATATGTGGCCGCAACCAGCTGTTGTTCACAAGTCTTATGGATGAAAACACAACTATTGGACTACGGATACAGAATGCTGCGGATACCAAATTATTATTTCTATGAAAGTGCTATAGCGATTTCTCACAATCTAATTCAGCACTCCAAGACAAAGCATATTGAACTACGGTATCAATTCATCAAAGACCACATCCTGAAAGGTAACATTGAACTAATTTTTGTCCATACTCATGAAGAGATTGCTGATGTATTCACAAAGGCACTTGACTCTACAAAACTCAACAGTTTCTTACAAATGTTAGGAATGATGAATCCGGACCCACAATTCTTTTTCAATTGATAGGTACCGCAGACCATCCTTGGTCTCCGTTGTGGTCCTAACTGAAGTTACTTATGATAGATGGTTCTAATATATCTTGTGTACCGCAACCATATATCATATTTATCCTTCAATGGTCCTTATTGTTTGTTATTACTAATCCTTGTTCAAGTGTTCTCCTCAGTTCTTCTACCGCAGTCATCCAACCTCCCATCCACAATGGCAAATGATCCATCCGCAATGAAGTTTCAATCCACAATCACATTGATTGATTTCTCAATTGATTCATTAATTCTTGAATCATGGTGTTCTATTTAATGATCCTTCATTAAATAAGAAAAACTTAAAAAAAAACATTCCTTGTGTAACTGTCCCATTCTTTTTGAATAAACCTTGTGTCAGACCTGTTTTAGGTATGATGACAAAAAGAACGATTTCCCAAAATCAAATCCCTTTTAAACTGTCCCTTCCCATTACCCCTAAAACGTCCAATCCGTTACATCTTCCCTTTTACACAACGGATTAAACCCACCCTCACCACATGTTCTTCAGACGTGGTGTTGTAATCTAACACTTCCTTAAATGCTAACCCCTTTTGGTAAATCTCGAAAAATAGATTAAACCTTTTCTTAATATGTGGCTGAGATTCC
Organism: Lactuca virosa; assembly: GCF_052849685.1. Classification (NCBI taxonomy): domain Eukaryota; kingdom Viridiplantae; phylum Streptophyta; class Magnoliopsida; order Asterales; family Asteraceae; genus Lactuca; species Lactuca virosa. The sequence goes on from NC_136427.1 coordinate 28,981,974, forward strand.
CTCTTCTAATCAAAGAAAACACCCAAACGTTTTTACCTAATTTCACTTAGGGTAAAATCAATTACCGCTCCAAATCCGCCACTATAAAACCCCCTTCTTCTTCCCCAAGAAAGGTTTACGCTTTCTGAACATCGAACTTCTTCTTGCACTCTGTTTTTCTTGCAAGTTTCTTCAACTCCCAAAAATGGTGAAATCAGGCATATCCAAGAAACACTCCAAGACATCTGCCTCAGCAAACCCAACTGGTTCAGACTCTGCATCAACGCACCAAATGCCAACGATTGCTTCAAGCAATTTTAGGGCTGTGTTCGAAGAGCATTCCTCCTATAATGCTCCGATCAAGTTGATGATCAAATTCCTGTCCAATCACCCACTATTTGGTCCCTTCGATTCATTCACAGATGTGGTTCCTCTTTCAATTCTCTTCAAATGTGCCTTCTCTGCATATCGACCCCTCGAAAATCTTCAAGAGGTGCATTTGAATCTGGTGAACGATTCTCTGGTCATTCTGACTAAGGAAAAATTCCTCACTGCCATCAACCTGTTAGTTCATCCTTCAACCAAGGTTTTCACTCCAAGCATAGCGGACATTCTTTCTGCACTCTACCAAATGGGTTACCAGAAGAAAATCAAAGGCATAGGTGAATTCAAGAAAAATCAGTTGCCTGCGGTATGGCAGTTTGTTTGCTATTTCGTGATCCACAGCCTGTCAGGCAGAACCGGAGGCACTGATAACATGGGTCTCAAGCTATTGGAGTTGATGTGGAGTATTTTCACTAGCCACGATGATAACTACGGTCAGATCTTGTGGGATGACTTCTTGCAGTACATTCCCAAAGAGAGTCCAAGAGAAAACCCTACCGAACTCACATTTTCCAGGTTTTGGTCTCTATGCATCTCAGATCTTCATGCGGATGCAGGACTTAGCTTGGGCAACGACACCAACCTCTTCATCACTAAATATCTCAAAAGGTGCAAACCCTCTACTGATCAATCTGTTTTTGGACCTATCAGACGGCTACCAGTCCACATTCTATCTACCCTTGGTCTTGAAACCACTGATGTCACAGACCATATAGAGGCTACGGAAGGTATTGTCCCATACCTTCCTACCCCGCCTCTACAAGCTACATCTGCACTCACCATCCCTGGTAGTACCGCAGTCCCATCCTCCACGACACTATCAAACTTGTCTTTATCACAAAGATGCAAGCAGTTAGCCTCAGCCCATCAAGGCCCCCGCAACACCAAGAAACATGGAACCCCTAAGAAGAAAGATGCTCCCAAGCAAGCTGACCCTTCAAAGAAACAAAAAATCATACAAACTGTGCCCTCAGATGATGAATCAACTGAACATCGATCTCACTCTCCCTCTATGAGTGATTCTGATGAGGATGCACAACCCATCTCGATTCTCAAGAAAAGAAAATCCAATCCCACAGACCAAATGCGTGACCGGACTGATGCCGCAGCCTCTCAAAAGGCTCCGGTACTCCTTGGGGTGGCCGCACACCCATTCAATACCACAATCGAATACCACTCAGACACAGAAAGTGTGTCTGTTTCACCTCAACGTGGAGACTCACCCCCAGCTCAATCCCAAAGGGATGGAACTGGTTCTCTCCCTAAGGTCTCCACGGCTTCCCGTCTACACTTCTTTTCCCCTGAGGAGTTGAACTCCATCCTTTTGTCTGTAACCCAAACACTGCAAACACCTTCCCAACTGCAAGGCAATTCTTCAGCCTTTGCCAGAACTGAGCCGAGGCCAGACTTGACCACTGGTCAAGGAGATCGAGGAAGCTCAGGAAATCCTACTCTACTTACATCTTTTACAGGTGGTTTAGGCACGATGAGCACCAATGTGCAAGGATCCGTGAACCCGAGGGACACCTCGGTGCGATTCCAAGGATTTGACGGTGATGATTCGAATGATTCATGGTTACATTACACTCCGGTTTCTGAGTCCGATATCAAGAAATATGCCGCTTTCCATAGGGCATTTCAAGCAAGAAAGGATTAGCAAATCAAGCGACTTCAATAGAAACAACAGGAGATTCAATCCGTAGCCAAGTACTGGGCGGACACAATCAACAATGCCAATACCGTATCCACCATTCTAAAAGTACAAGAGTGGATGTCCGAAATGGCTGAGACAATCCGCAAGGCTCAGTCCAGTCATGGTGGTGAAGGTACATCTAAACTCCCTCCAGCTCCAACTCCAGCTGCTAGAGATTCTCAAGACGAGGGCACTGCAATCGAAGTTAGCTCCGCTCCTACCTTCGGATTTGATGATTTTGATCTCAATGAGGTAAATCAGCCTAACCCTTCTGATGATGATCTGATGATGTTTGATGAGGAAGAGGAATCGAGTGGTTCTCAACACTCAACCTCCAAGCCTAAGGAGAAAAAGAAGAAAAAGAAGATGGCTGTGTCCAGAAAAGAATTTCTGAGTCTACAATCCAAAGTAGATCAAATTCTTGCTGCGGTTAAGTCCACTCAGCCGCAATCTGAAGATATTCCAGGACCGCAGTCTTTAATTGAATGAATCAAAAGACTGGAAACCCGTGAAAGACTGGCTGCTGAGCGCATTTCTGTAAAAGTTGAAATGGGAATCCGATCCGTGGATACAAGTCGCCAGGCTGATCATAAGCAATTCATGGCTACTTCAGAACGCCTCATCTCTGAGGTATCCGCAATCAAGGCAGATTTACAAACAACCATTACGGACCAGTCAACTCACTCACAGAAGCTGATAGCTGAGACTCACATTGCCTATGAGTCCACTATCTTAGTCCTTCAATCAACCATCAACAGACTTCAACGATCTTTATCGTCCAATTTTCACGGCCCTGAAATTCTTCAACTTACAAAGGAGATTCATCGACTACTCTTTAAAACCACCATCCCAGACAATCAGCAACTGGCTGATGTTCTTAAAGCTCAATTTCAGGAGGTGTGTGCCAAAGTCGATGGTCTTAAGCAATGGCTTGAGGAAGCTCCAGGTTTGCATTCCTCAAGAAGGGGAAGTGATGAAGACCATCACTCAAACAACGTCTCTCATCATCGGAGCCCCCCCCCCCATCATAATTGAAAAAATTCTCTCACCGCAACCATCTACTCATCAGACACCACCGCAACATCACTCTCCCTCTCAACAGAAAATTACTCAAGAAATTTCTCCCGAGCGACCTGAGACTCCCCCTCACTTCAAGAATATAGCATCCAACATGTCATCCGAACACTCCAACGACTCTCCCGCGACGATACAGAAGAAAGCAGATTGGAAAGCAGCGAAGTTTGCTAAACTCATCTGGAGAGAAAACGGATTAGACATCACCATGGATGAATCCTTAGTCAATTCCTGGATCAATCCCCACCGCAGACTGCTAGATGATGACTACAAACCCTACCTTACTTATGCTAAACCCCCTTCTGATGGTTACTGGGATGTTCCAATCTCCCCAAACGCTAAATACTTCACTGTTTTTGAGCAGTTTGACCGTAGCCTACCTGATCACAAAATACTGCCCATGGAATTCGAAAGACTCAATCGATTCTATCCCAAACATGCCTCTTCTATAGAGAAAATCTGGTCCAATGATAGACCATCAGCAGTCAAGAAATTTAAGCCCCAGAAATTCATGAAAGCTGACTTCATTCAGTATACTCTTACAAGAAGGAATCAGGACTACGTCCGCACCCAAGCTGACTTCCCATGTATGAATCCAGAAGAAGTCTTCCTAATAGCAAAGGTGTTCCAAAACAAAAGCGAAAAGCATCCAAAGATGAAGATAGCACTTGAAAGGGCAAGCACATTTCTGAGGGAAACCGTCTGCGACTTTGCAAAGATTGATGTAGACGTCTACCCTACAATTGCCAAAAAGTTCGATCTACCACCATTTGATCCTGCAGCGATGCCTACTGAAGGTTATCAAGAGAGATCCCTAGGTGCAACAAACTTCCCAGAACTTGGATTCATTTTCGAAAGGAAGTTCGATAAGATCAAATACTTCATCCCCATGACTGCCATGAATCGTCTTACAAGGAAGCAACTTGAAATTTGTCGAACCGTAGTTGAAAGATCAAAACACACGACTGCCGAAGTCAAGTTCGAGATTTAAAGAAGGATCACCTGGTTGGAACATATCAGAAAGTTTTGGTGGATTCTAATCACTTAGGGGGGAAATTGTTAAATCATAAAAGTGACACTCTTGAACTTGAGCTACCGCAACTCTCAAGGATCCGCAGTCAAACATTCATCAGCAACCTCATCCGAAGTCATCATCATCCGCAGATTCACCTACTACTTTACTTAGTTTAACTTTATCTACTTTTACTGTAATACTCTCTATTGTCTAATATGCCTTGCATGGCTACTCTTAGAGATTTGATCCAATGTAATTCTTGAGTCTCTATATATAGAGCTTATTCTTTCTCATTCAATACAACTTTGAATCTATCAATTATATCTCTCACTCCTATCTACTTACGCATCTTAAATCTCTCCTTACCCTCAAAGTTCACTAGAACATAACTGAATATTATTTCTCTTCGGAGCAAGTCTTTCGTGACTTAATCACTAAGTTTGATCTCGCTTACTAACTTGGTCTGAATGCATTCCATGTTATGATTCAACTTATGTGTATACTTGATATATCACATGCTGTCATTTATATTTCCTTACATTTCCGCAACTAACTCTCTAATTATCTAACTCGTTAACTTATTATTGTTGAGCTTTTAGATCCTTTGAGATAAACTATTTCGCAACTATACTTGTTCTAACGTTTGTTCAAGTGTGTCTCAAGTTTTTCTCTCAACATTCCCTAGTTACCTTGTCATTGATTACTTCTCGATTAAGTCCTTCGCTGGTCAACCTACAAGTCATCCACCCCCGAACATTTCCGCCGCTCCGGTTTGGGGGACATCGGATGAAGAAGTTATGAATTTTTAACAGACCGGGACATGAATATCCGTTAAAATTCATAACTTCTTCGTTCGATGCCCGTTTTCGTCTGTATTTTTGATAGAACCCATTTTTTATACGAAGGATGGATGCGTAATAGAAATATCTCAAGATTTATCGTGTATGAATATATGAAAATATGAAGAACATATGATGAGAATTCTTAGAAGATGAGAAAGAAAGAGATAAAATATAATTGATGAAGAACATTGGTGGGAGAGAGAAACTCTCCCTAGGTAGGGAGAACCCACTAATTCTCTCTCTAGAATTACATTATGACTAAGAGTGTATATTAAAAAAGTGACCACCTCTCCCTTTATATAGGAGGGAGAGATAAATACACCAACGATACAATAAAGGAAAAATACAACCTAACTATCACTTATTATTTGTAGAGCATTTCCATGCTCTAAAATTTTTTACCATTGTACTACTATTAACGAGACCTTTGATTCTCGTTTAGGTTGTGTTGGCTAAAAATCATCCGATCTTTATTTCGAATTTCGGGCTGTGTACTGCTATGTTAAATATTAGAAAAATCATAACTTCTTCATACGAAGTCAGATTTGGACGTTCTTTTTATGGACATTCACGGTTTAACGTATACCACAACTTTCATTTAGATGCCTAAGGCTAAAAAGTATTTTATTAAAAAATCATTTTTACACTAAACAACGTTTTGCCGGTTTTGTCGCAGATCTTCGATTGGTCATAACTTCTTCATTATAACTTGGATTTCAATGTTCTTTATATTTTCGGAAACCTTGTTATGATATCTACCACTTTATTCATCTGTGTTTTCCGAAGCGTATCAAGCCCTTCCAGGGTGAGACTTTCAACATGACACAATCACCAATCTGGAATTCCAAGGGTTTTCTCCTTTTGTCAGCTTAGCTTTTCTGTCTATCTCTGGAAGCTTTAAGTCGTTCTCTGATTTGTACTATGTAACACCCGAGAATTTCCAGGTATTATTATTATTACCTTAAGTGAGTAATGGGTTGTTTTGGTTTGGGCTTCAAGAATTAGGCTGAGAAGTGTCGTACGAAGGGCATACAATGCCAGTACGCTCAGCGTACTCACGAGATAGAAACGCGCATGCCATGCACGTACGCCCAGCGTACCAAAGGGTACGCACAACGTACGCGCGTAGGTTCTAAAACCCTAAATTTTAGGGTTTGACCCCTATATAAAGAACATTATGCCCTTGGTTCAGCTTCCCTCTCACCTTTAAACACTCTCACCGTAAACCCCCAACCTTTTGTGTCTTGTTGCGACGTGGAGGCCATTTTGGAGCATTTGGGTGTTGTTTTGAAGGTTTAGAGAAGAAAGAAGTTTGAAGAAGGAGCAAGGATTCGAAGGAAACTTGTAGATCCAGAGGGTTTGCAACATTTCTGACTCTTTTGAGGTATCAAGTTCCATACTTGGCTATTTCATGACTAGATTTGCTACTTGGGGGTTTTATGTCCCTTTTTGACCCCATTGTTGAGAGTGCTTAAGTATTGTTGGTTCTAGAGCATAAGAGCTGTCCTTTTGGACTCTTAGAAGCACCCAGGGTCATAAAAATCGGATCTTGGTGGTTAAGCCAAAGCCATGCAAGTGTTAGATGGTCTTAAAGCTTGTGTAATGGACCAAAATGATGTTTTGACCCCAACCATGTATGCAAGCACATAAAGTCCATAACTTTATGGATTAGGAGGTCTTAAAGGACCTGGATCTATATTTTGGACGTAAAAGACTTAATGGAGTAAGTCAAAAGTGAAGTCCCAAGGAACCTGGGTAGTACGCTAATCGTACACCCTGGTACGCTGCGCGTACTGGGCTGGTTCATGGTCCGTTACCGTTTACGGTCCGTTATTGTTTGCGATCAACCTCCGTTTTTGGCCAAGAGTACGTTGGGCATACTTGCTAGGTACGCCGCCATACGTATGCAGAATGGTAACCATGGGTTTTTGGGGCCTTAAGGATCTGGGCTTGGGCTTTGGGCCCTGTGGCCCACTGAGAAGTATAACTTTGGACTTAGAAACCTGGAGCTAGAGCATTGGGCCTAGGTATGAGCATAGGCGGGTACCCGCCTCATTTTGCGAGAACTGGAACCGAAACCGGAACCGGCGGTTCCTAGAAAGTTAGAACAGGAACCGGAACCACTCTAGGCAGTTCTTAAATGTTTGGAACCAGTTTCAGAACCGGCGGTTCCGGTTCCGGGAGCGGGTAACCCGGCTACATTAATTTTGTTAACTTTTGTTGATAAAACGGTAAGTTAGTTTGATCTAAACCGAATGAATTTAGACCAAAGACGGACAAATCAGACAAATATATTCTAAATCGTTCTAAGTAACACACACATATTTACATAAAATACTAATATATATATATATATATATATATATATATATATATATATATATATATATATATATATATATATATATATATAAATCGGCTCCGGCGGGTACCAAGCGGGTAGCAGTTCCGAAAAAATGAGAACCAGAACCGGAACCGCTTAAGGCGGTTCCATAACTTTAGGAACCGGAACCAGAACCACTTAAGGCGGTTCCAGTTCCAAAACCGGCAGTTCCGAGGCGGTTTCGGTTCCAAAAGCAGGTACCCGGTTCCGATGCTCATCCCTAATTGGGCCTATTGGGCCAAGATTGAACCCTTTGGAACTATTACATTTGGACTTGGAGCTTTTGGTCCCAATTAGGGGGATAAGGCCCAATTCAGGAATTGGGAAATTAGTGGGCCTTAAGGAGCCTTTAATGGGCCATTGAAAGGGCTGAGTTAATGAGTTAGATTCAGGATTCATAGATGCCCCCATTTGGATCGAAGGGTAAAATGGTCATTTACCCTAAGTAGGGTTATGGACTCTGATTAAGTGTTAATGTGTTTGTGTTAGCCGGGAGCCATCAGAGCAGCTGTTAGAGACTACATTCTGCGAGATTCGACATGCAGGTTACGAGGTGAGTTACCTTCCAGTATGGGTGGGTCTAAGGCCACAATGCTGGCCTACCAGCAGGAGTAATTGATAGATAACTGTCTTTGTGATAACTATCTAGATTTTCTAATGCGTGAAATGATTATGTGATATGCTGTGTGTGTTAGTGGTAGTAGCAGGGAATAGGTTATCCTGACTCAGTCGTTAGAACCGAAGGGTAGGTCATTACCCCAGATATGTCTGACCGTATGTTTGTGATTTGTTATTATATGATAGTGGTAGGGGGTGAGATAGTCCCCGTTGCCGGTTAAGATAGACCGGAGGGTAGTCGGCACCCCAGAACAGCCTGACATGGGTAGGTCAATACCCCAGAATGGCTTCACATGGGTAGGTCGGCACCTCGGAATTGTCCGACAGTATGTATGTCGTATGGTCTGTGGTATGACGGGGGAACTCACTAAGCTTTGTGCTTACGTTTTTCAGTTTTGGTTTCAGGTACCTCTTCATCTAAAGGGAAGGAATCAACAGGGTAGCAGCGCATCACACACACATGAATCCACAATTAAGAACCCTGGGATTATACTATGATTTTATACTTATGAAAATATGGTTTTGAGTCATGTAACTATGGTTTTGGTGATTGGTGTGATATCAGTACTGATTTTCCTCAAACGATTTTATAAGCAATATGATTAAAACAAAAAAACTTTTGGTCTCGATTTTTGGGATGTTACAAGTTGGTATCAGAGCCTTGGTTTGAGGGATTCAGGCACACCTTCGGGGGTTTCTGGACTCAAATCGAGGGCTTGAAGGATTTTTACAAGAAAAAAAATAGTTTTCTAAAATTTAAAAAAAAAGAAAAAAAACAAGAGTTTTGAGTAAGAACAAGGTGTGTGATGCGTGCGACCGTCCGAGCTCAAGTAAGTTTTTCCCCAAGATACCCATACATGTTATGTTATATGTTATGTGATTATGATAATTGCATGCTAGACTAGGGCTAAGGATCTAGGAAGGATGCTTTACATACCTGTTGCATGAGTTTATTGAGCTATATGATAGGGCTGGTTGTTCAGCAGTATGGTAGCCTAATTAGGTTATGCTTGGTAATGGTTACTCGATGCACGAATGTTGCTTACTTTGTGCTTATAGGGGTTCCAGCTAGCTTAAACTAACTAGTAAGCGCATAGGTAATAGTATTCGCAAGTTAGTTATGGAAAGTTGGTAGTGACTCCTTGTGCAGATGATGGCGGAGAATAGGTCGGAGAGAGCCCTAGGACAAGCCTAGGATGAGATTAGTTTGGAAAGAGGTATTAGTATAAGGAACTCGGTGAAGTTGAAGCAATCCTTGATGAAAGAACGGATAGATGTGGAAGGCACTATGGGCCCATACTACTGAAAGCAGAGGATCCGTACTCAAGTCAAGGAGGGTTGAGATAGAACCAGGGAACTCGGAGAGTGTGTGAGACCTCTCGAGAGTATGTATGACCTTCACGTTTATGTGTTTTATTTCAGTATGACGATTACACGACATGGAGCAGGAGGTTCAGGGTCTGGGTCAGGATCAGGATCAGGCTTGGGTGCGGGATCCGAGCAGGTTGATGACGGGCTACGTGATTTCATCACGTCTGAGATCACGAGAGGTATCCTTGAGGCGACCCTGGTCATTTTTGGGTCGATCAAGGAGGGGATTGTTGAGCTGATGGAGGATCGCCTCCGAACATTCATGAGTGACTTGGCGTCCAGCCAGTCGGGTACGCGCACACTGTCCTTCAAGGACTTCAGGGGGAGTGGCGCGCCAGACTTTCACGGGGTGAAGGACCCCATTGCTGCCAGGAGATAGATCGCAGACATCGAGTCTGCGCAGTTGACGAGCTTCTGCTCGGAGGGGTCGAAGGTCCGCTTTGCAGCGAGTTGTTTGAGAGACAGAGCTAGGGATTGGTGGGAGTCAGTTGGTGACTCGCTGGGAGCCCCAGCCATCGAGGCTATGACTTGGTCGGATTTCATGACCAAGTTTAGGGCTGAATTTGCACCAGCTGTAGAGCTTCAGCAGCTGGCCAGGGAGTTTCTTGACATGAGACAGACTACAGAGTCAGTGGCGGAGATCACCGCAAAGTTCCGGAGAGGGCCTTGTTGGTAGCTCAGTATGCAGGGGATGGCGAGATTGTTGGGTTTTGAGCATTCTAACACTCCTATGGTGTACATGCAACCCTATAAACCTTGGATCTATGTTTTCTCTATTATACATGCAAATATTAACTATTCCAAGGTTTCATCCTAACTAGCATATTATGAAGCACCTATACTACAAAGTTCTAGTTAGATGACATACCTTTTGATGTAGCTTGATGTCTTCAAGCTTTAAGAGCTTAGCCCCAATAGTGTGGAAGCCTCAAATGGAATCACAAATCACCAAAACACCTTGGAAGAACTTGAGAGAATATGTATGCACACTAAAATCGGCCCACTCTTATTTTCACACACTTGTGCCAATTTTGTGAGCCAAGGACCCCTTTATATATTATGGAGGATTAGGGTTACATCCATGTAAACCCTAATACCCATGACCTTTCATTTACATAGGATCAATGGGTTAAAAGCTCCATGGACCATCCATGAAAGCTTAGCCCAACCTAAATGAACTTGGCCCATTCCATATATATAAGAGTCCATATTTAATTAGTTCTTTTTGATCACTTAATTAACTCTAAATTAATTCTTGATCAATACTAATTAAATAATATGATTCCATATTAATATATTAGAACTTATAATATATTAATATAAATCATAAATATACTATTCTCAAAAGACTATCCATATAAATTGTGCCGGTGAAGTGCAACCCAAATGGACCATGCCGGGTCGGGTCAAGTACATACCAAATATAGTTATGGACTTAGACATTAATCCAACAGTCTCCCACTTGGATAAGTCTAAAACTATTATTGAGTATGACTTCAAAACCTAACTGGCAATCGTAGCTCTTAAAGCCGCTGTCGAACTCTGACCTTCTCAATGACTTGTCCATTAGATAAGGGATCATATTCCTCCATTCTAGATATCATATGGACTGAGACATGGATTATAATCATTCTCTCTGTCCATTTGTTGTTTCCCAATTTTCGATTTATGATGACTGACTGATTGAACAAATCAAATCAGTCCTGGCTTGGCCAAGCACTCACATGTGTCATCGCTAAATCATCGAGGGGCCCACATATATCGCTTTTATCCCGAAGGTAAAAGGAATGGATAAACTTCGACTCATATGGCTTGTTCTACTACTTGTTGAATCATACACAAAAGCACGTTTTATAACATCGAGTTACCAAATGCGTTTTCGTGCAATCAATGTATAACCAACTCATAGTAACAACTCATATCTCTAGGTTTGAAGAATATAAGATATTATCGTCTCATGATCACTCGTGATAAAATCCATGAAGTGATTCAAATGAGCGTGGATTGAATCCAATACTCAGAACTTATGAGCACTCATGAGTGTTGTAGCACCACTTTGTCCACCAACTTGTACCTCTACAAACCAACCCATGACAGTCTTGATTCATATCTACTTCCAACATATGACCGACTGTGGATGGTTTGAATAACTTAATCATTCAGGAAGAGCGACTTAGTTATTCTGGAAGTCAAAACATGCAAAGTGAAACACAATAATAAATGAATCAAATATGGTATCAAACCCTATGAATATAAATAAACACTTTTATTTATCACCATACTGATTACTCATTATTCATTGTTTCGGTTTTATCAACTTTATACTTGAATTAAAAACACTAGTTGTCCCATGCTCCAAGCATGTACACTATGTTTTTCTTAAACAATAGCTTTGCCATACACCAAGTATGAACTCTATGTTTGTCTATGATCCTTACTTTGTGAAATAAACCAATTGAACATAATTTCAATGATTCTAATTTTACACTCCCAAATCCTTATCGAAAAATGTGAGAATTTCAAATTCCTCTCATTTATCGAAATCTGTTTAGATTTTAAACTTATATGCACTGACCCCCCTGTAATGAATATGTACAAAGTCACAAAGACTTGTCAACAGTCATTATAAGGTATTCCAATGGAGATTAACTCCATGGAAACTAAGTCTCATATTCAAAGTACATTGCTTTGGACATGCTTCTTGCATTAAGTTTTCTAATCTTACACAGATAACTTCCACCTATGGAGACAACTCCATATTCTCGTTTTGACTTTCACTTCTGAATAAGAGATGCCTCTTTTCAGAATATGTCAATATGGTCCTTCCAAAATTAGCACTATACTTCCAACTGTCCCTGAGCAACCAATCTTTGGTAAACCTCAGATTGTCCTCGAGAATTGCTTAATCATTTTAGTCATATCCAATTCTAGACCTTTTCCCTTCTTAATGCCTCTGGGCATTTGGAAAAATTTAGAAATGACAAATATTATAGCACATGCAATCGATCTTGTACCCAAAGCAAATGGTACACGATTCATGATGTCTCACATAAAGACATGATTCTAGACCAGTCTTTTGATACAATATTTTTATTTGCCATGTTTTCAAAATTTGACTATGAAGAGGGATGCCGTAATACTAATCGAATTTTGAGAACGCAATATATAGAATTTCCTTAAGTTTCAATTCGTGAGGTTGTAGGGATTGAAAAAGTTGTTTTGCTATAATTAAGGGAGAGGATATACTTCATTTCAGTTCTAAAGGCTTAGATTGAGACCTTAATCATCTTTAGTCAAGAATATATATATGAATTTCCTTAAGTTGAACCAATCCAACATGAAATTCATATATATATTCTTGACTAAAGATGATTAAGGTCTCAATCTAAGCCTTTAGAACTGAAATGAAGTATATCCTCTCCCTTAATTATAGCAAAACAACTTTTTCAATCCCTGCAGCCTCACGAATTGAAACTTTTGTTTTCTATAATTAACATTGCTAACTTGCAACACTAACAATAATTATCATGCTCCTACTAACATGATGATTATTAGCATAACACTTATGCTCCCACTAGCTTTGACATGTACTCAGAAATCAGCTGGACTTCTAGAAATCAATACTTTATTGACTTTCTTACCAAAGTTCAGATTTCTGATACGAGATGCTTTGATAAAACTTTATCAAAATCATACACCTTTCCTTAGATAGCATGCATGTGTGTCTAAACAATTTCAGGTTTATGAAAAGGGATGCCGTAATCATAGTCTTAATTGTTTAGACCTTTTGCCATCTGCTTCAAATCTACTTGGTGGAAGTGTTTCCTCACCATCATTTTCATGAATCGGAGAGAAACCTTATGACCCTTAGATTTTATGGTGTATGTGTTCTTATCCATGTGAATCGTCAAAACCATAGTCATAAGACAAGGATAATGACAAATCCAAACTCATATGGACTGAACTTATGCAATCTTAACTTCTTGCCACCTGGTAGTACAGGGCCTGCCATTGCTTCCAAGTTGTTATGCAACCAAAAGAGAACTTTCAGAACTCCTATGCAAAGCCAACTTTAACTGGAATGGGCACAGAATATGTCAACACGATAGGTTATAAACCTCAAGTCGTGTGCTAGTGAAGAACCTCAGGTTTTATTCTTGATTAGTTCTTGAAATTCTTTTTAGGATCTTTAAGACTCCCACTATCCTCTTGACATATAAGACTATCTTGCCAAATATTCAAGAGATAGTGCGGATTCTTTATCAAGACAAACACTTCACACAATTGGCCTTAGTTGGTCTTTGTTTTATCCAAAACATCATAACTTACCAATTTCAAATGTACAAGAGTAGGACACTTTTACTCTTACATTTGACAAGTGTTTTAAACCTTTCTTTAAGATATGTCACTCAAGTTACAATCTTGGAGTATGACTCTAAGAATTGTTTTGGAACGAAGTATGACTCATCTTCCTGATCTAACCATTTCAACAATTCATGACTCCTCTTCTTAGTCATAAGAATGCACTAAGATGACCTTTAGAGGACTAATTGTGATATGATTTCTAAATCATTAAGATGATCACAAACATGATACTAAAGTACTCTCCCATCTTTTCAGATTTGAGAAATTTTTATCTTTCTGCCTAATTTGATTCTTCCCATTCGTTCTGCCATACATTGAGACTTTTCCATTGTTTCAGAATTATACTTAAACTTGTAAGTATAACCATATTTACTAAACTTTAGTAAATCAAATAGTCTTAACGAGCTTTGTGGTGGACATGACCAGTGCACAAGAATGTGTACTCGATCCCTTTAGTCATTCACTTGACTCACACATCCATGTGAACAAGTAATTAGTCTTGATTTTCCAATGCTTGAAAGTTCTCATTCATCATACTATTCAACTTGCATGATTCCAAGTTTCCTGATTTGGTAAATTTAGACACTACCACAAATGAAAGAATCAAATCCATTTTCCAATATTGCTGTCAGTGGAATCATATAAGCAACAATTTTCCACAAATGCCATTGTAAGGATACTTCAAATAAATAAAATTAAACAATTTTCTTTTATTTTAAAACTTTGCGGAAAAACTTATCCTTACAATCCACATGGAAAATTGTTGTTATCTATTCCTTAGCAATATATCATAACTTCTTAAGCAACTGCTCAAAATTCTGATGCGATCGAAATCCACCTTCGCGATCAGAATCAACATATACTTCCTTTAAGATTTCTCTCTATTCTTTGATTCTTAAAACATCAACATGTGACCCAGTCACATCATGTAATGAGGATCTCAGAATAGAACTTAACAGAGTTAGATAATGGGCTCTACCTGATGTAGAGTCAAACTTATTGACTTTAACATCCTTAGGTAAATTTGGCAGCTTTGCAATCAACGCCCCTTCCTTTGGCAAAATAAACATATGGACCCTTTGGTAATGGGACTATCTCAGACTTAGCCTTTCTCTTTACCATTTGGTCAACCAGGTTGACTATGGCCAATCCCTTTCCATTGGGAAGAGAATGCTTTTTCTGGATTTCCAGTGTCACCATTGTCACTGTCCATAAAGTTTTTGGGAAGTTGATCTTCTAATCAAATTTGCTTTACTATCGTTCCAAATCATTACTGATTCAGCAGCACCAAGCAAATAGATATGATCATTAAGGTTCATGACATAGTCTGTTTCATAGTAGTCCTAAAGGAACTCACTATCTAACTTAGAAAGTGATTTAACATCCAACTTTCTCAAGACTTTGACACCCAACTCTCCCAGCTTGTCAATATGTGACTTCATCTCTAAGATGTGATCACACATAGACCTTGCTTGCCATTAGGGCTTGAGTGACCTTGAACTTGTGGGTTAGGGAGAATAATTGGAGGAGGTGGAGGAAGAGAAGTATGACTTCCATGAGCCAAACTCGGGAAGTCGTATTCATTAGGAAAGCTTGGTTTGGGAAGATCATTGTTGTCTAAACCCGACACCAACAATGGGAGAAATTCATGTAAAGTTGATTTAAGTCCTTAACATAACACCCAATATGATATATTAAGGCTAGGACCCAACAAACTATTTTATAACTTGGAAGAGGGATGCCGTAATCCAAGCTATAAAATATTTGAAGGTAGGTGAATGACGATTCACCAATTTCCACCAAGATAAACGAAATGTATTATTAGGTTTTAATTGGTTTTGAAACTCCTAGATTCTTTTGAGATTCATTGAACTTTTCAGTGGCATGTTTCAATCTCGAGTGTGCCCTTCAGGTTTTGTGACTGGGATGCCGAGGATCACAAAACAAGGTGTGAAGTAACCATGCAAATATACTTGGTACCCTTAATATTTACCCCTCAATCGATGTGCCGGTTAACCACACACGCTCCAACGATACTATGATAAACATTAAGTTACCCTTTGCCTACCTTGTTAAGTCCAGGTTAGTGTGCCGGTTAACCACACACGCTCCACTAACAGCTTAAACAATGTGCAAAGTGTAATTTCATGGATTAGCACCTTATTCACATTTTCCTAAGTAACTAAGATTGAGAATTTATAAGTGTTTAGTTACTTAGTATTTATCATTATACTTATAATGAAGAGAGAATTATAGTTCTTGTCCTACCTGTTCGGCTAACGACCCTCCACCGGTCAAGGAAGCGGTGAGTGAGAGTGGACACCCATTAAACTGCCATTTTGTAGGCAGTAACCTTATACCTCCCTTATAGACCGGCTTCGTGAATGAGGCCTACTAATGGTAAGACGACTTGCTCTTATACATATAATATATTAAACTTTTAATATTATAATAGTATAAGGGTGTATTTTAGACATTTAAAATACTTGGTGGCTTAATCTATTAATTAAACTATACTTTTAATTTAATTAAATTAAAACCATGTCATTATGGAATTATTAATTCTCTTTTAATTAAACACTTTAATTATCTATTAATAAAGTCCATAAGAGTTAATTGAATTATTCAATAAAACATCATAATTCCAATTATTAAATTTAAAATTAAAACCATTTAATTAATTGTTTAAGTTATGAACCCAAGAGTTTTAGAATTCAATTCTTTTTTTTTTATCATAAAAAAACTTTTTCCAAATTCCAAAACTTGAGGGCAAGTTTTGTAACTCTTGAAAACTTTTGGATTCCATAACTTATGGAGTTAAATACTTGTTTTATGATGAAAATTTTCATGTTCCATAACTTAAGAACAAGTTATGGAATTCTTTAAAACAATAAGACCAAGTTTTGTAACTCCATAAAAAACTTTGAATCAATTTTTTTTAAAAACCTTTTCATATCCATAACTTATGGAGGTTTCAAAAAACTCTTTAGATCAAACTTTTAAAACTAATAAAATAATCATATCATTTTATCTTTTACTAAATTTGACCTAATTCAACTCATATAGCAAATGATTCAAATTTTACAAATAATTAGTTTTTCACAAAAACAAGTAATTATCTTAAAATTTGACAAACGTCATGTTTTTTTTTTCCTTTTTTTTCCAACTTTGAAAATAAAACATTTGCATCAATATAACAGAAAACAACCCATGGCTCTGATACCAGTATTGGGTTTTGAGCATTCTAACACTCCTATGGTGTACATGCAATCCTATAAACCTTGGATCTATGTTTTCTCTATTATACATGCAAATATTAACTATTCCAAGGTTTCATCCTAACTAGCATATTATGAAGCACCTATACTACAAAGTTCTAGTTAGATGACATACCTTTTGATGTAGCTTGATGTCTTCAAGCTTTAAGAGCTTAGCCCCAATAGTGTGGAAGCCTCAAATGGAATCACAAATCACCAAAACACCTTGGAAGAACTTGAGAGAATATGTATGCACACTAAAATCGGCCCACTCTTATTTTCACACACTTGTGCCAATTTTATGAGCCAAGGACCCCTTTATATATTATGGAGGATTAGGGTTACATCCATGTAAACCCTAATACCCATGACCTTTCATTTACATAGGATCCATGGGTTAAAAGCTCCATGGACCATCCATGAAAGCTTAGCCCAACCTAAATGAACTTGACCCATTCCATATATATAAGAGTCCATATTTAATTAGTTCTTTTTGATCACTTAATTAATTCTAAATTAATTCTTGATCAATACTAATTAAATAATATGATTCCATATTAATATATTAGAACTTATAATATATTAATATAAATCATAAATATACTATTCTCAAAAGACTATCCATATAAATTGTGCCGGTGAAGTGCAACCCAAATGGACCATGCCGGGTCGGGTCAAGTACATACCAAATATAGTTATGGACTTAGACATTAATCCAACAGAGATGTGGAAGACCCGCTATCATGATATGTTGAGGGCTGGTATTCAGGAGCATGTCAACTACTCAACCTGTCCGACCCTGGAGTCCATGATTGCCAGGGCGAGGGAAAGAGAGATTGATTTAGAGCACCTCAGGAAGAGGAAGGCAGAGACAGAGCAGGTTACTGGGGTTTCGGGAAAGAAACCCAAGGGATCCGACACGAGCTCGAAGGGACAGCCGGGCCAAAGCTGCTGCAGGAAATGCAGCAGGCCGCATGAGGGAGCTTGTAGAGCGGGATCAACAGGCTGCTACAAGTGCGTCAAGACGGGGCACTTTGGTAGGGATTGTACCACCCCTGCCCCTACTGTTCAGACATCATACCTGATTTGCTTTCATTGCAATCAGAGAGGCCATAAAAAGGCCAACTGCCCTAGATTGACAACAACAGCAACTCCAGTGGTGGCGCCGACTCCAGCGATTGCGCGGGTTACGGATGGCTGGAAGGTCTAGTCAGAGGCTCTAATGGTGAGGAGCCGAGCTTTCCAGTTGACAGACGAGGAGGCACACGCCGCACCCGATGTAGTGACGGGTATGGTTCTTCTCTCTAACTTTTATTATATGTCGCTTGTGATATTGATGTATTATGTTACATGTTTGTTAGGATCGTTCCATGTGAACGGTATCCCAGTCCAGGTGTTGTTTGATTCAGGTGCTACCCAATCATTTTTCTCTCTTGCGCTTAGCAAGAGGTTCCCTGAGTCTTCGGGCATGTTAGACCGCCCTCCAAAGGTCGAGATTGCGGACGACCGATCAGTACAAGCATCAGAGGTTTTCAGGGATTGTGTTATGAAGTTGTTCGAGGAGCGCTACTTGGTAGACCGGGTTCCCATTCCGTTGCGTGGGAACAAGGTCATTATATGCATGGATTAGTTGATCCCCAACGAGGCAGTGATCGACTGCGCGCAACAGTTGATCCGGATCAGGACCCTGAATTGGGGAGAGCTGGTGATTCAGGGAGAGAGGCCACAACGCGGGCCAACCTTATGGTCAACAGCGAGGGCTAGGCACTACCTCCAGTGGGGTTGCGCAGGGTATGTCGCCTATGTATTGGTTACCCGGGAGGCGGGCGAGTCGACGGTAAGTGGCGTGCTGATGGTGTGAGAGTACGTGGATGTATTTCCAGACGAGCTGCCTGGAATACCTCCGGAGAGTCAGGTAGAGTTCAGGATCGACCTAGTCCCTGGTGCGGCTCCGATAGCCAAGGCACCATATCGGCTGGCTCCTCCTGAGATGCATGAGTTATCTACACAGCTGCAGGAGTTGTTAGACAAGGGATTCATTAGACAGAGCTGTTCGCCCTAGGGAGCCCTGATACTATTTGTGAAAAAGAAGGACGGGTCGCATCGGATGTGTATAGATTACCGGGAGCTGAATAAGGTAATGGTGAAGAACCGTTACCTACTCCCGAGGATTGATGACCTCTTTGACCAACTTCAGGGAGCGTCTTGGTTCTTCAAGATCGATCTGTGTTCGGGTTATCATCAGATGAGGGTCAAAGAGGAGGATGTGCAAAAGATTGCTTTTCGGACACGATATGGTCACTATGAGTTCGTGGTGATGCCTTTTGGGCTCACCAATGCTCCTGCCGCGTTCATGGATCTCATGAACCGCGTGTGTAGACCGATGTTGGATCGGTCTGTAATAGTTTTCATTGATGACATATTGGTCTATTCCAAGACTTGGGAGCAGCATGAGGAGCACTTTCTGGAGGTATTAGATACTCTTAGGAGGGAGAGCTTGTATGCCATGTTCTCCAAGTGTGAGTTCTGGTTTCGTGAGGTGCAGTATCTTGGGCACCTTGTCAACCAGAACGAGATTTCAGTCGACCCGGCCAAAGTGGAGGCCATGATGAGGTGGGAGGTTTCGAGGTCTCCATCTGAGATTCGAAGCTTCCTGGGATTGGTAGGTTACTATTGGAGATTCATTCAGAACTTCTCCAAGATAGCCATGCCCTTGACCCGGTTAACAAGGAAAGTTGTGGTCTTTCGTTGGGGGCCTGAGCAGCAGGCCGCATTTGAGACACTAAGACAGAGATTGTGCGAGGCACCAATCTTAGCACTACCATAGGGCGTGGAGGATTTTGTAGTATATTGTGATGCGTCCATCTCGGGTTTGGGGGCGGTATTGATGCAGAGGGGGCATGTTATTTCCTACGCCTTGAGGCAGCTGAAGCCTCATGAGGCGAATTATCCGACACATGATTTGGAGTTGGGGGCAGTTGTCTTCGCTCTCAAGATTTGGCGGCATTATCTCTATGGGGTCCGCTGTACCATTTACACGGACCATAAGAGTCTGAGGTATCTTTGGATCAGCCAAATCTTAATATGAGACAGCGTCGATGGCTAGATGTAGTGAAGGATTATGATTGTGAGATCCTCTACCACCTGGGGAAGGCCAATGTTGTGGCCGATGCGCTCGGCCGCAAGGCAGCGCCAATCAGGGATATTTTTTTGAGGGTGACCGTGGTAGCACCGTTGTTGGAGCGGATCCGAGAGGCCCGTTAGGAGTACCTATGTCCATTATCTCCGACAGAGATAGTGGGTTCACCTCGAGGTTCTGGCAGTCGCTACAAAAGTCGTTGGGAACCAGGCTGGACATGAGTACAACCTATCACCCACAGACTGACAGACATAGTGAGAGGACGATTCAAACTCTAGAAGATATGTTGCGAGCCTGTGTGATCGACTTCAGGAAGGCATGGGATAGTCATTTACATCTTTTCAAATTCTCATACAATAATAGTTATCACATGAGTATAAAGGCTGCTCCATTTGAAGCCCTCTGTGGTCGTAAGTGCAGATCCCCTCTGTGCTGGGCTGAGGTGGGCGACACGCAACTAGCAAGGTGACAAGTTCCCGACAGCACTCTCACCAGTCCAGAAATCATTAGAGAGACGACGGAAAAGATCGTTCAAATTCGCGAGCGACTGAAAGCTTCGCGAGATCGACAGAAAAGCTACGCAGACAAACGATGGAAACCCTTGGAATTCCAGGTCGGTGACTTTATTCTATTAAAAGTCTCGCCCTGGAAGGGCATGATACGCTTCGGTAAGCATGGTAAACTTAATCCAAGGTACATCGGGCATTTTGATATTCTTGCTAGAATCGGCCCAGTAGCTTACAAACTTCGTCTACCGCAAGAACTTAGCAACATACACCATACGTTTCACATGTCGAATCTAAAAAAGTGTCTGTCCGACGAAACACTTGTTATACCCCTCGACGAGATCGAACTGAATGTGAACTTACATTTCGTGGAAGAACGTCGAGATCATGGACATGGAAGTCAAACAAACAAAGCAAAGCCGTATCCCGATAGTGAAGGTCCACTGGAACGTGAAGTGGGGACCCGAATTCACTTGGGAGCGAGAGGATCAAATGAAACTTAAATATCCTCATCTTTTCCCTTAGTCTATGTATAATTCTAATTCTTAATTTCGGGACGAAATTCCCTTTAACGGGGGGATGATGTGACAACCCGAAATTTCAATCATGTAAAGTCAATCCAATCAATCAAAAGTAAAACTTGTTTCTGTCACCTTTTAGCCCTGATAAGGGTCTATTTGAGAGTTTCTAAGCCTAGTGCAATGTAGGACCGGGTGTTAGGATGAGTTAGCTTGAGATAGGAGGAATTGATTCGAACCAGAAAACCACTCACAAGGTGTTCACAGCCGCAAACTAGGTTCACGGCCGTGAACCACCTCCTATATATATAAAAGAGGTTTATTTTCTCCTCACTTCTCCTCCTCCCAACCGTGAACACCCCCATTCTCTCTCAACTTGCTTCAACCGTAAACACTCCAAAGCTCCAAAAACGTAAGTGTTTCATCCTTAAACTTGTTATACATGAAAGATTACTAGATCCGAGCATTGATTCTTCATGTTTCATCATGTTTCATCACCATCTTCATGAACTTGAAGGGATCACGGACATGAACCCTTCATAAGGACCGTGAACCCTTCATAGGTTCATTGGACCGTGAACACCTCATGAGGCCGTGAACCTCATGAGGCCATGAACACTATAGGGCCGCAAACCCATCCTTGGGTGGCCGTGAACCCCTTCCAAGCTCCCATTTGTGAGCCTAACACTTCATTTACGGTGTTTCGTACAACCCTAGGTAGTTCCCTATGCTAGTTAGTAGTTATAAACACTAATTGTATACACATATATGTGAATATATGCCTTATAGGATCCAACAGTGCTTCGGGACTTCATTTGTGAACTCAAGCATCCTATATCTATCTTACTTTCCAGATCACTCACAATCAGGTGAGTTCATACCCCTACAATCAACCTTTTAACTATTTTACATGCTCTTTAGGGGGGGGAATACAAGTTGAACACAAGTGTAATTGTGTTATAATAAACATTTATACACTATTAAATATCTTGTTTCAAACCGTTATCATCTACTTTTAAAACATGGTTAAAACTTCCTTTCAAAAACCCCTTTAAAAACTCTTGTAAACTCTTTTAAACACTTTTAAAACTCTTTTACTTTCAAAACCGTATTCATGCATATATTAGCGTATAAGCATACTTTAGTGGACTTAGTACTAGTGTTAATAACCTTGACTCCTATTCCTTGTTTGGTTGTGGGCTTAGGGTAGGATTCACTAGTCCGACTGTCGATTAACTTATGATTATACATTCTAAATGCATACATGAATATTAAATCTTATTTTCAAGTTATACTTAACTTAATTGTACATGCTAAGCAATTGAGTTGTTTCTACCAAGCCAGATACAAAACAAACATACTAGTAAACTATAATAGGTATAGTTTAGTGAGCATATACATATACATATACAAGAATAGAGAAGCGAACATATACATATACATATATAAGAATAGAGAAGCGAACATATACATACACATATACAAGTACAGAGAAGTGAACATATACATGTACATATACAAGTACAGAGAAGTGAACATATATATATATATATATATATATATATATATATATATATATATATATATATATATATATATATATAGATATACAAGAACAGAGAAGTGAGCATATACATATACATATATAAGAACAGAGAAGTGAACATATACATATACAAGTACAGATGAACATACACACTATAACATGTACAGGATAACTAGAATGTGAAATACTACTTCATGGCACAGAATTACACTGTTGTGTCACGTTTTGTAACCAGAGTCTCCTGGAGGGAGAGCGTGAGTTTGATTATAGATCTATATGGGATTGACCATCCCACACCTCGCTGCTAGCTACAGTGGGACCTGCAGGTCCACGGGTGATCAAATGTCATAACACTTCGACGTCCGAATAGAGGCGTGCATTATACTAGGTCGATCAAGTATGGTTATAATGATATCACATTTTTTTTACCTTAATTAACCAGTTAGGTTTTAAAGGTAATAAGACTCCCCGAAACGTATGGTACATTTAATACGATCATGAGTCTTCATTTTTTTCCATTTCATTATACAGCGATAGTACCGCTGCATTAAAACATACTATTTCCCTAGTAAAAGATAGTATTATTATGGAAAACATACTTTTATACAAATTAAAGTACAAATCTTAAATTTTTCATTGTTACATAAGAACAAACACACAAACAGTCGGGTCTCGGGTAGGGGACTGCATTTCATTTTAAAAAGGAGAAAATATAGGATTTTCTGAGAAAAGATACGAACTATTTTACTATACAAACTCAAACATTTTACAACCTAAGTTTATGCAAATGACACTAAATACTTATGAACTCACCAGCATTCATGCTGATACTCTCTTTCAAAATAAATTGTATTCTCAGGGAACCAGTAGACAGGTACACCCATGCAGCTTTTGAGAAGGCAGAGTGGATACAAGCCTTGTCATTATTTTGATCATACATTTTTGGTGTAATTTAAACTATACAAAAGAACACACATGTATTTAACTATTCTATTAATGCAATGGATTTTGTTGCTTGTTTTACTATTATGCTTTGTTATGATCCTGTACATGACGTCCTCCACCCCCGAATGTTTTCGCCAATTCGGTTTGGGGGTGTGACATAGTAGCAGGGAATAGGTTTTCTTGAATTGGTCGTTAGGGCCGAAGGGTAGGTCAGTACCTCGGATATGCCTGACTGTATGTTTGTGATTTGTTATTGTATAATAGTGGCAGTGGGTGAGATAATCCCCGTTGCTAGTTGAGATAGACCGGAGGGTAGTCAGCACCCCAGAACGGCCTGACATGGGTACGTCAGCACCCCAAAATGGCTTGACATGGGTAGGTCGGCACCCCAAAATTGCCCGATAGTATTGTTGGGTTTTGAGCACTATAACACTTCCTAAGTGCACATGCAACCCGTAAATGCTTTGGATCTAAGTTTTTTCTAATTATACATGCATTTCCTTTTCCAAAGCATTCACCCTAGCTTGCATACAATTATAGCTACATATATAATCAAAACTTTGTTAGGATACATACCTTTTGAGTAGGGTAGAGTTTTTGACCTTTGAAAGCTTTAGCACCTCAAGTGTGATGCCTCTAATGGTTCACAAACACGAATATGCAAGAGGTGGTCTTAAGAGAATAAGTTACTTGTTTCTATGAAAGGTGAAACCGATTTTGAGAATGGAGGAGACTTTTTATACTTGTGGCAAGTGTTAGGGTTACATTTGGTAAACCCGAATAACCCATGACTTTCCACATTCCTATGATCCATGGGTTTAACCTCCATGGACTATCCATGGGTTATATTATTGGTTTAACCCACTTATATAATCATAGATCAATTAGCCCACACAATAAGTATAATTGACTTGCATAATCAATCCCTCCATATTTAATTAGTTTCTTTTGACCACAAAATTAATTTCAAATTAACTCTTGGACAATACATATTAAATAATCATATTAATATATTATACTTATAATATATTAATTAATCGTAAATAACCTTATTCTCATAAAACCATCGTATCAAATTGCACTGGTGAAGGCAACCCAAAAGGACCATGCTACAATCGGGTCAAGTACATACCAGATATAGTTATGGGCTTAAACATTAAATCCAACAGTCTCCCACTTGGGTAAGTCTAATAACTATAACTGCCTATGTGACTTCAATATCCGACTTGCAATCGTAAGCTTCCAAAAGCCGTTGTCAACTCTGACCCAGTAAGTGACGTATCCTTTAGATAAGGGATCATATACTCCTCTGTTATTCAAAATATCAGCGGATAAACACATGGAACATAGTCATACTTATTGTCCTGCCATTAGTTTCCCGATTTCCTAGTTTGACATAGAACATAATTGAACACATCAATTTAGTTCTGTCCGAGCCTGGTACATAGGTCAAAACAAATCATCGAAGGGCTCAGATATCTCTTTTGATCCTCTTAGGATAAAAGGAATAGATAAACTTTGACATTATATGCTTGTACTGACTACTCATTAAATCATGCACAACCACACGTTTTATAACATCAGGTTACTGATGCGTTTTCGTGCCATCAATGCATGAACAACTCATAATCTACAACTCATATATCTAGGTTTGAACATTATACGATATTATCATCTTACAATCACTCGTGATAAAATTCCATGAAGTGATCCATGTAAGTGCACGTTGAATCCAATACTCAAATCTTATTTCAGATGCACTCATGAATGGTGTAGCAAAGCTGTTGCAATGCCTAACTCCTTAGACAATCATACAAGTCAACTCATGACAGTCTTAATTCATACCTACTTCCAATGTATGATCGACAGTGGATAGTTTGAACAATTAAATTATTCATGATGTCAAAACATGCAAAATGAAACAATAGTAAATAATTGACACTAGACAGTAACTTTACTAGTAAATAAAACTCCTTTTATTCAAACATCAAAAATGCCAATTACAATTTAGCTATTACAAGTTTCTGATTTATCTAAGTGCTAAAACTAATATCATCCTTTAGCCCAATGCCTCTTGCATGTTGAAAGTGCTTAACCCTATTAAGTCCCTTTGTAAGGGGATCTGTTGGGTTGTCTTGTGATGATATCCTCTTTATCACGAGGTATCCTTCTTCTACCTGATGTCTTATGAAGTGGTACTTTCTGTCGATATGCCTTGATTTGTTAAGGCAACCACCCCTTCATTATCGTAGAATATTTCTATAGGCTCCTTTATGGATGGCACAACTCCAAGATCTCCGATGAAGTTCTTTAACCATATTGCCTCTTTCGATGCTTCACTTGTTGATATGTACTCTGATTCACACGTTGACTCAGCTACAGTTTCCTGTTTGGAACTTTTCCATGTCACTTCTCCTCCATCAGGGTAAACATCCAGCCCGATTGAGAGCGGAAATTATCTCTGTCAGTCTGAAAACTTGCATCGTTATACCCTGTCACTCTTAAGTCATCACCCCCACCAAGGGTAAGGATCCAATCCTTAGTCCTCCGTAGGTACTTAAGGATATTCTTAACTGCAGTCCAATGAGCTTTACCGGGGTTCCCTTGATATCTGTTGACCATGCTCAAAGCAAAGGCCACATCAGGGCGAATACATGTCATAGCATACATGATTGAACCAACTGCAGAAGCATATGGTACATGACTCATTTCTGCCATCTCAGTCTCTGTACTCGGACTTTGAGTCTTACTCAGTTTGGTGTTGCTTTGGATAGGTAACTCACCTTTCTTGGAGTTCTCCATGCTAAAACACTTTAGCACCTTATCCAAGTAGGTACTTTAACTAAGTCCTATTAGTGTTTTACTCTGGTCCCTCAAAATCCTTATCCCTAGGATATAGGTAGCTTCTTCAAGGTCCTTCATAGCAAAGCATTTCCCAAGCCAGGACTTAACCTCCTGCAATGTTGGGATGTTATTTCCTAGGAGTAGTATGTCATCCACATACAACACGAGAAAGCTAACTATGCTCCCACTAGCTTTGACATATACACAGGACTCATCCTCGCTTCTCGAAAAACCAAACTCTTTGACTTTCTCATCAAAACAAAGATTCCAACTGCGAGCTGCTTGTTTCAATCCATAAATGGATCTCTCAAGCTTACACACTCTATGAGGGTATCTTGCATTGACAAAACCCTCTGGCTGATTCATGTAAACATCTTCAGCCAACTTTCCATTAAGGAAAACGGTTTTGACATCCATCTGCCATATTTCATAGTCATGAAATGCAACTATGGCTAACATAACCCTTATTGATTTAATCTTCACTACTGGCGAGAAGGTCTCATCATAGTCAACTCCCTGAGTTTGAGTGAAACCCTTCGCAACTAGTTGCGCCTTATATGCGTGTACCTTCCCATCCATGCCGGTCTTCTTCTTGAAGATCCATTTGCACCCGACTGTCTTTCGACCCGGTTCATTTTCAACCAAGTTCCAAACTTTATTGTCATACAAGGATTGAATCTCGCTATCCATAGCCTCTTTCCATTTAGCAGGCTCAGGGCCTGCCATTGCTTCCCTGTAGTTGTTAGGTTCATCCAAATTTATCAATGTACTATCACTGATAAATGTATCACCTTCATTTGTTATATGGAAACCATACAACACAGGTGGAACACTAACCCTACTGGAATGCCTCAGAGGTACGGATTCGTCAATTGGTTCAACAGGAGTTTCCTCCTCGGGTTGATCGCTAGTGTTTGAGGTTCCTTCACCTCTTGACTCTTGAAGTTCTTCAAGGTAAATTTGCCTCCCACTGTCACCTTGGCATATGAGTTCTCTCTCACGAAAGACCCCTCTTCTCGCGACGAAGACAACATTATCACTCGGTCGATAGAGAAGATACCCAAAGGATTTATGTGGATAGCCGATGAAAATACATCGCTCACTTCGAGGTTCGAGTTTGTCGTGAGATACCCAAACTTTGATGTGGTCTAAAGAAGGAACTTTCTCAGTCCACATCTCGTGAGGTGTTTTTGTAACCTTCTTTGTAGGGACTAGATTAAGGATATGGGCGGCAGTCTCTAAGGCATACCCCCAAATGCGATAGGTAACGAAACTCGACTCATCATAGAACGAACCATGTCCAACAAGGTTCGATTGCGCCTCTCCGCCACACCATTCAGCTGTGGTGTCCTAGGAGGTGTCAATTTTGAAACAATTTCACATTCCTTAAGATGGTCGTGGAACTCGATACTAAGATACTCTCCTCCCCGATCGGATCGCAGTACCTTTATCTTCCTGCCAAATTGATTCTCCACTTCTGCCTTGAACTCTTTGAATTTATCAAAGGTTTCTGACTTATGCTTCATTAAGTAAATGTAACCATACCTACTATAATCATCAGTAAAAGTCACATAGAAGCGGTTAGCATCCCTTATGGCAGATCTGAAGGGCCCACACACATCAGTGTGTATGAGATCCAACAAACCCTCACCCCTTTCATAAGTACCAGTGAAGGGTGACTTGGTCATCTTTCCATGTAAACAAGACTCACAATTATCATCTGATTTCAAATCAAATGACTCCAAGACTCCAGCCTTTTGGAGTTGGCCTATGCGCTTCTTGTTAACATGTCCAAGACGACAATGCCATAAGCATGCTTTATCCAAATCATTGGATGAATCAATGTGTAACACATTATTTCCTAGGTTATGTACAACATTCACAATTTCATACACACCATTGCAAGGTAAAGCTTCAAAATAATAAACACCGTTATAATAAGCACAACTACCACCATTATTATTATTAAAACCAAAGGTAAAACCTTGTTTGTACAAACTGTGTAAGGAAATAATATTTCTCGCCATATCAGCAGAGAAACAATAGTTATTCAATACTAAATTTAAACCATTACTAAGAAATAAAGAATAAACTCCAATCTTGGTCACAAGTAAATTTTCCTCATTTCCCATGATTAAGTTTATCTTCCCGTTCTCCACATCCCTACTTTCTTTTAGTCCCTCCAAATCAGAACAAATGTGAATACCACAACTTATATCAAGAACCCAAAAATTAGAATGTGATGTTTCATTAGAATTAATTGTGTAAATACTTACAAAGGAAGGTTTAATTTTTCCATCTTTAATATCTTGCAAGTACTGTGGCCAGCTTCGCTTCCAGTGCCCCTTTTCATGGCAATGGAAGCACTCTGCTTCCTTTGGGTTGGCAGAGGGCAGAACAGAACAAAATTTGGTCCCGCTAGAGGAGGATCCATCCCGGTACTTTCCCTTGGAAGGAGCTTTCCTCTTTTTACCCTTACCATGTCCAATTTCTAGGACACGGGTAGCAGCAGTAGGAGTAGAAGTAGTACTAGCAACAGATTTACCTTTCATGTTGCTTACAGCAGTTCTGAGGAGTCCTTGAGGCTTGCTAAGAGTAACCTCCTCCTTTTTCATATGATAAGTTATACGAAACTGATCATAACATGGAGGTAGGGAATGAAGAATAATATCAATAGCTAGTTCTTCATCAATGTTGAAATTCAACATTAGTAAGCGGTCCACATATCTTTGCATTTTCTGCAAGTGGCCCGTGATGAAATCTCCATCCTTCGTTTTAGTGGTGATCATGGAGGCTATGATCTCATACCTGTAACACCCCTAATTCAGCAGCACCAAGAAAGGAAAGGAAATCCCTAAATCAAGGGGCAACTCATCTAGTCATAGGGGAACTCGACGAGTCGGAGCGCATTCCGTGTAACGATTTAAGTGGCTGACTCGACGATCAGGTCTGGGTTGGGAAACCCTAATTTCGGGACTTGGGACCCTATTTAAACGTCATATTCTTCTCTTTAGGATTTCATTGGTAGCCTCTTCAGTCCAGAGCCGAAACCCTAGCCACTCAACTTCATTCTTGAGCTTGTGTGAAGATTAAGGCCCCTTTTTGAGTGCATCTTGAAGGTTGTGGAAGAAAGGAGCAAGGAAGGGAGTATAGATCCAGAACTTG
This sequence comes from Lactuca virosa, assembly GCF_052849685.1. Taxonomy (NCBI): domain Eukaryota; kingdom Viridiplantae; phylum Streptophyta; class Magnoliopsida; order Asterales; family Asteraceae; genus Lactuca; species Lactuca virosa. The sequence continues at coordinate 29,011,618 of NC_136427.1, forward strand.
CGTGACATTTCAGACCATCTCAAGGTATCAAGTTCATATCTTGATTGTTAATCATCTAGATCCCCTTTCCTAGTTTGTATTTGTCACTTTTGGGCCATTTCCAAGGCCAATCAGAGTATTGAGCTTTTGAGGACGAAAAGGGCTTCAGATGTGAGCATTTCTGAGCTCTAGGAGCTCTGAGTGAGTAGCTTTACTCAACTATGGCTTCATTTCATGATGTAGAATTCCTTTTAGCTTGGTTTGAGTGTTATAGCTTCATAACCCTTTGCATGTACGTAAAGTTGGCAACTTTACGTGTAATGCCTGCCTTAAGAGTCCAGATCTATGAGTTGGAAGCGTTGGAATCGACCGTAATCGACTAAATGGAGTGGTCACAAGAAGGACTCGGCGAGTCGATTCATGGACTCGGCGAGTCGGGTCGCAAACCCTAACCCTTTCTGGATGCGAGTCGAATCAGTGAGTTGAGCCGGTGACTCAGTGGGTTGGTCAGGACCAGGACTAGGACTAGGAGATTGGGGGACTCGACGAGTCATGGGGTGACTCGGCGAGTCGAGTCATGAGTTGTGGGGGTTTCTAAGTTTAGGAACTCAGCGAGTCATTAGGCTGACTCGGCGAGTAGGGTCAACCTGGAAGGTTGACTTTGACCAGGAGTTTGACTTTGACCAGAGTTGACTTAGTTTGACTTCTGGAGGTCAGTTTGGGACTAAGTGTTATATTTATATTAGTAGCTCGGGGAGCTAGAGGAGCAGCGGTTCGGGGAGATTGTCAGTCAGCAGCCAGAAGCGTAGCAGCAAGAGTTTCAGCAGTGCAAGGTGAGTCTCCTCACTGTGTGAATGGGTCTAAGGCCACAATGCCTGCCCATGTAGTTTATGAGTAGGAAGACCCGAGGATTAGCCCTAGGCACGGTATGCTAGTATGATATTCTGGAACAAGGTCCGATGTTGGGCGGGAGCCAAAGGAATGTTTGCATGATAGATTATACTTGTTGTCTGTGTGATACTTGTATGTGCCTGGTAGGGAGGTGAGTGTGGACGAGGTCCCGTATCTCACCACTAGTAGAGTGTGGACGAGGTTCCATATCTTATTAGAAGTAGAGAGGGGCGAGGCCTGAGATAGGAGGAAGGTGAGTGTGGGCGAGGGCCCGTACCTCACTAACACCATGAGCTTGGACGGGGTTCCATGGCTCACCAGTAGCAGGACAGGGGCGAGGCCCAAGAGAGGCGAGGCCTTAGGTCAGGAATACAGTAGGGTATGTTCAGTTTATGTGTTATGTGTTATGGTTATATGTTTATATGTGTTTAGCGGGAGGGGCCCAGAGACAGGCGGGGCCTAAGAGAAACAGATCTGTATACCGAACGGGGCTTGAAGCCAGGCGAGGGGTGGGGCGGTGGGGCCGATGTAGCGGGCGAGGCCCCAAGTAGCGGGCGTGGCCCAATGATTGTAGTATGAGATTATGCAGGGTATGTGGTAGGTTGGGGAACTTACTAAGCTTCGTGTTTACAGTTTTCAGTTTTGGTTTCAGGTACTTCTGGTAGCGGAGGGAAGAGCTCGAGGTGATCGCATGGCACACACAAATGATTATTCAGCCTGGGATGTTTTACTCTGGTAATAATGTTTTGGAACAATGATATTTATGTTTTGATGAAATAATTTGATGACTTGTGGTTTTATTACTAAATTAAAATGAGATTTTTAGTCTGTATTTTGGGGATGTGGCAAGTTGGTATCAGAGCCTTGGTTTCAGGGATTTGGGCACACTCTCGGGTGTGTTTGAACTCAAACTGAGGACTTGGTATGAGAATTTTCAAAAGAAAATCATTTTTTATTAAAGAATTGAAGGAAAAGAGGAAAAACAACCTAGAAAAGAGAAAAATAATTTGAAAATACAAAGGAACTTTGAAAATGAGAAAAGGGTGTGGTGCATGCAATCAGCCGAGCTCAAGTAAGTACCCCAAATTACCCATACAAGTTATGTTTTGTTATGAGATGCTTATAAGATTTGCATGCTAGATTAGGACTAAGGTGTTGGATTAGTGTCTAAGTCCATAACTATAATTGGTAATACTTGACCCGACCCGGCATGGTCCATTTGGGTTGCATGGCATCGGAACACTTGGATAGACCATTTATGAGAAAAAGATATATTTGTGACATATTAATATATTATAAGTTCTAATATATTAAAATGAGATCATGTTATTTAATTAGTATTGATCAAGAATTAATTTGGACTTAATTTAGTGATCAAAAGAGACTAATTAAATATATGGGGATTGATTGTGTAAATCATTCATTCTTATATATGTGGGCTTTTAATCCAAGATTCCTTATGTTGGGTTTAACCCATGTGGTGACCCATGGATACTCCATGAAGGTTAAAACCCATGGAGCATAAGGAATGGGTAAAGTTATGGGTTACATGATGTAACCCTAATGTGCATAATATATAAAGACCCCATTAGTTCGTGAAATTGGCACTAGTGCATAATATGGAGGGAAAGCCGATTTCCAAGTCATATATCTTATTCTCATGGTTATTCCAAGAGTTCATGATGTTGTGTGAACCATTTGAGGTGTCACACTTGAGGCACTAGACTCTCGAGCTTCATGGAGACAAGCTATATCAAGACGTATGTATTCTAACTTGTTATATTACCCAAGTATCAAAGATTGTATGCTAGATAGGGTAATACCTTGGAATATTCATATTTGCATGTATAATAGAGAAAACATAGATCCAAGGTATTTAGGGTTGCATGTACAGAATAGGAGTGTTAGAATGCTCAAAACCCAACAGTGGTACAAAGCCTAGGCTTGTTTTCTTGTTATACTTGCTAAAACTGCTTAAAAATCGACGTTTTTTGCTGTCTGGGCAACGGACTCGGCGAGTCCATCAGGTGACTCGACGAGTCCATGCCTAAAAAGTGTTCAAATCGATCCAACTCGTCGAGTTGGTTCGTGTACTCGACGAGTTGGACCCCCAGACAACATATCCTCGACTGTTTTGGCTGGAATTGGACTAGGAACATTACCCTAAGCTGTTTTTGAACTTATAAACCTGTTTTTGATGTGCTAATGTTCATGCTAATCCAATTTCAAAGATAATTGTCAATAGATTCATGTTTTGTATTAGTTTAATGGTTAGGCTAATTTCATGAAAAAGTTTGATTTGAATTATCTTGTTCTTATGAGTTGCTTAGATTAATAGAAAAGTGATGTGATAATGTGTTTTCAATCCAAATTAATCTAAGAGTTGATTCTAAAATGTGTTTTTGTAACTTGTCCTCAAGTTATATGAAAAGTCACATTTAAGATTCATAAAACTCATAAAGTTTTCCATAAGTTATGAATAAGGAAGAGTCACATTCTTTAATGGTTTAAAGTCTTCCATAACTTGTCCTCAACTTATGGAACTTGAAGAGTTTTTTAATTAAAACTACTTTAAACACATAAGTTATGGAATTGAAAAGTTTTTGAATAGTTCAAAACTTGCCCTCAAATTTTGGAATTTGAAAAGTTTTCTTTCATGAATACTTTAATTCCAAATTAAGCCCTTAAAATTTTAAAAGTTAAAATTCAACCCTTATACTATTGTAATATTATAAGTTAATAATATATATATATATATATATATATATATATATATATATATATATATATATATATATATATATATATATATATATATAAGAGCAAGTCGTCTTACCATTAGTAGGCCTCATTCACGAAGCCGGTCTATAAGGGGGGTATAAGGGTACTGCCTATAAAATGGCAGTTTAATGGGTGTCCACTCTCATCCACCGCTTCCTTGACCGGTGGAGGGTCATTAGCCGAACGGGTAGGACAAGAACTATAATTCTCCCTTCATTATAAGTATAATGATAAATACTATGTAACTAAACACTTATAAATTCCCAATCTTAGTTACTTAGGAAAATGTGAATAAGGTGCTAATCCATGAAATTACACTTTGCACTTTGTTTAAGCTGTTACTGGAGCGTGTTTGGTTAACCGGCACACTAATTGGTTTTAACAACATAGGCAAAGGGTTTCTTAAAGTTTATCATAGGCCGGTGGAGCGTGTGTTGGTAACCGGCACATCGGTTGAGTGATAAACATTTAAGAGTACCAAGTGATTTGCAAGGTTACTTCACACCTTGTTTTGTTATCCTCGGAATCCCAGTCACAAAACCTGAAGGGCACACTCGAGATTGAAACATGCCATTGAAAGGTTCAATGAATCTCAAAAGAATCTAGGAGTTTCAAAACCAATTAAAACCTAATAATACATTTCGTTTATCTTGGTGGAAATTGGTGAATCGTCATTTACCTACCTTCAAATATTTTATAGCTTGGATTACGGCATCCCTCTTCCAAGTTATAAAATAGTTTGTAGGGTCCTAGCCTTAATATTTCATATTGGGTGTTATATTAAGGACTTAAGTCAACTTACTTGAATTTATCCCGTTGTGATGTCTGGTTTAGACAACAATGATCTTCCCAAATCTTATGGAACAAGCTTTCCTAATGAAGATGATTTCCCGAGTTTGGCTCATGGAAATCGTACTTCTCTTCCTCCACCTCCTTCAATTATTCTCCCTGGCCCACAAGATCAAAGACTTGAAAAGTTCAAGATCACTCAATCCCTACTCACAATGAAACATAAAGATGGAAGTCCTGTGTGCACTCATATCTTAGGAATGAAGTCACAGAATGACAGGCTGAGAATGTTGGGTATCATTGTCCCAAGGAAGTTGGCTATTGACCGGGTTCTTCAGTCACTTCCTGATTCATATAGTAAGTTTTGTTAAAGACTACTATGTGACAGATGACGACATGACCCTAATAGATCTTTCTTATTTACTTATTGCTGTTGAATCAGAAATGATTTGGTGCAATAGTCAAGCAAATATGGATGGAAGATCTATTTCTCAAACTTCCATGGACATGGACAATGGTAACATTGGAAGTCTAGAAAAGCTTTCTCTTCCCAATGGAAAGGGATTGGCCTTAGTCAACCCGGTTGACTGGAAGGTAAAGAGAAAGTTTAAGTCTAGAATAGCCTTGTGTACCATTCCCGAAGAGTCTATATGTTTTCATTGTGAAGAAAAGGGACATTGGAATAGAAGCTTCCCTAGCTACCTGAAAGAAAGAAGAATCAAAAGGTTTGCCTTTCCTTCAGGTAAGTCAACTATCTAACTCTGTTATGTTCCCAGTTGATGATTCTTAATATAAAATGTGACTCGGTTGCATTTTGATATTTAGCAGGATCAAGCAAAAGGAAGGAAACTTAAAGAAAGAGTATGTTGAATCTGATCGCGAAGATGGATTTCTATCGCTTGGTTGAAGATCGGATTCTTGAGCTACTTCTTAGGAGTTATGATAGATTGCTAGGAAACAAGTAATAGCATAGTTTTCATTTCAAGTTACATTGTAAGGAAAAGTTTTTCCGCATTTTGATAAATAAATAATAGTTTGTTTTACTTTATTTTATATCCCCTTGCAATGGCATTTATGAAAACTTGATGTTTGTATGTTTCTAGCAATATTGGAAATATGAATTTGATTCTCTCGTTTGTGGTAGTGTCTAAATTTACCAAATAAGGAAAGACTCTCATCACCCAAGTTTCAATTGGACCAAAACTTGGAATCATGCAAGTTGTATAGTATGATGAATGAGAATTTTCATCTTTGGCAAATTAAGACTAATTCCTTGTTCACATGTATATGTGAGTCAAGTGAAGGACTAAGGGATCAAGTACACATTCTTGTGCACTATTCAAAGTCCACCATAAAAGATTAATAATACTATTTGTCATGATTTACTAAATTTTAGTAAATATGGTTATACTTACAAGCTTAAGTATAAGTCTGAGACATTGGAAAAGTTCCAATGTATGGCAGAGCGAAAAAGAAGAATCAAATTAGGGAGAAGGATAAAAGTTTCTCAAATCTGAAAAGATGGGAGAGTACTTTAGTATCATGTTTTATGATCATCTTAATGATTATGAGACCTTATCATAATTCATCCTCTTAGTGCATTCTGATAGCTAAGAAGAGGAGTCATGAATTGTTGAAGTGGTCAAATCAAGAAGATGAGTCATACTTCTTTCCAAAACTAATCCTAGAGTTATACTCCAAGATTCTAATTTGAGTGACACGTCTTAAAGAAGGTTTATAACACTTGTCAAATATAAGAGTAAAAGTTTTCTATTCTTGTACATTTGAAATTGGTAAGTTATGATGTTTTGGATAAAACAAAGACAAACTAAGGTCAATTGTGTGAAGTGTTTGTCTTGATTAGAATCCACACTATCTCTTGAATATTTGACAAGAAAGACTTCTAGGTCAAGAAGACAGTGGGAGTCTAAAAGATCCTGAAATAGTTTCAAGAACTAATCAAGAATAAAAACCTGTATTTCATCACTAGCACACGGCTAGAGTTTTATAACCTATCATGTTGACATTTCTGTGCCCATTCTAGTTAAAGTTGGCTATATATCTGAGTTCTACAAGTTCTCAGTTGTTTGCATAACTAGTTGGAAGCATTCGTAGGCCATGTACTGCCAGGTGGCGAGAAGTTAAGATTGCATAAGTTCAATCCATATGAGTTTGGATTTGTCACTAACCTAGTCTTGTGATTATGGTTTTGACAAATTCACGTGGATAAGAACACATACACCATAAAAATCTATGTGTCATAAGGTTTCTCTCCGATTCATGAAAATGATGGTGAGGAAGCACTTTCACTAAGTAGATTTTTAGTAGATAGCAATTGTGATATTTGCAGTTCTCAAAGTCGTTAGTGGAGCGTGCGTGGGTAACCGGCACACTAACATGGACTTATGAGAAATGGCAAAAGTCTAAACAATTGAGACTATGATTACGGCATCCCTTTTCATAGTCCTGAAATTGTTTAGACACACCTGTGAGCTATCTAAGATAAGGTGTATGATTTTGATAAAGTCTTATCAAAGCAATCTCGTATCAGAAATCTGAACTTTGGTAAGAAAGTCAATAAAGTATTGACTTCTAGAAGTCCAGCTGTTTTCTGGATACATGTCAAAGCTAGTGGGACCATAAGTGTTATGCTAATAATCATCATGTTAGTGGGAGCATGATAATTATGATAAGTATTGCAAGTTTGCAATGTTAATTATAGAAAACAAAAGTTTCAATTCGTGAGGTTGCAGGGGTTGAAAAAGTTGTTTTGCTATAATTAAGGGAGATGAAATTATACTTCATTTCAATTTCTAAAAGGCTTATATTGAGACTTTAATCATCTTTAGTCAAGAATATATATATATATATATATATATATATATATATATATATATATATATATATATATATATATATATATATATATATATATATATATATATGAATTTCATGTTGGATTGGTTCAACTTAAGGAAATTCTCTATAATGCGTTCTCAAAATTCGATTATGATTACGGCATCCCTCTTCATAGTCAAATTTTGAAAACATGGGAAATAAAAAATATTGTAGCAAAAGACTGGTCTAGAATCATGTCTTTATGTGAGACATCATGAATCGTGTCCCATTTGCTTTGGGTACAAGATCGATTACATGTGCTATAATATATATCCTTTCTAAATTTTCCAAATGCCTTGGGGCATTAAGAGGGAAAAAGGTCTAGAATTGGATATGACTAAAGTGTTTAAGCAATTGTCGAGGATAATCTAAGGTTTTACCAAAGATTGGTTGCTTAGGGACAGTTGGAAGTATAGTGTTAATTCTGGAAGGACCATATTGACATATTTTGAAAAGAGACAACTCTTGTTCAGAAGTGATAGTCAAAATGGGAATATGGAGTTGTCTCCATACGTGGAAGCAATCTTTGTAAGATTAGAGAAAAACTTAGTGAAAGGAAGATATTCAAAGCAATGTACTTTGAATATGAGACTTTGTTTCCATGGAGTAGATCTTCATTGGAATACCATGTAATGACTGTTGACATGTCTTTGTCACTTTGTACATATTCATTACAAGAGGGTATGTGCATATAAGTTTAAAATCTAATAGATTTCGATAAATGTTAGGAATTTGGAATTCTTACTTTTACGACAAGGATTTCGGAGTGTGAAATTAGAATCATTGAAATTATGTTCAATTGGTTTATTTCACAAAGTAAAGATCATAGACAAACATAGAGTGCATACTTGGTGTATGGCAAAGCTATTGTTTAGAAAAACATAGTGTACATGCTTGGAGCATGGGATAACTAGTGTTTTTATTCAAGTATAAAGTTGATAAAATCGAAACATTGAATAATGAGTAATCAATATGGTGTTGAGATAAAAGGTGTTTTATTTACTCTCAAAGTGTTGGGGCCATATAGGATTAGTATTATTCTTATGTTTCACTTTGCATGTTTTGACTTCCATAATAACTAGGTTATTCTTCCTGATTTACTAAGTTATTCAAACCATCCACAGTCGGTCATATGTTGGAAGTAGATATGAATCAAGACTGTCATGAGTTGGCCTGTAGATGTCTAAGATGTTCGACATAGCAAAGAGTTGCTACAACACTCATGAGTACTCATAAGTTCTGAGTATTGGATTCAACCCGCGCTCATTTGAATCACTTCATGGATTTTATCACAAGTGATCATGAGACGATAATATCTTATATTCTTCAAACCTAGATATATGAGTTGTTACTATGAGTTGGTTATACATTGATTGCACGAAAACGCATTGGTAACTTGATGTTATAAAACGTGCCTTTGTGTATGATTCAACAAGTAGTAGAACAAGCCATATGAGTCGAAGTTTATCCATTCCTTTTACCTTCTGGATAAAAGCGATATCTATGGGCCCCTCGATGATTTAATGATGACACATGTGAGTGCTTGGCCAAGCCAGGACTAATTTAATTTGTTCAATTAGTCAGTCATCATAAATCAGAAATCGGGAAACAACAAATGGACAGAGAGAATGATTGTAATCCATGTCTCAGTCCATATGATATCTAGAATGGAGGAATATATGATCCCTTATCTAATGGACAAGTCATTGACGAGATCAAAGTTCAATTAGAACGTTAGAGTTCGACAGAAGCTTTTGAGAGCTACGATTGCTAGTCGGGTTTTGAAGTCATACTTGCAATAATAGTTTTAAACTTATCCAAGTGGGAGACTGTTGCATTAATGTCTAAGTCCATAACTATAATTGGTAAGACTTGACCCGACCCGACATGGTCCATTTGGGTTGCATGGCATCGGAACACTTGGATAGACCTTTTATGAGAAAAAGATATATTTGTGACATATTAATATATTATAAGTTCTAATATATTAATATGAGATCATGTTATTTAATTAGTATTGATCAAGAATTAATTTGGACTTAATTTAGTGATCAAAAGAGACTAATTAAATATATGGGGATTGATTGTGTAAATCATTCATTCTTATATATGTGGGATTTTTATCCAAGATTCCTTATGTTGGGTTTAACCCATGTGGTGACCCATGGATACTCCATGGAGGTTAAAACCCATGGAGCATAAGGAATGGGTAAAGTCATGGAGGTTAAAGACCCCATTAGTTGGTGAAACTCACACTAGTGCATAATATGGAGGGCAAGCCGATTTCCAAGTCATATATCTTATTCTCATGGTTATTCCAAGAGTTCATGATGTTGTGTGAACCATTTGAGGTGTCACACTTGAGGCACTAGGTTCTTTAGCTTCATGGAGACAAGCTATATCAAGGGGTATGTATTCTAACTTGTTATATTACCCAAGTATCAAAGATTGTATGCTAGATAGGGTAATACCTTGGAATATTCATATTTGCATGTATAATAGAGAAAACATAGATCCAAGGTATTTAGGGTTGCATGTACACCATAGGAGTGTTAGAATGCTCAAAACCCAACAGTGGTATCAGAGCCTAGGCTTGTTTTCTTGTTATACTTGCTAAAACTGTTTAAAAATCGAAGTTTTTTGCTGTCTGGGCAACTGACTCGGCGAGTCCATCAGGTGACTCGACGAGCCCATTCCTAAAAAGTGTTGAAATCGATCCAAATCGTCGAGTTGGTTCGTGTACTCGACGAGTTGGACCCCCAGACAGCATATCCTCGACTGTTTTGGCTGGAATTGGACTAGGAACATTACCCTAAGCTGTTTTTGAACTTATAAACCTGTTATGATATGTTTTCAGTATGGTGACGTTGCGTGAGAGACCTGAAGGCGGATCCGGTGCCTGAGAGGGATCAGGCTCGGGTTCAAGAGCCGAGCAACTTGAGGAGTGGATGAGGGAGTTTGTTTCAGCTGAGGTTACGCGCAGTATTCTAGACCAGACTCCTGTGATCTTTGGTTCGGTCAAGGAGGGTATTTTAGAGCTTTTGGATGAGAAGCTGGGAGCTTTTCGCACTGAGATGATGGCGTTTGGTAGCGGCGCGTACCTTGACATTTCGAGAGTTCAGAGCTTGTGGAGCACCCGATTATCATGGGGCTAGGGACCCCATTGCTAGCAGCAGGTGGTTGGCCGATATTGCCAATGCTTTCCGTTCGAGTCGGTGTCCCGAGGGGGACAAGGTCAGACTCGCCTCCGGTCTTCTGAAGGACAGAGCACGGGATTAGTGGGACAAGGTTGGTCATGCCATGGGTGATGATGCCGCGTTGGACGCGATGACATGGAGTGACTTCTCGACCAGATTCAGGGCTGAGTTTGCACCGGTTATTGAGGTACAGCAGTTGGCACGGGAGTTCCAGGACCTTCAACAGACGAATGAGACTGTGGCGGAGATTACCGCCAAGTTTAGGGAGAGGGCTCTTCTGGTTCCACAGTATGTGGCGGACGAGGAGATGAAGAAGGATCGATATCACGAGATGCTGAGGAGTGACATCAGGCAGTTTGTGAGCAGGTCCAGCTGCAAGCCGCTGGAGGATATGATTGCTCGAGCCAGAGAAAGGGAGATTGATTTGGAGACAGAGAGGAAGAGGAAGTCGGATGAGGTTCAGACAGCCACAGGTTCAGGCAAGAGGCCTAAGGGGCCAGATGGGAGATTGAGGGATTTTCGGAGCCGCACTCGTTGTGGCAAGTGTGGCAAGACGCATGAGGGTGCGTGCAGGAGTGGTAGTGGTGGTGATTCTGGCTGCTTCAAGTGCGGCCGGACTGGTCATTTCAGCAGGGATTGTACTATTACCACCACTCAGGGATCAGACTTGATATGTTTTCACTACAGTCAGAGGGGCCACAAGAAGGCCCAGTGTCCGAGTTTGCTTTCAGCAGGACAGGTGATGGCACCTGCCCCTGCAACTTTGAGGATCACTGATGGCCGTCAGGGCCGCACGGAGGCGCCTGCGGTAGGGAGCAGGGCTATTCAGTTATCTACAGTGGAGCCGAGAGCAGCACCGGATGTTGCAGGTGCGTATCTTTTGCTCTCCTAATAAATTTTTTATTCATGATTATATGGTTATGGTACTGCATCTATGATAAGTGAATGTATGATATGATTTATCCTTATTTGTGTTCGGATTATACGCCAATTGCATACCATGGAAAGTTAGAGTAGTAGTTCGAAGATGTTCCCTTTAGGGCAGGTTCTCGGGATGCAGTCATTGTAGCAAGTATGTGATTGGGACTCTGGAAGTAATCTGTTAACCTTCAAAAGTGGGTCAGAATTGATACTAGCGAGTTTGGATCATTAGCAGCAGTAAGCGTTGGGTTATCAGCTGATTGGTTAGTGGATGGTTGGGAGGATCGGGACTCCTATCCAAGTGGTGAGCTGTAAGGAACGAGATGAATCAAAGTAGGGGAAAACCTTCCAAGTGTTCAGGAGCGTGGATTTAAGAGTTTGCATTCTCATTAGGAAGGCAGACAACTCAAGTGGTTGTGCGAGTTGGGAGTTTGGGAAAATTCTCAACGTGGAGTTCGCGTTTTCACAATTGCAGATGTCTGGTTTGGGAAAACCAGGTGGGAGGATCACCAGCAGGGTTCCAGTGAGTCAGGGCGTAGATTGTGGAAGCGTCCGGCAGGGGATGCCTTCGGTTTGGTAGTCAGAAGTAGAGGTAGCTTGGAGAGTGTAGTGAGACTGCGGGTTAGTCGCAACATTTGTTAGTATCCAGTTAGAGGGGTGTGGGCGAGGGCCTGTATCTCCTAAGTCAGAGGAGTGTGGACGAGGGCCTGTATCTCCTAAGTCAGAGGAGTGTGGGCGAGGGCCCGTATCTCCTAGTTAGCGGAATTTGGGCGAGGCCCGTGTTCCCTAGATTAGCATGATAGAAATGTGGAAGGGATACTTCGTTGAGATTTAGCATGGAGTTGGCCTGCATAGCCCTACATAGGTGAGACCTTAGGAGGGGCCGCTCCAAGATTTGGTTAGGTGAGACCCGTGGGCGAGGCCCGTATGTTAGTAGTAGTGCAGGTGGAACCTGGTAGAGACCTTGCGGTCAAGTTAGGGAATCGAGGATCCCAAGAATTGTATAGCCAGAGTAGCAAGGTGGATAGAGAGGTTTTTAGATAGCCGAAGTTTCCTTCGGGAGTCGTTGGGAGCGACTGAGAGTTTGAGCTTGGGTTCAGTAACCGGTGGGAGTCTGGTAACCCAGCTGATGGCAGATTAGTTGGGACCAGAGTGGTCTCGGTTCATCCGCAATACGGATAAGAGACATCAGAATCTTCAGTCAGGGGCAGTATTGATAAGAGGACTTTGGTGTGGGGCAGCTAGTTGTCTGGGAAGTGCTACACCTCTCACAGCAGGGTTGAATAATCTCAGAGGGAAGGATTTGACCCTGTTGCGAAGCTCTTGTATGAGTCTAACCGTTGCAGGGATGAATCTTTTACTCAAAGGATTATCTGATCCATTTTGCTGGGAAGGGTTTCAACATCAGAATATAATAAAGGGAAGCATTCACTGAGTGTCAGTGAGGTAACCAGCACTGGGAATGGCTGGAGGTGTAGGTACAACTAAGGGTATATCCTCCACAGAGATAGACGAGGTTGTTGTTATTGGAAAGTTGCCTTGGGAAGGCCAATGAATGCGCAAGGGAAATAGGGGTGAACCCTTAGAATGTCCAGCATAGGTACTCGGGGAGTACCAGAAGGGATTGTCGGTTGGTTAAAAGCCGCATTTTCAGGATTGTTGGTAATTAGAGTGTTCTCGGGGCTTTTATCTTCAGGGAGTATTTTGCGGAGGGATCGGATGAAAGGTCAATGGAAGTGATCAGCAGGAGATGTATTCATCGGGCAGGTATGATGAGAGCAGGTTGCAGGGCAGTTCGTCGTAGCGGACTTCGAGGACGAAGTCTAGTTTAAGTGGGGGAGAGTTGTAACACCCCTAATTCAGTGGCACCACGAAAGGAAAGGAAACCCCTAAATCAAGGGGCAACTCGTCGAGTCATAGGGGAGCTCGACGAGTCGGAGCGCGTTCCGTGTAACGATTTAAGTGGCCGACTCGGCGAGTCGGGAGACTGAGTCGGCGAGTCAGGTCTGGGTTGGGAAACCCTAATTTCGGGACTTGGGGCCATATTTAAACGTCATATTCTTCTCTTTAGGGCTTCATTGGTAGCCTCTTCAGTCCAGAGCCGAAACCCTAGCCACTCAACTTCATTCTTGAGCTTGTGTGAAGATTAAGGCCCCTTTTTGAGTGCATCTTGAAGGTTGTGGAAGAAAGGAGAAAGGAAGGGAGTATAGATCCAGAACTTGGGTGACATTTTAGACCATCTCAAGGTATCAAGTTCATATATTGACTGTTAATCATCCAGATCCCCTTTCCTAGTTTGTATTTGTCACTTTTGGGCCATTTCCAAGGCCAATCAGAGTATTGAGCTTTTGAGGACGAAAAGGGCTTCAGATATGAGAATTTCTGAGCTCCAGGAGCTCTGAGAAGTAGCTTTACTCAGCTATGGCTTTATTTCATGATGTAGACATTCCTTTTAGCTTGGTTTGAGTGTTATAGCTGCATAACCCTTTGCATGCACGTAAACTTGGCAACTTTACGTGTAATGTCTGTCTTAAGAGTCCAGATCTATGAGTTGGAAGCATTGGAATGGACTGTAATCGACTAAATGGAGTGTTCACAAGAAGGACTCGGCGAGTCGATTCATGGACTCGGCGAGTCGGGTCGCAAACTCTAACCCTTTCTGGATGCGAGTCGAATCAGTGAGTTGAGCCGGTGACTCAGTGGGTTGGTCAGGACCAGGACTAGGACTCGGAGATTGAAGGACTCGACGAGTCATGGGGTGACTCAGCGAGTCGAGTCATGAGTTGTGGGGGTTTCTGAGTTTAGGAACTCTGCGAGTCATTAGGCTGACTCGGCGAGTAGGGTCAACCTGGAAGGTTGACTTTGACCAAGACTTTGACTTTAAACAGAATTGACTTAGTTTGACTTTGACCAAGACTTTGACTTTAAACAGAATTGACTTAGTTTGACTTCTGGAGGTCAGTGTGGACTAAGTGTTATATTTATATTAGTAGCTCGGGGAGCTAGAGGAGCAGCGGTTCGGGAAGATTGTCACTCAGCAGCCAGAAGCGTAGCAGCAAGAGTTTCAGCAGTGCAAGGTGAGTTTCCTCACTGTGTGAATGGGTCTAAGGCCACAATTCCGGCCCATGTAGTTTATGAGTAGGAAGACCCGGGGGTTAGCCCTAGGCACGGTATGCTAGTATGATATTCCGGACCAAGGTCCGATGCTGGGCGGGAGCCAAAGGAATGTTTGCATGATAGATTATACTTTTTGTCTGTGTGATACTTGTATGTGCCTGGTAGGGAGGTGAGTGTGGACGAGGTCTCGTATCTTACCACTAGCAGAGTGTGGACGAGGTTCCATATCTCATTAGAAGTAGAGTAGGGGCGAGTCATGAGATAGGAGGAAGGTGAGTGTGGGCGGGGGCCCGTACCTCACTAACAGCAAGAGCTTGGACGAGATTACATGGCTCACCAGTAGCAGGACAGGGGCGAGGCCTTAGGTCAGGAATACAGTAGGGTATGCTCAGTTTATGTGTTATGTGTTATGGTTATATGTTTATATGTGTTTAGCGGGCGGGGCCCAGAGACAGGCGGGGCCTAAGAGAAACAGATCTGTATACCGAGCGGGGCTTGAAGCCAGGCGGGGCCTGGGGCGGTGGGGCCGATGTAGCGGGCGAGGCCCGAAGTAGCGGGCGTGGCCCAGTGATTGTAGTATGAGATTATGCAGGGTATGTGGTAGGTTGGGGAACTCACTAAGCTTCGTGCTTACAGTTTTCAGTTTTGGTTTCAGGTACTTCCGGTAGCGGAGGGAAGAGCTCGGGGTGATCACATGGCACACACCAATGGTTATTCAGCTTGGGATGTTTTACTCTGATAATAATGTTTTAGAACAATGAGATTTATGTTTTGATGAAATGATTTGATGATTTGTGGTTTTATTACTAAATTAAAACGAGATTTTTAGTCTGTATTTTGGGGATGTGACAATACCTTTCCGGCCGAGCAGATTGATGGAACCTTTCCATCAAATCTAAGTGCATTTCATAGGGCCAATAGTCCTCATAGGACTTTTGTAGCTCAGCGGACATGGTTGCTATCATTATACACGACACTTTGGTCGCGTCCCTCTCATGAGTCCGGTACTCCTCAATTTGTTCGGGAGTAGCAGTTTGCTCATCAATTTCCTTCAGCTCCTTTTCAAGGACATATTCTTTTTCCTCATATCGAAGGGTCATTCGAATGTTTCTGATCTAATCATTGAAGTTGGATCCATTGAAGATGGTTCTCCATACCAAGTTCATTAGGGAGAAAGAGCATGAAGCATTGTTTGGGATAGACATCTATAAAGAAAAAGGAACAAAGTTTTACATCAGATGAGATCCTTAATATTACACCAAATATGAAATATTAAGGCTAGGATCCAACACAATATTCTACAATTGCGAAGAGGGATGCCGTAATCCAATTGTAAAATATTTGAAGGTCGGTAAACGACGATTTACCAATTTCCACCACGAAAATCGAAATTACTTATTAGGTTTTAATTGGATTTGAAATTCCTAGATTCTTTTGAGATTCATTGAACTTTCAATGGCATGGTTAAATCTCGATTGTGCCCTCTCAATTTTGTGATTGGGATGCCAAGGATCACAAACAAGGTGTGAATAACCATGCAAATATACTTGATACTCTTATTGTTACAAATCACCTAATCATTGTGCCGGTTAACCACACACGCTCCATTGATCCATGATTAACATTAAGCTACCCTTTTCCACTTTTTATTAGTCCCATATTAGTGTGTCGGTTAACCACACACGTTCCACTAACGACTTAATAAAATGCAAAGTGTAATTTCATGGATTAGCGCCTTTTCACATTTTTCCTAAAGTAACTAAGAATGATAACTTAATAAAATGTTTAGTTACTTTATAATTTCATTATATGTTTAACGAGAATTAATGTCCTATCCTACCCATTCGGCTAACGACCCTCCACAAGTCAAGGAAGCGGTGGGTGAGAATGGACACTCATTAAACTGTCATTTTATAGACAATAACCTTATACCCCCTTGTAGACTGGCTTCGTGAATGAGGCCTACTAACGGTAAGATTGACTTTTCTTATACATATATATAAGTATTAACATTTAATATTATAACAGTATAAGGGTAGAATTTTAATCTTTTAAAACTCTAGGGTTTTGGAATTAATTATCATATTGATGTGACTTTACAAATTCCAAAACTTGAGGGCAAGTTTTGAAACTTTTTAAGACTTTTCATATTCATAACTTATGAACCATTATGAGTTTTAATCTTCATGAATGTGTCTTTTTCATATAACTTGAGGACAAGTTACAATAACACATAATATGAACAATTATATCAAATTTTGGATCAAACACAATTATCATATAACTTTTCTATTGATCCAAACTAACTCATAATAAGAAAATTCATATCAAATACTACATATAATAACTTTATTATCTAAACATTTGACAATTGCCTTTTAAATGGATGAAGGTTATTATTATCAATTTAGAAAATACAATTTTAATGATTACAAAATAGTTTGTGGTAATGATTATATCCATTTCTGGCCAAGAACTCGAGTTTTCTGCACATAGGAGCATCAACTCGTCGAGTACCATGACTAGACTCGTCGAGTTGACTCATTTCTTAGTGGACTCGTCGAGTCTGTTCATGGACTCGGCGAGTTCATCTGTCAGAATGCAGAAAAGTCAATTTCCAGCTTTGAAAAATAAATTTGCATCAAATATAACAGAAAGCAATCCTAGTCTCTGATACCATTGTTGGGTTTTGAGCACTATAACACTTCCTAAGTGCACATGCAACCCTAAATGCTTTGGATCTAAGTTTTCTCTAATTATACATGCATTTCCTTTTCCAAAGCATTCACCCTAGCTAGCATACAGTTGTAGCTATGTATATAATCAAAACTTTGTTAGGATACATACCTTTTGAGTAGGGTAGAGTTCTTGACCTTTGAAAGCTTTTGTACCTCAAGTGCGATGCCTCTAATGGTTCACAAACACCAATATGCAAGAGGTGGTCTTAAGAGAATAAGTTACTTGTTTCTATGAAAGGTGCAACCAATTTTGAGCATGTAGGAGACTTTTTATACTTGTGGCAAGTGTTAGGGTTACATTTGGTAAACCCTAATAACCCATGAATTTCCACATTCCTATGGTCCATGGGTTTAACCTCCATGGACTATCCATGGGTTATATTATTGGTTTAGCCCACTTATATAATCATGGATCAATTAGCCCACACAATAAGGATGATTGATTTGCATAATCAATCCCTCCATATTTAATTAGTTTCTTTTGACCACAAAATTAATTTCAAATTAATTCTTGGACAATACTAATTAAATAATCATATTAATTTATTATACTTATAATATATTAATTAATCGTAAATAACCTTATTCTCATAAAACCATCGTATCAAATTGCACTGGTGAAGGCAACCCAAAAGGACCATGCTACAATCGAGTCAAGTACATACCAGGTATAGTTATGGGCTTAGACATTAAATACAACAAGTATGTATGTCGTATGGTATGTTGTATGATGGGGGAACTCACCAAGCTTTGTGCTTACATTTTTCAGTTTTGGTTTCAGGTACCTCTTCATCTAAAGGGAAGGAGCCGGTAGGGTAG
Organism: Lactuca virosa; assembly: GCF_052849685.1. Classification (NCBI taxonomy): domain Eukaryota; kingdom Viridiplantae; phylum Streptophyta; class Magnoliopsida; order Asterales; family Asteraceae; genus Lactuca; species Lactuca virosa. The sequence goes on from NC_136427.1 coordinate 29,029,748, forward strand.
CAGCGCATCGCACACACATGATTCCACAATTGAGAACCCTGGGATTGTACTCTGATTTTATACTTATGAAAATATGGTTTTGATTCATGTAACTATGGTTTTGGTGATTAGTGTGATATCAGTACTGATTTTCCTCAAACGATTTTATAAGCAATATGATTAAAACAGAAAAAAATTTGGTCTCGATTTTTGGGATGTTACATACTATCTTCTCAGTAGTTTCTCGAATGATCTCCGGACCAGTGAGAGTGCTTTCTGGAATTTGACGTCTAGCCAGTTGCGTGTCACCCACTTCAGCCCAAAATAGAGGTGATCTGCACTTGCGACCGTAGAGGGCTTCGAATGGAGCAACCTTGATGCTAGTATGGTAACTATTGTTATACGAGAACTCGACTAGTGGTAAATGTGTATCCCATGCTTTACCAAAATCGATCACACATGCTCTCAGCATGTCTTCTAACGTTTGAATCGTTCTCTCACTCTGTCTGTCAGTTTGTGGATGATAGGCTGTACTCATGTCTAGATTAGTTCCCAGAGATTTCTGAAGTGTCTACCAGAATCGTGAGGTGAATCTACTATCTCGGTCAGAGATAATAGATATTGGTATACCATGCAGTCTAACTATCTCTTTGATGTATATTCTAGTTAGCTTCTCCATCTTGTCTGTTTCCTTTATAGGCAAGAAGTGTGCGGATTTGGTTAATCTATCAAAGATTACCCAAATGGTATCATGTCCACCCGTTGTCTTGGGTAACTTAGTTATGAAATCCATTGTAATCTGTTCCCACTTCCATTCGGGGATTTCTAGTTGTTGTAGTAGACCTGAAGGCTCTTGTACTCTACCTTGACTTTGGCACAAGTGAGACACTTGCCCACAAAGGTAGCAATCTCAGCTTTCATGTTAGGCCACCAATAAAGTTTCTTAAGGTCCAGATATATCTTGTCTGAGCCCAGGTGAACGGAGTATCGTGTCATGAGTGCTTTATTCATGACAGCCTCTCTGTAACCACCGAACTTTGGTGTCCAAATCCGGTTCATGAGATATCGGGCTCCATCACCTTTGATTTCTATGTTTTTTGTCCATTCCTCTTAAAGATTCACCTGCCACATTCTCGGGTTTTAAGGCCTCAAGTTGAGCCTCTTTGATCTGTGTGGACAGGTGTGAATGGATTGTCATGGTCAACAACTTTACTCGACGTCTCAAGTATTCTTTTCTGCTAAGGGCATCAACTACTACATTGGCTTTACCGGGATGATAGCGAATTTCTCATTTGTAATCGTTTAGTAGTTCCACCCAACGTCGTAGTCTCATGTTCAGATCTTTCTGGTTGAAGATATGCTGAAGACTTTTATGGTCCGTGAATATTGTGCATTTCGTGCCATACAAGTAATGTCTCCAAATTTTCAGAGCAAATATCACTGCTCCTACTTCTAGCTCGTGAGTCGTATAGTTGACCTCATGTGTCTTAAGTTGTCTCGAGGCATAGGATATGAACTTTCCTCGCTGCATAAGAATACAGCCTAGCCCTTGGTTAGACGCATCTCAATATACTACGAAGTCTTCTGTCCCTTCTGGAAGAGATAAGATAGGTGCACTGCATAGGGCTCACTTCAGTGTTTGGAATGTTGTTTCGTATTTCTCTCCCCAGCTAAAAGTTACACCATTTTGTGTCAGGGTGGTAAGTGGTTTAGCAACTCTGGAGAAATTTTGAATGAATCTGCGATAGTAGCGAGCAAGGCCTAAGAATTGGCGGATTTATGTAAGCATTTTAGGTGCTGACTAGTTCTCAGTTGCCTTTATTTTGGAAGGGTCCATGTGTATTCCCTCTTCACTAATCACGTGACCTAGGAAACCTACTTTCCTAATCCAAAATTTTCATTTTGATAACTTTTCATATAGTTTCTCTGTTCTCAACGTTTGCAAGATTTGTCGGAGGTGTTGGCGATGTTCTTCCTCACTTCATGAGTAGATAAGGATTTCATCTATGAAGACTATTACGAATTTGTCCAATAATGGACGACACACCCTATTCATGAAATCCATGAACACTGCAAGCGTAGTGGTTAATCCAAAAGGCATCACTACAAACTCATGGTGACCATAACGAATTCGAAAGGCTGTTTTGGGAACATCTTCCTCTAAAACTCATAACTGATGATACCCATATCTTAAATCAATCTTTGAAAAGAAACTTGCACCTTGAAGTTGGTCGAACAAGTCGTCTATCTGTGGTAGAGGGTATCAGTTTTTAATGGTCAGTTTGTTTAGCTCACGATAGTCTATGCACATATGGAAAGATCCATCCTTCTTCTTCACAAATAAGACTAGTGCTCCCCAGGGTGAGAAGCTTGGTCTAATGAAGCCTTTGTTAAGAAGTTCATTTAATTGGCTGGATAGTTCCCACATTTCTGATGGTGCAAGACGATAGGGGGATTTAGCTACGGGAGTAGCTCCAGGGATTAAGTCGATTCTGAATTCGACTTGTCTTTCTGGCGGGACTCCTCGAAGATCATCAGGAAAAATGTCGGGGAAATTGCAGACTTCCGGAATGGCCTTGAAGTCCTTTACTTCTTGTTTCTTGTCTACTACGTGAGCTAGAAAAGCACAGTACTCCTTGTGAAGATACTTTCGCGCCTTGATACAGGAGATGATTTGTAGTTTAGCGCCAGACTTGTCATCGTAAATGATAAGGGTTTCGTTACTTGGCAGGTTAAGACGAATGGCTTTCTCGTAACATAGGATGTCGGCAAGATTAGAATTTAACCAATCCATACCAATAATGACATCGAAACTTTTTATGGATACTGGCATCAGGTTGATTGGGAAAGATAAGTTATTTAAGGTAAGGGTTCATCCTCTATATATATATATATATATATATATATATATATATATATATATATATATATATATATATATATATATATATATATATGTATATATATATATATAGATATATATATATATATATATATATATATATATATATATATATATATATATATATATATATATATCTATATATATATATATATATACATATATATATATATATATATATATATATATATATATTGTTAATGTTCTCGGTTTTCCCGTTACCCATTTCTACAGTGAAGGTATATTTTAGTGGTTGAGAATTTTGTATAAGTAGGTGTTCGAATTTATGGTTCACAAAACTTTTCTCTGCACCACTATCGAATAGAATGCAGGCGTATGAATTGTTGAGAAGAAACGTACCCGTTACCACCATAGGGTGCGCAACAGCTTCCTCGTGACCAATAGCCAGTATTCTTCCCACACCACCGACATTCCTCGCTTTTGGACAATCCCTTTTGAAGTGTCCAGTTTCACCGCATTCATAACATGCTCCGCTTACTCTAATGCCAGGAATCTGAGTGATCGGTCGTGCAGGTAATCTACAGAAACGGACAGTGTGCCCCTTTCTGTTGCAGTTCTTACATTACATCTCGCAGAAATTTCATGTATGATGGAAATTACATTTGTTGCACTTTGGTAAATTTCCAACTTACTATCTATTGTTTCTTGGAAGGCTCTTAGAAAGATTGACCCTACCTTTTGTTCTGGAACTTTTCTTGTTGTTGTTGTTGTTGCTATTGTTGTTGTTGCTATTGTTGTTGTTGTTGTTGTTGTTGTTGTTGTTGTTGTTGTTGTTGTTTGCTTTGAGCTGTTCTGGGACAGCAGTCATGAAGCCTTGTCGGACTCCATGATCTACTAATGACTGTGCCAATTCTTTGGCATTATCGAATGTAACAGGATTGGAAGCTAACACACTTCCTTGAATCTAAGGTGATAGTCCCCAGATATACCTTTCGATTTTCTTGCTCTCCAGAGAAACTATTCCAGGACATAAGATTGCTAGATCGCTGAATCTATTGGTGTAAGTTGCTATGTCTGAACCTAACATGGTAAGGCCCCAAAGCTCTTATTCGAGCTTTTGTACTTCACCCCTTGGGTAGTACTGTTGCATCAGCATCGTTTTCAGATTTTCCCAACTCATTGAGTTAGCCACTATAAGAGTTAGTGACTTTACATGACCGTTCCACCATGTTAGAGCTCGATCAAAAAAGGTACAGACAACAAATTTCACCTTGCTCCCTTCAGGGCACGAGCAAATTTCAAAGACTTCTTCGATTCTCTCTATCCATTGAGTTAGAGCCATGACTCCTCCAGTTCCATTAAAGATCCTAGGTTTACCATTTGTGAAGTCCTTATAAGTACACTCCTGTGTATGTACATGACTTTCACCGTGATTAGGGGGATGATCACCAATCCCAGATCCACCGACACCATTTGTATTAATGTGTGACATAGTAGTTGCTACAACCGCAGTGACCGCTGCCTGAAACATAGCAGCGTCAAATTGTGGTGGTGGTCGCGGAGGTGGTGTCGATGCTGCATTGACATTGATATGCCTTGGGTTCCTTCTTAGAGGCATCTTTCTATAAAAAAAATGAATAGGTGATAAGTTTTTTGATAATGATTGTAAGCCGGGTGTTAATAACTAAAAATTTTAGTTTATTATATGCATTATGACCGACCTAAAATGTGTTTTGTATTCAATTCATAATAGTAGTTTATATACAAAAAGATAAACTTATGAATTTCGAGGGTGATAACTAATGAAGTAAATTACTAGTCAATTACTTTGATATATATTGATATATAATGTTACTAGTCTAAAGTACATCAAAGTTTAAAGAAAACTTGACAGCATTACATTTCCTTGACTAGTATAGAAGTCTAATCATATGGTTGGTTATACATAGATGAGATTAGTATTAACATATATATCCAAAGTCCTAGCTTATATCAAAATTTGAAATTAGTGTAAATACTACTTGCGACGAGTACTACGCCGAACACTGGACTCTGCTCTGTAGTGTTTTGTTTCTATTAAATGCCTTTCCATGGAAATCTGATGCTCCCTTAGTATTCTAATTTCTTCTTGGGCAGCATCCACTTGTCCTTGTAGTACTTCGGTGTGAGTTCGGGTTTCGTCATGAACTTCATCTAGACAACGAATATCAGCAGTGTTAATCTGGGCAGTTGCATTTACTTCAAGGATTCAGTTTATTGAAATCTACACTTGATCAGTTTGGCAAGCAATGCGGTGTACTATGACAGGGAGAGCCCTATCGGCTGAACCTCCTTCAGGGAGATCATAAAAGCCTATTTCCATTCCGTAAGGAGGGCGTTGACCTTGTTATCGACTCCAATGGTGCAAGTGTTCGGCCCATGCTGGTGTTGATCCTTGAAAATCTTGTCCTATTGCGGGGTGTTGGACGGCTGGTCGGGGGTCATATACTTCTGGTTCTGTGTTGGTGCTATCATAATCTTCTTCTTCTTCTTCTTCTTCTTCTGGATTCTCCTCTGGATCTTCTTCTTTTTCTTCTGGATCCTCCTCCGGATCTTCTTCAATCCAGCCTCCATTGCCTTGGTTTGGAAAGTAGGGGTCCCCTGGTAAATGATATCTGACCATTGTATTTGTGCGAGTATAAGGATATATATGAAAATTTTAAATGTATAAAGTTAAATATCGAAGCCAAATTATTGTATTCATGGTTCTTGTAGTATCATAAAATACTCCTATAGTATTTTAATTGATAAAAGTTTTTTGTACGGTTTATCGGTAAGTTTTAGACTCGTTGCCACACCATGATCATTCCCAAGCACATGTTGATCATATGTCAAATAAATATAGTTGATCAGGCTATATTTATCCCAGATATGATTACATAACTGTCTAGGTTTGACTGCAGTGTCCAACATCCAAATACTTTTATGTAGTTATGATTGTGATACTATTCTTGTATGTTAGTATACTTCTTATAAAATACTTAATTTTAAAATTATACTTATAGTCAAAGTTCTTTAGCCCCAATGAATTTATAGTTGTATATATTTTATGAATTGATATACTGAGTTCACTATAAACAATGCTCTGATACCAATTTGTCACACCCCCAAACCAGAGCGGCGAAAATGTTCGAGGGTGGATGACTTCATGTTAAGTATCACAACACATGCATCATAGTTATCAAAGTACAACAACCATTACCTTTATAAAGTATAAGTTTTACATGTGTGTTCAATCATAGTATATTGACACCAAAATAGATATATACAAAAGATAGAAAACATGACTCTATACTGCTCCATCTTCTCAAAAATCCTGGAAAGTACCTGTCTACTTGTTCCCTGAGAATACAAGTATTTTGAAAAGAGTGTATCAACATTTAAGTTAATGAGTTCATAAGCATATTTGTAATAGAAAATCGGTCATTTATTCTTTTTGATTTGTATGTATGTTTTTCCCAGAAAATCCCATATTTTCTGTTGTATATGTATTTGTATTCCAAAATAGTATGTTATAATTTTAAATTCACATAAAACTATAAAAATAATCTTTTCCTTGTAATAGAATAATATCTTGTATTTTGTACTTGTATGAATTCTCTGTAAGTGGCTAGTTTTACAACTTTTATTGTAAAGTACTGTATTATAGTTTTATTATTTATTAAAGCTAAGTGAAGTTGTTTACTTATTAACACACTAATCGTATTGTTCAATACCAAATTATGAGTTATCATAACCATAATTGATGATTAGATGGCCTGAACACGACGTTCTTCAGGCGTCGTAATGATACAACAATTGTCACCTTTGGCATATCGGTCTAAATGTAGCGAACAGTTAATATGTGGGATTGTCAGTCCCGTATAGATCTATACACAAGTGTTACGCTCTCCCTCCAGGAGACTCTGGTTATAAATTCAGGAGTTTGATGGTACTTAGATAAGTACATGAAGTTTGTCTCACAGTTACTATATTGATGGTTACGTGTAGAATAATGAAAAGTTAATTTGTAAAATAGAATATTTGAATCATAAACTAAACCTATCATAGTTTATATATTTGTTTATGTATTGTAAGCTGAACTTGTAAAATAGTAAATTTGTTCTGTAAACTATACCTATTATAGTTTATATGTTTGTTTCATATAATATTGTTAAATAAAAACTATTCTAAAATTATTGATTTTTAATAAATGAGTTTACACTTATATAAATATAATATTTATATAATTTTGATTCAACAAATTGTTGAATAAATAATTCTACTCCAAGTCCACAACCAAACAAAGAACAGAAAATGAAGTCAAATCATCAATTCTAAGTCTGTTGAATCCTAATTATATAATTTATATATATATATATATATATATATATATATATATATATATATATATATATATATATAATTTAATTGATATCAACCATTAAATAAATACTGAAAATATTTATATTTTAACACAATTATTTTTGGTTTATACTTGTATTTCTCCCCTAAAATAGTGACAATTTATGAAAAAGTTGGGGTATGAACTCACTTGATAGTAGTGGTGATTTGAGTAGCACTTCCTTGTTTAGAAAAGACTTTAATGCTGAAAACCAGGCTTTGAGAAGGTCGAGTTAGAAACCGAAAGGCTCTTTTATTGCGGACTTCTGGTGCCCCGGGATGTTCTTCGGGTGTTGGATATGTTATCGGGGCTTCGGGGGTTTGTAAGGAGGTTTGTGGAGGTGAAAGATATGAAAAAGGATGAAAAATGGTGCAAAATTGGTGTAGGAACTGGGAGGGTTAGCACCTCCTTTTATACCCTGCGAGGGTTCGGAATCGAGGGGAAGAGGGAATGACGCGCGTCGGACAGCTGGCGAGGGGGAGGCACGCGTCGGCTTCGGATGCGAGGCACGTGTCTCGGCTCGGACGCCTCCACGGACGCAACACGTGTTGGATTCTCATTGGGCCGTGCTTCAGACGCGTCATCTGGTCGGAACACGGGGCAACTCGCGAGGGTCGGGTGATGTGGTCGCTTCTTAGCCTTGTATTTGCGAAAATACTGGGATTTTGTGCTCCTAAGTTCAAAAAATCATAGCTTTAGCATACGAGCTCTGTTTTCGACGTTCTTTATATCCATGCGTATGTGAGATTATACTCAACGACTTTCATTTAGACTCCGTCGGCTAATTATGAATTTATTTTTAATATTATTTTTTTAACAGACCGGGACAGGAATATCCGTTAAAAATTCATAACTATTTCATCTTATGTCCATTTCCATATGTCTTATTACCGTTGTACTACTATTGAGAAGACCTTCGATTCTCGTTTAGATTGTGTCGTCTAAAAATCATCTGATATTTATTTCGAATTTCGGGTTGTGTACTGCTATGTCAAATCTTAGAAAAATCATAACTTCTTCATACAAAGTCAAATTTGGAGGTTCTTTTTTATGGAAATTCACGGTTTAACATATACTAAAACTTTCATTTAGATACTTAAGGCTAAAAATTATTTTATTAAAAACTCATTTTTACACTAAACAACGTTTTGCCAGTTTTGTCGCGGATCTTCAATTGGTCATAACTTCTTCGTTATAACTCGGATTTCAATGTTCTTTATATTTTCGGAAACCTTGTTACGATATCTACCACTTTATTCATCCCAATTAAGATTATTGAACAATTTATTTTTGACGCTACTTTTCATCTTAATTAATTTCTATTTTTATTATTTCAGAATAAGTTACAATAGTTGACATAGACTATTACATTATGAATTTACAAGTACATAGGTAAAGTTTAGACTCTAATAAATCTTGAATTTTTCCAGTTATGACACTACATAATCCTGATAACTGGCCTTCCCTAGTTTTCCTAACCAAACATAACCCCTACCTGAATCTTACAATTTACAGTCAAAACCTATCGGTCTAACATACCAAGACACCAAGTGACCTATACTACACATGTAAAACAAGGAGTTATCATAGTTAACTAGCATACTTGTACTTTAACATTACCCCGTATCTTACCATGCAAAGGATATACAATAGGATATGTGGCATAGTGAGAAACTCACCTAAATCCCATAAATAGGAGAACATCGCAACACTCTAACCCCTTGAACTGATTGATTCCAAGAACTGGCTATACCACAAATAGATAAATCCTTAATTAATAACTCACATCCATAAAGTTTGACCCAAAGTAAAATTGGTCAACAAGTTAACGGTCACCACGACATGGCCAAGAGGCATCCACATCGTGGGCATGTCTATACAAAACAATCAATAGATAGGATATTGCCACGTCGTGGGACCTCCTTGGCCACGTTGTGGAAATGTCAAGATGATACCATCGTGACTTTGGACTCCGCCACATTGTGGGCCTTCCTTGGACACGTCGTGGGAACTGGCAGTTTGTCCCAAAACTCCATTACGAGCTTAATCCTTACAGATCAAAGCTCAAAACTTTAGATCTATTTCTTCCCAATGAATTAATGGATAAACTTTCTAAATATATTCATTAGTACCTTACCATAAAGAAAGTTCTACAACCCTAGGTCCATTAAGAACCTAATATAACCAATACTTGCACATGGGACCAAGAACGCTCAAACTAAGACCTTTTTCTCACTTAACAGAAGTCCATGACCATAAGAAGACCATATGAAGCTCTGGAGTTCCTGAAACTACAAGAGCATCCGAGAATGGGACCAAAAACCAATCATCAAGGTCAAGAACATGGATCTCAAAAGAACAAGGTCAAGGTGCAAGCTTTTTACCTTTAAAGGTCTAGAAACTTTAAGAGGATTTGGATCTAGTATTGTTTTATGCTTCCTTGCAACAAAATGAACTTTCTCCTTCTTCAAGTTTCATCAAATGACGTAAACAGCCTCAAGATCATGCCACTAAGCTCATAACGATAGAAGAGAGGCTAGGGTTTCGAAATAGAGAGATGGAGGCTAAAGGAGATAACTTGATCCATGATTTAAGGTGCTTAAATAGGAGGGAAACCCTAAAAATCTTAGGCTTGGGCTGCAGCGGCTGCAACGATGTGGTCATACTTTCTCCACGTCGTGGAAAACGAATTAGACATGTGTTTCATAATAATCACGCCACGTCGTAGGCATAAGGTTTTTCTCTAAAGGCCCCATCTTGATCACGTTAATCCTTTAGTTGATACTTGATATATACATATCTACATATATATTTTATATCACATCTTAATAATTTTCGCTAGATTTATGCTTATTATAGAACAAAAGGTACTTATTATATTTATTATCTGTTATGTAGCATAAAAGACATTTTCGGAAGCAATATAGAAGCTTGAAGTAGGAAAATGCGAGCCTAGGCAAAAAGACGACATAAGAAGGATGTTGCTGGATAGTTTGACCCCTCGTTAGTATTTTAACGATATATCATGACTCATAACTCCGTTTGACGTGATTCAAAATGAGTTGAAAACTAGACACAATTTTTGACGACTTTCATGTTTTAAGAAAATTTAATTCTCGATAACCATGAGATGGTGATCCCACCATGACGCGGTGAATGGAATCTTTGCGATTCTTGATGCTGAGTTGGAGAATACAGGATAAACTTGAGGACCATGACGTGGTGCCATTACCATGACATGGTGGCCAGATTTTAGGCAAGTATATATATATATATATATATATATATATATATATATATATATATATATATATATATATATATATATATATATATATATATATCCAAACATTAGGACGAATTAGGGGGCTTCCAACCGAATTTCTAGAGAAGTATTGTCAAAAAATCCCTCTGCAAAACCCTTATTAGAAAAGAAATCGATTGGCATTCAAGTTTTGAAGAGATCTACTAGAAAACATTATCATTTCATTTGGGTTTATAGATATTTATCATGTCTATTGTAGTTACCCTTGATTTCTTGTTTGTTTTCGTTTTAGTTATAGGCTAATCACCCTAAACTTCTGTTAGGGATGATGAACCTTGAACCTGTGTGTTGATTTCATGCTTTTACGACATTTTTATTTGGCTTTTTTTTTGATGAATTATAACCCTAGCATATTAAAGTTTTCGTCTTCATTACATTTCATTCAAGTTATGTGTAGTAGATGGTCATTCTACCTATATTAATTTGATTTCTAGTTATTTATGACTATTAAATAATTAGATCTTGTGATTGAACAAATAATAGAGTTAGGAAAATAAAGCTAATAACTTTTTCTGTGTTAGAGAGCATTAATTATCCATATTATGTGCTCGAATTTCTATCTTGACCATAGATTTTTAGTTCCAAATTTTATCATTCATAGTCCAATTTATCTTTATATGAGTTTTGTGTTCAACTTGTGCTTGATCATTGCCTAGTAGTTAATAAATTGAGAAACACTAGAACTCTAGATCATAGTAACTAGTATTAATTAATTGGAAGCCAATATAAATTGTTTAGTAGAAATCAACCATAGGGGAAAGGGAATTCGGCACTAACAGGAGTACTCTTTTATATTTGAAGTAAAACCATTTTCTTTGTTTGCTTAGTTGTTATTTGTTTGATTTAAGTTAGCTGAACTTGCAAAATCAGTAAAAACTCCCAATTTACTAGTTTTATTTAGTTAATTATTAGTAGTTGTTTTATTAATTAGAATTCTGTTCCCTGTGATCGACACCCTACTTAACCAACTATACTATAATCCGACTAGGTACACTGCATATAGGAGCATTAGTTACTTAAGTTAGTTAGGTTTATAAATTTAAAAGTTGATAGTATTGGATTAGGTGTCTAAGCCCAAAACTATAATTGGTATATACTTTACCCAAGAGTAGCATGGTCCATTTGGATTGCATTCACCAGAGCAATTTGATAGGATGGACTTTTGAGAAGAGGTTATTTATGATTTATTAATATATTACAAGTATAATATATTAATATGAAATCATGTTATTTAATTAGTATTGATCAAGAATTAATTTGGAATTAATTTAGTGATCAAAGGAGACTAATTAAATTAACGGGGACTGATTATGTAAATCAGTGATATATATATATATATATATATATATATATATATATATATATATATATATATATATATACATATATATATATATATATATATATATATATATATATATATATATATTGTTTGGGCTATTGATCCATGATGGGCTAAGTGTATGTAAGTATCCGTGAAGAGTTAGCCTACATGAAATATGGATCATAACCCAAGTGTATGGATTAGGGTTTACCCATCACCCTTGGATTCCTACACTATATGACACCATATAGTCTAAAATCGGTTAACCATGGTGTTCTTAGAGATCATAGAACCTATTTTGAGTGCTAGAATACTCTCTCTCAAGTCCTCCTTTGTTCATGGCGTTTGTGAACCATTTGAGGTATCACACTTGAGGTGCTAAGTTCTTAAAGGCCAAACACAACAAGCTACAACAATAGGTAGTTCTATAACTCATTTTTATGTTGTTTATGTTAATTGTATGCTAGTTGTAGGCTTCATGCTTTGGAAACAATATTACATGTATAATTATAGAAAACATAGATCCAAAGCATTTAGGGTTGTATGTGCACCATAGGATGTTGTAGTATACAAAACCCAATAGTGGTATCAGAGACATGAGTTGTTTTCTATTATATTTGATGCTTAGTTTTTTTTCAAAGCTGAAAAAATCGATTTTCTGGACTCTGACTGATGAACTCGCCGAGTCCAGTGACTGACTCGATGAGTCCACTCAGTAAAAAAAAAAGCGACTCGATGAGTCCAGTTCATGTACTCGTCGAGTAGATGCTTCTGGTTGCAGAATTTCGAGTTTTGGCGAGAATTGGACTTGGATCATTACCACAAATTGTTTTGTAATCATAAAAAAATGTATTTTCTGATTTGGTAATGATGATCCTCATCCAATTAAAGGACAATTGTCAAATTTTAAGATAATAAGATAATTATTTGTATTATTTGATGTAAATTGTCTTGCTATATGAGTTAATTTAGATCATGAAAATTATATGATAATTTTGCTTGGTAAAAAAAATTGATCTTAAATGTTTTAAAGTCTTCCATAACTTGTCCTCAAGTTATGGAACATGAAAAGTTTTTCCATAAAAATAACATTAAAACTCATAAGTTTTCATAAGTTATGGAAACCAAAAGTTTTCAAGAGTTACAAAACTTGTCCTCAAGTTTTGGTATTTGAAAATTCTCAAATTATGAAATATGGATTTCTAAAACTCTTGTAATTAAAAAATGCAACTCTTGGGTTCATAACCTAAAAATTAATTAAATAGTTTTAATTTTGAATTTTTTATTTAGAACCTTGATGTTTTGATAGTTCAAATTACACCTTATGGACTTTATTAAATTAATTAAAATGTTTAATTAAAAGAGATTAATAATTCCATAATGACATGGTTTAAGTTTAATTAAATTAAGAGTATAATTTATTAATAGATTAAACCATCTAGTATTTTAAATGTTTAAAATACACCCTTATGCTATTATAATATTAAAAGTTTAATAATTATATATATGTATAAGACAAGTCAGTCTTACCATTAGTAGGCCTCATTCACGAAGCCGGTCTATAAGGGGGGCCTATAAAATGGTGGTTTAATGGGTGTCCACTCTCACCCACTGCTTCCTTGACTAGTGGAGGGTCGTTAGCCGAACGGGTAGGATAGGACATTAATTCTCATTAAAAGTATAATGAAAGACCAAATAACTAAATACTTTTATAAATTCCCAATCTTAGTTACTTAGGAAAAATGTGAATTTGATGCTAACCCATGAAATTGCACATTTCACCTTATTAGTTGTTAGTGGAGCGTTTGTGGTTAATCGGCACACTAATCTGGGACTAATGAAAGATGGAAATGGGTAGATCGATGTTAATCATGGATTAGTGGAGCGTGTGTGGTTAACCAGCACATTGATTAGGTGATTTGTAACATTAAGTATACCAAGCTAATTTGCATGGTTATTCACACCTTGTTTGTGATTCTCGGCATCCCAGTCAGAAACTTGAAGGGCATAATCGAGATTAAACATGCCATTGAAAAGTTCAATGAATCTCAAAAGATCTAGGAATTTCAATTCATTTAAAACTTAATATTCAATTTCGTTTTTCATGGTGGAAATTGGTAAATCGTCATTTACCTACGTTCAAATATTTTACAATTGGATTATGATATCCCTCTTCCAAATTGTAGAATATTGTGTTGCGTCCTAGCCTTAATATATTCATTTTGGGTGTTATATTAAGGACATAAATCAACTAACTTGAATTTCTCCCATTGTAGATGTCTAGTTCTGACAAGTATGGTCTTCCCAAATCTTATGAAAAAAGCTTTCCACGTGAAGATGATGTTCCCAGAAATCATACTTCACTTCCTCCACCTCCTCCAATAATTCTCCCTAACCCACAAGGTCAAAGACTTGAAAAGTTGAAGGTCACTCAAGCCCTACTTGCAATGAAACATCAAGATGGAAGGTCAGTGTGTACTCACATCTTGGAGATGAAGTCACACGTTGATCGGTTGGGAATGTTAATCGATGTTTCAAGGAAGTTGGTCATTGACTGTGTTCTTCAGTCACTTCCCGAATCGTATAGTCGGTTTGTTAAAGACTACTATATGACAGATCACGACGTGACTCTTATCAATCTTACATATTTGCTAATTGATGTTGAATCATCAATGATTTGGCGCACTGGTAATGCAAATTTGATTGGAAGATCTACTTCCCAAACTTCCATGACATTGACAATGGAAACATTGGAAATCCAAAAAAGATTTCTCTTTCCAAGAGAAAGGGAAAGGCTAAGTTTGTGATTATCCCGTGCACCATTCCAAAAGAGTCTGTTTGTTTCTATTGCCAAGAAGAGGGACATTGGAAGCAAAGCTGCCATGACTACCTGAAAGATCTAAGAGATGGTAGAATCAAATTGTATGGTTCCACTTCAGTTAAGCTCATTATCTAACTCTATTAAGTTCCCATTTATTGATTCTTATTACATGATGTAAAGTTACATTTTGATGTTTTGCAGAATCAAAGAGAAAGAAGGAAGCTTAAAGGGAATAGTAAGTTGAATCCGATCGCCAAGAGATCGATTTCGATCGCATGGTTCGCTGATCGGATTTTTGAGTTGATGCTCGGAGTAATGATAAATTGCCTAGAAATATCTAGTAACATAGTTTTCATTTGTAATTGCATTGTAAGGAAAAGTTTTTCCACATATTATAAATAAAGAAAATTACTGGAATTTATCTTGTTTTATATTTCCTTGCAATAGCATTTGTGAAACATTGATGTTTGTATGTTAGTATTTTTAGCAATATGGATTTAATTCTTTCGTTTGTGGTAGTGTCAAAATTTACCAAATAAGGAAAGATTCTCATCACCCAAGTTTCAGTTGGATAGAAACTTGGAATCATGCAACTTGAGTTGTGTGATGTAAGAGAACCTTAATCTTTGGGAAATTAAGACTAATTCCTTGTTCACATGTTTATGTGAGTCAAGTGAAGGACTGGGGGATCGGATACACTTGGTTGTGCACTGTTCAAGTCCCCCACAAAGAACGATAAGACTATTCGTTATGATTTAACAAAAGTTTCGTAAATATGGTTATGCTTACAAGATTAAGTGTAATTCTGAATCATTGAAAAAGTTTCAATGTATAGCACAACGAATAAGAAGAATCAAATTAGGCAGAAAGATAAACGTTTCTCCAATCTGAAAAGAAGGGAGAGTACTTGAGTACCGTGTTTTATGATCATCTTAATGACTATGAAACCCATATCACAATTTATCCTCTAAAGTGCACTTGTATGGATAAGTAGATCAATCAGGGATTGTTGAAATGGTTAAATCAAAAGGTGAATCATACTTCGTTCCAAAATCAAGTCTTAGAGTCATACTCCAAGATTGTAACTTGAGTGACATAATTTTAAGAAAGGTTTATAACACTTATCAAATGTAGAGTAAAATGTTTTTGCACATCTAAAATTGGTAAGTTGTGATGTTTTAGATAAAACAAAGATCAAATGAGACCAATTGTGTGAAGTGTTTGTCTTGATAAGAAACTACACTAACTCTTGAATATTTGTTTGTCAAGGAAGGTTCTTGACAAAGAGAATCTTATACTTCAAGAGGTCAGTGGGAGTCTTAAATATCTTGAAAAGTTTCAAGAACTAATCAAGAGTAAACCTATTGTTAATCACTAGCACACGACTTGAGGTTTGTAACCTATCGCGTTGACATATTCTTATTTCTGTGCCCATTCCAGTTGAAGTTGACTATGCATGTGAGTTCTATGAGTTCTTAATTGTTTTGCATAAGGCAAAGGACCATGATCAGTGAAAGTTCATTGATCAGTATAGGTGAACTGCCTAACGACTTGGAAGACATGGTAGGCCCTTGTGGTGCCAAGTGGCAAGAAATTAAGATTGAACAAGTTCAGTCCATATGAGTTTGGATTTTACACTAACCTTGTTTTGTGATAATGCTTATGACAAATTCACATGGATAGGAACACATAAATCATAAAAATCTAAGTATCATAAGGTTTCTCTCCAATTCATGAAAATGATTGTGAGGAAATTCTTTCACTAAGTAGATTTTAAGGAGATAGCAATTGTGATATTTTCATTCTTAAATTCGATTATGATTACGGCATCCCTCTTCATAGTTCGAATTGTGAGAAATGGAAAAAGGTCTAAACATCTCAAACTTATTACTGTAAGTTCTAAAACTGTTTAGACACACATGTGAGCTATCTAAGGAAAGGTGTATGAGTTTGAGAAGCCTAGATAAAGTCTTATTGAATCATCTTATATCAAAAATCTGAACTTTGGTAAGAAAGTCGATAAGTATTGAATTCTAGAAGTCCAGCTGATTTCTGGGTACATGTCAAAGCTAGTGGGAGCATAAGTGTAATGCTAGTAAGAATGTAATTATTATGCTAGTGGGAGCACAACTATTACGTTAAGTGTTGCAAGTTAGCAATGTTAATTATAGAAAACAAAAGTTTTAATTTGCAAAGTTGCAGGGTTTGAAAAGTTGTTTTGCTATAATTAAGGGAGAGGAATTCATAATTCATTTCAAATCTAAAAGCTTAGACTGAGATTTTAATCGAAATTAGTCATGGACATATGTGAATGTTATGTTGAAATGATTCAACATAAGGAAATTCTATATATGGAAATATTATAGCGAAAGACTGGTAAAGTATCATGTCTTTATGTAAGACAGTATGAATCGTATTCCATATGCTTCGGATATAGGATCGATTACATATGCTATAATATTAATCTGTTCTAATTTTACAAATGCCTAGGGCATTTAGAGGGAAAAGGGACTAGAATGATATATGACTGAAATGGTTAAGCAATTGTCGAGGACAATATGAGGTTTACCAAAGATTGGTTACTTATGGATAGTTGGAAGTATATTGTAAATTTTGGAAGGACCATATTATAACGCCCGTAGATCTGGGCTAGTCAATTTAGAGATAATAGGGGTCGAAAACGACTTTTTGACAAAAGATTATTTAGAATAAATAATCTTAACCAAGTTGTAGAATACGTCTCAAGGGTTCCGTACATATAAAGAACGTTGAAATCCGAGTTATAACGAAAAAGTTATGGTCCGTCGAAGTTTTACGGCAAAACCGGCACGACACCGGGAGACGTAATAGTGAATTTACGATGGAGGACTTTTTAGCCTTATAAATCTAAACAAAAGTTGTAGTATACGTTAAACTGAGAACATACAAAAAAAAGAACGCCCAAATCTGACTTCGTATGAGGAAGTTATGAATTTTCTAAGATTTGGTTTAGCAGTGCACAACCTGAAACTCGAATTTTAGATCGAGCGGTTTTTGGCCTACGCGACCTAAATGAGAATTGAAGATCTCATTAATAGGAACTCAACGGTAAAAAGACAGACGAAAACAGAGTCCGTATGTAGAAGTTATGAATTTTACGCGGACATTTAACAGTATAATCTATGCGTACTGGTAAATTTAAGATCGGTCGAGAATTACCCGACGGAGTCAAAATGAAAGTTGTAGATCTTATTTTTAACTACGCGTGGATATAAAGAATGTCAAAAACGGAGGTCGTATGTGAAAGTTACGGATTTTAGAAGTCGGAATTGTGTTGTGCGAAAATGGGTGATGTGGCACAATCTTGGCCATTGCTTTCTCCCCAAGTCTTGCCACTAGAGGGTGACATGTGGCACCAAGTTCAGCCATTTTTCACACTATAAATAGAACCTCTCCCACCTTCATTTTCTTCACACATTTCCCATTCTTTCTTCTCTTTACTCCCTCTCTAGAACCTCTCTCTAGCCCTGAAACCCCCCGAAAAGCCTAGGGAACCTCCCTAGCACGAGGCGGAAGCCCCGGAGTGCTCGACGGCTCCGAGAAGAAGAGATTTTCGGCTCGGGAACGCTGCTCCAAGCAAAGCCCGGTTTTCTATAAAACCCTCTGTAAGTGAGCTACGCCTACGCTATTTTTAATATATCGTTTATTTAATTATAGTAACGTTATTAGGAACTTATAATAAGTACTTGGGCTATTATTATAGGTTATATAAGTATTGTTTAACGCTTATATAATAGTAATAATAGCTAGACTATTAATTAGTCTCGGCGAATAATAGACTAAACTCTAGTGGTAATAATACTAGGTTTCGTCGAAGGAAATTATTTTTAAGAAGCGAAGCGCTGTCTGAGTTCGGATTCACCACCTTTTCAAGTGAGTGCATAGTTACTTTCATCTTACACATTGATATGAAGTATTTTATATAAACTACGTGGTATGTGTGCATATTATTTAAATACTTGCTTTCTATGTTGGATGAACGATTTTATACATGTTTTAAATAATTTAAAATGTATATGTATTTTATATCTACGAATGTGTTGGGTAAATCATGGGTAGATGAATGATGAGAGATGAAAGATGCTATGAGTGAACACTGACAGCTATAGACTTAGTGCCTAACAAATAACATCGGCAACTATGGACTTAGTGCCTATATAATAAACATTGGTAGCTATGGACTTAGTACTTGTTAAATAAATGTTGGTAGCTATGGACTTAGTGCCTATATAATAAACATTGACAGCTATGGACTTAGTGCCTATCATATAAACCCTGGAAGCAATGGGCTTCGAAATGAACGAATGCAGGATAGATGATTCTTAGGGTAGATCCTTAAGAGTAAGGAAGATAATGGGGATGGGTAATTGGGTTGATTGTTTGATGTTTAAACATAATAATTAAATTATTGTGGGTTGAAAACCCTATGTACTCACCAGGTTTCCCAACCTGACCCACTCAAGCTTATTTGTATCACATGTGTCGATATGAAGCTACTTTACACTGAGGGATTTAAAAGAGATGTAGATCACTAGTGTAAATGAATGTAAGTTCTGTTTATGCTTATGTTTCTATATTGACAATGACATCCCAAATGTTTTAAAATGGATAAAAATACATTTCTTCGGAAATGCTTTGATAACGTATTTATCATGTTTTTCTGGGAACAAATTCCGCAACATTTTTATTAAAAGAGGTACTCTGATTTTTATAAAGCATAAACAAAATTGGTCTTTTCTAGCCGTGAAAAATGGGGATGTCATAGTTAGTATCAGAGCATTAGTTTAAGCGAACTAGGAATATGGATTTATTTCTAGACTTAAACTTAGAATGCTAAGCAAGGATTGTGAGGAGTATGTCTAATAAAATTTAGGTAAAGCACCTGAATAGACACAAGCACTAGCTAATTTAGGGAAAAATGCCTAACATGCTTTTATGTGCTAAATGATTTATGATATGCATTGTATGATCGGATCTATGGTCTGCTGCCGACTGGATCTGGAAACTTTATGTGTTCAGATTTCTAAACGTTTAATTACGGTATTAGAACTGGCATATAACTTTTTGGAGAAATAGGGAGAATTACACGTCGATCGTAAATAAAATCTTTCCTATCTTAATTCCGGTCATTGCACACCGAACGTCTGATTTGGTATATAGATCGAAATGGCAAGAACCCGTAGTGGAGCCGGGAATGCAAATGGGAACAAGAATCAACCACCAGTGATTGAACAAATACCTGTTGTAGCAGATGCTCCTGAGCCAATTACAATGGCCGGAGTACAAGTCATGATATGGGCTATGTTGGCTGAACAACGGGAAGAGATGAGGCAAATGTTGCATGAAAATAGGGACGAACCTACAATGCCAGTTGAACAGCCCGAATTGAACGATGGGCAGTCAGAAGGAGGTAAATACAGTGGGACCGTTGGTCAAGCCAACCCACCAATAGTTCGACAAAACACCCAGTATGACGGAGTAGAGAGGAATGGATGCAAGTACAAGGATTTTCTGACTTGCAAGCCATCGACTTTCACTGGAAAGGAAGATCCGATCGGAGTCATGGATTGGATCTCGGATATGGAGTTAGCTTTCATGACGTGTGGTTGCAGAGGCAAGTTACAGACCACCTTTGCAGTACGTCAATTCCGAGGAGGTGCTGTGCGCTGGTGGAATACCCTGGGGAAGACTCTGAGCCCCAATGAACCCCTGCAACTGACCTGGGCAGAGTTTTTGGTGCAGTTCAAACGCAAGTACTGCTCAGCCCAAAACCTGCTCGAGCTAGAGAACCAGTTCCTGACCTTGAAGAAAGGAAGCATGTCAATTGATGAATACACCAACAACTCCACATATAAGATGGAGTTCGCCTTGCGTCTTGTTCCGGATGAGCTGACGAAAATCGATAAGTACGCAAAGGGACTTCCATGGGAGTACGCGGTGCCGGTGCGTCAGACACCTACTCTGGAGGCAGCTATCTGGGCTGCCAAGTCTGTGGAGGATATGATTAAGGGAAGAGCTACCAACAAGATTGAGGTTGGCAAAAAGAGGAAGTTTGAGGGGTCTACGAGGCCCAATAAGAAGATCAAGTCTGGTTCAAAGGAGTTTAGCGAAGGAGGAAACAAAGTGAAATGGTGCGAGAAGTGCAAGAAGAAGCACTTCGGGAAATATAGCGAGGAAGTGACTTGCTACAAGTGTGGGAAGACCGGACATTACACCAACGAGTGCACCGCCAGCAAAAGGGTGTGTTATGAATGACGTGAAGAAGGGCACGTTGCTAAGGATTGCCCGAAGAAGAAAGAGGCGGCAAGACCAAACATTCCACCGAAACCGAAGGCAAGAGCGTTCCATATGATCCTTGACGAAGAAGATGGAAATGAAAGGGATCAGGAATGAGGATCTATGAAGTAGTCGTGTAAATAGTACCACGTGGTATAGCCTATTAGAGGCATAGTATAGGTTGAACTTGAACACCTATGTAATCGTTTCAAGGAATAATATAAAACCTTCATTTTGTTATCTAATGTGTCAAGTTGTTATGTGATTTTCTTGTATGGTGACTTGGGTGAACTGCGAGACAATACTTGGGACGAGCATAGGTAGGTGTGAAAGGTAGTAGAGGCCTATACTACCGGAAGCACAGGACTCACGCTTGGATCAGGGAAAGTCACAAGGTTACCAAGAAGCTAGTAATTGATACCGTTTTATTCAAATATGTCGTTACCATCGTTTCGGTAATGACTAAGAGGATGATTGTTATTCCGACCCTAGTGGTCATATTGAATTGAGTCTGACTACGATAAGTATGTTACGTGGTTTAGAGAACCTAGTTTGATGTAGCATCTGAATTAAGTCGGAAGATTGAAATAAAAGATAATCAAAGCGATCGGTAAAGGTATCGCGATAGTTGCTTGTAGCTAGAAATGCTACCTTTTAAGATGTGATTAGAACATGAAGAAATGTATAGTCTGTTCTGGAAGACTCTAAGAGACCTGAGTCTAAGCGTGGGAACATACGATGATAAGTCATTAGAATATGACACATCGGTCCATTTCAGTAATAAAATAACTTATCTTAAGTTTGTTAAGAAGAAGAAGCAGTCTCCAGTAAGGATCGAGATTGTGACTTGAAGGTCATAATTTGGAGTCTAACGTGAGATAGGGAGCAACTGCAAGATCGAGCACCGCCTGCAATCAGGAAGTCTTAGAGTTAGATATTCGTTCGAAAAAACATCAAAGTTACGGTTATTACTTAGGATGAAGAGATAACGTATGGAGTCATCATGTGAGCCATGTTTCGTTGATGATTCCGGGACGTAATCATCCTAAGGGGGAAATAATTGTAACGCCCGTAGATCTGGGCTAGTCAATTTAGAGATAATAGGGGTCGAAAATGACTTTTTGACAAAAGATTATTTAGAATAAATAATCTTAACCAAGTTGTAGAATACGTCTCAAGGGTTCCGTACATATAAAGAACGTTGAAATCCGAGTTATAACGAAGAAGTTATGGTCCGTCGAAGTTTTACGGCAAAACCGACACGACACCGGGAGACGTAATAGTGAATTTACGATGGAGGACTTTTTAGCCTTAGAAATCTAAATAAAAAGTTGTAGTATACGTTAAACTGAGAACATACAAAAAAAATAACGCCCAAATCTGACTTCGTATGAGGAAGTTATGAATTTTCTAAGATTTGGTTTAGCAGTGTACAGCCCGAAACTCGAATTTTAGATCGAGCGGTTTTTGGCCTACGCGACCTAAATGAGAATTGAAGATCTCATTAATAGGAACTCAACGGTAAAAAGACAGACGAAAACAGAGTCCGTATGTAGAAGTTATGAATTTTACGCGGACATTTAACAGTATAAGCTCCTCGTACTGTTAAATTTAAGATCGGTCGAGAATTAGCGGACGGAGTCAAAATGAAAGTTGTAGATCTTATTTTTACCTATACGTGAATATAAAGAATGTTAAAAACGGAGGTCGTATGTGAAAGTTACAGATTTTAGAAGTCGGAATGGTGCTGTGCGAAAATGGGTGATGTGGAAAATCTAGGCAATTGCTTTCTCCCCAAGTCTTGCCACTAGATGGTGACATGTGGCACCAAGTTCAGCCATTTTTCACCCTATAAATAGAACCTCTCCCATCCTCATTTTCTTTACACCTTTCCCATTCTTTCTTCTCTTTACTCTCTCTCTCTCTAGAACCTCTCTCTAGCCCCGAAACCCCCCGAAAAGCCTAGGGAACCTCCCTAGCACGAGGCGGAAGCCCCAGAGTGCTCGACGGCTCCGAGAAGAAGAGATTTTCGGCTCGGGAACGCTGCTCCAAGAAAAGCCCGGTTTTCTATAAAACCCGCTGTAAGTGAGCTAATCCTACGCTATTTTTAATATATCGTTTATTTAATTATAGTAACGTTATTAGGAACTTATAATAAATACTTGGGATATTATTATGGGTTATATAAGTATTGTTTAACGCTTATATAATAGTAATAATAGCTAGACTATTAATTAGTCTCGGTGAATAATAGACTAAACTCTAGTGGTAATAATACTAGGTTTCGTCGAAAGAAATTATTTTTAAGAAGCGAAGCGCTGTCTGAGTTCGGATTCACCACCTTTTCAAGTGAGTGCATAGTTACTTTCATCTTACACATTGATATGAAGTATTTTATATAAACTACGTGGTATGTGTGCATATTATTTGAATACTTGCTTTCTATGTTGGATGAACGATTTTATACATGTTTTAAATAATTTAAAATGTATATGTATTTTATATCTACGAATGTGTTGGGTAAAATATGGGTAAATGAATGATGAGAGATGAAAGATGATATGAGTGAACATTGGCAGCTATAGACTTAGTGCCTAACAAATAACATCGGCAACTATGGACTTAGTGCCTATAGAATAAACATTGGTAGCTATGGACTTAGTACCTGTTAAATAAACGTTGGTAGCTATGGATTTAGTACCTATTAGCTAAACACCGGTAGCTATGGATTTCGTACCCGATGAATGAACTTTAGCAGCTATGGAATTAGTGCTTTACAAACAAGCATTGGCAGCTATGGACTTAGTGCCTATCATATAAACCCTGGAAGCAATGGGCTTCGAAATGAACGAATGCAGGATAGATAATTCTTAGGGTAGATCCTTAAGAGTAAGGAAGATAATGGGGATGGGTAATTGGGTTGATTGTTTGATTTT
Organism: Lactuca virosa; assembly: GCF_052849685.1. Classification (NCBI taxonomy): domain Eukaryota; kingdom Viridiplantae; phylum Streptophyta; class Magnoliopsida; order Asterales; family Asteraceae; genus Lactuca; species Lactuca virosa. Next base: position 29,053,734 of record NC_136427.1, read on the forward strand.
TAAACATAATAATTAAATTATTGTGGGTTGAAAACCGTATGTACTCACCAGGTTTCCCAACCTGACCCACTCAAGCTTATTTGTATCACAGGTGTCGATATGAAGCTACTTTACACTGAGGGATTTAAAAGAGATGTAGATCACTAGTGTAAATGAATGTAAGTTCTGTTTATGCTTATGTTTTTGTATTGACAATGACATCCCAAATGTTTTAAAATGGATAAAAATACATTTCTTCGGAAATGCTTTGATAACGTATTTATCATGTTTTTCTGGGAACAAATTCCGCAACATTTTTATTAAAAGAAGTACTCTGATTTTTATAAAGCATAAACAAAATCGGTCTTTTCTGGCCGTGAAAAATGGGGATGTCACACATATTGACATACTCTAAGAAGAGGTAACTCTTGTTCAGAAGTGATAGTCAAAATAAGAATATGGAAATGTTTCCATCAGCGGAAGTTATTCTTTAAATCTTCGTAAGATTAGAAAACTTAATGCAAGAAGGATGTTCAAAGGAATGTATTTTTAATGTGAGACTTCGTTTCCATGGAATTGATCTCCATTGGAATACTTTGTTATGTATTTTTCCAAGTCTGTGTGACTTTTGTGCATAGTTATTACAAGAGGATCATTGCATATAAGTTTAGAATCTAACAGATTACAGTAAATGACAAGAATTTGGTATTCTTACATTTACGGTAAAGATTTGGAATTGTGAAATGAGCTTCATTGAAGATGTGCTCAATCGATCTATTTCACAAAGAAAGGACCATAGGCAAACATATACTTGGAGCATGGGATAACTATTGTTTTAATTCAAGTATTAAGTTGATAAATCGAAACATTATACAAGGAATAATGTGTAATCAATATGGTGATTAAATGAAAGGTGTTTTATTTATATTCATAAGTTCTGAGACCATATTGGATTCAATTATTCTTGTGTTTCACTTTGCATGTTTTGAATTCCCGAATAACTAGGTTATTTAAACCATCCACAGTCGATCATACTTTGCAAAGTAGGTATTGAAGCTAGACTGTCATTAATGGGTCTGTAGATTGTCTAAAGGCGTTTAGACATAGCACAAGTTTGCTGCAATGTTCATGAGTACTCCTGTAATAAGATTTGAGTATTGGATTAAACCCACACTCATCTGAATCACTTCATTGATTTTATCACGAGTGATTGTGAGACGATAATATCTTATATTCTTGAAACCAAGACATGTGAGTTGTGTAGTAGAATTGTAACGAGAAATCAAATAGAATCAGAGTAAAGTAAGTGATGAACACAAGAAGTAAATAATTCTGTTTAGCTCATTTACTTCCAAGAACACAGAGTACAAAATTTAGACAAAGAAGTTGGAAGAACTCTCTATATAACTCTAGGTTCCACTCCTATTTATAGGAGGCTGGAAGTACAAAAAATACAAAGTCTAGACATTATGCTCCGTAAACAAAGTGACTTAGCAAATTCATAAAACAAACGAAACATCAAAATACACACTTCGACTTTTTACAACATTTCGACTCTACAATCTCCCCCTTTGTAAACAAGTCGAACTACTCAATTCGTGAGAATCTGAGCAGCGAAGTTCATCATCCTTCGAATTTCTGTATACCAAGTCAAAATCTTCCTTAACTCGGTCTTGTCTCCTTCATTATTCTTTGTACAACTATTCATACGAACTATGAAATTCGTATATTGTGAAGTTGTATAACGTTCGATCTCCGAAGCTTGAAACAAAAATCTCTTCGCCTTTCCCTTCTTGTCTTTTCCAGAAAATACAAGACCAAATGGCTTCAAGCATATTTCTCCGTCAAAATACTTCTTTAACTCTGCTTGTGGCTTCGTTGTCTCCATTGCCACATTCACTTCTCTTCCCATTGCTGATGGTAACTCCACATCAGACAATGCTAGATAATCATAGTAATTGTCTATGAAGATCTTGATATGTTCAAGGCCAAGTCTGAATACGTCTTTGTCAGTCCCTTTCAGTTGTGAAGCCTCCATATCCTTCAGAATTGATGCCACTTGAATCAAGTCGTTTAAGTTCATTAAGGGAAAATCAGCAACTGAGAAATCACAGACTTGATTATTTGCACGAACAACATGATATCGAAAGTTTTGGATTATGTTCTCGAATAAAACATCCTTCGTTATGCCAACAACTTTCTTTATCTTCACAAGTGACCAAATCTCATCAGGTTCTTTTCCAACGACAACATGAAATCAGATCTTCATGTGGATATAATCATCTTAGTTGTCGAACTTCTCTATTATTTTGTACTGAGCCATGATGAACCTCATCTCATTTACAGGAAAATCAAGTTGGCTCATATCAGTGTTTGCAATCGAATAACTTTTCTTGGGCTTCTTCTCAAAAGCATGCATGTGATTAAACGCAACCCTAGATTCAATACTTTCGTAACTGTAAAGCTTCTTCGGATCTCCCTTTTCCATCTCAGGTGGATCACTTTCACGAAGTCTAAGTATGCTTTGGATTTGTCTTTGTTTCTCCAATTCTGCTTCTATCTCAACTTTCTTCTCCTCCTTCGATTTTTCAACAGCAATTCCCTTCCCTTTACCAACATTAGAATGTTTTGGTTTTAACGAACTTGAACTTCCTCCTTCTATAGAAGAACCAATAATAATTCCCTTTACAATGGGTCTTGGTGTTGTTTTGATTGCTTCTATTGTGACTTTCGAAATTATGGGAGTAGGAATTTAAGTAGAAACAACTTTCGCTGGAATATTAGTAGTTACAACCTTTTCATCCTTCTTCAACTTATCAGCTGCTTTCGTGACATCCGAAAATTTTCTTTTGCCTTCACCAACTTTCTTTTCTCCCCCTTGCATCCCTGTGACAGCAGGTGGGGCACTTGTAGGCAACATCTGAGCAAATTTTGTGATTGGAGCCACAGCTTTCTGTATCGCTTGATCCAAGACGTGAAGTTTCTGAGTTAAAAACTCAGGTGTAAGCAAAGACGTTGGAGTGGCTTTCGAAACAATTTCCTTCACTTCATCTAGCAAACCTCCCAGCTTCTCAAACTCTAAAACATCCGAACTTGACTTGGCTTCAACTTTGGGTACCAATGATTGATAACATTCGACAACCTTGGTCACCGCAGCAGCTATGGTATCAACCTTGTCTTGAAGAGAAGAATAGTTTGAATGAAGTTCTTGAATTTCTTTCGTAACATTTACCTTCATATCTTCTAACTTCAAGTTCACATCTTCACAAACTTTCTTTACGTCTTGTACAAAAAGAACATGACGTTCTTTTGTAGTATTTTTAAGTTCTTTAACTTCAGAATTAAACAACTCTCCTTCAGCTTTGACCCGAAGCTCATTGTTTTTATCGACCATATCTAATTGCTTCTGTAATTTAAGCTCAACATCTTTTAGTATTACATCAACCTCTATTCCTGAAACCGAATTCTTAGCTCCAGAATCAGCTTGAGATTGTAGAATAGAGTTGAGTTTTCTATTCAGAATCTTGAATTGTTTTCCTGACATTAGCATATGATCAGGAATATCCTCTTCTTCCAAATCAAAATGTAATTCTTCAAGAGTTCCTCCGAAACCCCCTCCGTCTGTTTCATCATCGGAATTTGGCTTTGGTGAGTCGGTGGATTGTGAGTGAAAGAGGGTTGTGATAGGTTGTTGTAGGATATTTTCGAATGTTGGTGATGTGGTGATGGTTTTTGTTTGAGTAACGAAATGAGGTAAAGATGTATCTACAGTCGAAGTCACTATAGATGAGGAAAAAATAGGAATACCTTCTGAAACAGACTTCGTATGATCAACACTCATGTTGACTTCAACGCCCGTATCAGATACGTTTGTACGAAAGTCAGAAATGGGAATCTCCTCAGTAGCTGATTTGATTACACCAATTTCGAGTGGAATAGTGGTTGCAGTTGGTGGAACTGTCGAAGTAATAATTGGAGTGGATACCTTTGAAGAAGTCAATCCCAAAGGAGTTTCTAGAACGATTTTACTTTCGGATGACCCTTCACGAACAATCAACTTTCGTTTCTTTGTCTTCTTAGCTATATGTTTGGCCATCTCCTCAGCTCTTCGTTTCTTTGACAATGGTGAGACTGGTGCTGGAATCTCACGAACTTTTACCCCCTTTCTATTCAGTTGAGCTTTATGAACGATTGGAGATTGATCATCTAATGAAGTTCGTGTCGTGTGAGATAACTTCCTTAATTTCTTAAGTACACCAGATTTCGAAGGAATCAATTCCTTCGAAGATTCTTCAATAATAATCTCCTTAGGCTTTTCAACTTTCTTTGTAGCCTTCTCCTGATCACCATCATTCTTTCTTAGGAATCTCAACCTTTTTAGTGCTTTCATGAACAACAACTTCAACAGTGTTCTTCTTCGACTTCTTGACTTTCTTTAAAGATCTATCATCAACCAATAACACTCCAGTTTGGACCGTAGAATTCACAGTTTTCAAGTAATAAATCATGACTTTGTTTGTTGGAGCAACCTTCTTCAACATCCCATCAGGAATTCGAGCAACATTGGGAAAGATTTTCGAATCATCTTCAACAAACTTCGGAAAATGATACTTTGTAAATTCTTCCTTGACTTCATCGGCAGGAACTTGAATTCCTTCCTTTTCGTAGATCTTCTCAAGAATGAGACTCCAATATATTGCACAAGAAATACCCTTCACCATGTTAGTATTTTCCAAGATTTTCACAAACTCCTTCCACATTTGAGTTGTGTAGTCTACACTCAGATCATAGTACAAGCCCATACCATTGCATACACTTCAATCCTTCCTTTTTTGAGACCAACACTTTGACCAGTTAGGCAACGAAGATAAATTCCAAAGAAGAAGTTCCATATGCAGGGTAAACCATACTTCTTGAAGTCGCTGATTTTGGTGAGTGGGGGCTGATGACCCATCTCATTGAACATGAACATGATTTGATCATTTGAGGGCTTGAAGAATGGTAGGAAATTAGGGATTTCCAAGATTTGAGTAAACATCTTCTTGGTAAGTCGAATCCTCTTCTCATTGACGAGATTGAAAGTAATGATGTTTGTGGCTTTCCCGTATAGCCAAGAGGCAGCCATGGATAGCCAAGACAACGGAACTGCAAAAGAATTGAACATAGCAGTAGCCAATCCAGAATGTTGAAGCGCGACGATCAACATCTTCAACTCCTCAGGGTATAAAGTAACATCACCCTCAACCTGATAGTTTGTGCTATGGATCTTCATAAGTGGTTGTGATGCGACTTCTTCAGTGTTGGAGTTAAGAACAACAGCCATTGATGAAGTCTTGAAGGAAATTTTGAAAACTGGAAATTAGGGCTTTTTGGTCGTCTAAGAGTTTTTGAATGCGTAATGAACAAAGGAAAAATAATTTCCTTTTATATGTAACCCTAATTGAATTTCAAACGTTGTCATTAATGAGTAGGCCATGTCTCTCCTTGAAATTTATGCCACTAGCCGTTAAACACGCCATGTCAGATAAAGTACCTTGAAACTCGAATCAAGTTGCCAAACGGTTACATCAAAACTGTTCGTGAGTACCCCTTTTTGGATAAGAATGAAAACCTTCGGCATGGAGGCAAGGCTCTTTCGTTTTTGGGCTTATAAACGAAGTCATACGCCAGACTTGCGAAATCTTCAGCTTGAGTTGGTATTACTCAGAACCTCAAGGATTTCGTGAGTGCAGTGTGCCAATAACATGAGATAAGATGCAAATTAACAAAAATTTGGATTCTGTGATGTCGAAAATTAAAATTTCGACACAAAAGCAGTTAAACCCCGGGAAAAGGTTGCTTCACTAATTATCAAAAGAGATAATCAGCTGCTTGTGTGGTTTCCCGTGAATTACAATCGAATACTTATAGAGAAGTATCGAAGGGCCTCTTTTTCAAGGCTTCGTGAGTGGCTTAAGAATTTCGTTACATATCAACCTAAACATAAGGTGAGTAATTGCAACAGAAGTTACTTGTTTGGCCAGTGTGGTCAGGGACAAGTTTGCTTTGGATTAATTTGACAGTGACGAAAGATAAGAATTGATACTCACACGTAAATCATATTAAAAAAAATATATTTCAGCTGGATCCTGTTGGGAAACAAATGTCGTGGGCTTCGAACATTTGATCAAGATTACTCATACCGAAAGAATATGATTTGGAGTATCGAAAAATTGGTACTAAAACAAATGTTTCGTTAAAATCTGGAACATAGTTCCCCGTCAATTCCTTAATTGGTTAGAAAATTGGGTTTCACTTTCTCCACGGCCTCATGAATCAAGATCATTAAAACAGAGTTTTGATATGTCTAAGTGTCGATTGGTTTGATCAGAGACCTCTTGGACATATGTCATTGTGTGTGAAATGTGTTAGAATTTTGAGATGAAAAAGATTGGTTTATGAATCCAATTGTACCTCTGTTATGATTGGGCCAAACAGAAAACTCTTAACTCAGTTGAAAAGAGTTAGGTAGATCAGTAGACTAATGTGAATGTAAGCCTGATTGGGAAGAAATTTTCATGATGAAAATTTTCATTAAGGCTTTTGAAATCACACATTGAGTCAGTGGAGGCTTAGGTCGACATGCTGCAGCATGCTTCTAGGGACATTCTAACTAGTACAAAGTTTCGATAGTATACCTTTCCCTAGAAATGCAAGCATGATCCTTGTAAAACTTCCTTAGAATCTGCACTAAGAAAGAAAAGACGAAGTACAAAATAACAAAAATCTTTTTGGATTTTATGTTTTTGAAAAAGAAGAAAAATATTTGTGTGATTTTAAATTTTTTGAAAAAGAACGTAAATGAACGAAAATATTTTTGGGTTTTTCAAAATTTTCGAAAACTAAAAACAGACGAAAATTTAAGAGTGTACCAAACTAATGAAAAGTTTCTTTCCCAATTGTCGAAAACGAAGTGTATCGAAGCGCTAAACGTGAACAGTAACCTCTGAATGGTTAATACTATACGCCTCTGAATCATACACTAATGCCTCTGAATCGACACTTTTTCTTCTTCTTTCCTTGTTATTCTTTCAAAAGTAGTCCTGGAACAGAACTTGATTCAATCATTCCCAACCCTGTCAAAATTCTAATAAACGATTTTTCGTCCAATGGTTTTGTGAAAATATCAGCAAGCTGATCAGTTGTTTTCACAAAATGAACTTCGATATTTCCATCTTCCACATGATCCTTAATAAAATGATAACGAAGTGCGATGTGTTTTGTTTTTGAATGTTGTACTGGATTATGACAAATGCGTATAGCACTTTGCGAATCACAATACAATGGTAACTTTTTCATGTTAATTGCATAATCACGCAATTGGCTTTGGATACAGATAATTTGCGAAGTGCAAGCAACAGCTGCAACATACTCAGCTTCAGCAGTTGAAATTGCAACACAAGTTTGCTTTTTCGATTTCCAACTTACAAGCTTCCCATCCAACAATTGACATCCTCCACTTGTACTTTTCCTATCAAGAGTACATCCTCCAAGATCCGCATCTGAAAAATCTTGTATGAAAAATCCTTATTTCGAAGGATACCATAATCCTAACAAAATTGTTCCCTTGAGATAACGAAAAATATTTTTTACTGCAGTTAAGTGTGGTTCTCTTGGATTTGCTTGATACCTAGCACAATTACATACAGAAAACATGATATCAGGTCAACTTGTTGTAAGATAAAGTAACGAACCTATCATGCTCCTATACAAAGTAAGATCAACAGTCGGTTTATCTAACGAAGGTGTTAGCCTTGTTCCAACCGCCATTGATGAAAATTCTTCGTATACTTTTCTTGATTGATGAAAATTCCTTCTCTGCTTTGATGAATATTTAGGCCCAAAAAGTTATTTATTTTGCCCATCATACTCATTTCAAATTGGCTTTTCATCAGACTTTCGAATTCACTAGACAAAGCAGGGTCAGTAGAGCCAAAAATAATATCATCGACATAAATTTGAACAAGCATTAGATGATTCCTAACTTTCTTTCGAAATAATGTGGGGTCAACTGATCCTTATTTAAATTTCGACTGTTTTAAGAAATTTGTAGGAGTTGCATACCAGGCTCTTGGTGCTTGTTTTAACCCATATACTGCTTTATCTAAAATGTAAACATGATCAGGATATTTTTCATCTACGAAACCTAGAGGTTGTTCTACATAAACTGTTTCTTGGAGTTCACCATTGAGAAAAGCACGCTTCACATCCATTTGATAAACATCGAAATCTTTATGAGCTGCATAGGCCAGAAATATTCGAACAGCCTCGAGTCTTGCGACAGGGGCAAAGGCTTCTTCGTAATCAATAGCTTCTTGTTGCGAATATCCTTTAACAACAAGCCTAGCTTTGTTTCGAATAATATTGCCATCTTTGTCGGTTTTGTTTTTAAAAATCCATTTTAATCCAACAATCGAAACATATTTTAGGTTTAGGAATTAATCTCCAAACCTCATTTCGTTCGAACTCAGCTAGTTCAGATTGCATAGCCACAACCCAATATGAGTGTTCCATTGCAACCTTAACTGTTTTTGGCTCTATTTTTTAAATGAAAACATTAAACATGAAAAACTCTTGATGAGCATTAAGTACCTCATTCTTTACACGAATCTGAGCTCTTGTCAACACTCCATCTTGTGGATTTCCAATGATTTGTTCTTTCTGGTGATCTCTAGTCCATTTTTCCATTGGAGGATATGTTGGATCAAACTCCAATGGTGCATCTTCGTACATTTCTTCATTTTCGGAACCGGCAATAGAAATATTATCACTAAGTTCGTGAAATTCATCATTTTGATTAAGACTTATCGTATCAGTATCATTATGCTCCCCCTCAACATAATTATCATTTTCATGCTCCCCCTCGAAATCATCATTCATACTGCCCTTCTCCCCCTCGAAAGGATGCTCCCCCTCAACATTTGAAGGTGTATTCAAGTGCTCCCCCTCTACTTGTGCATCTAGCATACTTTCGCCATTAGCAGTTAAATCTGATGTGATTGTCGAATCATCAGTGTGTTTCGAAGATTCAGATGTTTGATAATCAGAAGCATTAACTTCAGCATCAGTAGCCCTATCTGGAACACCAAAAATTAAATCATAATCAAAATCAAATGAATTACAACTTTCAGACTCAACTTTTGATTCATTAATAATTGGCCTTTGATCAAAAGATTTTTCAACTTGTTTAACATGATAATCATCAAAAGTTAGATTAAACGTTTCTTCAACTCTTTGTGTTCGTTTGTTCAATACTCTGTATGCAACCGAATTTTGTGAATATCCCAAAAAGATTTCTTCATCTGCCTTAGCTTGAAATTTCGAAAGATGATCTTTGAGATTCATGATAAAACACCTGCAGCCAAAAACATGAAAGAATTTGACATTAGATTTTCGGTTATTTATGATTTCATACGGAGTAATATTGAAACGTCGATGAATAAATGATCGATGTTGAGTAAAACATGCGGTCGAAACTACTTCTGCTCAGAGATATTGAGGAAGATTCGCATATGTCAACATGGTACGTGCTGCTTCGCAAAGAGACATATTCCTCCTTTCGACCACACCATTTTGTTGTGGTGTATATGGTGAAGAGAAATTATGCGAAATTCCTTTTTCAGTTAAACACGAATCTAGGACACAATTTTTAAACTCTGAACCATTATCACTCTTGATTTTTCGAACTTTCTTCTTTAGGCTCATTTCAATTTTATTGATAAATTCGATCATTGTTTGAGCGACTTCAGATTTTAACCTGAGAAAATACACCCAAGTGAATCGTGAAAAATCATCAACAATAACCAAAATGTATCATTTCTTGTTGAGTGTTTCAACAGTTGATGGTCCACAAAGGTCAATATGAAGAAGTTCCAACGGTTCAACAATTTTCGAATCTATGACAATTGGATGCCCTTTACGATGATGTTTTCCTTGTTCGCAAGCTGCACATAGAGTATCATTTTCAAACTTTAACACAGGTAAGCCTTGAACAAGATCCTCTACAACCAACTTATTCAGATTCCGAAAGTTTAAATGAGATAGACGTCGATGCGATAACCAGCTAACATCAGTTGGAGCTTTTGAAAGTAGACAAACTGAGGGTTTCCCAACAATGGGTTTGATGTCGAGGGTAAACATATCGCCATATCTTTTTGATTTCAACAAGACTTCCTTCGTTTGGACATTGGAAATGATGCTTCCTTTTTCGTTAAACACAACTTGATTGCCAGTACCCACAACAAGTTGCGAAACACTTAAGAAATTATGTTGAAGACCTTCGACATAAGCAACACGATTAACAGTAAACTATCCATTCGTTACTTTCCCATATCCTTCGACTTGACATTTGTGATTATTCCCGAACTTCACAACTCCAGCATTTTCCAAACTTCTAAAATCTTGCAAATTCTCCTTTCTTCCAGTCGTGTGACGTGAGCAACCACTATCAATGTACCACTTCTCATCATATTGCTCGTCACATAGTACCTACAATCAATTAAAGAATTTAGGTACCCAAGGCTGTTTGGGTCCTTGGTTATTAGCTTGAAACAATGAGTGAAATTTAGAACTTAACGCCCAATTTTGAACTTTTGTTTTGAAAGTATCAATTAAGTCGACATCATCTGTTAGAGATATCAAAACATAATTTTTCGATAGTTTAGGACTTTCACTAGATTTCACCTCAGGCTTCTCAATTTGTTTTACTTTGGTGATCGGTTGCCATTTATGAACTGGAGTATTTGATTCTTTCGAAGATGAACTTCCAGATGAAGATTCATTCAAATATTGTTCATAAGCATTTTTGATCTGATGTTGAGAAAACTTTCTTGATTGGTACTTTTTCCCTTTTCCCTCAAGCCAATGATTGATTGTTTGCACCTCAGAAGAACCTTTTGTGTACGAAACTTTAGTGACTTTATTCACAGATGGATTTGGAAAATTCGGTTTTTGTGGAGTAAATTTCGCAGATTGTTTGGATTTATTATTCACAAATATTTGATTGTTCGTATATTTTTGAACATTTTCAAATTTTCAAACATTCTCAAATTTTCGAATATTGTCAAATTTTCGAACATTGTCAAATTTTCGAGTATTCGCAAATTGACAAACATTTTCAAATTTTTGATTTGTTGCATGAACATGTCGGTTTGAAGAAAATTTGTTTTGTACATTTGTTGGTGTATGATTAAAGAATTTTGTATTTGAAAATCTTTGTTGATTTTTAGGATTGAAATTCTTTTGATTATTATTTGTTTGAAAAGTCCTTGAGGATGTTGGTTTTGAAAACTTCGTTGAAATATCTTTTAGTTTTGATTTTTGAGAATCAGACGAAATTGATTGAGCGGGATTTTTCTTTTTGTCTGAATGAATTGAAAACTTTGTCTGAGCAGATTTAGACAAAATATTTTCAGACTTTTTCTTTGTTGGTTCATTTGATTGCTTTTCATTTGTCACAACTTGCCAAAAAAATTTCTTTCGTGCCTGTCTTTTCGAAATCCCTTTTTCTTTCGAAAATTTTTCAACAAGATCTTTAAAATCTTGTGAATGTAGTTTTATAGTTTGATTTATTTCAACAAAATCCTCTTTTAAAATCTCTTTTGACTTTTCTTGTTTTTCAACCCATTTTCGTTGTGGTTTTTGTCTTTGGAAAACATACGAATTTTTGGTTAGATTATTTTCGACAGTGCTTTGGTTTGAAAAGAATCCTTCGTCTGTTGTCTTCTTGTTATCTTCTTCAACCATTTTGTTGAACTCTGGTTTGATGTTTTCGACATTCCCAGCAGTGACAAACACTTGATTCGGGAACACAACATCATCTGTGCACATAAAATTTGGATACACAACACTGTTCGTTTCCAGATAATGAGCACCTTTTTCAGATAACACTTTATCGAAATTTTCAGTGTCTCCAAACACTTGATCCATAACAACTCGTGGAATGGATGTTTCGTTCGAAACATGCTTTTCTGACTCAAAATTGTTCAAAACTTCTTCTTCATCCTCATCATCACTACTATCTGTTTGACTGTCTCTTACATCCACATCGTCAAAATCACAAACTTTCGAAGTAGAGGGTTTATTAGTGTCATCCTCAACCATCGAATCATCACAAATTTCTTTACCTTTTGACTTAGATGTGACATTAATGACAGATAACTGAGAATAATCGACACTTTCTTCCTCCTCAATTTCACTGATTTCGCTAAAAATATCAGAATTATCTTCGATATCAGCAAAATTGGATTGAGAGTCAAGTTTCGAATTCTTAGTTCTTTTCAAAATTTTGATTTGTTCACTTTTCATCAAAGTATCATTCACTATTTCTACCAATTCATCAGCATTCAAATATTCATCTATTTTAACAATGCCATATGCAAATCTATCATCAGGCACTTTGTCAAAATCAGCTATTGTTTGCTCACAATCATAGGACAAAATGTCAACCTTCTCTCGTTCAAAAATAAGAAAAGGCAACAATTTCCTATGTTGATCTTTACTAATATCAGATGAGTGATGCAATGTAGTCAATTTAGCATAGAGACGTTTTGCTGAATTACAGTATATATTCCTTTGAGCAAATAACATTCTTACATCTCTATCAAGATTTTCTCTATCATTATTTACATTGTTCAATTGTAATTCTAAATACTCTACCCTGCTACGTTTCGAATCTAGAAGTTTTTGGGTCTCTAGCAGTTGAGTATTTAATTTCTTGGCTTCGTTACTAGCAGACACAACAATAGTATCAAAGTAAGCAACAGTATCGTCAAATGCAATTATCTCAGAATCATAAGCTTGTAAAGGAATGTTAAAAGATTGAAGAATAGAACGTACCTTTGTTGTCATTGGTGATTTATCGCCTGATTTCGTCATAAAACAACGACCAGACACCATTTCGTCCTCGTCCTCCTCAAACTGTGTGAACATTGCTCCATGTGTTTGATTTCGCATTTCTTCATCATCAGAACCTGAGGACCAGATTTGATAAGTCCCATCCTCTTCAGCTTCACCTTGCGCAACCAAAGACATCCCTTTTGCCTTTGCACGAACTTCCTCTAACTTTTCCACATAATAAGCTTCGTCCATGATCTTATTCTTCTTCTCTTCTTTCTTATAAAGCATGCAATCATTGGCTAAATGATTTGCTCCGTTGCAATAATGACAGTCGATTCCTGAATCTCCCTTGAGCTTCTTTTCATTCTTCGACTCTCTTGCCTTCTCATCACTCTTCTAAAATTTATTCTTCTCTTCAACACCAGACTTATTAACGAAACTTCCCTTTATTTCGTTCTGCTTCACCTTGGGATTAAACGGTTTCTTAAAGAACTTTTTAACTCGGTTGTTAGAGTAAAAAGCAACCGCCTCATCATCAGAATTCATAATAAAACCTTCTTCATCTGAATCCTCTTTCTCAACTGCTTCTTTCTCAGACACTTTCAAAACTAGAGCTAACGACCCACCCAAACTTAGTTTCTTCTCTTCAGCTATCTCATTTACTTCAATTTCGTGAGTTTTCAACAGATTATACACATCATTCAGAGATGAACTATCAAAGCTTTGTTGATTCTTCACCATCATACTGACACTTCTCCATTCCTTACGAAGTCCCATCACAAAAGTGAGATTGAACTCCATAGTTGACCTGATGATCCCATATCGATTGCACCTATAGATCAGCTCATTAAGACGATCATAGTAAACCTCAATCGATTCACTCTCCTTTTGTCTGAACTCTTTCAGCTCCAAAAGACATTGCTGAATAGAGTTTATCTTCGTTTTCTCACTCCCCTTATACTTTTCCTTAAGAGTGTTCCAGATTTCCTTTGCTGTTTCACAACCACGAACGCAATTGTAAACAACAGGTGGCAAAAGCACCTCTTAATTCTCTCATACAACGATTTTCATTAGTTTTCATCCTAGAAGATTGATCAGAAACAGCAGCTGCAGATCCAGATGATCCAATGCTTTGAACATTTGGTGGAGGCTGAACATTTCCAGTGATGCAGCTCCATAGTTCTTCATCCAACCCGTTGAGATAGTCTTCCATACGATCCGCCCATTGATCGTAGTAGTCAGGAATCAGCATCGGTATTTTTGTTGATGATCCAAGCAGATGAGAGTATGAAGTCATTGTGTTCATGTTGAAGTTCTCCATTGTTGTACGGATGAGAATTTAAAAAAAAAACTTGAAGAATTTGAAAATTGAACAGTTGAATTGATCAGAATCACTTAATCGATTACTCGATTATACAATTCGAACGCAGAATCAAATCAAAACTGTAGATCTATGATGATTTTCAGAATCGAATTGTGTGGAAACTTTTGAGACACAGTTATGACTCAAAAACAGATGATTCAGAAGAAAATCAGATCATTGCAGTTTGAATCCTGCTCTGATACCAATTGTAGTAGAATTGTAACGAGAAATCGAATAGAATCAGAGTAAAGTAAGTGATGAACACAAGAAGTAAATAATTCTGTTTAGCTCATTTACTTCCAAGAACACAGAGTACAAAATTTAGACAAAGAAGTTGGAAGAACTCTCTATCTAACTCTAGGTTCCACACCTATTTATAGGAGGCTGGAAGTACAAAAAATACTAAGTCTAGACATTACGCTCCGTAAACAAAGTGACTTAGCAAATTCATAAAACAAACAAAACATCAAAATACACACTTCGACTTTTTACAACATTTCGACTCTACAAGTTGTAATTTACAAGTAAGCATTTGAGTCGAAGTTTATCCGTTCCTTTTACCCAATGTGGATAAAAGCGATATCTGTGGGCCCCTCGATAATTTAGTGATGACAACCCTAAGCACTTGGTCAAGCCTGGACTAATTTGATTTGTTTAATTAGTCAGTCGTCATAAATCGGAAATCGGGAAACAACTGATAGACAGAGAGAATGGTTATAATCCATGTCTCAGTCCATATGATATCTTGTATAATGGAGGAATATATGATCCCTTATTTAATGGATGCGTCATTGACTAGGTCAGACTTCGACAATGGCTTTTAAGAGCTACGATTGCTAGTCGGGTTGTGGAGTCGTACTTGCAATAATAGTTATTAGACTTATCCAAGTGGGAGACTGTAGGATTAGGTGTCTAAGCCCATAACTATAATTGGTATGTACTTGACCCGAGGGTAGCATTATCCATTTGGGTTGCCTTCACCAGCGCAATTTGATAGAGTGGACTTTTGAGAAGAGGTTATTTATGATTTATCAATATATTACAAGTATAATATATTTAATATGAAATCATGTTATTTAATTATTATTGATTAAGAATTAATTTAGTGATCAAAAGAGACTAATTAAATTAACGGGGACTGATTATGTAAATCAGTGATATATATATTGTTTGGGCTATTGATCCACGATGGGCTAATTTTATGTAAGTATCCATGAAGAGTTAGCCCACATGAAATATGGATCATAACCCAAGTGAATGGATTAGGGTTTACCCATGACCCTTGGATTCCTACACTATATGACACCCTATAGCCTAAAATCGGTTAACCCTAGTGTTCTTAGAGATCATAGAACCGATTTTGAGTGCTAGAATACTCTCTCTCAAGTCCTCCTTTGTTCATGGTGTTTGTGAACCATTTGAGGCATCACACTTGAGGTGCTAAGTGTTGGATATAGTGTCTAAGTCCATAACTATATTTGGTATGTACTTGACCCGACCCGGCATGGTCCATTTGGGTTGCACTTCACCCGAACAATTTATGGATAATCGTTTGAGAATAGTATAAGTTATGATTTATTAATATATTATAAGTCCTAATATATTAATATAAAATCATATTATTTAATTAGTATTGACCTATAATTAATTTAGAATTAATTTAGAGATCAAAAGTTTGACTAATTAAATATGGGCTCTTGTATTTATATAGTGTGGGCTAATGCTTATTTGGAATGGGCTAGGCTTGCATGGAAAATCCATGGATACTCCATGGAGCTTTAACCCATGGATCTCATGGAAATGAAAAGACATGGGTATTAGGGTTTACATGGATGTAACCCTAATCCACCACACTATATAAAGGAGGCTTTGGTTCTTGAAATTACAGTTAGTTGATGTGTGTAAACTAAGAGGGCCGATTTCAAGAAGTTTGTGACTATTCTCTCAAGTTTCCAAGTTTGTGGTGATTTGTGACTTCCATTTGAGGCATCCGCATTATTGGTGCTAGGCTCTCAAACTCCAAGCAATCAACTACTACTACAAGGTAAGTAATTCTACTAGTTTTATTTGATTCAAGTACCCCATCCCATGCTAGTTAGGATAAGAACCTTGGAAAAATAATTATTTGCATGTATCTTAGTCAAACATAGATCCAAGGTGTCTAGGGTTGCATGTACACCATAGGAGTGTTAGAATGCTCAAAACCCATCAGTGGTATCAGAGCCTGGTTTGTTTATTTGATACTTGATGCAAAAAAAAAAATAAATAAATAAATAAAAAAAAAAACTTGAAAATCGAAGTTTTGTTCAAAAGCTCGTATCAAAATTTCAAGTTTTGTATATGTACTTACGATTCTTGAAATTTTTGATATTAACATTCATAAACATATGAGTTTAGAAGATCATAGAAATTATGTTCTAATAATTGATTAGATTAATTCTTGATCTTTATGTGTTTTAATGGAGTCCATAACTAGTTCTTAAGTTATGGATAACCAAAAGTCACATTTATAAATAACCATTAAAAGAACACATAGGTTACAAAAAATGAAGAGTCTTCATTTTTAATAACCATTAACTCATAAGTTATGAGAAATGAAAAGTTTTGAAAGTTTACAAAACTTGCCCTCAAGTTTTGGAACATGTAAAGTCATATTAAAAACTTTAGTTCCAACCCCTAGAATTTTAAAAGTTAAAATTCAACCCTTATACTTTATAATATTATAAGTTTAATAATATTTATATATGTATAAGATCAAGTCGTCTTACCGCTAGTACGCCTCATTCACGAAGCCGGTCTATAAGGGGGTATATGGTTGTTGCATATAAAATGGCAACTTAGTGGGTGTCCACTCTCACTCACCGCTTCCTTGATCGGTGGAGGGTCGTTAGCCGAACGGGTAGGACAAGGACTTATAAATTCTCATTAAAAGTATAATGATAATACTAAAGTAACTAAACTTTATTGAATTCCCAATCTTAGTTATTTTAGGAAAATGTGAATAAGGTGCTAATCCATGAAATTACACTTTACACTTTGTTTAAGTCGTTAGTGGAGCGTGTGTGGTTAACCGGCACACTAACTTGAACTTAACAAGGTAGGTAAAGGGTGACTTAATGTTTATCATAGAATCGATGGAGCGTGTGTGGTTAACCGGCACATCGATTGAGGGGTAATACATTAAGGGTACCAAATAATTTGCATGGTTACTTCACACCTTGTTTTGTGATCCTCGGCATCCCAGTCACAAAACTTGAAGGGCACACTCGAGATTGAAACATGCCATTGAAGAAAGTTCAATGAATCTCAAAGAATCTAGGAGTTTCTAAACTAATTAAAACCTAATTAAATATTTCGTTTTCCATGGTGGAAATTCGTGAATCGTCATTCACCTACCTTCAAATATCTTATAGCTTAGATTACGGCATCCCTCTTCTAAGTTATAAAATATTGTGTTGGGTCCTAGCCTTAATATTACATTTGGGTGTTTTGTTAAGGACTATCTCTATATCTAATCTAATCTATTCCCTCTTCTCTTCAGATATCTTCCAATAACAATGCTTCTGGCTCAAACCCTACTAGCTCCTTCTCTCTCATGAATCTTTGTGGGAGAGTCATCTTTGATGGGTCTAACTTTACAGATTGGATCAGAAACATCAGGATGGTCACTCGGTATGAGAACAAAGAATATGTTCTCGACAAGGAGCTGAAGGTACCCGAGCCAACTGCTACCCCTGAAGAGCTTGCTGAATATGAGGTACATGAAAGAGATGCTACAAAAGTGGCATGCATCATGATGGCCACCATGACAGCCGAGCTCCAAAAGTCCTATGAGGACTATTATCCTTTTGAGATGCACCAGGACTTGATGGACCGCTACCATCAAAGTGCTCGTCAAGAGCGATATGAAATAATCTCCTCCATGATAACAACCCGAATGAAGGATGGTGAACCCATCACGGGCCACATGCAGAAAATGCAAAGGTATGTGGACCGTTTACTGAAGCTGAATGTGAACTTCCCTGAGGAGTTAGCAATAGACATCATTTTGCACTCCTTGCCATCGTGTTATGATCAATTCCGCATGACATATCACATGAACAAGGAAGAAGTCACCCTCAACAAACTTCAAGGACTCTTGAAGACCGCCGAAAGTGGTCTAAAGGGTAAGTCGGTTGTTACTACTCCTACTCCTACTCCAACTGCGGCCAATGTCTTGGCAATCGGGCATGGCAAAGGGAAGAAGAGAAAGAACCCTTCTAAGGGTACCAAGGGTAAGACCCTTGAAGGCTCCTCTTCAAGCAAAACCAAGAAAGGTTTTATCACTCCTTCTGCTAACCCTAATGAGGTTGAATGCTTCTATTGCCATGAAAAGTCGCACTGGAAGCGAAACTGCCCAAAGTACCAGCAAGATTTGAAGGATGGGAAAGTAAAACCCAACCATGCAGGTATATACACTATATTGTCTAATAACTCACCTCATTCTAAGTCTTGGGTCCTTGATACAGGTTGTGGTATTCACATATGTTGTGATTTGCAGGGACTAAAAAGAAGTGAGAATGTGGAGCAGGGAAAGATAAACTTGATCATGGGAAACAGGAAAGCTTCACCTGTCACCAAGATAGGAGTTTATTCCTTAGTGCTAAATAGTGGGTTTACATTAGATTTGAATAAATGTTATTATTCGCCAGAAATGGCAAGAAATGTTATTTCCTTTCATGCATTGTATAGACAAGGTTTTACCTTTTATTTTGATAATAATAATGGTAGTATTGATGCTTTCTTTAATAATGTTCTTTATTTTAAAGCATTACCTTGTGATGGCGTGTATGAAACTGTATCTGTTGTAGATAGTCTGGGAAATAATGTATTGTGTATTAACTCTTCCACTAGCTTAGATAAAGCATCCTTATGGCATTGTCGTCTTGGACATGTAAGCAAGAAACGCATAGGCCAACTCCAAAAGGATGGAGTCTTGGAGTCATTTAACCGAAAGTCAGAGGATAGTTGTGAATCTTGTTTGCTTGGTAAAATGACAAAGTCACCTTTTACTGGAACTTGTGCTAGGGGTGAAGGTTTGTTGGACCTCATACACACGGATGTGTGTGGACCCTTCAGAACCGCCACAAGAGATGCTAATCGGTTCTATGTGAATTTTACTGATGATTGTAGTAGATATGGATATGTCTACCTAATCAAGTATAAGTCAGAAACCTTTGAGAAATTCAAAGAGTTTAAGCAAGAAGTGGAGAATCAGTTGGGCAGGAACATTAAGATGCTTCGATCCGATCGTGGTGGTGAGTATCTTAGTACTGAGTTCCTTGACTATCTTAAGGAATGTGGGATTGTCTCACAATTGACACCTCCTGGGACACCACAGTTGAATGGTGTAGCTGAGAGGCGCAATCAGACCTTGTTGGACATGGTTCGTTCCATGATGAGTCGAGCTTCGCTACCAATCTCATTTTGGGGGTATGCCTTAGAGACTACCGCCCATATCCTTAATCTAGTCCCTACAAAGAAGGTTGTCAAAACACCTCACGAGGTGTGGACTGGAAAAGTTCTCAATCTAGACCACATCAAGATTTGGGGTTGCGAGGCTTTCGTGAGACGCGAGACTCATGATAAGCTCGAACCCCGAAGCGAAAGGTGTATTTTCATCGGCTACCCACAGAAATCCTTTGGTTACATCTTCTACAGACCCAGTGATAATGTGGTCTTTGTAGCAAGAAGAGGATTCTTTCGAGAGAGAGAATTCATGAGCCAAGGAGACAGTGGGAGGGAAATTGACCTTGAGGAAATTCAAGAGTCAAGTGGTGAAGGAACCTCAAACCCTAGCCCTCAACCTGAGGAGGAAACTCCTGTTGAGCCGACTGAAGAATCTATACCTCTGAGGCGTTCCACCAGAGTTAGGAATGCACCTGAGCATTATTATGGTTTTCATATTACTGCAGAAGGTGAGACACTTATCAGTGATAACACACTGGTAAATCTGGATGAGCCTAATAGCTACACAGAAGCCATGGCAGGCCCTGAGGCTGCTAAATGGAAAGAGGCTATGGATAGCGAGATACAGTCCATGTATGACAATCAAGTTTGGAACTTGGTTGACAATGTACCTCATCGTAAGATAGTTGGGTGCAAATGGATCTTCAAGAAGAAGACCGACATGGATGGTAATGCACACACTTATAAGGCACGACTGGTTGCAAAGGGTTATTCTCAAACTCCGGGAGTTGATTATGATGAGACCTTTTCACCAGTGGCCAAGATTAAGTCTATTAGGGTTCTGTTAGCCATTGCTGCATTTCATGATTATGAAATATGGCAAATGGATGTCAAAACCACTTTCCTTAATGGAAACTTGGCTGAAGATGTTTACATGGTTCAGCCAGAGGGTTTTGTTAGTACAGAGTACCCCAGTAGAGTGTGTAAGCTCGAGAAATCCATTTATGGATTAAAACAGGCACCTCGCAGATGGAATCTTTGCTTTGATGAGAAGGTCAAAGAATTTGGCTTTTCAAGGAGTGAAGATGAATCTTGTGTCTATATCAAGGCTAGTGGGAGTATAGTCACCTTTTGGTACTGTATGTGGATGACATACTACTCATAGGAAATGACATCCCAACCCTGCAGGAAGTAAAGTCCTGGCTTGGGAAGTGTTTCGCTATGAAGGACCTTGGAGAAGCTGCCTATATCCTAGGGATAAGGATTTTGAGAAACAGGAGTAAAAGACTAATTGGACTTAGTCAAAGCACCTATGTGGACAAAGTGTTGAAAAGGTTCAACATGCATAACTCCAAGAAAGGAGAGTTACCCATCCAGAGTAACGCCAGATTGAGTAAGACACAAAGCCCTAGTACTGAGGCTGAGATAGCATAAATGAGTCGAATACCTTATGCTTCAGCTGTAGGATCGATCATGTATGATATGACGTGTACTCGACCTGATGTAGCCTTTGCTTTGAGCATGGTTAGCGGGTATCAGGGGAACCCTGGAAAGGCACACTGGACTGTGGTAAAGAATATCCTCAAGTACCTACGGAGGACTAAGGACTGGGTCCTTACCCTCGGTGGCAGTGAGGACTTGAGAGTTGTAGGGTACAGTGATGCTAGCTTTCAGACTGACATGGATAATTTCCGCTCTCAGTCGGGCTGGGTCTTTACTCTAAACGGAGGGGCAACTACTTGGAAAAGTTCCAAGCAGGAGACAGTGGCTGATTCCACTTGTGAATCAGAGTATATAGCAGCAAGCGAGGCAGCAAAGGAGGCTATATGGCTAACGAACTTCATCGGAGACCTTGGAGTTGTACCATCTATAAAGGAGCCAATGGAGATTTTCTGTGACAGCAATAGTGCGGTTGCCTTAGCCAAGGAACCAAGAGATCATGGGAGATCCAGACACATTGACAGAAAATATCACTTCATCAGACATCAAATAGAAGAAGGAATCCTCGTGGCAAAGAGGGTATCATCGGATGAGAACCCAGCAGATCCCCTCACGAAGGGACTGACTCGGGCTAAGCATCTCCAGCATGCTCGGAGCATAGGGCTGAAGGATGATATTAGTTTTAGTAGTTAGATAATCTTGAAATTTGTAAAATGTAATTGACATTTGATGATAAATAAAAGCTGTTATTTATGAGTAAGTGTTGCTATCTCTTGTCAATCGTTTACTATTATTTCTTTTTGCATGTTTTGACTTCCAGAATAATTATGTTATGGTTTATATCATATTATTCAAACTCTCCACAGTCGGTCATATGTTGGAAGTAGATATGAATCAAGACTGTCATGGGTTGGCTTGTAGAGGTCTAAGATGTTAGTCAAAGCGGGGCTACAACACTCATGAGTGCTCATAAGTTCTGAGTATTGGATTCAACCCACGCTCACTTGTATCACTTCATGGAATTTATCTCGAGTGATCGTGAGACGGTAATATCATATAAGTCTTCAAACGTAGAGATATGATTTTTTGCCTATGAGTTGGTTATGCATTGATTGCACGAAAACGCATTAGTAACTCGATGTTATAAACCGTGCTTTTGTGCGTAATTCAACAAGTAGTAGAGCAAACATATGAGTCGAAGTTTATCTGTTCCTTCTAGGATTAGAAGCGATATCTAGGCCCCTCGATGATTTTGTTTTGACCTATGTACCGGGCCCGGTCAGAGCTAAATTGATGTGTTCAGTTAAGTTCTATGTCAAACAAATCGGAAATCGGGAAACAAATGCTGGACAATAAGCAAGACCATGTTCCATGTATTTGTCCGGCTGATATCTAGAACAGAGGATTATATGATCACTTATCTAAAATGGCGCTTCATAGTTCAACAGAGTTTAAAGAGCTACGATTGCTGATCGGTTCCTGAAGTCATACTTGCAACTATAGTTATTAGACTTATCCAAGTTGGAGACTGTTGGATATAGTGTCAAAGTCCATAACTATATTTGGTATGTACTTGACCCGACCCGGCATGGTCCATTTGGGTTGCACTTCACCCGAACAATTTATGGATAATCGTTTGTGAATAGTATAAGTTATGATTTATTAATATATTATAAGTCCTAATATATTAATATAAAATCATATTATTTAATTAGTATTGATCTATAATTAATTTAGAATTAATTTAGATATCAAAAGTATGACTAATTAAATATGGGCTCTTGTATTTATATAGTGTGGGCTAATGCTTATTTGGAATGGGCTAGGCTTGCATGGAAAGTCCATGGAGCTTTAACCCATGGATCTCATGGAAATAAAAAGACATGGGTATTAGGGTTTACATGGATGTAACCCTAATCCACCACACTATATAAAGGAGGCTTTGGTTCTTGAAATTACAGTTAGTTGATGTGTGTAAACTAAGAGGGCCGATTTCAAGAAGTTTGTGACTATTCTCTCAAGTTTCCAAGTTTGTGGTGATTTGTGACTTCCATTTGAGGCATCCGCATTATTGGTGCTAGGCTCTCAAACTCCAAGCAATCAACTACTACTACAAGGTAAGTAATTCTACTAGTTTTATTTGATTCAAGTACCCCATCCCATGCTAGTTAGGATAAGAACCTTGGAAAAATAATTATTTGCATGTATCTTAGTCAAACATAGATCCAAGGTTTCTAGGGTTGCATGTACACCATAGGAGTGTTAGAATGCTCAAAACCCATCACTAAGTTCTTATAGGCCAAACACAAGAAGCTACAACGAGAGGAAATTCAATAACTCATTTTTATGTTGTTTATGTCAATTGTATGCTAGTTGTAGGCTTCATACTTTGGAAACAATATTGCATGTATAATTAGAGAAAACATAGATCCAAAGCATTTAGGGTTGTATGTGCACCATAGGATGTTGTAGTATACAAAACTCAATAGATAGCTATCCCACTACATACAATCTCTTTCCACTAGTATCGCTGAACAAAATCCCGTATAACCCAATGTCGATTCTATACGGTAACAAGGCAAACCTGGGATATATAATGAGGTCATAACTGAATTGTGACGAACACCTATGCACCAGCACTTACAAGTTTTAGTGCTGAAAGTCCACAACCAAGTTTGTTCATTCTGGTGGACTTCATTGTTTAGGAAATGCCAACACTCGTTTCGACTTGTCATCCGATGGTTGTAGCTAGCAACTGAAGGCGAGATGTCAACCCATATAAGTCTCTAATATTGAACTTATACTGGGCGTTCCTCGTTCTATACGAATAAATGGTTATGACACATAGGAATTTCCTCTAAGATGTACGGTCTTAGAATTATGACAAACATAGCCCATGCAGCTTAAGAAATGATCCTAACTCATAAAGCTTTTAGAAATAAACGTAGCTCATATAGAACGTCCCGTGCATGTGACGGATCCTAACAATGAGTCTAGGTATCCTAATCCTAACTCTCCATTATAAGTATACCAGACACCTATAATTCTTTGATGTTTAGGATTTATTATTGATTGAAGTCTTATGGTATTTGAGATTCGTAAAACTTAACATATTTCCAGATTTTATTATTTGTCACGATGGAATTTGGGCATTATAATAGCTGCTTTTATAATATTTTCCAGGTTTTAGTCAACGTGAAACCAAAAATTCCATAATATTTATGATTCACACGATTAATCTAATGTAAATATGTCGCAAATAACAACCCTTAAGTAATGACATCGATCATGTTTTTTATTGCAATAACAATCCATAAATTAGTAAATTGAGTTATATTTTTATAATTAATAAAAAAATATATTAATACATTTCTCATTCTTTGTTACACAATCTTATATATTAAAAGTTAAATTTGATAATTTTAAATAATAATCACACAATTTCATAAACTTAGTCTTTCCACAATTTATGACAATTTACTTTCGTTTTATAATCGAATAATATTTTTGGTCAGTTGTATATCGTTTCATACTTCCGGTCGATACTTAACTTATACATATTGAATCATCATTTTTGTGATTTATAATATCAACTTGTGTTATTATAATAATCTACATATAATCTTTTGATTTTTATTAATATTAATTAATATTTCACGATAAGGTGTACTTATATCATTTATAGTATTCTAGTTTAACTTATATGATTTATACAATTTAGATTCATAATTCATATACTTTTGACCAATAATAAAGTATGATGATATTTTGTGCATAAAAACAAAATTAAAGACATGACGGAATCAATAGAAAGTTAGGATATGATTATACCTGAATGATGCGTCGAGATGGATTGTTTAAATTATAAGAATGATTATATGGATAATCTTCGGTATGTTTGGATGGGGCTCTGCTATTCAGAAATAGAACAACTATTTCAACAGAGGAAGAACTTTGAGATCAACTCAAGTCTTAGACACTCAAACTTAACTTGTTTATTCATACGAGCAAAGGCCCTATTTATAGGCTCAAGAGAGCCGGTTACATAATTGAGTTGCAATCGTTTGATTGCAATACGACATACATATTTACAATATAGCCCCCTAGACTATTAAGGGTTACACACTTTATTTCATATCCTAGACCCTACTTTATATCACATTTTCTACGAAGAATGGATGAAACTTTTTCATGTCCTCCTCAGAAGCACTATGAATGGAATGTCCTTCCATTCGGTTTAAAACAGGCACCAGCAATATATCAGCGATTCATGGATGAAACTTTAAATGGTTTAGATCATATTTGTCTTGCATATATTGATGATATAATTGTTTTTACAAAAGGAAATGAACAAACACACATTCATGCAGTCATCGAGGTTTTACAAAGAATTAAAGAAAAGGGTTTAGTTTTATCAAAAAAGAAATCAAAACTTTTTCAATCTACAGTTCAATATCTCGGATTAAAAATTGGAGAAAATGGTCAATTATCGTTAACAGACAATATACGAGAAAAATTAAATATGTTTCCTGATAAACTTGAAAATAGAAAACAAATACAACGATTTCTTGGTTGTTTAAACTATATTGCAGAACAAAGGGTTTCTGAAAAATTTAGCAAAAGTAAGAAAAGTTTTACAAAAGAAAATATCAGAAAAAAATACATTGGTCTTGGACCAATACAGATACTATTTTGGTACAAAGTATAAAACAAAAAATACAAGTTCTCCCCACTTTATATAATGCAAAAATCGACGATTTTCTAATTGTGGAGACAGATGCATCACAAGACACTTGGGCAGGATGCCTAAAAGCAATTATACGTGGAAAAGTATTATTGAGATTAGATAGTGAGGGAAACCTCATATCTAACTCATCAAAAGTATACAATGATAAAGCATACATTGGTATGAAAATAACATTCGAAGTAAACAATGATAAAGTATATAGTGATATGAAAATATCACCAAAAGCATACACTGATACGGATGTATCATCTGAAGTATTAAAAACAGATAAATATGAGCAAAAACTATGCAAGTATATATCGGGAACATTCTCCCAAACGGAGCAAAATTATAGCACGCATGAACGAGAAACACTAGCATGTCTCAGAACATTGAAAAAATGGAAAATCGAGCTACTTCAAACCAGATTCGAATTACGCACAGATTCTAAGTATCTACTTGGCTTTTGGCGATATAAATTACAAGAAGATTATTGTCGAGGACGATTGATTCGTTGGCAATTACAATTACATCAATTTCATCCATACCTCAAGTATATCAAAAGCGCCAACAATCATATAGCAGACACATTGACAAGAGAATGGAAGCCATCATAGCGCAACAACTAAAAACATCCTTACTCAAATATGGAAGAAACACTGTTCATGGAAGACTAACGTCAGCCATGACCAAAGCACACATCATTCAGAAATAATTGTCCTTTCGGTGGCGGAAGGAATGACGAAAGCAATGACGTATTGAAGACATTATTGAAAACACGCGTCCTTTCATTGTGGAAGGAATTGTAATTATTTGTCATTATAATTATTTGTAATTTGTCTTTGTATAATTATTATTGTCGGTAGAAAATGTGATATAAAGTAGGGTCTAGGATATGAATAAAGTGTGTAACCCTCAATAGTCTAGGGGGCTATGTCCCCCCCGCCCCCCCCCCCCCCCCCAAAATTTTTTTTTATTAAAACGGTAAAAAAGGGGCCGTAGAAACTCATATTCGATCCCGGTTCTTTTTTGTGAAGCTTTTCATGAATAACCGCATCTTGGCGTCCTTGAGTTAAAACAAAAGCCGAAACTATTTTTATAATATTTTAAATCAAAAGGACTTTTTTTAAAATATTTTACATTTAAAAACTGTTGTTTTGTAATATATCTAACACAATGATTGTTTTTGTAATAAATCATATAAAAAAGGAACCATTTTGCTCTTTTAAAACAAGGTAGGTACCATTTTTGAAATGATTTAATCAAATTGGACTTGCTTTGTGACGATATAGGTCAAAGGCTGATTTTTAAATTAAGGCTACAATTACACGGAACATTTTTGGTCAAAATCACCCAATGTATAAGTGGGTTGCGTCTTCGTCTCCACCAGATCGAGAAAGGGACCGGCAGTCGAATTGATGGGGAGCTCCGACTCTTCTGCTGATCGGAGAAGAATGGAAATGTCGAAGGCGATCAACTGTTGCTGACCACCACGGTAGTAAGAGCTGCTCCGACGGTCTCCTGATTGTCTATTCCGATCGGCAGCAAAACGTCAAAGGGGAAGGAAGGTCGATCGAAAATCGAACAACAACAAATGAGGGGTGCTTCTAAGGAGTTCGATCCAGGAAAGAGGAAGAAAATCGAAGGCAGAGGTGGTGAATTTTAGTTCGGTGGTGGAAAGTCGAATGTGAGAGATATTTTGATTGATTTGCTGTGCAAAAATCATATTTTTGAGAGATATTTTAATGTAAACCGAATGATAGGTATTTTATTTATTTATTTATTTATTTGGTGATACAAATCTCCGATTCTCGATTTTTGTGCCATTGATCCGATTCCATAATATTTTCATGAAATCGTCTGCTGATAGTCCTAATCGTGGTGATTTCAAAAACGCTGACGGTTTACATTCCGACATACTAAACTTTGAAAATCAATGTTTAAACTTTGGCGATTAATCGCTTCGGATTCTATAGATTTTTCGAATCTGATTTGGTCAAAGTTAAAAATATTATAAAAATATAATAAACTAATATACCATAATTTGTATTTAAAAACGTGTTCAAAAACAGTTTACATACTCGTAGCTATTCCAAACGAAACAGTATGAATACTGATTTTCGTAACTTAAAATGGACGTAACTTCTTCATACGATCTTCATTTTCGACGTTCTTTATATCCACGAAATCAGGAGAACGTAATCTACTCAAATTTCTTATCCATAATTCTCAAATATATTTAATGCAAAAATTTATTTTTAACACCACAAACATATTTAATTTTTGTTAAATTTTTTTATTCAATCGTTTAAGCAGTTTAGGATGTTCTAAAAGGTAATTATAAATATAATATATTAAATATACATTATAAACATAAAGTTACACATAGTAGGTCATGAATACCTAGCGGTTTGCGGTGGTTTGACCGCGAACTCTGACCAATTTTTATCAATTGTTACATAAAGCTATTGTTGGAGATCTATTTAAATTGTGAATGCATTACTTTGCACCTTTAGCTCAAAATGCTTTCAACATTTGTTTTTTGTTTAACATCGATAATACTAATGTTGAAGATTGATTCAAAGTTTACTCAGAAAAATAATAATTCTCTTGACATGTCTTCATAACAACTACAATGTTTCAATTTTCCTGCATTTACTTAAGACATTTAATATTTCCAACATTTACTTCTCAGTTGTAAGCTCTAATATTTTTTAGATTCAATGTAACACCATTATTTTTCATTTAAAATTTTCTTTTCTTAAAAACTATTTAACCTGAATACATTATCGGGAGAATTATTTTAATTAATTACGAAAACATCACCAATTTTACTTTATTACCAAAACAAGTTCCATCAAAATAAAAGTTCTGAAAACCAAACGTTAATGAAAACTCAACGGCATGTCCATAATGGTATCATTACTAAGCTATACTAAATGTAACTACCCAAAAGTCCTCATCCTCACCAAGCCACCATATCATGCTACTTGTACTGATGTAGGGCAAAAGCAAAAAGCAAAGAAACAAGTGTCAACATACGCTAAATGAGACAATCATAAGTACGATGTTATCAGATGCATCACATAAACAACATAATAATGCTCAAATAATATTATTCTTCTTTACAGCTTTTACATTTAGTTACACTTCATTATATCTTTGTAACTAATTAGTACTTCATACATCACTATACTATTAATCTTTATTATCATCATTAACATTTACTCTCCTCTTAGTCATATTTGTAATTGTTATCATAATACATCCTATTTACACGTCTATATATCCCTCAAACCCTAAGTTAAGTATCATGTTTGCTACTAACATGACCGACATGACCAAATGCACTAAGTGAGGTGCGAATCACATCCGTAATATTGTCCTAGGTTGTTGCTGCATTTGTTACTCCGATGTTCATATACTAGTACACCCGTTCTTTTTAAGGATCGGTACAAACGATGCCAATTGCATCAGGTTACACCTCCCAAATCCCTTGTGATGTTTCCACCGATGTTCCATTAATTTTTAAAATCACTCTAGTCCTGGCTAACCTAGACTATGCCCTAAGTAGTTATCTAGAAAAACCACCTGATGACTTTTTGGTTTAAGCTCTTATCCTATATGTACCCTTAACTCCGCTAAGTGTATTCCCCTTTTTATTAATAAATTATTAATTGGTCACTCAAAGAAATACATTTTAAACCTCACTAACTATGAATGCATAATTATTATCATCTTCTAAGAGCAAATTACTTCTCAAGTTACTCATTATGTAGGCATGCAAATTATTTATTACAAGTTAACCATTTCACATCAACATAAAATATCATGCACATATCATTAAAAGTCCATTATGGCATATCACATCACTAGCATGCTTTGTCTTAATCATTACTGAAAAGTTTTTGCAAGAAATCATACCATGCATTACAATACACATAATCAACACAAAACCATCTTCTTATCATGGACTTAACACACATCTCACATCAAAAATAAGAATCTAGAATATAATGCACCCTAAATTCTCATACACAGAAAGTAATCGTCATTACCAATAACATATCATTCATAATAGGGGTACATGGAACCTATAAAACGTGGGTTAATTTAAATTCCTCTAAGATAAGGAATTCCTTAAAAAAGTACTTAAATTTCCGCAAAGATTGACTCACCTTTGTTAAGAAATGCTCTTTCCCCACTTCAAATATCGTAAGCACTTGAGGTATCACAATCTCCCCTAATACCAAACAAACAAGTACATTACTAGACATTTTCAAGATTAAAAAGGCTACTCTATTCCCCAAACATTTAAACGAACTACTAGACTAAATTTCCAAATTTAGACCCGAAACAACATCCTTTTCAATGCCACTTTAACACCACTAAAGCTTGAATAACTTACAATATGTGTCAATATTCCAGTAGTATAGTGTTTTAGCTTTCTAAGGACTACTTGTACAGGTCCATACGATTTTTCTACAATTTACTATGGATTTTACAAAATGGGGTATCAATGAAGCTAATATCTGACCGGTCAGTGAAAATGACGATTTTCACCCTAGTTTGAATCAACATCAAGTCAAGGGAAAAATCAAGGACATAATAGAATAAAAAAATGAACTTTGGGGACTGATGGATCCTAACTCCAATCTTTTGTGATGGCTCTAGAAGTTTTACTAAAAAGGGGTGGAATAGGTAATTGTTGGATTAGATGTCTAAGTCCATAACTATATTTGGTATGTACTTGGCCCGACCCGGCATGGTCCATTTGGGTTGCATGGCATCATAACATTTGGATAGACTAATTGAGAGAAATAACACTTAAGGTTATTAATATATTATAAGTTCTAATATATTAATAATAATATTTAATTGGTATTGGTCAATAATTAATTTAGAATTAATTATGTGATCAAAAAGAGACTGATTAAATATTTGGGGTTGATTATGTAAATCATATATTCTTAAACAGTGGGCTAATGATCCATAGTTTATTAGATTGGGCTAAACCCAATAAGGTGCTCCATGGATAGTTCATGGAGGTTATAAACCCATGGATCATGGATTATGAAAAGCCATGTCAATTAGGGTTTACATTATGTAACCTATAATTGAAAACACTATAAAAGGAACCCCTTGGCTATCAAAATCGTGCACTAAGAAGAGAATAGAGGACTAGCCGATTTTGCAAGAGCAGTATTTCTCTCAAATAGTTATTCCAAAGTTATTGGTGTTGTGTGAAACATTTGAGGCATCACACTTGGGGTGCTAGGCTCACAAAGTTCTCAAAGATTCCAAGCAACAAAAAAAGGTATGTTCTTCTACTAGCTTTATGTTTTAATGTTCCCTATGCCATGCTAGTTAGGATAAGAACCTTGGAAAAACAAATTTCCATGTATCTTAGTAAAACATAGATCCAAGGTTTCTAGGGTTGCATGTACACCATAGGAGTGTTAGAATGCTCAAAACCCTTCAGTGGTATCAGAGCCTAGGCATGTTTTCTTGATACTTTCTAACGCCCCGATTTCCCGAGGATCAATTTATGGGTATAAATTACCATGAGTTCAGGGATACTCGACGAGTAGCAGCGGGTTGGTCCACGAGTTTAAGTGACCTACTCGTCGAGTCCAAGAGGGGACTCGACGAGTAGGAGCTGGAGGATGAAACCCTAATCTTCGGGTTTTTTGCATCCTATTTAAAGGATCATAAGACCCCTTAACCTCCCTTGCAGCCCCTTGAGAGCCAGAAAACCCTAGTTTCTTGTGAGAACTTCATTTGAGTGTGTTTGAGCTTTGGAATGTGAAGTTGGCTTGAAGATCAAGAAGCTAGCAGCAAGAAACTCGTGTGGATCTATAAACTTGCCTCCTCTAGCTTCGTTTTGAGGTATCAATTCGTGATCCTAGCTCTATTTTCCTTCTAGATCTCTCTTGGGTGAAGTTAGGGTTTTTACATTGATTATGGAGCTATTTCTTGGTGTGTAAGCTAGATCTGAAGTTGCAACTTCAGATCTGGACCCTTCTTGGGTTACAAGTTCATAAAGTCTGAGCCTTTGCATTGAATGAACCCTTCTTAAGGAGTTAAACCCCATAACAAGCTTGAATTTGTCATTTAGAGCCTCTAGAGCCTTGCATGCACGTAAAGGTTGCAACTTTACGTGATAAACATGTATTGGGAAGCTGGATCTACAATTTGGAGCCTTAGCATGGCTTAAAAAGCCTCTGTATGGATAAAGGACTGAAGGGACTCGGTGAGTCGCATGGTCGACTCGGCGAGTCATATGAAAATGGACATGAACTCGACGAGTTGGATGAACAACTCGGCGAGTCCGATGAAGATTGCCATGAGCTCGGCGAGTCGGGTGAGTGGCGCGGCGAGTCGGTTGGGGTTTTCCCAACCTATGGTCATGTAAGAACACATCGAGTGGTAAAGGGGAAAACTCGGCGAGTTGGCCAAGGAGTGGCAGCCACTGACATTAGGAACTCGACGAGTCACTCTAGTGACTCGGCGAGTTGATGAGTTATGCAAGAAACTCGGCGAGTAGCTGAGGGTACTCGACGAGTTGAGGTCAACATGGACTGTTGAGCTTGACCATTGACCGTTACCTTGACCGAGGTTGACTGAGTTTGACTTCTGAGGGGCATTTTGGTAATTCGGATATTTATGTCAATGGACCATTGATGGTTATAGGTGTTGGAGTCTCGGGCAGTGCTTCGGGAGTGTAATTTCGTGGTTAAATTCGACAGTTGCAAGGTGAGTTATCCTCACTATATCAACGGGTTCTAAGGCACCAAGGCCGACCCTTTCTCACATTGTATGCTAGTTTTGGCTTGATATGCTTATTGATCTGTTAGATCGGCATCCTGGTAGTTAGGATGGTACTATGCTTAGTGACCTGGTTTAGGTCGGTATCCTGGTATATAGGATGATGCTATGTTTAGTGACCTGGTTAGGTCAGTATCGTGGTTAGGATGTTGTTATGCTATATGATCTGCTAGATCGGTTTGTTTATATATGGATTGTTATGTGATTATTTGTTTATGTGCACATGATTGTTGGTATGGGGGTTGGGTTGAGGTGGGTCCTGCTTCGTGCTGTAGGCCAACATACCCAGGGCGGACCGGATAGACTGCAGACCCGGAAGGACACATAGTCAGGCCGAAGGCCCAGCGAGCGGTTCGGATAGGCTGAAGGCCCGAGAGGGCGGTCCAGACGTGCCGAGGCTCGGAGAGTGGGCCAGATAGACTGAAGGCCCGGTGAGGGCGGTTCAGTCACACTGTAGACTCGATATGCATGGTTGTTCTGTATTTGATATATGATATGGTTATAGTACTATGTGGTTGGTATTTTGGGGGTAACTCACTAAGCCTTCGATCTTACATTTATCAATTACTGTTTCAGGTACTTCTGATGATTGTGGGAAGGCAAAGGCGTGATCGTACAGCTCCTCATATTTCATGATTTTGTAATTTGGTTCTGGGGATACTCTGATGTTCGAACTATTTTGAAAACAAACTGTAATAACTTAATGGTTTTAAATGTTTTGAAAAGTTTTAAATTGTCTTGAATTTTATGGGTGTTACAAGTTGGTATCAGAGCCTTGGTTTGAGTGAATTGGAGGAACACTCGTGTGAATCCAGTCTCAAATCAAGGAAAAAGATTTTTAAAATGATTTCAAAATGGTTTTCAAAGTAAGCAAAGGAGGATGCAGAGTGTACGATCAGCCGGAGCCAGTAAGTAGGCCCCAAAATACCATACAAGTTATTTGATTATGTGATATGTTAGAACAGCATGCTAGTACTAGGCTAGGGATCTTCAGGAATTGCATGATAGAATTGCCTGATTACATGATGCCTGCTAGCCTAGGGTCTCCTTTATATGAAATTGACATCATTACTGTAGTTACTTGTGTATGCATCACAGCTGTATATAATTAAGATCGTATAGCCTGAGAATGTTTGATCCGGCCTTATGTTCTGTTCTTATTGATTAGGGCTTAGGGTAGGATTGGATATTCGAAAGTCTATAGGGTCCAACATCATGTATGGCTAGCATACACTAGTGCTGCAGGGTTGGTGGAAGTTTCATGGATGGGTGGGTAGTGAGTGGCCGGGAGGCCAGATATGTGATATATAGTATTCCTCTAGGAGTAAGGAATGAGCGCTCGCAGTGTCTTGTATATGGTTAGGGTGTTGTGGTGATACTTGAGACAAATATGGGTAGGTGTGGAAGGTAGTATGGGCCCGTACTACTGAAAGTACAAGACCCATACGCGTAGCAAGGAAATCACAACCCCTGGGGTTTTTGGTTGGGAGTTGGTTCCCGGATGGTTATGAGGAGTATCTGATGTTTTTCGGTATGTTTTCAGCATGGTGGTTACACGACGATTCGTGACTGGATCCGGGTCAGGATCAGGAGAGGGCGGACAGGAGGCATCGACAGCGCCCGAGACTATCAGCCAGATGAGATGGATGACAGGATCCGGGAGATCCTGCATGATGAGGTTGCAACTATGTTCCGGGCTCATTTGCCAGAGATGTTTGGGTCTATCAAGACCGCTATGGTGGAGTATTTCGATGATCGTTATGCAGCCCTTACTGAGGCGGCTGTCGCAGCACCCACAACAGTTGTATCAGCGGCAGGGGTGGGAGCTGGTTGAGCTTTTCAGTATTGGGACTTCGACAATACGAAGCCCCCGACATTTGATGGTACCCAGGATCCGATCGTAGCCATGAGGTGGCTATCTGACGTGGAGGGATGTTTCTTCACATGTTCTTGTCCTGCTGACCAGAAGGTCAGATGTGCTCTGAACCTGCTGAGGTCCGGAGCAAAGGATTGGTGGAGGTTGATTACTAGATCATATTCGGATGAGCAGCGTGCTGCGGTTACTTGGGATCGATTTTGGGATATGTTCCGTACCCGTTACGTCTCGCGAGTTGAGCGGGAGAGGCTAGCGCAGGAGTTCTTGGATATGCGCTAGGATTCAGAGTCGGTCACGGAGATCACTCGCATGTTTACTAAGAGGGCGATGTTTTGCCCCGAGTTTGCTTCAGAGCAGGCTCAGATGACCCGATACCTGAGTATGCTCAAGACAGATATCAGGCAGTTCGTGTCCAGGCAGAGATGTGATACCTTGCTGGAGTTGCAGGAGGCCGCCAGGCGGCGTGAGCTTGAGATTGAGTTGCAGTTGCGAGAGTAGAGGCAGGCACTGGTGCAGTCGCAGCCGGCGCCAAAGTGGTCCAAGACCGTGGATTCTAGGGTTGGAGGGCAGAGCGGCCACACTTGTGAGAAGTGTGGGAAGGGTCATACCGGAGTTTGTAAGTCCGGCGGTGCGTGCTGCAAGTGCGGAAAGGAGGGGCACTATGCGAGGGATTGTCGCCAGTTGGCCCCGGTGCAGGACATGAGGATTTGTTATCATTGCCATCAGGTTGGTCATGTAAGGACCAACTGCCCTCAGCTGGTTGCAAGACCGGTGCAGGCTCCAGCGCCGGCTACATTGAGGATTACTGGCGGGGGGTCAGGGTGGAGCAGAGCCTCCGAGGGCTCATGGACGTGCCTTCCAGCTTACAGCAGTGGAGACCAGGACAACACCAGATGTGGTTGCTGGTATGTTTCTATCTTTTATCTTATCGATTATGATGATATTGTGAATTCCCTTCCATCCCTTTATGCATAAGTCATAACAACATAGGAGAGATGAGGAAATTAGTTCCGAGGGATTTTAGGCAGTTAGTATCCAAGGGTGTTGGTAATCGGAAGTTAAGAACTCTTTTCCAAGGCTAGTAGTCATAAATCGAAGATACATAAGTGTTCAGATGAGATGTGGGTCCTTCTGAAGTTCGGTTGCATCATGATGGAAAGGTTGTTTTGCGAAGGTTGTGCACTCCAGGGTTAATCGATCCATAGATAAGGATGATAATATCCAGTACGGACAGATAAGCTGTGTCGTTCTCGCCATCAGCAGGTAGTAGCTAGTGTCCCAAGTGGGGGAGAATTGGAAATTCTCAGATGGAGCATCAATCATTGAGGGATTCGATTAACTGCCACGGTCAGGCAGTACCCCAGCATGTGTATGCGGGAATTTAGCGTACGTGGTAGATACGCGGGTCAGGGATCAGACCACGGGTTTTCGAAAGGGTGAACAATCGGAATGAGGCCTAGGTTTAGACTGGCTTTATAGTCTACAGGAGGGATCGGGAGTTCGAAACCCCAAGTGGGTGAGAACCGGCTATATGGGAGAAAGCACTGGGATAGGTCCAGGGTGATGCTCAACAAATTTGGGCGGTCCGGATAGGCTGAAGGCCAGTAGGGCGTACCAGTCAGGCCGAAGGCTCAGAGAACGGTCTAGACAGGCATGTTTAAGGTTCAGGGAGTGGTCCAGATGGACTGAAGGCCTGGTGAGGCGGTCCAGTCATGCTGAAGACACTGTATGTGCTATAGATCTATGTTCGAGTATTGAGAATCTTGCTATGCGATAGAAATCAGTAGGTCTGGCCCCAAGTATTGAACATGTTGATGGGTTTTGAGCATTCTAACACTTCCTAAGTGTACATGCAACCCTAATAACCTTGAATCTATGTTTTCTCTATATACATGCAAATTTCTTTTTCAAGGTTATTTCCTAACTAGCATGGC
Organism: Lactuca virosa; assembly: GCF_052849685.1. Classification (NCBI taxonomy): domain Eukaryota; kingdom Viridiplantae; phylum Streptophyta; class Magnoliopsida; order Asterales; family Asteraceae; genus Lactuca; species Lactuca virosa. The sequence goes on from NC_136427.1 coordinate 29,090,204, forward strand.
ATGGGGATTACATAAAACATAAAAACTAGTAGAAATACATACCTTGTTGTTGCTTGGATTCCTTCAAGACTTTGTGAGCCTAGCACCCCAAATGTTGTGCCTCAAATGCTTCACACAACACCACAAGACTTGGAATAACTTGAGAGAATACTTCTAGCACTCAAAATCGGTTATGCCCTCTCTAGTAATACTAGGTCACGATTTTGCTAGCCATAGGGTTCCTTTTATAGTGTTGTCACAATTAGGGTTTACACATGAATGCCCTTAATTGTCATGACTCTTGATTTCTCATGACCCATGGGTTTGTAACTCCCATGGACTATCCATGGAGCTCCAAATGGTTACATCCATAACCCATAAACCATGGATCATTAATCCACCATAAAAGAATTGATGATTGTCATAATCAACCCTATATATTTAATTAGTCTCACTTTGATCACCAAATTAATACTAGATTAATACTTGATCAATACTAATTAAATAATACTATTATTAATATATTAGAACTTATAATATATTAATAATCATAAGTGCCTTATTCTCTCATTTAGTCTATCCAAGTATTGCAATGCCATGCAACCCAAATGGACCATGCCGGGTCGGGTCAAGTACATACCAAATAAAGTTATGGACTTAGACACTATATCCAACAGTCTCCCACTTGGATAAGTCTAATAACTATATTTGCAAATATGACTTCAAAATCCGACTAGCAATCGTAGCTCTTTCAAAGTCTCTCGGAACTGAGATGATGATGATACGCCATTTAAGATAAGTGATCATATAATCCTCTGTTCTCATGATATCAGCCGGACAAACACATGGAACATGGTCTTACTTATTGTCCAGCATTTGTTTCTCGATCTCTGATTTGTTTCGACATAGAACTAAATTGAACACATCAATTAGGTTCTGACCGGGCCCGGTATATAGGTCAAAACCAAATCATCGAGGGGCCCAGATATCGCTTCTATTTCTAGAAGGAACAAATAAACTTCGACTGATATGCTTGTACTAACTACTTGTTGAATTATTCACAAAGGCACGTTTTATAACATCGAGTTACCAATGCGTTTTCGTACAATCAATGAATAACCAACTCATAGTCAACAACTCATATCTCTAGGTTTGAAGATTTATATGATATTACCGTCTCACGATCACTCGAGATAAATTCCATGATGTGATGCAAGTGAGCGTGGGTTGGATCCAATACTCAGCCCTTATGAGTACTCATGAATGTTGTAGCAACCATTGCATTGTCCAAAGCACTTTTAGACAAATCATACAAGCCAAATTCTTGACAGTCTTAAATCAATACTTACTTCCAAAGTTTGACTGACTGTGGATGGTTTGAATAATAACATAATTATTCTGGAAGTAAAAACATGCAAAATTGAAACATAGTAAACAATCAACATAAGATAGTAACACCCTACTCATAAATAAATAACAGCTTTTATTTATCATCAAATGTCAATTACATTTTACAAGTTTCAGGAATCTAATTATTGAAACTAATATCATCCTTCAGCCTAATGCGCCTCGCATGCTGTAAATGCTTAACCCTGCTCAGTCCCTTCGTGAGGGGATCTGCCGGGTTCTCATCTGATGATACCCTCTTAGCCACGAGGAGTCCTTCTTCTATTCGATGTCTGATGAAATGGTATTTTCTGTCAATGTGTCTAGATCTCCCGTGATCTCTCGGTTCCTTAGCCAAAGCAACCGCACTTTTATTGTCACAGAAAATTTCCATTGGCTCTTTTATAGCTGGTACAACTCCAAGGTCTCCAATGAAGTTCTTTAGCCATATCGCCTCCTTAGCTGCTTCACTTGCTGCTATGTACTCTGATTCACAAATAGAATCAGCTACTGTCTCCTGCTTGGAACTTTTCCAAGTAATTGCCCCTCCATTTAGGATAAAGACCCAGCCTGAGTGAGAGCGGAAATTATCCCTATCAGTCTGGAAGCTAGCATCGCTATATCCTTCCACTCTCAAGTCATCACTGCCTCCGAGGGTAAGGACCCAATCCTTAGTCCTCCGCAGATACTTGAGAATGTTCTTTACCGCTGTCCAGTGTGCCTTGCTAGGGTTCCAGACTTGAGAATGTTCTTTAGCTACTGGTGAGAAGGTCTCATCATAGTCAACTCCCGGAGTTTGAGTAAAGCCCTTCGCAACCAGTCGCGCTTTGTAAGTATGTACCTTCCCATCCATGTCGGTCTTCTTCTTGAAGATCCATTTGCACCCAACTGTCTTACGACCTGGTACATTGTCAACCAAGTTCCAAACTTGATTGTCATACATGGACTGAGTCTCGCTGTCCATAGCCTCCTTCCACTTAGCAGACTCAGGGCCTGCCATGGCTTCCCTGTAATTATTAGGTTCATCCAAATCTATTAGTGTACTGTCACTAATAAATGTATCACCTTCAGTGGTGATGTGATAACCATAATAAAAATCAGGTGTGTTCCTCACCCTAGTGGAACGTCTCGGAGGTACAGACTCATCTTATCGGATCAACAGGAGTTTCCTCCTCAGGTTGTTCGATAGCGTTTGAGGTTCCTTCACCACTTGACTCTTGAAGCTCTTCAAGGTCAATTTGCCTCCCACTGTCCCCTTGGCTTATGAATTCTCTCTCACGAAAAACTCCTCTTCTTGCTACAAAAACTACATTATCACTGGGTCTGAAGAAGAGGTAACCAAAGGATCTCTGTGGGTAGCCGATGAAAATACACCTCTCACTTCGAGGTTCAAGCTTATCATGAGTCTCACGCCTCACGAAAGCTTCACAACCCCAAATCTTGATGTGGTCCAAATTGGGAACTTTCCCAGTCCACATCTCGTGAGGTGTTTTGGCAACCTTTTTAGTAGGGACTAGATTAAGGATATGGGCGGCAGTCTCTAAGGCATACCCTCAGAAAGAGATTGGTAACGAAGCTCGACTCATCATGGAACGAACCATATCCAACAAGGTTCGATTGCGCCTCTCAGCTACACCATTCAACTGTGGTGTTCTGGGAGGTGTCAATTGTGAGACAATCCCACATTCCTTAAGATAGTCAAGGAACTCAATGCTAAGATACTCTCCTCCCCGATCGGATTGGAGCATCTTGATGTTCCTGCCCAATTGATTCTCCACTTCCTGCTTAAACTCTTTGAACTTTTCAAAGGTTTCTGACTTATGCTTGATTAAGTAAATATATCCATATCTACTGTAATCATCAGTAAAAGTCACATAATAGCGATTAGCATCCCTTGTAGCAACTCTGAAGGGCCCACACACATCCGTGTGTACAAGGTCCAACAAACCTTCACCCCTATCACAAGTACCTGTGAAGGGTGACTTTGTCATTTTTCCAAGTAAACAAGACTCGCAACTATCATCTGACTTGAGGTCAAATGATTCCAAGACTCCAGCCTTTTGGAGTTGGCCTATGCGCTTCTTGTTAACATGTACAAGACGACAATGCCACAAGGATGCTTTATCCAAGCTATCTGAAGAATCAATATACAACACATTATTTCCTAGATTGTCTACAACATTCACGGCTTCATATACACCATCACAAGGTAATGCTTTAAAGTAAAATACATCATTGTAATAAACATTAATAGCACCATTTTTATTATCAAATGAAAATGAAAAACCTTGTTTGTACAAGCCATGAAAAGAAATAATATTTCTCGCCATTTCGGGCGAGTAACAACACTTATTCAAATCTAACATTAACCCATTATTAAGCAATAAAGGATAAACTCCTGTCTTGGTAACAGGTGATGCTTTCCTGTTGCCCATGACTAAGTTTATCTTCCCGTGCTCCACTTGCTCACTTCTTCTTAGTGCATGCAAATCAGTACAGATGTGAATACCACAACCTGTATCAAGCACCCAAGAATTAGCATTAGATGAGTTATTAGACAATATTGTGTAAATACCTGCATGGGTGGGTTTAACCTTCCCATCCTTTACATCTTGCAGATATTTAGGGCAGCTTCGCTTGAAGTGTCCCTTATCCTGGCAATAGAAGCACTGTGCTTCCTTTGGGTTTGAAGAATGAGTAATGGGACCTTTCTTTGTCCCACTTGAAGAGGAACCATCAAGAGTCTTACCCTTGGTACCCTTCGAAGGGCTTTTCCTCTTCTTACCCTTTCCCTGCCCAATAGCCAGAACAGGGGCTATTGACGGAGTAGAAGTAGCAACCGCTTTACCCTTAAGGCCATTTTCAGCTGTCCTTAAGAGTCCTTGAAGTTTGCTAAGTGTGACTTCCTCCTTGTTCATATGATAAGTCATACGAAACTGATCATAACTTGGAGGTAAGGAATGGAGAATGATGTCAATCGCCATTTCCTCAGGAAAGTCAACATTTAGCTTCAGCAACCGGTCAACGAACCTTTGCATCTTCTGCAAGTGACCGGTGATGGGTTCACCATCCTTCATTCTTGCGGTTATCATGGAGGAGATGATTTCATACCTTTCCTGACGCGCGCTCTGATGGTACCTTTCCATCAGATCCAGGTGCATCTCATAGGGGTAGAAATCTTCATAGGATTTTTGAAGTTCAGGAGTCATGGTGGCCATCATGATGCATGCTACTTTAGTAGCATCCTTTTCATGTGCAACAAACTCCGCAAACTCTTCAGGAGTAGCAGTGGCTTCATTCACAACCTTAAGCTCCCTATCGAGGACATATTATTTGTCCTCATAGCGGGTAATCATTCTGATGTTTCTGATCCACTCATTGAAATTGGATCCATCAAAGATGACCTTACCACACAAGTTCATAAGGGAAAAGGAGCCTGTTGGGTTTGAGCCAGAAGCATTGTTGGAAGACATCTGAAAGGAAACAAAGACAAGTTTCATTAGATTAGGAATCCTTAATAATTCACCCAAATGAAATATTAAGGCTAGGATCCAACAAACTATTTATAGTTGGAAGAGGGATGCCGTAATCCATACTATAAAATATTTGAAGGTAGGTAAATGACGATTTACCAATTTCCACCATAAGAACGAAATATTTTATTATTAGGTTTTATTGTTTTTGAAACTCCTAGATCTTTTGAGATACATTGAACTTTTCAATGGCATGTTTGAATCTCGATTGTGCCCTCTCAAGTTTGTGACTGGGATGCCGAGGATCACAAACAAGGTGTGAATAACCATACAAATTGACTTGGTACCCTTAACAATATTACCTAATCGATGTGCCGGTTAACCACACACGCTCCACCGATCTATAATAAAGTCAAGTTACCCTTTGCCACTCTTACTAGTCCATGTTAGTGTGCCGGTTAACCACACACGCTCCACTAACGACTTGGTAAGGTACAAAGTGTAATTTTATGGGCTAGCACCAATTTCACATTTTCCTAAAGTAACTAAGATTGGGAATTTATAATGTATAGTTACTTTTTAATTCATTATACTTTGAACGAGTATTTAAAGTCGTATCCTACCCGTTCGGCTAACGACCCTCCACCGATCAAGGAAGCGGTGGGTGAGAGTGGACACCCATTAAGTCACCATTTTATAGGCAACAACCTTATACCCCCCTTATAGACCGGCTTCGTGAATGAGGCCTACTAACGGTAAGAATGACATATTCTTATACATATCTATATAATAAAATTATAATAATAGTATAAGTGTTGATTTTTAAACTTTTTAAAAATCTAAGGTTTAATTTGGAATTAAAGTATTAAAGTGTAAGACTTTTCAAATTCCAAAACTTGAGGGAAAGATTTGAAACTATTCCAAGTCTCTTCAATTTGTAACTTATGAGTTTCAATGGTTCATAAAAATGAAGACTCTTCATTTTATGAAACCTCTTTAGTTCTTTAATCATAATTAAAAGAAGTGACTTTTGGTTATCCATAACTTGAGGACAAGTTATGGACACCATCATAGCCATTAAGATCATGAATTAAACACACATGGAGGTTACACATAATTCCTATGATCTTCTAAAACTCATAAGAACACAAATTCATGTCAAGCAATTTCAAGAAAATCATATAAACATATACAATACTTGAAAATTGATAAAAGTCATGTAAAATGGGTTAACATAATCATTATCATTTTTGAAAAATAGATTTTACAAGTCCAAAACAGATTGGGATAATGATCTTAATCCATTTCCAGCAACAAAACTCGAAAAAAAACTGCCCAGCACGCACCTACTCGCCGAGTGCATTATTCTAGTCGGCGAGTAGAATGAATTTGTTCATGGACTCGGCGAGTCCTCCCCATGGACTCGGCGAGTCCAGTCGTCAGAGTGCAGAATTTTCGATTTTTAAGCAGTTTTGCATCAAGTATATAGAAAACAATCCTAGGCTCTGATACCACTGATGTGTTTTGAGCATTCTAACACTTCCTAAGTGTACATGCAACCCTAATAACCTTGAATCTATGTTTTCTCTATATACATGCAAATTTCTTTTTCAAGGTTATTTCCTCCTAACTAGCATGGCATGGGGATTACATAAAACATAAAAACTAGTAGAAATACATACCTTGTTGTTGCTTGGATTCCTTCAAGACTTTGTGAGCCTAGCACCCCAAATGTTGTGCCTCAAATGCTTCACACAACACCACAAGACTTGGAATAACTTGAGAGAATACTTCTAGCACTCAAAATCGGTTATGCCCTCTCTAGTAACACTAGGTCACTATTTTGCTAGCCATAGGGTTCCTTTTATAGTGTTGTCACAATTAGGGTTTACACATGAATGCCCTTAATTGTCATGACTCTTGATTTCTCATGACCCATGGGTTTGTAACTCCCATGGACTATCCATGGAGCTCCAAATGGTTACATCCATAACCCATAAACCATGGATCATTAATCCACCATAAAAGAATTGATGATTGTCATAATCAACCCTATATATTTAATTAGTCTCACTTTGATCACCAAATTAATACTAGATTAATACTTGATCAATACTAATTAAATAATATTATTATTAATATATTAGAACTTATAATATATTAATAATCATAAGTGCCTTATTCTCTCATTTAGTCTATCCAAGTATTGCAATGCCATGCAACCCAAATGGACCATGCCGGGTCGGGTCAAGTACATACCAAATAAAGTTATGGACTTAGACACTATATCCAACACATGTTAGTAAGATATGTTGAAGGCATTGTGTGGGTTTGATAGCTAGGTAATCAGGTTTTGAGTTTATAGGTGTTACTAGGTAGCAACTTGTTCTACAAGTGGATAGTATGAGGTTTCAGTGCTGTGACGCTGGTTTGTGTTGTGAAGGACTATGATTAGGCCCTTTGGGCAAATGGAGGAAGTGAGGATCTCAAGGATGGAGCATTGGGACAACAGTCGTGTCGACAGTTTATCGGGAGCATCCCAGTCATAGGTTGTGGGCATAGAGATTTTGTTGGTTATGTACTTTATGGGAGCGCGTTCAGATTAGATCTTCTCCTGGTTATTCATGGCAACATATTTCATGTGGGTACGGTTGAGGCGGTCCTGCTCTATGCAGTAGGCCAAGATACCCCGTGCGGGCCGACTGTAAGTCGTAGGCACGAAAGCTCAAGGGCTCGGTAGGAAGTGAGGCTGCCTTGGGACAGGTAGGACTCATTATGTTAGCAGCAGGTAGCGCAGGTTCTGCTGATGTGTGGACCTTTGGGTTCAGTAATCGGTGAGGCGTGCGGCGTTTCCGGTGGTGGACAGACAAGTTGAGACCAGAGGGATTTGGGCTTCGTCTGGGAAACATCATTTTATAGTATGAAAGGATGAAATCGGGTATGGTTTGGGATTGGTGTGAAGAATGCGACGGTATTCCATCCTAAGGATGTTTAAATGTGTCATAGGCATGTTTGGTATTCCAGCCCGAGGCTGAATGGGCCAAGCATGAGTATTTGTGTTCTAGTAGATTGATTTTATGATATTGTGGGACCAGTGTCTTGTCCGCAAGGGGTTCGCCTCAGGAAGAGGAAAAGACGGATTTTGGATACGATGGATCATCAAGTCATTGTCAAGATGGCAAAGTAGCAGGAGGGGTAGATCTCAAGGAAAGGTTCGATTGGGATTACATCACCTTTCAAGTTTCGTAGTTGCCAAAGTGCATCATGGAACAGGAAGCAATAGTGTCGTTGGATGATGTTCAGATCGATGAGCGCCTGGAATCTGTTGAGAGGCCTGTGGCCATACCGAAAGTAAAAGGTAAAGGTTCTGCGGAACGAGGAGGTACCTTTAGTAAAGGTACGGTGGAAGCACCATTGACGATAAGAGCGGACGCGGGAGCCGGGGGCAGAGATGCGGGGGCACTATCCGAGGATGTTCACTGCAGCAGACTTCGAGGACAAAGTCTAGTTCAAGTGGGGGAGAATTGTAACGCCTCGATTCCCCGAGGATCAATTTATGGATATAAATTACCATGAGTTCAGGGCTACTCGACGAATTGGTCGCCTGACTCGCCGAGTAGCAACGGGTTGGTCCACGAGTTTAAGTGACCTACTCGTCGAGTCCAAGAGGGGACTCGACGAGTAGGAGCTGGAGGATGAAACCCTAATCTTCAGGGTTTTTGCATCCTATTTAAAGGATCATAAGACCCCTTAACCTCCCTTGCAGCCCCTTGAGAGCCAGAAAACCCTAGTTTCGTGTGAGAACTTCATTTGAGTGTGTTTGAGCTTTGGAAGGTGAAGTTGGCTTGAAGATCAAGAAGCTAGCAGCAAGAAACTCGTGTGGATCTATAAACTTGCCTCCTCTAGCTTCGTTTTGAGGTATCAATTCGTGATCCTAGCTCTATTTTCCTTCTAGATCTCTCTTGGGTGAAGTTAGGGTTTTTACATTGATTATGGAGCTATTTCTTGGTGTATAGGCTAGATCTGAAAGTTGCAACTTCAGATCTGGACCCTTCTTGGGTTACAAGATCATAAAGTCTGAGCCTTTGCATAGAATGAACCCTTCTTAAGGAGTTAAACCCCATAACAAGCTTGGATTTGTCATTTAGAGCCTCTAGAGCCTTGCATACATGTAAATCTTGCAACTTTACGTGATAAACATGTATTGGGAAGCTGGATCTACAATTTGGAGCCTTAGCATGGCTTAAAAAGTCTCTGTATGGATAAAGGACTGAAGGGACTCGACGAGTCGCATGGTCGACTCGGCGAGTCAAATGAAAATGGACATGAACTCGACGAGTTGGATGAACAACTCGGCGAGTCCGATGAAGATTGCCATGAGCTCGGCGAGTCGGGTGAGTGGCGCGGCGAGTCGGTTGGGGTTTTCCCAACCTATGGTCATGTAAGAACACATCGAGTGGTAAAGGGGAAAACTCGGCGAGTTGGCCAAGGAGTGGCAGCCACTGACATTAGGAACTCGACGAGTCACTCTAGTGACTCGGCGAGTTGATGAGTTATGCAAGAAACTCGGCGAGTAGCTGAGGGTACTCGACGAGTTGAGGTCAACATGTACTGTTGACCTTGACCATTGACCGTGACCTTGACCGAGGTTGACTGAGTTTGACTTTTGAGGGGCATTTTGGTAATTTGGATATTTATGTCAATGGACCATTGATGGTTATAGGTGTTGGAGTCTCGGGCAGTGCTTTGGGAGTGTAATTTCGTGGTTCAATTCGACAGTTGCTAGGTGAGTTATCCTCACTATATCAACAGGGTTTAAGGCACCAAGGCCGGCCCTTTCTCACATTGTATGCTAGTTTTGGCTTGATATGCTTATTGATCTGTTAGATCGGCATCCTGGTAGTTAGGATGGTACTATGCTTTGTGAGCTGGTTTAGGTCGGTATCCTGGTATATAGGATGATGCTATGTTTAGTGACCTGGTTAGGTCAGTATCCTGGTTAGGATGTTGTTATGTTATATGATCTGCTAGATCGGTTTGTTTATATATGGACTGTTATGTGATTATTTGTTTATGTGCACATGATTGTTGGTATGGCGGTTGGGTTGAGGTGGGTCCTGCTTCGTGCTGCAGGCCAACATACCCAGGGCGGACCGGATAGACTGCAGACCCGGAAGGGCACATAGTCAGGTCGAAGGCCCAGCGAGCGGTCCGGATAGGCTGAAGGCCCGAGAGGGCGGTCCAGATGTGCCGAGGCTCAGAGAGTGGGCCAGATAGACTGAAGGCCCGGTGAGGGCGGTCCAGTCACACTGTAGACTCGATATGCATGGCTGTTCTGTATTTGATATATGATATGGTTATAGTACTATGAGGTTGGTATTTTGGGGGTAACTCACTAAGCCTTCGAGCTTACATTTATCGATTACTATTTCAGGTACTTCTGATGATCGCAGGAAGGCAAAGGCGTGATCGTACAGCTCCTCATATTTCAAGATTTTGTAATTTGGTTCTGGGGATACTCTGATGTTCGAACTATTTTGAAAACAAACTGTAATAACTTAATGGTTTTAAATGTTTTGAAAAGTTTTAAATTGTCTTGAATTTTATGGGTGTTACATACTTGATGCAAAATGCTTGAAAATCAAAGTTTTTTGGTCACAACACGTATGAACTCGCCGATTCCATGGGGAGACTCGACGAGTCCATGAAGAAAAGCATGTTACTCGTCGAGTCAGCTCATGCACTCGACAAGTAGAAGCCCCTGTGACCAGATTTTTGATTTTTGCTGCTGTAAATGAACTAGAATCATTACCCTAAACTGTTTTGGACATGTAAAACTTGTTTTTGATTGTGTAATGGTTATTCTAATCCATTTACAATAGCTATTATCAAAATTTCAAGTTTTATATGTGTTGTTTATGATTCTTGAAATTCTTGATATGAACATTCATAAACATATGAGTTTAGAAGATCATAGGAATTATGTGCTATTACTTGGTAGTTTAATTCTTGATCATTGATGTGTTTTAGTGGAGTCCATAACTAGTTCTTAAGTTATGGATAACCAAAAGTCACACTTTAAGAATTCCATTTAAAGAACACATAAGTTACAAAAAATAGAGCCTTCATTTTTAATAAACAATAACTCATAAGTTATGAAAGATGAAAAGTTTTGAAAGTTACAAAACTTGCCCTCAAGTTTTGGAACATGTAAAGTCACCTTAAAACTTTAGTTCCAATCCCTAGAATTTTGAAAGTTAAAATTCAACCCTTATACTTTATAATATTATAAGTTAATAATATATATATATATATATATATATATATATATATATATATATATATATATATAAGATCAAGTCGTCTTACCATTAGTAGGCCTCATTCACGAAGCCGGTCTATAAGGGGGTATAAGGTTGTTGCCTATAAAATGGAAACTTAATGGGTGTCCATTCTCACCCACCGCTTCCTTGACTGGTGGATGGTCATTAGCCAAACGGGTAGGACAAGGACTATAATTCTTATTAAAAGTATGATGAATATTATAAAGTAACTAAAACTTTTATAAATTCCCATTCTTAGTTACTTTAGGAAAATGTAAATAAGGTGCTAATCCATGAAATTACACTTTGCACTTTGTTTAAGCGTTAGTGGAGCGTGTGTGGTTAACCGGCACACTAATTGGTTTTAACAAAGTAGGGAAAGGGTTTCTTAAATTTTATCATAGGCCGGTGGAGCCTGTGTGGTTAACCGACACATCGGGTGAGTGATAAACATTTAAGAGTACCAAGTAATTTGCATTGTTACTTCACACCTTGTTTTGTGATCCTCGGCATCCTAGTCACAAAACCTAAAGGGCATACTCGAGATTGAAACATGCCATTGAAAAGTTCAATGAATCTCAAAAGAATATAGGAGTTTCAAAAACCAATTAAAAACCTAATAATTCATTTCATTTATTGGTGGAAATTGGTGAATCGTCATTCACCTACCTTCAAATATTTTATAGCTTGGATTACGGCATCCCTCTTCTAAGTTATAAAATATTGTGTTGGGTCCTAGCCTTAATATTACATTTGGGTGTTTTATTAAGGACTATCCTATATCTAATTTAAACTTGTCATTTGTTTCAGATGTCTTCTAACAATGCTGCTTCTGACTCAAACCCTTCTGCCTCCTTCTCTCTCATGAACCTTTGTGGGAGAGTCATCTTTGATGGATCCAACTTTATGGACTGGATCAGAAACATCAGGATGGTCACTCGTTACGAGGACAAAGAGTATGTCCTTGACAAGGACCTTAAGGAGATTGATGAGACCACTGCTACTCCTGATGAGATCGCTGCATTTCAGGCACATGAAAGGGATGCTACCAAGGTAGCATGCATCATGATGGCCACAATGACCGCTGAACTCCAAAAGTCCTATGAGGACTATTATCCTTTCGAGATGTACCAAGATTTTATGGACCGATACCATCAAAGTGCTCGTCAAGAAAGGTATGAAATAATCTCCTCCATGATAACAAGCCGAATGAAGGATGGTGAACCCATCACGGGCCGCATCCAGAAAATACAAAGATTCGTGGACTGTTTGGTGAAACTAAATGTGAACTTCCCCGAGGAGTTGGCAATAGATATTATTTTGCACTCCTTGCCTTCATGTTATGATCAATTCAGAATGACATACCACATGAATAAGGAGAAAGTTACACTCAGCAAACTTCAAGGACTCTTGAAAACCGCAGAAAGTGGTCTCAAGGGTAAGTCGGTTGTTACAAATCCTACTCCTACCGCCGCCCCTGTCTTGGCAATTAGGCAAGGCAAAGGAAAGAAGAGGAAGAGCCCTTCGAAGGGTACTAAGGGAAAGTCCCTTGAAGGCTCCTCTTCAAACAAAGCCAAGAAAGGCTTTGTCACTCCTTCTGCTAACCCTAATGAGGCTGAATGCTTCTATTGCCATGAAAAATCACGCTGGAAGCGAAACTGCCCAAAGTATCTGCAAGATGTGAAGGATGGGAAAGTCAAACCCAACCATGCAGGTATTTACACTATTTTGTCTAATAACTCACCCCATTCTAAGTATTGGGTCCTTGATACCGGTTGTGGTATTCATATATGTTCTGATTTGCAAGGACTAAGAAGAAGTGAGAATGTGGAGCATGGAAAGATAAACTTGATCATGGGGAATATGAAAGCTTCACCTGTCACCAAGATTGGAGTTTATACTTTGCTGCTAAGTAGTGGGTTTAGTTTAGATTTAAATAAATGTTATTACTCGCCTGAAATGGCAAGAAATATTATTTCCTTTCACAGTTTGTACAAACAAGGTTTTACATTTTCTTTTGATAATGAAAATGGTGGTATTAATGCTTTCTTTAATAATGTTCTTTATTTTAAAGCATTACCTTGTGATGGTGTGTGTATGAAACTGTATTTGTTGTAAATAATTTAGGAAATAATGTATTGTGTGTTGATTCTTCCACTAACTTGGATAAAGCATCATTATGGCATTGTCGTCTTGGACATGTAAGCATGAAACGCATAGGCCAACTCCAAAAGGATGGAGTCTTGGAATCATTTGACCTAAAGTCAGATGATAATTGTGAATCTTGTTTGCTTGGAAAAATGACAAAGTCACCCTTCACTGGTACTTGTGTCAGGGGTGAGGGTCTGTTGGACCTCATACATTCTGATGTGTGTGGGCCCTTTAGAACAGCCACAAGAGATGCTAACCGCTTCTATGTGACTTTTATTGATGATTACAGTAGATATGGATATATCTACTTAATCAAGCATAAGTCAGAAACCTTTGAAAAGTTCAAAGAGTTTAAGCAAGAAGTAGAGAATCAATTGGGCAGGAACATTAAGATGATTCGATCCGATCGAGGTGGTGAGTATCTTAGTACTGAGTTCCTTGATTATCTTAAGGAATGTGAGAGTGTATCACAATTGACACCTCCTAGGCCACCACAACTTAATGGTGTAGCTGAGGGGCGCAATCGAACCTTGTTGGACATGGTTCGTTCCATGATGAGTCGAGCTTCGCTACTAATCTCTTTTTGGAGGTATGCCCTAGAGACTGTCGCCCATATCCTTAATCTCATCCCCACTAAAAAGGTTGCCAAAACACCTCACGAGATGTGGACTGGAAAAGTACCAAATCTAGACCACATCAAGATTTGGGGTTATAAGGCTTTCGTGAGGCGCGAGACTCACGATAAGCTTGAACCCGAAGTGAAAGGTGTATTTTCATCGGCTACCCACAGAAATCCTTTGGTTACCTCTTCTACAGACCCAGTGACAATGTGGTCTTTGTAGAAAGGAGAGGAGTCTTTCGAGAAAGAGAGTTTATAAGCCAAGGAAACAGTGGGAGGCAAATTGACCTTGAAGAAATTCAAGAGTCAAGTGGTGAAGGAACCTCAAACCCTAGCAATCAACCTGAGGAGGAAACTCCTGTTGATCCGACAGAAGAATCTATACCTCTGAGGCGTTCCACTAGAGTTAGGAATGCACCTGAGCATTACTATGGTTTCCATATTACTGCAGAAGGTGATACACTTATCAATGATAACACACTGGTAAGTGTGGATGAACCTAACAGCTACACGGAAGCCATGACAGGCCCTGAGTCAGCCAAGTGGAAAGAGGCTATGGATAGTGAGATACAATCCATGTATGACAATCAAGTTTGGAACTTGGTTGACAATGTACCAGGTCGTAAGACAATAGGGTGCAAATGGATCTTCAAGAAGTAGACCAACACGGATGGTAATGTACACACTTATAAGGCGCGTCTGGTTGCGAAGGGCTACTCTCAAACTCCGGGAGTTGATTATGATGAGACCTTCTCACCAGTAGCAAAGATTAAGTCTATTAAGGTCCTGTTAGCCATTGCTGCATTTCATGATTATGAAATATGGCAAATGGATGTCAAAAACCGCTTTCCTTAATGGGAGCTTGGCTGAAGATGTTTACATGAGTTAGCCGGAGGGTTTTGTCAGCACAGAATACCCTAATAGAGTGTGTAAGCTTGAGAAATCCATCTATGGATTAAAACAAGCACCTCGCAGATGGAATCTTTGTTTCGATGAGAAAGTCAAAGAGTTTGGCTTCTCGAGGAGCGAAGATGAATCTTGTGTATATGTCAAGGCTAGTGGGAGTGTAACATCCCAAAATTCAAGGCCAAAAATTTCATTTTTAAATAAGTTATTACATAAACCATCAGTATAAAAACATTCATAATAATATCTCGTGTTAAGCCAAAGTGTCAGTAATCAAAACATATTATCATAAAACCATATCAGAGTGTGATCCCAAAGATCTCATGTGCGGAAAACATAGTGTGATACGCTGCGATCGAGCCGGATCCTTTCCTTGAAAACAAAGTACCTGAAACCAAAACTGAAAACCGTAAGCAAGAAGCTTAGTGAGTTCCCCAGATACCGCACACCATACAAACCAATTGATCCATACATGCCATACGTAACCATGACCCATACATAACAAACATATCCATAATCAAGTAAAGTGTTATGTGCCAAACATAGTCTTGTTGTATTGCCACGGGCCGCACGTGGTCTTGCTTGTCAAGTTTGGGGGCCACTCCCTGGGTCTTACAGACAAGTGCCAAGGGCCACCCCCTCTTCTTCCATGCAAGCATCACAAAGACAACTATACATACTACTCTACTAGGCTACTCAGCATACAGTGTGCCAGGAGCCACCTCCTGGTCTTTCATTCATAATAGTATACAGTGTGCCAGGAGCCACCTCCTGGTCTTTCATACATGTTGCCTAGGGCTAACCCCCGGGTCTTCCTACCATACATAATAACCAGGAGCCTCCTCCTGGTCTTTCATGCATAATGCCTAGGGCTAACCCCCGGGTCTTCCTACCATATATAATAACATACTGTGTGCCAGGAGCCTCCTCCTGGTCTTTCATGCATAATGCCTAGGGCTAACCCCCGGGTCTTCCTACCATACATAATAACATACTGTGTGCCAGGAGCCTCCTCCTGGTCTTTCATGCATAATGCCTAGGGCTAACCCCCGGGTCTTCCTGCCATATGTAATAACATATTGTGTGCCAGGAGCCTCCTCCTGGTCTTTCATACATAATGCCTAGGGCTAACCCCCGGGTCTTCCTACCATACATAAACTAAATGGGTCGGCATTGTGGCCGTAGACCCATACAAACAGTGAGGAGACTCACCTCGCACTACTGAACTTTGCTAATAACCCTCTGGCTGTTGTCCGACCACTCTCTGAACCGCTGCTCCACTAGCTCCCCGAGCTACAAATATCAATAAAACACTTAGTTCCAAACTAAACTCTAGAAGTCAAACTAAGTCAACTCTGGTTAAAGTCAAAGTCCTGGTCAAAGTCAACCTTCCAGTTGACTCGACTCGCCGAGTCAACCCGTAGACTCGCCGAGTCCTTAAACTCAGAAGCTCTCAAAATACGACCCAACTCGCCGAGTCACCCCAGGACTCGTCGAGTTCAACGATCTCTGAGTCCCATCCTGTCCAACTCACTGAGTCACCACTCAACTCACTGATCTGCGTCTTAACCAGAAGAGGTTGGGGGTTCTGCGACCTGACTCGTCGAGTCCAAGAACAGACTCGCCGAGTCCTAGGCAATCTTCAACAGACTCGCTGAGTTGTTCTTCCAACTCGCCGATTCCATGCACATATTCATACAACTCGTCGAGTACACCCATGTGACTCGCCGAGTCTCTCCAGTTCTCAATCCAAACAGTGGCTTTTCGAACCATGCAGGGGCTCCAATCCATAGATCCACTCTTCTACAGTCTATCCCCCACATAAAGTTGCAAACTTTACGTGAAACCAAGGAGATATAGGCCCAAAACACTCTAGGGCTCGGGTTTAAGACAAAGGGGCTTCACCAATGACTCATTGACTGCTGCTTTAAGACATTCTGGACCATCACAACCCTAGATCTGAAGTAGCAACCTCATATCTAAGCCCCAAACCCGAAATAGACCTTAAATCTCATTCAAGAATAGATCTAGATGCAAAAAGGGTGAAGGTAACAGCTTATTACCTCCAAGATGACCTCCCACTGAAGATTAATCCAAATCTCTGCAAACCCCCTTGATCCAAGCGTCTTGATCTTCAAGATCTCTTCACAAAACCACTTATCTAAGCTCCAAATTGCTTCCAAGGACTCTCACTCACGATTTAGGGTTTCTGGATCTCACAAGGGTAGCAAAGAGGCCAGGGAAGGGATGTAATGTTCTTTAAATAGGGCACAACCCTCGGGATTAGGGTTTTTCTCGTCCAGACTAGACTAGCCGAGTCCACTAGCCGACTCGCCGAGTCGGTCACTTACTCTATGCCCCGGATCCCGCTCCGACTCGTCGAGTTCCTCCCTGGACTCGACGAGTTGACTCTTGACTTAGAGTCTTTCCTTTCTTTTCTTGGTCTTTCTGATTCTGGGTGTTACAACACTCCCCCACTTAAACCAGACTTCGTCCTCGAAGTCTGCCACGGCCAACTACCTTATCATCTGGTCGCCACTTTACCACTAGGTACAAACTCCGCCTATCCGATCCAAACCTTGAAGATGTCATCTTCAGAATAACCCATTACTTACTACCTTCGAGTACAACGCTTTTATCCAGCCGGTAATCATACCGATACTCCTGATACACTTACCCTTGATTCGTAAGGGATTTACCCTTTTACCCTACACTGTCACTGGCCTTTCTAAGGCACTTTCCACAAGCAACAACCTTCCCAATTTCCTTCGAGGACCGATCCTCTGTTGAAACCGCAATCCCGGCCACTCCCAGTGCCGGCCATCATACCAATACTTACGGAATAACCCCCATACCATGCTCCAATACTGAAAACTCCACCCAATTGTGAGAATTCAGACAATCCTTCGGGTAGCAGATCCCTCTCTGCTACGTTTAAGGCTCAGACGAGAACGGCGTCACCGAGCCAAATCCTTTACTCTGAGATCATTCGATCCCGCGATGAGCAGCTTAGCATCATCCGATCAGCTCACGGCCTTTCACACCGAAACCCTTACCATCATTCCTGCCTGTAGTCCTGTTGACTCCCATCCGCCTACCGGGTGAACCGAGACCGCCCTGGTCCCAACTGATCTACCATTACCCGGAATACCGGTTTCCCCCATGCTACCTCGGAGATACGGGCCCCCGCCCACACTCCGCGAACTAAGCTACTAATGAATGTCACGGCTTACCCGCAGTCTTATGCCACTCTTGGTCTCCAATGACCTACCGTCTTCCGGACCCAACCATAATGTGGCCCACTCACATCCGGGCGGCTGCCCCGTCCTGAACTTAACTATCTGAAAAACCCTGCCACTGAATCCCACACCTGATACATTCGCACTAGCGAATAGGGACCGACGAATGCTACGGGCCACCCTGTAGTCTTACTATACTCGCTCTATCAACTAGTGAATGTTACGGCCACTCACATAGTCTTACAGCACTTCTGCGCTGCCAGCCAACTAAAGCTACGGGCCACCCCGCAGTCTTGCTAAACCAGTGCTACGGGCCACACCGCAGCCTAACTATACTCACATACGATTGCTACGGGCCACACCGCAGTCTTACTAAACTAATGCTATGGGCCACATCGCAGTCTTACTAAACTAATGCTACGGGCCACACCGCAGTCTAACTATCCTCACATACGATTGCTACGGGCCACACCGCAGTCTTACTAAACTAATGCTACGGGCCACACCGCAGTCTTACTAAACGAATGCTATGGGCCACACCGCAGTCTACTATCCTCACATACGATTGCTACGGGCCACACCGCAGTCGCACCACACTTCGACGCTATCTGCTAACCAGTGCTACGGACTGCCCTGCAGTCTTACCACACTCTTCTTACTATCTGACCACTGGTGAATGCTACGGCCATCCAGTAGTCTGATAACACCTTTCCACACCGACTGGCTGCTAGTGGATGCTACGACTAACCCATAGTCGAGCATACAAGCACAATCTAGTACCCCCCAAGTGGTACTCATCTCCCAACTGGGACTCCCAACCGATTCCTCTGTGATCTGCTACCAGACATCTCGAGAATGAGGTCTCACAATTGGCAAGTTTTTCCAAACTTCCAATTCACACTGTCCTCAATTCATACAACCACCTGGGCCGTCTTCCTTCCTGACAGGAGAGCGAAACTTATCCTAGTTTCAAAACCGCTTCTGCTCCCATAACATGATTGTTTCTCCCCCACTTAGCTTCAGCTAAGTCTTTCCTGCACGCGAAAACCCGAGGATTTCCATTCCTTCACCCCTTGCACAAAAGGCATGATAACTATCATCGCCTTGATGCTGCTAGCGATCCATCACTAGTCCGCTCCAAATACCGTACGATTACCGAATACTAGATGAACACCTCCTGCATCCCCGATACTGATAATCCCCTGAGCTCCAACTAATGCCCTTAAGGTCCGAATAACTAATGCTCAGAGCAACCCTATCAGTGATAGACCACTTCCCTTGATGCTTGCAAAAGCTATCCCAAGTACCAAGACTAGAACCACCAAACCCTAATGATGGTGGGGGGCTACTCCATGGACTCTGTCCACCAACCTCCATGCAACGCTCCTGAACCGCTTTGGTCATAATCGAGATAATACTGGACACTTCGAACCCGAAGTGATGGATGACCCTACACTAGCTACTAATAGTTCCCGGTATGCAATTGGCATATGACAATTCTGAAAGTACAATCCGAATACAAGCAGAGAGACAACTCGTACATACTATTACCTGAGTCCGGGGTAAGAACAACCCTAGTACACATAGAATCGAAAATAGCCATAGATACGTACCTGCAACATTCCCTGCTGTAATCCAGATCTCCCTCATCTGTCACTGCAAGGCCCTACCCTCTCACCCATCCGTAATCCTCGAAGTTGTCGGGGCAGACGCACTCCCTGCTCCTCCCCTCACCGTTGGGCAGTCGGCCTTCTTGTGTCCCACCTGATTGTAGTGAAAACATAATGGGCTTGCCCCCTGTGGGCAGTCCCTGCTAACGTGACCATCACTGCCACACTTGTAGCAGCCTGAACCCCTGGAACGACAAACTCCCTCGTATGGTTTCCCGCATGTGCTGCACTGACTTCGGACCTGCCGACCTACTAATCGCTGATCTGAAGTCTTGGGTCTCTTCCCGGGACCCTCCAAAGTATACGTCTGATCCGACCTCCTCTTCGCAATGTGCTCCAAATCAATATCCCTTTCCCGTGCCCTGGCAATCATAGAGTCCAGGGTTGGGCATGCCGAGAAGCTGACATGCTCCAGAATATCAGCTCTCAACATGTCATGATAGCGGGTCCTCTGCATCTCATCATCCCCTGCATACTGAGGCACCAATAAGGCCCTCTCCCAAAACTTGGCGGTAATCTCCACCACCGACTCTGTCGTCTGTCTCATGTCTAGGATCTCTCTGGCCAGCTGCTGAAGCTCCACCGCCGGCGCAAACTCCGCCCTAAAGTTGGTCACAAAGTCTGACCAGGTCATAGCCTCGACGACCGAGGCTCCCAATGAGTCACCAACCACCTCCCACCAATCTCTAGCTCTGTCTCTCAAACATCCCGCCGCAAAGCGGACCTTCGACCCCTCCGGGCAGAAGCTCGTCAACTGCGCAGACTCAATGTCTGCGATCCATCTCCTGGCAGCAATGGGGTCCTTCACCCCGTGAAAATCCGGTGCACCACTCCCTTTGAAGTCCTTGAAGGACAGTGTGCGCGTACTCACCTGGCCAGACGCCAAATCACTCCTGAAAGCTCGGAGACAATCCTCCATCAGCTCAATGATCCCCTCCTTGATCGACCCGAAATGACCGGGGTCGCCTCAAGGATGCCTCTCGTAATCTCGGACGCGATGAACTCGCGTAGCCCATCATCAACTTGCTCGGATCCCGCGCCCCAACCCGATCCTGATCCAGATCCTGAGCCTCCTGCTCCATGTCGCGTGGTCACCATACTGGAGATAAACACATAAATGTCCGGATCAAAACATACCCCGAGAGGTCTCACACATTATCCAAGATTCCTGGTTCCATCTCGGCCCTCCTTGACTCGAGTACGGATCCTCTGCTTCCAGTAGTACGGGCCCATACTACCTTCCACATCTATCCGTACTTTCCTCAAGGGTTGCTTCAACTTCACCAAGTCCCTTTCACTACTACTAACACAGCTCCCAGCACTACTCTCATCCTAGGATTGCCCTAGGGTAACCCCCGACCCGCACCCAGTCCTCAGCTACTGAAGGCATCTTTATAATTCCAATTAGCCACTACCTGGATACCATCACATGTGACGAAGCTCAGATAATCCTTCGGGTAAAGGACTCGTCCCTACAACGGTTAGACTCACACGAGAGCTGCGAAATAGGGCCAAATCCAACACTCTGAGATTATTCAACCCTGATCACATGTGACTTGGCGTATTCACCTAATGGCTAACTCTCATCACTCAGAGTCCCACAAAGCACAAAGCAAGTAGCATTCAGACAAAAGGGGAAATCTAACCAGAACATAATCAAGCAATTGTATCCACAAAACAAGAATCTATACTAGCATGCGATGCTAAGCTCATATAATCAAGCATAACCTAAACAGGCTATCTTATTACTGTCTACTCAATACTAGCATGCAATCCTCATAAGCTGAAGCACATAAAGCAGTCACATAAGGCATCATTCCTAGATCCGTAGTCCTATTCTAGCATGCTGTTCTACTGAAACTGATAAACATAATATAAACTTGTATGGGTATCTTGGGGTAAACTTACTTGAGCTCGGCTGATTGCACGCATCACACACTTTGATCTTCTCAAAGTTCTTTTCTCCTTTCAAATTCTTTTCAAACTCATTTTTTTTATAAAAATGGTTTTCCTTTTGAAAATTTTCATACCAAGCCCTTAGTTTGAGTTCAGACACACCTAAGAGTATGTCCGAATCCCTCAAACCAAGGCTCTGATACCAACTTTTAACATCCCAAAATTCAAGGCCAAAAATTTCATTTTTAAATAAGTTATTACATAAACCATCAGTATAAAAACATTCATAATAAAATCTCGTGTTAAGCCAAAGTGTCAGTAATCAAAACATATTATCATAAAACCATATCAGAGTGTGATCCCAAAGATCTCATGTGCAGAAAACATAGTGTGATGCACTGCGATCGAGCCGACTCCTTTCCTTGAAAACAAAGTACCTGAAACCAAAACTGAAAACCGTAAGCACTAAGCTTAGTGAGTTCCCCAGATACCGCACACCATACAAACCAACTGATCCATACATGCCATACGTAACCATGAGCCATACATAACAAACATATCCATAATCAAGTAAAGTGCTATGTGCCAAACATAGTCTTGCTGTATTGCCACGGGCCGCACATGGTCTTGCTTGTCAAGTCTTGGGGCCACTCCCTGGGTCTTACAGACAAGTGCCAAGGGCCACCCCCTGGTCTTCCATGCAAGCATCACAAAGACAACTATACATACTACTCTACTAGGCTACTCAGCATACAGTGTGCCAGGAGCCACCTCCTGGTCTTTCATTCATAATAGTATACAGTGTGCCAGGAGCCACCTCCTGGTCTTTCATACATGTTGCCTAGGGCTAACCCCCGGGTCTTCCTACCATACATAATAACGAACTGTGTGCCAGGAGCCTCCTCCTGGTCTTTCATGCATAATGCCTAGGGCTAGCCCCCGGGTCTTCCTACCATACATAATAACATACTGTATGCCAGGAGCCTCCTCCTGGTCTTTCATGCATAATGCCAAGGGCTAACCCCCGGGTCTTCCTACCATACATAATAACATACTGTGTGCCAGGAGCCTCCTCCTGGTCTTTCATGCATAATGCCTAGAGCTAACCCCCGGGTCTTCCTACCATACATAAACTAAATGGGTCGGCATTGTGGCCGTAGACCCATACAAACAATGAGGAAACTCACCTCGTACTGCTGAACTTTGCTAATAAACCTCTGGCTGTTGTCCGACCACTCTCTGAACCGCTGCTCCACTAGCTCCCCGAGCTACTAATATCAATAAAACACTTAGTTCCAAACTGAACTCTAGAAGTCAAACTAAGTCAACTCTGGTTAAAGTCAAAGTCCTGGTCAAAGTCAACCTTCCAGTTGACTCGACTCGCCGAGTCAACTCGTAGAGTCGCCGAGTCCTTAAACTCAGAAGCTCTCAAAATACGACCCAACTCGCCGAGCACCCCAGGACTCATCGAGTTCAACGATCTCTGAGTCCCATCCTGTCCAACTCGCTGAGTCACCACTCAACTCACTGATCTACGTCTTAACCAGAAGAGGTTGGGGGTTCTGTGACCTGACTCGTCGAGTCCAAGAACAGACTCGCCGAGTCCTAGGCAATCTTCAACAGACTCGCCGAGTTGTTCTTCCAACTCGCCGATTCCATGCACATATTCATACAACTCGTCGAGTACACCCATGTGACTCGCCACGTCTCTCCGGTTCTCAATCCATACAGTGGCTTTTCGAGCCATGCAGGGGCTCCAATCCATAGATCCACTCTTGTACAGTCTATCCCCCACATAAAGTTGCAAACTTTACGTGAAACCAAGGAGATATAGGCCCAAAACACTCTAGGGTTAGGGTTTAAGATAAAGGGGCTCCAATCCATAGATCCACTCTTCTACAGTCTCTTCACAAAACCACTTATCTAAGCTCCAAATTGCTTCCAAGGACTCTCACTCACGATTTAGGGTTTTTGGATCTCAAAAGGGTAGCAAAGAGGCTGGGGAAGGGATGTAATGTTCTTTAAATAGGGCACAACCCTCGGGATTAGGGTTTTTCTCTTCCAGACCAGACTCGCCGAGTCCACTAGCCGACTCGCCGAGTTGGTCACTTACTCTATGCCCCGGATCCCGCTCTGACTCGTCGAGTTCCTCCCTGGACTGGACGAGTTGACTCTTGACTTAGAGCCTTTCCTTTCTTTTCTTGGTCTTTCTGATTCCGGGTGTTACATGTAGTATAGTCAGCTCTTTGGTATTGTATTTGGATGACATACTACTCATAGGGAATGACATCCCAACTTTGCAGGAAGTAAAGTCTTGGCTTGGGAAGTGTTTCTCTATGAAGGACCTTGGATAAGTTGCCTATATCCTAGGGATAAGGATTCTAAGAGATAGAAGTAATAGTCTAATTGGGCTTAGTCAGAGTACCTACTTGGATAAGGTGCTGAAGAGGTTCAGCATGCAGGATTCCAAGAAAGGAGAGTTACCTATCCAGTGTAATGTCAGACTGAGTAAAACTCAGAGCCCGAGTACTGAGGCTGAAATAGCAGAAATGAGTCGAGTACCATATGCTTCTGTTGTAGGCTCGATCATGTATGCTATGACTTGTACTCGTCCTGATGTGGCCTTTGCATTGAGCATGGTCAGCATATATCAGGGGAACCCTGGTAAGGCTCATTGGACTGCGGTAAAGAATATTCTTAAGTACCTGCGGAGGACTAAGGACTGGGTCCTTACCCTCGGTGGGAGTGATGACCTGAGAGTAGTAGGGTATAGTGATGCTAGCTTCCAGACTGATCGGGATAACTTCCACTCTCAGTCAAGATAGGTATTCACTTTAAACGGAGGAGCAATCACTTGGAAAAGTTCCAAGCAGGAGACAATAGCTGATTCTACTTGTGAATTAGAGTATATAGCAGCAAGCGAGGCAGCAAAGGAGGCTATATGGCTAAAGAACTTCATTGGAGACCTTGGAGTTGTTCCAGCTATAAAGGAGCCTATGGAAATTTTCTGTGATAGTGAAAGTGTAGTTGCCTTTGCTAAAGAACCAAGAGATCATGGAAGATCCAGACACATTGAGAGAAAATACCATTTCATCAGACATCGAATAGAAGAAGGACTCCTCGTGGCTAAGAGGGTATCATTCGATGAGAACCCAGCAGATCCCCTTACGAAGGGACTGGGTAGGGTTAAGCATCTCCAACATGCAAGAAGCATAGGGTTAAAAGATGATATTAGTTTTAAATAGTAGATAGTTTATGAAAATTTTAAAATGTAATTGACATTTGATGGTAAATATAAGTTGTTATTTATGAGTAAAGTATTGCTATCTCTTGTCAATCATTTTCTAGAATTTCATTTTGCATGTTTTGACTTCCCGAATAATTATGTTATAATATATAATATTATTCAAATTCTCCACAGTCGGTCATATGTTGGAAGTAGATATGAATCAAGACTGTCATGTAGTTGGCTTGTAGATGTCTAAGTTGTTGGACATGGAATAGAGTTGCTACAACACTCATGAGTGCTCATAAGTTCTGAGTATTGGAGTCAACCCATGCTCACTTGTATCACTTCATGGAATTTATCTCGAGTGATCGTGAGACGGTAATATCATATAACTCTTCAAACCTAGAGATATAATTTGTTGCCTATGAGTTGGTTATACATTGATTGTGCAAAAACGCATTGGTAACTCGATGTTATAAAACGTACCTTTGTGTATAATTCAACAAGTAGTAGAGAAAACATATGAGTCGAAGTTTATCTGTTCCTTCTCGGATTAGAAGCGATATTTGGGCCCCTCGATGATTTTGTTTTGACCTATGTACCGGGCCCGGTCAGAACTAACTGATGTGTTCAGTTAAGTTCTATGTCAAACAAATCGGAAATCGGGAAACAACTGCTGGACAATAAGTAAGACATTGTTCCACGTATTTGTCCAACTGATATCTAGAACAGAGGAGTATATGATCATTTATCTTAAATGGCGTATCATCATCATCTCAGTTCTGTGAGACTTTGAAAGAGCTACGATTGCTAGTCGGTTCCTGAAGTCATACCTATAGTTACTAGACTTATCCAAGTGGGTGACTGTTGGATTGGATTTCTAAGTCCATAACTATATTTGGTACGTACTTGACCCGACCCGGCATGATCCATTTGGGTTGCATGGCATCATAACATTTGGATTGACTAAATGAGAGAAATAACACTTAAGGTTATTAATATATTATAAGTTATAATATATTAATAATAATATTTAATTGGTATTGGTCAATAATTGATTTAGAATTAATTATGTGATCAAAAAGAGACTAATTAAATATTTGGGGTTGATTATGCAAATCATCTATTCTTAAACAGTGGGCTAATGATCCATGGTTTATTAGATTGGGCTAAACCCAATAAGGTGCTCCATGGATAGTCCATGGAGGTTATAAACCCATGGATCATGGAATATGAAAAGCCATGTTAATTAGGGTTTACATTATGTAACCTACAATTGACAACACTATAAAAGAACCCTTTGGCTATCAAAATCGTGCACTAAGAAGAGAATAGAGGGCTTGCCGATTTTGCAAGTGTATTATTTCTCTCAAATAGTTATTCCAAATTTATTGGAGTTGTGTGAAACATTTCAGGCATCACACTTGGGGTGCTAGGCTCACAAAGTTCTCAAAGAATCCAAGCAACAACAAAAGGTATGTTCTTCTACTAGCTTTATGTTTTAATGTTCCCCATGCCATGCTAGTTAGGATAAGAACCTTGGAAAAACAAATTTGCATGTATCTTACTAAAACATAGACCCAAGGTTTCTAGGGTTGCATGTACACCATAGGAGCGTTAGAATGCTCAAAACCCTTCAGTAATTACATAATATTTCCCAGCTTTAACTTTTAAGAGTTAATTGCTATCTTAACCTAATAAGTCATTATAAAAATGACCCCCAAGTTGCAATTAAACTCTTAATAGTGGCAACACTTCATTGAGTCAAAAAGACAGTTCTAACTTCAAAGCATGACCCAAAGTGCATTGCTTTAAAGGGAAAAATGAAAGCATTGATGGGTTTTGAGCATTACATCAATACTATGGTGCACATGCAACCCTAAAGCTTTGGATCTTGGTTTTCTCTAATTATACATGTAATAATAATTATCCAAAGCTATAACCCTATTCTAGCATGCATAAATCGAAATTTGTATCTAATTCATAGTTAGAATCTTACCTTTCAATTGTAGCTAGCTTGATCTTCAACCTTTGAGAACTTAGCACCTCAAATGTGATGCCTCTAATAGATCACAAACACCAAGAGCAATTTGTAGGAATATGAGAGGGAGAGAGGGAGAGGCACAAAATCGGCTCAAGACCCTTCTATGGTTTCTAGTGGCCGATTTCTGCATGCCCAAGGGTTCCTTATATAGGTGAGCTGCTAGGGTTTCAGTCAAAACCCTAATATGATTACTTAAGCCTTAAGCAGTCCACAAGATCCTTCCAGAAGGCCCATATGGACGATTTCTGTGTGGGCTTCCACGTGAATTTTGTCCACCTCCTTTTTTTAGGAGGCCACAACCCATATTGAAATTATCTTATAATTACAATATCAGTCCCCTTAATTTAATTAATCTCTTTTGACCACAAAATGAATTCTAAATTAATTCTTGACCAATATTTAATTAAATAATATGATTTCTCTTTTAATATATTATTCCTATAATATATTAATAAATCACAATTAAACTTTTTCTCCATAATTCATACAGTCAAGTTGCTATGGTGAAGGCAACCCAAAAGGACCATGCTACTATCGGGTCAAGTACATACCAAATATAGTTATGCGCTTAGACACCTAATCTAATAGCCTTCCACTTGGATAAGTCTAATAACTATAAATGCAAGTACGACTTCAAAATCCGATTAGCAATCATAGCTCTTAAAAGTTGTTGTCGAACTCTGACACGTCCTATATATAAGGGATCATGTAGTCCTCCGTTCTTAAGATATCATGTGGACAAATACATGGAACATAGTCATACTTATTGTCCAACAGTCTGTTTACCGAATTCTGATTTGTTTGACACAGAACTTAACTGAACACACCAATTTAGTCCTGACCGGGCCCGCACATAAGTCAACACAAAATCATTGAGGGGCCCAAGATGTGACAACCCGAAATTTCTAGCTTGTATAAACATTCCAATCTATCAAAGTTAGACTCGTTTTACTATCTGTTAGCGCTGCTTAGGGTCTATTTTGAGTGTTCAAAGCCTAGTGCATCAAAGGAATCAGTGTTTGGTTGAATCAGTTAAAGTTCTAAACTACCTAGCAAACCGTAAACCTCCTCAAAAGGAGTTTACAGTCAAGACCTTGAGTTTACGGTCAGGGTGACCGTAAACTCCTCCCTATATATGTTTGATGATCTTTTCGGTCATTCTTTTTCCCTTTAAAAGCTTAGGATCTCGATTTCTCTCTAAAAAATCACAAGATTTTGCTTCCAATCTTCAAACAAGTAAGTGATTTCCTTCCTTTGTGGGTTTATACTCCTTTATCCATGATTCACTATTGATTCCATCCATGGATTTCATCTTTGAGTCTAGATCTTCAAGAATCCTCAAGAACATCAAGAACACCTTAGTGTTTTGGGCCGAAAACACCCTCCTTTTACTTCCAAATCGTAAGTATCTTCCTCCTATACTTGTATCAAGTTAGGATTCTTGTTAATGGCCTTGAAATCATCATTTTTCCAAGAACAAAAGGTGTTTACGGTCTAGTGAATCTCCTTAGACGGTAAACCCTTATTTAGGGTGCAATGAGACCTTAAACTCTTCTAATGGCTTGGAATGGAGCTTGGAACCCTTCTATAAGCTTGAATGCCCTTTAAAATCACTCCCTTACTCGAAAGGACATGAGTTTACGGTGGTAAACTCATGGACCGTAAGCCCCATGACCGTAAGGTCATTAGACCGCAAACACATGGGACCGTGAACCCATGGAACCGCAAACACATGGACCGTAAACTCACTAGGTCATGCCCCTTTGACCGTAAACTCAATAGAGTGGCCGTACACCCTTAGCGTGCAATCCTATGTGATTGTATCCCTTCAATATTAGAGTTTCCTAGTCTATTAGGGTGTTATCCTTCTTAATTAGTGGTTTATACACTAAATACATACACATATATGTCATTATATGTCTATTAGGATATTTGTGTGCTCAAGGCTTCACCTGACACTCCGCAATCCTTTACCAAACATACTTTTGTATCTCTCACTGCAGGTGATTTCATACCCCTTGATCAACCTTTTAAATGATTTTAAATGCTTTTGTGGGGGGGGGGGGGGGGGGAATACAAGTTGAATCAATAAGTTATTATATCAATCACATGTGATTAGTAACTGTCAAACAACCAGATTTCTTACATTTCAAACTGTGTTATCAAACAAACTGCATCAAAACTTTTATCAAACTCTTTATCAAACTCATTTTAAACTTATATATTGTCAAAACCATGTCTATACATATATAGCTATATAAGTAGGATTGAAAGGACTTAGGACTGATGACTCACTTTATTTCATGTTCCTTGTTTGGTTGTGGACTTAGAGTACCCTGTTGTTTGTCCAGAGGTCGTTTGAATCTTAGTTATATAGTATGTATACGTGTTTTGATATAAAAGCTTTTACCTCAGTTCAACACCATTGGGTAGCAAAGGCATACAAACATGTTCATTCATACAAACAATATTGCTAGTAAACTATAATAGGTATAGTTTAGGATGTCTCTACTTACTGTTACAAGAACATAGTATGATGAGAAACAAACATGAACTTACTATGATGAGAAACAAAGAGAACACACAATACACTAGAATAGAGAGAACATACAACACATATACAAGAACACTATAACACTAATCTGAGCCACTACTTCATGACTTGGCAACCTCTGCCTTGCCACGTTTTGTAACCAGAGTCTCCTAGAGGGAGAGCATGAACTGTGTATAGATCTATACTGGATTGACAATCCTACACCTTGTTGCTAGCTACAGTGGGACCTGCAGGTCTATGGGTGACAAGTGTCATAACATTTTCGACGTCATCGAGCGTCGTGTTTACTATTAGTCGATCAAGTATGGTTACAACATATCACATTATACCTTAAAATACAATTGGTTTAAGGTAGTTAGTACATCAAGTAGTTATCTATATACAAAAACTACAAGTACACTATTTTCCTATTACATTCACCTTGTGATCTTCTCACATAAACGATAATGTACAAACTGTATTTTGATAATGATAGTAACACTTGGGAAAATACGCACTTTTACAAACAAACAAACTGAACATTCGGGTCTTGGTAGAAGACTGCATTTTAGTAGAAAATATACGATTTTCTAGGATAATACAAACATTTTACAAACATTCACTACAAACATTTACAACAGGCGTTTACAAATACATTCTTCAATCTTACATCAATGACACTAAATACTTATGAACTCACCAGCTTAAATGCTGATCCTCTCTTTCAAAATAACTTGTATTCTCAGGTCGTCAGTAGAAAGGTACACTGGACCAGGTTTTTGAGAAGACGGAGCACGTTCAAGACTCGTCATTATTTTGATTCATATTTTGGTGTCTTATTTATACTGAACAGAAAACACTTGTATAAATTATTCAATTAATGCAATGGATGATGTTGTTTTTTGTTTACTACTTTACATTGTTATGATACTGTACATAACGTCCTCCGCCCCCGAATGTTTCCGCCAATTCGGTTTGGGGGTGTGACAGATTGGTATCAGAGCATTGTTTATAGTGAATTAAGTATATCAACCCATAAAAGATATACAAACTATAAACACAACGGGATTAAAATACTCTGAACAAGAGTTTATACTTTTAAATAATAAAATATTTAACTAAGTATACAATACAAGCATACATACTAAAACCAGTATCATACTAGAATAGAACAGAAGTATTACGATTGTTGGACAGCACGAGTAGGCTTGAGTATATATAATCACAATTGGGACTGATAGTGCCTGATCAACTGTATCTTTCCGAGAGGTGATTAGCATGTGCCTAAGAATGGTTGTGATGTTGCTGCAAGTCTAAAAACTTACCAACACTACTACAATGAAAACATAAGAACAGTCAATAACTTAAAATACTATAAGAGTATTTTGTGTAACTATAACTATTTACCTGAGAACTAAATGGGTCTTTCTTAGTAAGTCGATGGCTGCTAAGTGGATACGCTAAGTTTATATGTGACTAGGGTGTTATAGACTAAGAATCTGTGATCTTTGCTTTATTTCCTGTTCCTTGTTTGGTTGTGGATTTGGAGTTAGGGTCATTTATTCGAAGGTCTATCCTGTTTTGGTTACATATGACTGGTATGCACTATGCAACTATTGAAATAACTAATGAAGATCATTCTATAATTATCTTAAGTAGTTCGTCCGTTATCTAACTCTTCTATTCCCTATTCTCGCGTAGACATCATGGCTGGATTCCATCTCCCCGGCAACCTGTACTTTCCCAATCACGGAAATGTTGGATGGCTCAATGAGGAGCCAGAGGAGAATCAAGCGATTCCCTTAGAGGATGAATCCGCTGAAGACTTCCCGGAGAATTCTGACTCCGAGCCAGAAGTCAACAATCTACCCTTGGTGGCTCTAATCCCGAATCCTAACCCTCGTCCTGGATTTCAAGGTCCCACACCTCTGTAGGCCACAAACTTGAAACGTTAGAGTCACAAACAGGGTCAACCCTTACCCTACCTCAGAGACCGAAGCTACTACAATCTGAGCGAGGGAGGCTCGGCTGACAGGGCCTTACCTGTCCTAGTTTGCAGAATTGCTCGAAATGACGAGCAGGGTAGAGCAGCTATCAACCGAGTCATGGAGGTTGATGCCAATGCGGGAGTCAATACGGTCTGCATTCGCCAGTTAGAGACTGCTCATGGAAGGACCCTGAACCAGAATGCGGCCCTGCGTGCAGAGCTCACTGCAACTCAAGCTGAAGTCAGGGAACTTCGAGCTTGTCAGGCAACCTATGAAAGACGTATGCGAGACATGGAGCATCGTCTGACTGAATCTAGAGCCCATCCGAACCATTCCCGTCGTTAGTAGAGTCTACTCTACTTTCTCTTTTGGTTAATTAGGGTCTAAAAAAAACTCTAGTTTAGTTTCCTGTCTAGGATAAGAATTTGAACTCGTTAGTTTTGTAAAAGTCTTCGTTCAGTCGGAATTTTCTTTTTATGGCTAATGTAAGACCTCTTAATAGGTCATTTTTCCTTGAACTCATTACATCATTAATGCCAATATTATTAACAAACATCCAATCTTGCGGGAAATCAATATCCAAATACTTTCAACTGTCTATTATTGTTCTCACAATTGAAATTCTTATCATCCTCTTCATCTTTGTAAACTTTTAGTCAAAAGATGCCTCCACGACGATAAACGAGGCGTAACACTCCAATAACTCCAACTCAACCGCCTCCACCCCCTCCACAATTTGATGCTGCAACTCTTATACTGCAGTAGCTGCGGCTGTTGCGATGACTATGGCTCAGTACCACAATAGCGGTGCTAGCGTAGGCGGAGCAGTGGTGCATTCCACTGAAGGTGATGCTCCAGTGCGCTCTAGAGAGTGCTCATATAAGGACTTCACCAACTGCAAGCCCAAGACCTTTAACGGGACTAGAGGAATCATTGCCCTCTCGCAATGGTTCGAGAAGACGGAGTCGATCTTCGAGATCTGCTCTTGTCCAGTAGGGAGCAAGGTTAAATTTGCTGCCTGTACCTTCGCGGACAGAGCCCTGACATGGTGGAATAGCCATGTCAAGTCACTAACTCTTGTGGTGGCTAACGCTATGGGCTGGGAAGCGATGAAAGAAGTTATGATTGAGGAATACTGCCCGAGGGGCGAAGTTCAGAAACTGGAGCAAGAGCTCTGGAGCCTAACCGTGAAGGGCTCCGACATAGTCTCCTACACCGCGAGATTCAGCGATCTGGTGGCACTATGTCCGGGAATGGTCCCTACTGAGGGGAAGAAGGTAGAGAGATATATTTGGGGGTTGGTGCCTCCTTTTCAAGGGGATGTTTTAGCTTCCAACCCCACTGCCTTCGACAGTGCCAAGCGATTGGCACAGCGGCTCATCGACCATGGAGTCCGCACCCCAACAACAACAACAACCCTGCCTATCTCAGAACCCTCCAAAGCCATTGGCGACAAGCGGAAGTTCTGGGAGAATAAGAAGAAGAACGCTACAATGAAAGCTGCCAAAAAGCAGCAGGTCTTGGCGGTTCATGATGCGATAACACCTACTGCTGCTGCGCCAGCAAGACAGTATGCCGGAAGTTTGCCACTTTGCAATAAGTGCAACTTCCATCACAACGGGCACTGCCACGAAATGCAGTGCTCCAAATGCAACAGGAAGGGGCACACTGTCCGTTTCTGCAAAGCTCCGGCAAGGCCAATCAGTCAAGTCCCCGGCGCTGGCGTGGGCCAGGCTTGTTATGGTTGTGGCGAGGCGGGACACTACAAAAGGAACTGCCCGAAAGCAGGAAACACAGGTGGAGTGGGAAGAGTTTTGGTTATAGGCCACGAGGAATCGGTTGCCGACCCTACAGTGGTCACTGGTACGTTTCTCCTCGATAACTCTTATGCATGCATTTTGTTTGATAGTGGAGCTGAGAGAAGCTTCGTAAACTAGAAATTTGCCCACTTACTTAAACAACAATCACGCGCACTAAAAGAACCGTTCATTGTAGAAATGGCTAACGGAAAAACTGAGGTCACTAACAGCATATACATAGGATGTACTCTAACTCTAGATAGCCATTCGTTCCCTATCGATCTCATGCCGGTCTCCATTAAAAGTTTCGACGTCATAATCGGCATGGATTGGTTGAGTCTCCATCATGCTGACATCATGTGTTATGAGAAGGTTGTTCGTCTTAATCTTCCATCAAGCGAAACCCTAATCATCTATGGCGACAAACTCGACACGAACCTTCGTATCGTCTCAAGTATTCAAGTCCAGAAGTACTTGTGTAAGGAATATCGTGCATTCCTTGCTCATGTCGTCGATACGAACCAAGAAACAAAAGACATAAAGAACATCTCAGTAGTTTGCGATTTTTCCGACATCTTTCCAGAAGAACTACCAGGATTACCACCTCAGCGTGAAGTCGAGTTTAGAATCGACTTAGTTCCGGGAGCTACTCCCGTAGCCAAATCACCCTATCGTCTAGCTCCAGCTGAGATGCAGGAACTGTCCGGTCAACTAAACGAACTGTTCAGCAAGGGCTTTATTAGACCAATCGTTCTGTATGTGCATCGACTACAGAGAACTCAACAAATTTACCCTCAAAAATCATTACCCTCTGCCTCGCATTGATGATTTGTTCGACCAACTTCAAGGAGCAAGTTAATTTTCGAA
Organism: Lactuca virosa; assembly: GCF_052849685.1. NCBI lineage: Eukaryota > Viridiplantae > Streptophyta > Magnoliopsida > Asterales > Asteraceae > Lactuca > Lactuca virosa. The sequence goes on from NC_136427.1 coordinate 29,124,306, forward strand.
GATAGACCTGAGATTCGGGTATCACTAGTTACGAGTGTTAGAGGAGGATGTTCCAAATACAGCCTTCCGAACTTGTTATGGACACTACGGGTTTGTAGTGATGCCGTTTGGATTGACTAATGCACCCGCGGTGTTCATGGACTTAATGAATAGGGTGTGCCGTCCTTACTTGGATCAGTTCGTTATCGTCTTCATCGATGACATACTTATCTACTCTCGTAGTGAGGAGGAGCATAGTCAACATCTGTGTCAGATCTTGGAAACGTTACGATCAGAGAAACTATACGCGAAGTTCTCTAAATGTGAATTTTAGATCCGAAGAGTCGAATTCTAAGGTCACGTGGTTAGCAAAGAGGGAATCCACGTTGATCCTTCTAAAATTAAAGCCATTGAGAACTGCTCAGCTCCTAAGACACCTACAGATATTCGTCAATTTCTAGGTCTCGCTGGCTACTATCGTAGATTTATCCAGAATTTCTTTAGGATCGTGAACCCGCTTACAATGTTGACCCAGAAAGGCGTGGCCTTTGACTGGGAAGAGAAACAAGAAAAAGCGTTCCAAACCTTAAAGCGAGCCTTATGCAGCGCACCGATACTATCCCTCCCAGAAGGGATAGAAGACTTCATAGTCTATTGCGATGCTTCCAACCAAGGGCTCGGCTGTGTTCTCATGCAACGAGGTAAGGTTATCGCCTATGCCTCAAGGCAGCTAAAGACACACGAGGTCAACTACACTACACACGATCTTGAGTTAGGAGCGGTGGTGTTCACATTGAAGATCTGGAGACACTTCCTATATGGCACGAAAAGCACTATCTTTACTATCTGTTAGAACTGTTTAGGGTCTATCTGTTAGCACTGTTTAGGGTCTATTTTGAGGGTTCAAAGCCTAGTGCATCAAAGGAATCACTGTTTGGTTGAATCAGTTAAAGTTCTAAACTACCTAGCAAACCGTAAACCTCCTCAAAAGGAGTTTACGGTCAAGACCTTGATTTTACGATCAGGGTGACCGTAAACTCCTCCATATATATATGTTTGATGATCTTTTCGGTCATTCTTTTCCCTTTACAAGCTTAGGATCTCGATTTATCTCTCAAAAATCACAAGATTTTGCTTCCAATCTTCAAACAAGTAAGTGATTTCCTTCCTTTGTGGGTTTATACTCCTTTATCCATGATTCACTATTGATTCCATCTATGGATTTCATCTTTGAGTCTAGATCTTCAAGAATCCTCAAGAACATCAAGAACACCTTAGTGTTTTGGGCCGAAAACACCCTCCTTTTACTTCCAAATCATAAGTATCTTCCTCCTATACTTGTATCAAGTTAGGATTTTTGTTAATGGCCTTGATATCATCATTTTTCCATGAACAAAAGGTGTTTACGGTCTAGTGAATCTCCTTAGACGGTAAACCCTTATTTAGGGTGCAATGAGACCTTAAACTCTTCTAATGGCTTGGAATGGAGCTTGGAACCCTTCTACAAGCTTGAATGCCCTTTAAAATCACTCCCTTGCTCGAAAGGACATGAGTTTACGGTGGTAAACTCATGGACCGTAAGCCCCATGACCGTAAGGTCATTAGACCGCAAACACATGGGACCGTGAACCCATGGAACCGCAAACACATGGACCGTAAACTCACTAGGTCATGCCCCTTTGACCGTAAAATCAATAGAGTGGCCGTACACCCTTAGCGTGCAATCATATGTGATTGTATCCCTTCAATATTAGAGTTTCCTAGTCTATTAGGGTGTTATCCTTCTTAATTAGTGGTTTATACACTAAATACATACACATATATGTCATTATATGTCTATTAGGATCTTTGTGTGCTCAAGGCTTCACCTGACACTCCGCAATCCTTTACCAAACATACTTCCGTATCTCTCACTGTAGGTGAGTTCATACCCCTTGATCAACCTTTTAAATGATTTTAAATGCTTTTGTGGGGGGGGGGGAATACAAGTTGAATCAATAAGTTATTATATCAATCACATGTGATTAGTAACTGTCAAACAACCTGATTTCTTACATTTCAAACTGTGTTATCAAACAAATCGCTTCAAAACTTTTATCAAACTCTTTTATGCACCAAACTCTTTATCAAACTCATTTTAAACTTATATATTGTCAAAACCATGTCTATACAGATATAGCTATATAAGTAGGATTGAAAGGACTTAGGACTGATGACTCACTTTATTTCCTGTTCCTTGTTTGGTTGTGGACTTAGAGTACCCTGTTGTTTGTCTGGAGGTCGTTTGAATCTTAGTTATATAGTATGTATATGTGTTTAGATATAAAAGCTTTTACCTCAGTTAAACACCATTGGGTAGCAAAGGCATACAAACATCTTCATTCATACAAACAATATTGCTAGTAAACTATAATAGGTATAGTTTAGGATGTCTCTACTTACTATTACAAGAACATACTATGATGAGAAACAAACATGAACTTACTATGATGAGAAACAAAGAGAACACACAATACACTAGAATAGAGAGAACATACAACACATATACAAGAACACTATAACACTAATCTGAGCCACTACTTCATGACTTGGCAACCTCTGCCTTGCCACGTTTTGTAACCAGAGTCTCCTAGAGGGAGAGCATGAACTGTGTATAGATCTATACTGGATTGACAATCCTACACCTTGTTGCTAGCTACAGTGGGACCTGCAGGTCTATGGGTGACAAGTGTCATAACATTTTCGACGTCATCGAGCGTCGTGTTTACTATTAGTCGATCAAGTATGGTTACAACATATCACATTATACCTTAAAATACAATTGGTTTAAGGTAGTTAGTACATCAAGTAGTTATCTATATACAAAAACTACAAGTACACTATTTTCCTATTACATTCACCTTGTGATCTTCTCACATAAACGATAATGTACAAACTGTATTTTGATAATGATAGTAACACTTGGGAAAATACGCACTTTTACAAACAAACAAACTGAACATTCGGGTCTTGGTAGAAGACTGCATTTTAGTAGAAAATATAGGATTTTCTAGGATGATACAAACATTCACTACAAACATTTACAACAGACGTTTACAAATACATTCTTCAAACTTACATCAATGACACTAAATACTTATGAACTCACCAGCTTAAATGCTGATCCTGTCTTTCAAAATAACTTGTATTCTCAGGTCGTCAGTTGACAGGTACACTGGACCAGGTTTTTGAGAAGACGGAGCACGTTCAAGACTCGTCATTATTTTGATTCATATTTTGGTGACTTATTTATACTAAACAGAAAACACTTGTATAAATTATTCTATTAATGCAATGGATGATGTTGTTGCTTGTTTACTACTTTATATTGTTATGATACTGTAGATGACGTCCTCCACCCCCGAATGTTTCCGCCAATTCGGTTTGGGGGTGTGACACAAGACTTCGCTTTTAATACTCTTAGGATAAAAGGAATAGATAAACCTCGACTTATATGCTTGTACTATTTACTTATTAAATCATACACAACAATACGTTTTATAACATCAATTTACTGATGCGTTTGCGCATTATCAATGCACAACCAACTTGTAAACAACAACTCATATATATGGGTTTAAAGACTATATGATATAATCGTCTCACAGTCACTCGTGATAAATTCCATGAAGTGATTCATGTGAGCGCGGGTTTATTCCAATACTCAAATCTTATTTCAGAAGCACTCATGAACGTTGCAACAAACTTTTGCTATGTCTAAACGCTTTAGACAATCTACAAGCCAATTCATGACAGTCTTGCCTCAATACCTACTTCCAAAGTATGATCGACTGTGGATAATTTAAATAATCTTATTATTCTGGAAGTCAAAGCATGCAAAAGTGAAACAATAGTAAACAGTTGACACAAGATAGTAACTTTACTCATAAATAAAACTCCTTTATGTAATCATCAAATGTTAATTACATTTTTATATATTACAAGTTTCTAAAAGCTATCTAACCACTAAAACAAATATCGTCCTTCAGCCCAATACTCATAGCATGCTGCAAGTGCTTAACCCTACTTAGTCCATTCGTAAAGGGATTTGATGGGTTCTCCTCTGACGATACCCTCTTCACTACAAGGAGTCCCTCTTCTACTCGATGTCTAATGAAGTGATATTTTTTATCGATATGCCTGGATCTGCCATGATCCCTCGGTTCCTTGATTAAGGCGACCGCACCTTCGTTATCACATAAAATCTCCGTAGGCTCCAAGGTATCAATTGAAGTTATTTAGCCCTATTGCCTCCTTCGATGCTTCAATCGCTGCTATGTACTCTGATTCGCATGTTGAATCAACTACGGTCTCCTACTTGGAACTTTTCCAAGTCACTGCTCCTCCATTTAGGGTAAACACCCAGCCCGACTGAGAGCGGAAATTATCTCGATTGGTTTGAAAACTGGCATCACTATACCCTCGCACTCTCAAGTCATCACTCCCACGGAGCATAAGGAACCAGTCCTTAGTCCTTCGTAGGTACTTAAGAATGTTCTTTACTGCAATCTAGTGAGCTCTACCAGGGTTCCCTTGATATCTGCTGACCATGCTCAAAGCGAAGGCCACATCAGGGCGAGTACATGTCATAGCATACATTATTGAGCCAACTGCAGAAGCATATGGTACTCTGCTCATCTCTTCTATCTTGGCATCAGTACTCGGACTCTGAGTCTTACTCAACTTGGTATTTATTTGGATTGGTAACTCCCCTTTCGTGGAATTCTCCATGCTAAAACGTTTTAACACTTTATCCAAGTAGGTACTCTGACTAAGTCCTATTAGTCTCTTACTCCTATTTCTCAATATCATTATCCCCAGAATATAAGCTGCTTCTCCGAGGTACTTCATAGCGAAACACTTTCCAAGCCAGGACTTAACCTCCTGCAAGGTTGGGACGTCGTTTCCTATGAGCAGTATGTCATCCACATACAATACGAGGAAGCTAACTATGCTCCCACTAGCTTTGACATATACGCAAGACTCATCCTCGCTTCTCGAGAAACCAAACTCTTTGACTTTCTCATCAAAACAAAGATTCCATCTGCAAGATGCTTGTTTCAATCCATAGATGGATTTCTCAAGCTTACACACTCTATTAACGTACTTTGCATCGACAAAACCATCTGGTTGACTCATGTAAACATCCTCAGCCAACTTCCCATTAAGGAAAGCGGTTTTGACATCCATCTGCCATATTTCATAATCATGAAATGCAGCTATGGCTAGCATAACCCTTATAGATTTAATCTTCGCTACTGGTGAGAAGGTATCATCATAGTCAACTCAAGGAATTTGAGTAAAACCATTCGCAACCAAGCGCACCTTATATATGTGTACTTTCCCATGCATGTCGGTCTTCTTCTTGAAGATCCATTTGCACCCAACCGTCTTACGACCTGGTACATTGTCAACCAAGTTCCAAACATGATTTTCATACATGGATTGAATCTCGCTGTCCATAGCCTCTTTCCACTTTGCAGACTCTGGGCCCGCCATGGCTTCTTTGTAGTTGTTAGGTTCATCCTAATTTATTAGTGTAGTATCACTAATAAACATATCACCTTCAGTAGTAATATGGAAACCATAAAACTCAGGTGGAACGGTAACTCTACTGGAACGTCTAAGAGGTAAGGACTCGTCAACTGGTTCAACATGAGTTTCCTCCTCGGGTTGATCACTAGTGTTAGAGCTTCCTTCATTGCTTGACTCTTGAAGCTCTTCAAGATCAATTGGGCTCCCACTGTCCTCCTTGCATATGATTTCTCTCTCTCGGAAAACCCCTCTCCTCGCAACGAAGACAACATTTTCACTCGGTCTATATAAGAGATATCCAAAGGATTTTTATGGATGCCCGGTGAAAATACAATGCTCACTACGAGGTTCGAGCTTTTTGTGAGTCTCTCGTCTTATGAAAGCCTCGCAACCCCAAACCTTGATGTGTGCTAACGAGGGAACTTTCCCTATCCACATCTCGTGAGGTGTTTTAGCAACCTTCTTAGTTGGGACTAAATTAAGGATATAGGCGGCAGTCTCTAAGGCATACCCCAAGAATGAGATAGGTAACGAAGCATGACTCATCATGGAACGAACCATGTCCAACAAGGTTCGATTGCGCCTCTCAGTCACACCATTAAGTTGTGATGTCCTAGGTGGCGTCAATTATGAAGCAATTCCACATTCCTTAAGATACTCGTGGAACTCGATACTAAAATACTCGCCACCCCGATCGGATCAGAGCATCTTTATCTTCCTGCCCAACTGATTCTCCACTTCTTGTTTAAATTCTTTGAACTTTTCAAAAGTTTCTGACTTATGCTTCATTAAATAGATATACCCATATCTGTTATAATCATCAGTAAAAGTCACATAGAAGCGGCTCACATCCCTTATGGTGGATCTGAAGGGCCCACATACGTCAGTATGTATGATATCTAACAAACCCTCACCCCTTTCACAAGAACCAATGAAGGGTGACTTGGTCTTCTTTCCATGTAAACAAGACTCGCACGTGTCATCTGATTTTAGGTCAAATGACTCCATCACTCCATCCTTTTGGAGTTGGGCTATGCGTTTCTTGTTGACATGTCCAAAACGACAATGCCACAAGCATGCTTTGTCTAAACCATTGGACGAATCGATATGCAACACATTATTTCCTAAGTTGTCTACAACCATCACAGTTTCATATATACCATTTCAAGGCAATGCTTCAAAATAGAAAGTACCATTCAAGAAAGCATTAATAGAACCATTTTCATTATTAAACGAAAATCTAAAACCTTGTTTATACAAACCATGAAAGGAAATAATGTTTCATGTCATTTCTGACGAGTAGCAACAATTATTCAACTCTAAACCTAACCCACTACTAAGCACTAAAGAATAAACTCCAATCTTGGTGATAGGCGACGCTTTCCTATTTCCCATGATCAGGTTCATCTTCCCATGCTCCACATCCCTACTTCTTCTTAGACCCTGCAAATCAGAACAAATGTGAAAACCACATCCTGTATCAAGGACCCAAGAACTAGCATGTGATGAGTTATTAGATTCAATAGTGTAAATACCTGCGAAGGTCGACTTTATCTTCCCATCCTTGATATCTTGCAGATACTTCTGTAAACTTCGTTGCCAATGCCCTTTTTCATGACAATGGAAGCACTCTACATCCTTTGGATTGGTAGAGGGAGTAGAAGAACCACCTTTGGTTCCACTAGAAGAGGATCCATCATGGGACTTTCCCTTGTGGCTCTTAGAAGGAGCCTTCCTCTTCTTCCCTTTCCCTTTTCTAATTGCCAAGATAGGGGCAGCAGTAGTAGGAGTGGATGCAACAGATTTGCCTTTCAAACTACTCTCAACAATTCGCAGAAGGCCTTGAAGCTTGCTTAGAGTGACCTCCTCCTTGTTCATATGATAGGTCATACGAAACTGATCATAACAAGGAGGCAAAGAGTGTAGAATAATATCTATGGCCAACTCTTTATCGAAGTTGACATTCAACTTCAACAAGCGGTCCATGAACCTTCATATCTTCTATAGGTGGGTCGTGATGGACCCTCCATCCTTCATCTTTGTAGTGATCATGGAGGTGATGATTTCATACCTTTCCTACCTAGCACTTTGATGGTACCTTTCCATCAAATCTTGGTGCATCTCGTAAGGATAGAAGTCCTCGTAGGAATATTGGAGTTCGGTAGTCATGGTTGCAAGCATGATACACGACACCTTTTTCGCGTCCCTCTCATGAGCATCATATTGAGCGATTTGCTCAGGAGTAGCAGTGTTATGGTGAATTTCCTTCAGCTCTTTGTCGAGAACATACTCTTTGTCCTCGTATCGAGTCACCATGTGAATGTTACGAATCCAATCGTTAAAGTTGGTTCCATCGAAGATTACTCTCCTACAAAGGTTCATGAGAGAGAAGGACCCAAAAGGGTTGGAGCCAAAAGCGTTGTTGTTTGAAGTAGACATCTGGAAAAGAAAAGTGACAAAGTTTAGATTAGATAAGAATCCCCAATCTAGCACCTAAATGAAAAATTAGGGCTAGGACCCAACACAATTATTAACAATTCAGAAAAGGGATGTCGTAATCTAATTGCAAATAATTTAAAGGTAGGTAAATGACGATTTACCAATTTCCACCATGAAAAATGAAAAAGAATATTAAGTTTTAAATGAATTGAAATTCGTAGATTCTTTTGAGATTCATCGAACTTTTCAATGGCATGTTTAAATCTCGATTATGCCCTTCAAGTTTGTGACTGGGATACCGAGGATCACAAACAAGGTGTGAAAAACCATGCAAATGTGCTTGGTACTCTAGATGCCATTTATCACCTAATAAATGTACTCGTTAACCACACACGCTCCATTAATCTATAATAAACATCGAGCTACCCTTTGCCACCCTTGCTAGTCCCAAATTAGTGTGCCGGTTAGCCACACACGCTCCACTAACGACTTTGCAAGGTGCAAAGTGCAATTTCATGGAATAGCATCATTTTCACATTTTTCCTAAAGTAGAAAAGATTGGGAATTTATGAAAACATTTAGTTACTTTATAAAATCATTATACTTATTAATGAGGAATTAGTTTGTCCTATCCTACCCGTTCGGCTAACGACCCTCCACTAGTCAAGGAAGTGGTGGGTGAGAGTGGACACCCATTCAATCGCATTTTATAGGCAATTTCCTTATACCCCCTTATAGACCAACTTCGTGAATGAGGCCTACTAACGGTAAGACTGACTCATCTTATACATATATATAATAATTAATCTTTTAATATTATAATAGTATAAGGGTTGAATTTTAAACTTTTAAAACTCTAGGGTTTAAAATTTAAATATTTCAAAATTAAAATGTTTTAATTAAAATTTAAATTCCAAAACTTGAGGGAAAATTTTGAAACTTTTCAAAATATCTTTTAGATCAAATTTGAAAAATAATTAAATAAACATATAATTAATATTTATCATATAATTTGACCTAATCCACTTTCAAGACAAGATAATTCAAATGAAATAATACAAATAATTAATCTTAATCATATAAACTAATAATTATCTTATAATTTGACAATTATCTTCTAATTGGACGAGGATAATATTTACCATATTGTAAAAATCGAATTTTATCAATAAAAATAGTTTATGGTAATTATCCTAACCCTATTCTAGTTAAAATCCCGAAAAACCTGCCAACAGAGCAGCGAAGTCGTCTAGTCAGACTTGGAATCGTTGAGTTCAAAGTGAACTCGTCGAGTTCAAAGTGAACTCGTCGAATCCATGCAGTATAATCATATTTTCGACTTTTTCAGCTTTGAACAATTAAGCATAGCACCAAATACAATAGATAAGCGACCTAGTCTCTGATACCACTGATAGGTTTTGAGCATTACATCAATCCTATGGTGCACATGCAACCCTAAAGCTTTGGATCTAGGTTTTCTCTAATTGTACATGCAATAATAATTATCCAAAGCTATAACCCTTATCTAGCATGCATAAATCGAAATTTGTATCTGATTCATAGTTAGAATCTTACCTTTCAATTGTTGCTAGCTTGATCTTCAACCTTTGAGAACTTAGCACCTCAAATGTGATGCCTCTAATAGATCACAAACACCAAGAGCAAGTTGGAGGAATATGAGAGAGAGGGAGAGGCACAAAATCGGCTAAATATCCTTCTAGGGTTTCTAGTGGCCGATTTTTGCATTCCCAAGGGTTCCTTATATAAGTGAGCTGCTAGGGTTTTAGTCAAAACCCTAATATGATTGCTTAGGCCTTAAGCAGTCCACATGATCCTTCCTGAAGGTCCCTAAAGGCCCCTATGGACGATTTCTATGTGGGCTTCCACATGAAATTCGTTCACCTCCTTCTTTTAGGAGTCCACAGCCCATATTGCAATTATCTTATAATTACAATACCAGGCCCCTTAATTTAATTAATCTCTTTTGACCACAAAATGAATTCTAAATTAATTCTTGACCAATATTTAATTAAATAATATGATTTCTCTTTTAATATATTATTCCTATAATATATTAATAAATCACAATTAACCTCTTTCTCCATAATTCATCCAATCAAGTTGCTATGGTGAAGGCAACCCAAAAGGACCATGCTACTATCGGGTCAAGTACATACCAAATATAGTTATGGGCTTAGACACCTTATCCAACAAGTATAATGCTAATAACAGAAAACACAATTAGGGTTTGGGTTTTTCTCCACCATTAAGCCATAGAACAAGACGCATGGGGCTGTTTTAAGAACCTTTGAAATGGTTCAAAACATGATCTTTATGCAGAAAAATACCTCATATAAAATATTAAAGTTGAAACAGAAAGATGCACCGAAATCTAGCAACAAAAGAAAGCATTAATCCCATCACTTTGAGCAATTCATAAACACTATAACAACACATTAGAGAGTGTTCAGAAAAATATTTTGATAGCCATTAACCATCAAAAACACACCCAAAGTGGGTAGAGTTTGATCACATATAAACACTAGGATTGAGAGTAGAAAGAAACATAATCAAAGGTATCAATTAGAAAGCAATTCACAATAACTGCAACCAGTTCTCACCAATTGAAGAGGAATTAAACTGATAAGGAAAACCAAAGACTTACAAGGAGGAAGAATTGATCCTAACAACTTCAATTTCACTATCCAAAGAAAATCTCCTTGGCCAATGATTCATTCTCCTTGAGATAGTCACTCCTCCATTCTAGACGTTCATTTTTTATGCTGCCTCCTAACTATCAATGATCACAACCACAAGGGAAAGAATGTTCATAATTGACTTCTTAATCACATGTATAAGCACAAAGGGAAACCAGTTGGCTTTTTATTTCTTTTTTCTTCTTCCTGGTCGAGGCACATGCAAGAACAACAGCCAAAGCTTGGTTTAGGTAGACTCATTAATCCACACTCAATAGAAACGAACATGAATAGGGATCAATTCAAAGCCATGTAGGTTATAGACGAATTTCACCCCATAGTCCCTCAAGTTTTGACTTCATACCCCTTGCAACCTTACCCTAGACAAGTTTGTTGGATTTCGTGTCTAAGCCCATAACTATATCTAGTATGTACTTGACCCGATAGTAGCATGGTCCTTTTGGGTTGCCTTCACCAGTGCAATTTGATAGGATGGTTTTATGAGAATAAGGTTATTTATGATTTATTAATATATAATAATTATAATACATTAATATGATAATTTAATTACTATTGTCCAAGAATTAATTTAGAATTAATTTTGTGGACAAAAGAGACACTAATTAAATATGGAGGGATTGATTATGTAAATCAATCATACTTATTGTATGGGCTAAATGATCCATGGTTATGTGAGTGGTCCCAGAACTCAACAACTTCATAATAATCATTCATATCACAGTCATAGGAATACAATATAAAATATCACAATACCCAAGTTAAGCACATAAGACATCTCAAACACACAATATATATATATATATATATATATATATATATATATATATATATATATATATATATATATATATCAATCTTAGTAGGTATAGTGAGAAGACTCACCTTGCAAGCTAATAAGTAAGAATCTTGTGGTCGGAAATCTTGAACTAGCCTCCGCCTATTACATAGATTAATCACCTCTAATTAATACTCAATTGAACTCAATTTCACCAGGGTTACTCTCCCTTCCCTTCAAGTTCTTGGAATGGATTAAAAGACCATTTTACCCTTCCACCGTCCCTACAATCCAGGTTGACAAATCCTAAAGTCAACAGTCCAGGTTTGACCTGACTCGCCGAGTGCACACATGTGACTCCTCGAGTTCACTCGTCTCTCATAAGTCTTCAAAAAGGTCCAGATCAACTCGTCGAGTTGACCCCCAACTCGCCGAGTTATCACCTGATCATGCTTATCAGGACAAACCCTAACTGACTCGTCGAGTCAACCCAAGGACTCAGCGAGTCCTTCAATCTGATTTCTCAATCAGATGTTTTTCATCAGATCTGCCCCTCCAAACACTAGATCTAGTCTCCTAAGGATCGATTGTCATGTAAAGTTCTAATCTTTGCGTTCATGTATGACATATATTTCTCTAAATGCCAAAACAACCGTAATAATGGTGCTATAAACACAATAACTCCTATGCAATTGGAAAGAGCTAGGCTCATGGGACTCTCTGGACCTCTCAAGGTCCAGATCTGAAGTCTAGACCTCAAAGGAACCCCCTTGCACTTATTGTCTCAACTAGAAGGGAGGCAAAAAGCCTAAAATCATGAGATCTAACCATTACAAGAAGATAGGTTCAAATTTATACCTCTCACAGAAGCCCTGAGTGAAATAACTGCAGATCTAAGTCCCTCTACTTGATCCTTTCTTGAATCGTCTCCTTCTCTACCAAGGAAATGCACCAAAAACACCCAAGGACACTCAAAATCTCTCTCTCAGCCGATTAGGGTTTCTCTCAAGTGATGGAGCAACAAGTGTGACGGAAATGAGGGCTTAAGGCCCTTTAAATAGGCCTTAATCCCGTGGAATTAGGTTTTCATCACCCAACGCCAACTCGGCGAGTCGCCATACTAACTCGTCGAGTCAGCCCATTAATTCACGCGGCCCATCTCGACACTACTCGACGAGTTGAGGCGTCAACTCGTCGAGTCACCCAAGAAATCTCCAAAAATAACAATAAAATAATATACCTGAGGGACCAGATGATAAAATTCTCCCACACTAGAATCAGACTTCGCCCTCGAAGTCATGCTCAAGAAAAAGCTCCGGATAATGCTCTCACATCTCAGACTCTGGCTCCCAAGTCAACTTGGACCCCTTCCGATGTTGCCACTGTACCTGAACCAGGGGCACGTCCTTGTTCCTCATAACCTTCAACTCCCGATCCAAAATCGCAATTGGCTTCTCAATATAGTTGAAGCTCGCATCCACTTGAATGTCTTCTAATGATACTACTACCGTCTCATCGGCTACACACTTTCTTAGCTGAGACACATAGAAGGTGTGGTGGATCTGACTTAACTCTACAGGTAACTCTAATCGGTAAGCTACCTTACCCACCCTGGTGGTCACTCTAAAAGGACCAATGTAGCGAGACCCCAGCTTGCCCCGTTTCCTGAATCGAATCACCCCCTTCCAAGGGGATACCTTCAGAAGTACAAAATCCCTAACCTGAAATTCCAGCTCGGATCGACGTCGGTCCGCATAACACTTCTAATGACTCTGGGACATCAGTAACCTCTGTCTCACCTGCTGGATCCGCTCAGTCGTCTTCATCACTATCTCGGTGCCACCCATCACTCGTTGCCCCACTTCTCCCCAACAAATGGGAGTACGACACCTTCTCCCATAAAGAAGCTCAAAGGGAGGCATAACAATACTCGAATGATAGCTATTGTTGTAAGAAAAAACTCGGCCAAAGGCAAATAAGTGTCCCAACTTCCTCTAAAATCCATAACACATGCACGCAGCATATCCTCAAGCGTCTGAATCGTCCGCTCACTCTGCCCGTTTGTCTACGGATGGTAAGCGGTACTGAAGTGTAACCGGGTACCCAACTCCTCATGAAATTTCTTCCAGAATCTGGAAGTGAAGGGAACGTCTCGATCGGACACTATCGAGGTTGGCACTCCATGTCGAGCTACCACATCCCTCACATAAATCTCGGCCAATCTCTCTGCAGAAAAACTCTCATTGATGGCAAGGAAGTGGGCACTCTTCGTCAGTCGGTCCACAATCACCCAAATCGCGTCAACCCCGCGTACAGTCCTCGTTAACTTGGTGATAAAATCCATAGAAATTTGTTCCCACTTCCACTGGGGAATCTCCAAAGGCTGCAATGGACCATGCGGATGCTGGTGCTCGGCCTTAACCTGGCGGCAGGTCAAGCACCTTTCAACTACCCAAGCCACATCCCTCTTAATACAGGGCCACAAATAATCCCTTTTTAGGTCCAGATACATCTTAGTGGCACCTGGGTGGATCGAGAACCTCGATCTATGTGCATCCTCCATCAAAATGCGCTGAGCTCCACCAGTATAGGGCACCCAAATCCGCCCTTGAAAGTCATAAGCCCACGACTGTCCGTCACAAAATTAGGCACCTGCCCAATTACCCGTTCCCTCTTGCAGCTCTCCGGTCTCACGACCTCCACTTGGGCCTCTCGAATGGTATCTAAGACTGGTGTCATCACCGTCATCCTCATACATACTTCACAGATCGGGGCACTCTCGACCCTACGGCTCAGGTTGTCGGCTACCACGTTAGCCTTGCATGGGTGATACAGGATTTCACAGTCATAATCTTTCACCACATCCAACCATCTCCTCTGTCTCATATTTAGGTTGGGCTGATCCATGAGATATTCAGACTTTTATGGTCCGTATAAATGGTACACCGAACCCCGTACAGATAATAGCACCAGGTCTTGAGGGCGAACACCACTGCCCCCAGCTCTAGATCGTGGGTGGGGTATCTCGTCTCGTGAGGCTTCAACTGCCTCGACGTGTATGCTATTACGTGCCCCCTCTACATCAGCACTATGCCCATCCCTGATATAGATGCATCACAATGTACTACAAAGTCCTCTACTCCCTCAGGAAGGGTTGACACCGGGGCTTCGCATAATTTCTGGCGAAGTGTCTCAAACGAGGCCTGCTACTCGGGACCCCAAATAAAAGTAACACCTTTCCGGGTTAACCTGGTGAGAGGAACCACAATCTTGGAGGAGTGCTGGATAAATCTCCGATAGTATCCGGCCAACCCCAGAAAACTCCTGGTCTCGGATGGGGATCTCGGCACCTCCCACCGCATAACTGCCTCAATCTTGGCCGGGTCGACCAATATCCCATTTTGATTTACGAGGTGTCCCAGAAACCGGACCTCCCGTAACCAAAACTCACACTTGGAGAATTTGGCATACAGCTTCTCCGATCTCAAGACCCCGAGAATCTCTCTCAAATGCTCCTCATGTCGCTCTTTGGATCTAGAATATACCAAAATATCGTCGATGAACACGGTCACTGAACGATCCAACATGGGCCTGCACACCCGGTTCATAAGATCCATGAACGTCGCTGGTGCGTTGGTGAGCCCAAAGGGCATCACCATGAACTCGTAATGCCCATAACGAGTCCTAAAGGCCGTCTTCTGGATATCCTCATCGCGGAATCTCATCTGATGATATCCCGACCTCAAATCGATCTTGGAAAACCAAGACGCCCCCTACAACTGATTGAACAAATTGTCGATCATCGAAAGTGGATAACGGTTCTTGACCGTCAACTTGTTCAACTCCCTATAATCAATGCACATCCGGTGTGAACCATCCTTTTTCTTGACAAAAAGGATCGACGCTCCCCACGGAGAGTTACTCGGTCTAATAAATCCCTTTCCCAGTAGCTCCTGGAGCTGCGAGGATAATTCTTACATCTCCGATCGTGCAAGGCGATAAGGTGCCTTGGTGATAGGTGCTGCTCCCGGAACCAAATCAATCCGAACTCCACTTGCCTCTCAGGAGGCACACCCGGTAATTCCTCGAGAAAAACATCTTGAAACTCTCTCACTATCGGAACCTTAGACGAAGAACTCGGCATCTCAGAAGCAACCCATGCATCCAACACATATGCTAAAAATCACATACAACCTTGTTGTAGACTCTTCCTCGCCCTGGCAGCAGAACAGAAGGCTGATCCAGATCTGGTACCCTCGCCATACACCGTAAGCACTCCCCCACTGGGATCTCGTATCGTCACCAACTGACGCTCGCAGTAGATCACTGCTCCGAAACGACTCAACCAATCCATGCCCACGATGACGCAAACATACCCCATCGCAATCGGCACTAGATGAATAGGAAACTCGAATCCAAAAATCTCCAAACCACACCCTCGGAACACATCGGTAGCGAAAACCGCACGCTCGTCGGCTATAGAAACCCTCAAGGGTCGACTCAATGCGTCACGCTGGATACTGATGCGGCGACTAAAAGCTAAGGACACAAAAGATCGACTCGCACCCGAGTTAAATAACACTAAAGCAGGTACATAACTAACAAGAAATGTACCTGAATAGAACACAAAATAAGCACAAGATTCTCAAAATAATTGGATAGAAAGGAATAGATACATACCAGCTACAACGTCGGGTGCTTCACGAACTTCCTCCGATGTCATCTGGAAAGCTCTATAACTAGCCCTTGGAACCTTGGTCTTCACTGGCCAACTATCAGCAGCACGCAAAGTAGCAGGTGCAGGTCCCTGTACTGACCCCAACGAAGCTGAGGGCACTCGGCCTTCCGATGGCCGGTCTGGTTGCAGTTAAAGAAAACTGCAAACCCTTTGGGGCAATCCTTCGCTATATGCCCCTCCTTACCACACTTGTAACAAATCCCCGCTCGGCACGACCCCTCGTGACGCTTGCCGCACTTTCCACATGTGCGGCCCTTCTGGCCCCCAGTCCTCGAATCAGCGGGTTTAGCCCGCTTAGCTGCCGGTAGACCTGGCAATTTGATACACGACATGATTAACACGACACAAACATGATACGAGCTTTCCGTGTATGTGTTTTAGAAATTTGTGTTGAGTGTTTAGTCGTGTCTGACATGTATTTTAAATTTGTGTTTCGTGTCTTATACGTGTCAAACACGGATTTACCTGTTTAGACACGTATAATACACGATACAAATTCGTGTTGACACGTGATATATACAAACACGTATAAACACGTATATGCATATATGTACTTTCGGGTTAAATTTTATATTTATAATAAATTAGGGACCAATTTCGTAAAATTCAGTAATTAGTTTATAGCCCAAGCTTAAAAAAGCCATTAAAAACGTGTCTATTCTTGTTTTTTCATGTTTTCGTGTAACACGGCTGAAAAACGTGTCTATTCGTGTCATGTCACGTGTCACATGAATTTTTTACGTGTCGTGTTCATGTTTGATACCCCAAACACGTTTTATAATTCGTGTCGTGTTCGTGTTTAACAAATTCGTGTCATGTAAATTCGTGTCTGACACGAATACACGACACGCAGACACGGATTGCCAGGTCTAGCTGTCGGTTGTGGCTGTGCGGGTCTCCGATCTCTCCCCTGAGAATCTGCGTCCTCCTTAGCTTGCGTCTCCAGCTCGATCTCCCTCCTCCTAGAATTTGCGTGAAGCTCAGAAAATGTCCAAAAAGAGGAGTTTGCCACGAACTCGCGAATATCCCTCCGCAGAACGCTCAAATACTGACTCATACGCGCCTGCTCTGTCAACACCTTCTCAGGGCAGAACAATGCCCTCTCATGAAACATCCGTGTAATCTCAGTCACCGACTCTGTCTTCTGCTTGAGAGACAGAAACTCCTGGGCTAACTGTTCCCTCTCCACCGGGGGAACATACTCATCTCGGAACATCAGTGTGAACCTCTCCCATGTCACCGCAGCGTGCTCAGCAGGAGTAAAACTGGTAGTCACAAACTTCCACCAGTCCTTCGCCCCCAGGCGAAGCTGGTTCAGCGCGAACCTTACCCTCAAATGATCCGGACATGAACAAATGTAGAAGCACCCCTCGATATCAGAAATCCATCTCATTGCAGCAATTGGATCCTGTGTCCCATCAAACTCTGGTGGCTTCGTGTTGCTGAACTCCTGGTACAGCAATGAGTCACCCCTTTTGGCTTGGCAGCAGCGACAATTGCAGTGGCTGCAGCAGCAGCCGCCTCAGTAACTGCAACATATCTCTCGTCAAATGTCTCGATCAAAGTGGTCTTAATAGACCCAAACATCTCCGGAATAGCCTCTCGTATGGCTGCGGCTACCTCCTCGTCAATCATCTTGCAAATCTCCTCGTCACTGGTACCACTGGTACCACTGCCTCCCGGGTTGTGTCGCGTACCCACCATGATGTCTCTGAAACACAGCACATAATCATCAGAGACTCGCTCGAGCATACACACACCCGACGACTCATCCCTACTTACTCCTTAGCGTCCAAAGGATTCTCAATTGGATTGCCTGCAGACCGGATGCTTTCAGTAGTACGGGCCCAATACTACCTTCCGAACCCCATCCGTAGTCACCCCAAGTCCTCCTCCTTGGATTCTAGTTTGCAATTACTCTATACCCCACGAATCACAGACTACTCTCTTAATAAGCTACTGATAGGCTCATCTAAGTATCTTTGTCTAGATTATCTCTTGAATCAAACTCAACACATACTTAAGCAATTAATAGATAAGACTGATCAAAAACATTCCCTAGGCTAAGGCATCACAAATCAGGCAACTCTAGCCCTAAAATATGAAATACCAAGCCTATCCTCTAGCATGCAATTCTAGTGAAATATCTCATAAACATTGCATAACACAAAAGCAAGGTATTTTGGGAAATCACCGTTCAGGCTCTGGCTGATTGTACACACCGCTCCAGCTCGTTTTCTCTTACCACTCTTTCTTGTTTTTAGAAAAATCATTTCTTTTAAGGCATCACAAATCAGGCAACTCTAGCCCTAAAATATGAAATACCAAGCCTATCCTCTAGCATGCAATTCTAGTGAAATATCTCATAAACATTGCATAACACAAAAGCAAGGTATTTTGGGAAATCACCGTTCAGGCTCTGGCTGATTGTACACACCGCTCCAGCTCGTTTTCTCTTACCACTCTTTCTTGTTTTTAGAAAAATCATTTCTTTTAAAAATTTCTCCTCAAATCCTCAGTTTAAGTCCAAACACGCCCGGAGGTGCATCTGAATCCCTCAAACCAAGGCTCTGATACCAACTTGTAGTGATGTAAAATTTCAAACCAAAATTTTCAATTTAAAATAAAACACATTTGTCTCCACCACAATTTATAAAATGTCACAATATCAAATCATTAAATTTTGTAACAAAACTATTCATTCTTCAACTCCAAGATCCCTCAAATGATAACTCAATCATTGATGTGTGTACAATCAAGCCGGTGCCTTCCCGTGATTCTTAGAAGTACCTGAAACACATAACACATAACATGGTAAGCATAAAGCTTAGTGAGTTGCCCAAGATACCACACATATCACATTAGCCACTCGAAGCTAATTCAATATGACCCTTCGGTCCATGTGTTCTAGTGGAGACCCTTCGGTCCCACAACTCAACAAGTTCATAATAATCATTAATATCAATGTAACAGGAATATAATATAAGATATCACAATACCTAAGTTAAGCACATAAGACATCTCAAACACACATATATATATATATATATATATATATATATATATATATATATATATATATATATATATATATATCACTCTTAGTAGGTATAGTGAGAAGACTCACCTTGCAAGCTAATAAGTAAGAATCTCGTGCTCGGAAATCTTGAACTAGCCTCTGCCTATTACATAGATTAATCACCTCTAATTAATACTCGATTGCACTCAATTTCACCAGGGTTACTCTCCCTTTCCCTCAAGTTCTTGGAATGGATTAAAAGACCATTTTACCCTTTCATGGTCCCCACAATCCAGATTGACAAATCCTAAAGTTAACAGTCCAGGTTTGACCTGAATCGCCGAGTGCACACATATGACTCGTCGACTTCACTCGTCTCTCATAAGTCTTCGAAAAGGTCCAGATCAACTCGTCGAGTTGACCCCCAACTCACCGAGTTATCACCTGATCATGCTTTTCAGGACAAACCCTAACTGACTCGTCGAGTCAACCCAAGGACTCGGCGAGTCCTTCAATCTGATTTCTCATTCATATTCTTTTCATCAGATCTGCCACTCCAAACACTAGATCTAGGCTCCTAAGGCTCGATTGTCACATAAAGTTCTGATCTTTACGTTCATGCATGACATATATTGCTCTAAATGCCAAAACAACCCTAATAATGGTGTTATAAACACAATAACTCCTATGTAATTCAAAAAGCTAGACTCATGGGACTCTCTGGACCTCTCAAGGTCCAAATCTGAAGTCTAGACCTCAAAGGAACCCCCATGCACTCATTGTCTCAACTAGAAAGGAGGTAAAAACCCTAAAATCATGAGATCTAACCATTACAAGAAGATTGGTACAAATTTATACCTCTCACAGAAGCCCTGAGTGAAATAACAGCAGATCTAAGTCCCTCTACTTTATCCTTTCTTGAATCTTCTCCTTCTCTAGCAAGGAAATGCACCAAAAACAACCAAGGACACACAAACTCTCTCTTTCAGCCGATTAGGGTTTCTCTCAAGTGATGGAGCAACAGGTGAGGCAGAAATGAGGGCCTAAGGCCCTTCAAATAGGCCTCAATCCCGTGGAATTAGGCTTTCATCACCCAGTGCCAACTAGACGAGTCGCCAAACTGACTCGTCGAGTCAACCCATTAATTCACGTGGACTATCTCGACGCTACTCGACGAGTTGAGGCGTCAACTCGTCGAGTCACCCAAGGAATCTCCAAAAATAACCATAAAATAATATACCTGAGGGCCCGGATGTTACACTTTCTCTCATGTTTTGGAATTTGTAAAGTCACATAATATGACAATTAATTCCAAAACCCTAGAGTTTTAAAAGATTAAAATTCTACCTTTATACTATTATCATATTAAATGTTAATACTTATATATTGTAACGCCCAGGTTTCGGGGCTAAGCATTAATAGGTGATGTAATAGTCTAGGTCAACTATGGTAACTCTTTTTGAAGTAATAAAGATGACTTACTTGAGTATTATGTGAACTGTGTGTATTTATGTGCTTATTACTTATTTATAAACGTATAATAAATAAAGAATAAAAATAAACATCAAAATTAAAGTGTAAGATAAGCCCGATATCTTTACACAAAGTTGTAGTGGTCGAAACAAGGATTTCGGGGATATAAAGAACGCCGAAATTCGAGTTATAACGAAGAAGTTATGACCCGTCGAAGTTTTACGGCAAAACCGGCACGGCACCGGGAAGCGTAAATAGTGAAATTTTGATAAACAAATTTTTAGCCTTAGATATCTAAATGAAAGTTGTAATATACGTTAAACAGAGAACGTTCATGAAAAGAATGCCCAAATCTGACTTCGTATGAGGAAGTTATTATTTTTCTAAAATTTGGCATAGCAGTGCACAGCCCGAAATTCGAATTTTAGATCGGTCGATTGTTGGCCAACGCAACCTAAACGATAATCGAAGATATCCTTAATATTAGCGTAATGGTAAAAAGACAGACAAAAACGGACGTCGGATGAAGAAGTTATGAATTTTTAACGGACTTTTCCTGTCCCGGCCTGTTAAAAATATAACTTTAAAAATGAAGTGAAAATTAGCCGACGGAGTCTAAACGAAAGTTGTAGGTTACGGTCCCGCCTACGCGTGGATATAAAGAACGGCAAAAAAAGAGTTTGTATGAATGAGTTACAAATTATAATAGCATATTTACGTATTAAAATAAAGTATAAATCATATATACATATACATATATATACATATGTATATATCATTAGAAAGGTATCGACGATACGGTCATTATAAGACTAATGTTGAGTTCTTTCGACATTAGTTTAGTACAAATATCGCTAAATCTATTTAAAATAGTATTATAAATGGGTGTTTAGTTGTTTATATAACTATAAGGTCATTAAGTAATTATGGAGGGTAGTTTTTGAAAATTTAATTAGTATAAATAAGAGCCTTGGGCTCTCATATTTCTTGCACCATTCTCTTGATTCAAGAGTCTTTCTCTTTTTATCCCCCGAGCATTTCGGTCCCTCGTGATTCGACTTCTCTTTCTGTGGTTTTAGTATAGTAAGGTGAGTGCTGAACCAGTCATCTAGCGGAGTATAGATGACGACCACGGACTATTCTAGACAGTCCAGTGGAACGCTAGCAGGCTCGTAACCTGTAGGTGTTTATTTGAACTGTGTGCTCACCAGCAGTACTCCATCCCCCACATGGTTGCCTTATTTGACATGTATTGCTGAGGAACCCTCGAAGCATGTGTTGTCACCCGATGAAAGTCCTTAGACTAGGTCCCTTGTGTTAGATGTTTTAGGGACGTAAAGTGAGGATAACGGGAACTGGTAATCAGGTTTGTTTGGTTTGATGAAGTTAATGAATTTATTTATTGTGGGTTGAAAACCCTATGTGCTCACCAGGCTCCCAAGCCTGACCCATTCAGTTTCTTGTATTACAGGGATTGTAGGCCTGTATATATGAAATAATGTAGTAAGGCTTACTTTGTACTGTTTATACTTTTGATCTGTATCGAACATGACATCCCGAGTCTTTTAATGAAATACATTTATACGGAAATGCTTTGATAAATCTTTATCATATTCTGTTTTCGGAACAAATTCCGCAACTCTTTTATTTAAAATGTTACTCTGATTTTTAAACAAAGTATAAACAAATCGGTCTTTTCTGGCTATGAAAATGGGGATGTCACAGTTGGTATCAAAGCATTAGTTTAAGCAAACTAGGAATATGGATTTATTTCTAGACTTAAACTTAGAATGCTAAGTGATGATTGTGAGATGTGAGCACTAGCTTATTTAGGAAGTATGCCTAATATACTTTATGTGCTAAATGCTTTGTGCTTTATATGCTGTTATTTGTTCGGATCTATGGTCTGTTGCCGATCGGATTTGGAAACCTTATGTGTTCAGGATTCTAAACGTACGACTACGATATTAAAACTAACATGTAAACGTTTCGGAGTGATAAGGATGATTTAAACGTCTATCCTAAATAAAGATCTAAATTCACCTTATTCGGTGTATAGATCAAGATGGCAAGAACCCGCAGTAGAGTCGGGAATGCTAATGGAAACAGAAACCAACCTCTTATGATTGAGAAAATACCCGTTGCGGTAGCCACTCCTGAGCCAATAACGATGGCCGGAGTGCAAGCGATGATCCAAATGATGTTGGATCGCCAGATGGAGTAAACGAGGCAATTACTCCAGCAGACTCGAGAGGAAGCGACCATACCGGTCGAACAGCCCGTGCTGAATGACAAGCAGTCTGAGGGAGGGAACAATAGTGGGACCGTTGGTCAAGTCGACCCACCGATAGTTCGCCGAAACAACCACGATGATGGCGCCGAGAGAAACGGGTGCAAGTACAAGGCTTGTAAGGCATCAACTTTCACTGGAAAGGAAGATCCGATCGGAGTCATGGATTGGATCTCATAAATGGAGTTAGCTTTCATGACATGCGGTTGCAGAGGCAAGTTGCAAACCACCTTTGCAGTACGTCAGTTCCGAGGAGGAGCAGTGTGCTGGTGGAACACCCTGGGGAAGACTTTGAGCCCCAATGAGCCCCTGCAGCTGACGTGGGCGGAGTTTTTAGTACAATTCAAGCGCAAGTACTGATCAGCCCAAAACTTGCTTGAGCTAGAGAACCAGTTCCTGACCCTGAAGAAGGGAAGCATGTCGATTGATGAGTATACCAACAACTTCACAAAAAAGATGGAGTTTGCCTTGCGTCTTGTGCTGGATGAATTGACGAAAATCGACAAGTACGCCAAGGGACTCCCATGGGAGTATGCGGTGTCGGTACGTCAGGCACATACTCTGGAGGCAGCTATCTGGGATGCCAAGTCTGTGGAGGAAATGATCAAGGGAAGAGCCGCCAGCAAGGTTGAATTTGTCGAGAAGAGAAAATTTGAGGGATCTGCAAGGCCCAACAATAAGAAGGCCAAGTTCAGTTTGGAGGAGAAGGGAATGAAGCAAAATGGTGTGAGAAGTGCAAGAAGAAGCACTCGGGGAAATGTAGCAAGGAAGTGACCTGCTACAAGTGTGGGAAAACGGGGCACTATGCCAATGAGTGCACCTTCAATAAAAGGGTGTGCTATGAGTACCGTGAAGAAGGGCACATTGCAAGGGATTGCCCGAAGAACAAAGATGCAGCAAGGCCCAACATTCCACCGAAGCCGAAGGCGAGAGCCTTCCAGATGACATTCGAGGCTGCAAAGGAGGCAGCAGACGTCGCTTCAGGTACATTTCTTGTAAATGGATTGCCTGCCAATATATTGTTTGATTCCGGAGCGAACTACTCCTTTGTATCGCATACATTTGGTGGGAAATTAGCATTGCCTGTAGAAAAACTTGATAATGCCCTAATTATGGAAGTTGCCAGTGGCAAGTTCGTACCTGTTAGTGACCGTATTAAGAACATCGTCATCGACTTAAACGGAAACGAATTCCACGAGGAGCTATTACGCATAGATTTGAACGGTTTCGATATCGTTTTGGGTATGGATTGGCTTAGCACCAACGATGCTGAGATTATTTATAGGAAGAAGATAGTGAGGGTGAACCCACCCGGAAAAGAATCATTTATGGTGTACGGGGACAAACGCAGAGTAAATTCTGGAATCATTTCCCTAATGAAAGCCAGAAAATGTTTGTCCAAAGGATGTGCATCGTACTTGGCATTTGTGATCGATGCTAAGAAGGAGAAAAAGGAGGTGCAGAATATACCTGTTGTTTGTGACTATCCAGAATTCTTTCCCGAAGATCTTCCTGGATTACCACCTGATAGGCAAGTGGAGTTCCGAATAGACTTGTTGCCAGGAACAACACCGATAGCAAAAGCACCATACCGATTAGCACCGACGAAGATGAAGGAGCTCATGACGCAACTGCAGGAGCTGTTGGACAACGGTTTCATTCGACCTAGTTCATCACCCTGGGGAGCTCCGGTGCTATTTGTGAAAAAGAAGGATGGAAGCATGCGGATGCACATAGATTACAGAGAGCTGAACAAGGCAACAGTGAAGAATAAGTACCCATTTCCGAGGATTGATGACCTATTCGATCAGCTGCAAGGTTCGAGCTATTTCTCAAAGATCGATCTTAGGTCAGGATATCATCAGCTGAAGGTGAGAGAGCAGGATATTGAGAAGACTGCATTCAGAACAAGATATGGACACTACGAGTTCTTGGTTATGTCGTTTGGACTAACCAATGCTCCAGCAGCATTCATGGATTTGATGAACAGGGTTTGTAAACCATTCCTCGATAAATATGTGATAGTGTTCATAGACGACATTCTGATCTACTCGAAAAGCCAAGAGGAGCATGGTAAGTATCTACGAGAAGTCTTAGAAGTGTTGAAGAAGGAGAAGCTGTATGCAAAGTTCTGTAAATGTGACTTTTGGATCCGAGAATTCCAATTCTTGGGTTATGTGGTTAACCAGGAAGGGATAATGGTTGAGCCTGCAAAGATTGAAGCTGTAATGAAGTGGGAACGACCGAAAAGTCCCACGGAGATTCGAAGCTTTCGGGGATTAGCTGGATATTACCGAAGATTTATCCAAGGCTTTTCTTCGATAGCTGCTCCATTGACAGCTTTGACCCATAAAGGAGCTACATATACGTGGAGTGAGAAGCACGAAGAAGCATTCGAGAAGCTAAAGAAGAAGCTATGTGAAGCATCGATTCTTTCTCTACCCGATGGAGTTGAAGACTTCGCGGTCTATAGTGACGCATCTGGATTTGGGTTGGGATATGTTCTGACCCAAAGAGAAAAGGTGATAGCATACGCATCTCGACAACTGAAGGAGCATGAAAAGAACTACCCCACTCACGATTTGGAGTTAGCGGCAGTAGTTTTTGCTCTAAAGATATGGAGGCATTACCTCTATGGCACGAAGTGCAAACTTTTCACTGATCATAAAAGTCTCCAGTATCTCTTTAATCAGAAGGAGTTGAATATGAGGCAACGACGCTGGCTAGAGTTGCTCAAGGACTACGACTGTGAGATACTTTACCACCCTGGTAAAGCCAATGTTGTCGCTGATGCTCTCAGTTGGAAAGTAAACCTTGAAAGAAAAAGGCCAAGAGCGTTGAGGATAGAAGTTGTCTCAACCATTGTGGAAAGTATAAAGAAAGCTCAAGAAGAAGCTTTAGAGAAGAATGACCGAAAGGAAGAACGTTTAGGTAAAACGTTGGTGTTCGGTACAAACAGTCAAGGACTGAAGGTATTCCAAGATCGGATTTGGGTACCTAAGACGGGGGGAGTAAGAGATCTTCTGATGGAAGAAGCTCACAAGACCATGTACTCGATTCATCCAGGTAGCACTAAAATGTATAGGGACCTAAAACCCTACTACTGGTAGCCGACGATAAAGCTCGATGTTGTGAAGTATGTGGCCGAGTGTGTAACATGTGCGAGAGTTAAGGCACAACATCAGAAACTATATGGGAGTTTAGAACCTTTACCTGTACCCATGGGTAAATGGGAAGATATCACCTTGGATTTTGTGACTAAACTGCCCAGAACAAAGAACGGTCACGACATGATTTGGGTGGTCGTGGATCGGTTCACTAAGAGTGCACACTTCATAGCTGCCAACGAAAGGTGGTCTATGGATAAGCTCGCAAATGCTTACGTGAAGGAAATTGTGAGACTTCACGGTGTTCCTCTAACGATTGTATCGGATCGTGATAGTCGTTTCACATCCAGATTTTGGAGAAGTTTACAAGAGGAATTGGGTATGAACTTGTGTTTGAGTACCGCTTACCATCCGCAGACTAATGGTCAGAGCGAAAGAACGATACAAACACTTGAAGATATGCTGAGAGCATGTACCATGGATTTCCAAGGCAATTGGGATGAGCACTTGCCTTTGGTAGAATTTTCCTACAACAACAGTTTCCAGTCGAGCATCAAGATGGCACCCTATCAAGCTTTATACAGACAGAAGTGTCGTACGCCGTCTTGTTGGCTTGAGGCTGGGGAAAAGCAGTTTATGGGCCACGAGATAGTCCATGAGACTGCTGAGAAGCTGAAAGTGATTAGGGAAAGAATGTTAGCAGCTCAGGATCGTCAAAAGAGCTACGCTGACAAGAAAAGGTGACCGATGACCTTCGAAGTTGGGGATTCGGTTTTGCTTAAAGTCTCACCGTGGAAGGGACTTATACGATTTGGGAAATGAGGAAAGTTGAGTCCAAGGTTTATTGGACCATTTAAAGTTCTTCAGAAGATTGAAACCAAGCTTACAAGCTCGAATTACCCGAAGAACTAGATGGTATTCATAACACCTTCCATGTGTGTTATTTGAGGAAGTTCACGGGAGAAGTTTCCGACATAATTCCAATCTCGAAGTTAAGGACGGATGAGAACAAGAGGCTAATCGAAGAGCCTGAGGCAACTGTTGACCGTAAGACTAACAAGTTACGATGCAAGATGGTCGACTTAGTGCTAGTCCGATGGAAACATTCGAATGGGCCGAATCTCACTGGGGAAACAGAGAGTGACATGATGAGTCGCTATCCACATCTGTTTGCTGATGCATGATTCCGGGACGGAATCATCCTAAGGGGAGAGAATTGTAACGCCCGGCCTATCTCGACACTACTCAACGAGTTGAGGCGTCAACCCGTCGAGTCACCCAAGGAATCTCCAAAAATAACCATAAAATAATATACCTGAGGGCCCGGATGTTACACTTTCCCTCAAGTTTTGGAATTTGTAAAGTCACATAATATGACAATTAATTCCAAAACCCTAGAGTTTTCAAAGATTAAAATTCTACCTTTATACTATTATAATATTAAATGTTAATACGTATATATTGTAACGCTCGGGTTTCGGGGCTAAGCATTAATAGGTGATGTAATAGTCTATGTCAACTATTGTAACTCTTTTTGAAGTAATAAAGATGACTTACTTGAGTATTATGTGAACTGTGTGTATTTATGTGCTTATTACTTATTTATAAACGTATAATAAATAAAGAATAAAAATAAGCGTCAAAATTAAAGTGTAAGATAAGCCCTATATCTTTACATAAAGATGTAGTGGTCGAAACAAGGATTTCGGGGATATAAAGAACACCGAAATCTGAGTTATAACGAAGAAGTTATGACCCGTCGAAGTTTTACGGCAAAACCGGCACGGCACCAGGAAGCGTAAATAGTGAAATTTTAATAAACTAATTTTTAGCCTTAGATATCTAAATGAAAGTTGTAATATACGTTAAACAGAGAACGTTCATGAAAAGAACGCCCAAATCTGACTTCGTATGAGGAAGTTATGATTTTTCTAAAATTTGGCATAGCAGTGCACAGCCCGAAATTCGAATTTTAGATCGGTCGATTTTTGGCCAACGCAACCTAAACAAGAATCGAAGATCTCGTTAATATTAGCGCAATGGTAGAAAGACAGACAAAAACGGACGTCGGATGAAGAAGTTATGAATTTTTAACGGACTTTTCCTGTCCCGGGCTGTTAAAAATATAACTTTAAAAATGAAGTGAAAATTAGCCGACGGAGTCTAAACGAAAGTTGTAGGGTACAATCCCGCCTACGCGTGGATATAAAGAACGGCAAAAACAGAGTTCGTATGAATGAGTTACAAATTATAATAGCATATTTACGTATTAAAATCAAATATAAATCATATATACGTATATATATATATACATATGTATATATCATTAGAAAGGTATCGACGATACGGTCATTATAAGACTAATGTTGAGTTCTTTCGACATTAGTTTAGTACAAATATCGCTAAATCTATTTAAAATAGTATTATAAAGGGGTGTTTAGTTGTTTATATAACTATAAGGTCATTAAGTAATTATGGAGGGTAGTTTTTGAAAATTTAATTAGTATAAATAAGAGCCTTGGGCTCTCATATTTCTTGCACCATTCTCTTGATTCAAGAGTCTTTCTCTTCTTATCCCCCGAGCATTTCGGTACCTCGTGATTCGACTTCTCTTTCTGTAGTTTTATTATAGTAAGGTGAGCGCTGAAGCGCTACACGAATCTTTCTTAGAAAGATTCAGCAACGAAGTTTTGCCCATGCAGAGCTCGGCTCCTAGCTACAGCCCCCTTGCAAGTTAGTTATGCTTACCCTACTTTAAGTATAGCTTATATTTAATATAGTAAAGTTATTAGGAACTTATAATAAGTATTTAGACTATTATTATGAGTTATATAAGTGTCGTTATAATGTCTTTTTAACCACTCGCGGTACAGGGGTTCCGGTTTGGAGGGCCGCTTGGGTTGCTGGATTCAGAAGTGCTTATATGCCAAAATGATCCTGCCCTCCGGTGTTCCATATCTGGCCTCATCTGTATATAGTGGGTGAAAAGTATTGTGTTAACGCTTATATAATAGTAATAATAGCTAGACTATTAATTAGTCGCGGTTAACGTTAGACTAAACCCTAGTGATATTGATACTAGGTTTTGTCCGAGGGAAATTATTTTGAGATAACAAAGTGTTGCCCCAGTGCAGAGTCACCACCTTTTCAGGTGAGTGCATAGTCTCTTTCATCTTACACATAGATATGAAGTATTTAATATAAATTACGTGCTATGTGTGCATATTGTCTGAATACTTGCTGTCTATGCTGGGTGAAAGATTTTTATACACGTTTTAAATGATTTAAACTGTATATGTATTTTATATCTACAAAATGTGTTGGGTAAAACATGGGTAGATGTAATAGTTTGTTGTGTGACCAAATAAAATAATGAGAGGACTCGTTATAGATGTTATTGATGAACCAGTCATCTAGCGGAGTATAGATGACGACCACGGACTATTCTAGACAGTCCAGTGGAACGCTAGCAGGCTCATAACCTGTAGGTGTTTATTTGAACTGTGTGCTCACCAGCAGTACTCCATCCCCCACATGGTTGCCTTATTTGACATGTATTGTTGAGGAACCCCCGAAGCATGTGTTGTCACCCGATGAAAGTCCTTAGACTAGGTCCCTTGTGTTAGATGTTTTAGGGACGTAAAGTGAGGATAACGGGAACGGGTAATCGGGTTTGTTTGGTTTGATGAAGTTAATGAATTTATTTATTGTGGGTTGAAAACCCTATGTGCTCACCAGGCTCCCAAGCCTGACCCACTCAGTTTCTTGTATTACAGGTAGTGGCGCATGAACATAGATGTTTGGATGAGAGATAAGGGATTGTAGGCCTGTATATATGAAATAATGTAGTAAGGCTTACTTTGTACTGTTTATACTTTTGATCTGTATCGAACATGACATCCCGAGTCTTTTAATGAAATACATTTCTACGGAAATGCTTTGATAAATCTTTATCATATTCTGTTTTGGGAACAAATTCCGCAACTCTTTTATTTAAAATGGTACTCTGATTTTTAAACAAAGTATAAACAAATCGGTCTTTTGTGGCCGTGAAAATGGGGATATCATATATATATATATATATATATATATATATATATATATATATATATATATATATGTATGTATGTATAAGAAAAACCAATCTTACCGTTAGTAGGCCTCATTCAGGAAACTAGTCTATAAGGGGGGCATAAGGTTACTGTCTATAAAATGACAGTTTAAAGGGTGTCCATTATTAAAAGTATAATGAAATTATAAAGTAACTAAACCTTTTATTAAATTCCCAATCTTAGTTAATTTAGGAAAAATGTGAAAAGGTGCTAATCAATGAAATTACACTTTGCATTTTATTAAGTCGTTAGTGGAGCGTGTGTGGTTAACCGGCACACTAATTTGGGACTAATAAAGAGTGGAAAATGGTAGCTTAATGTTAATCATGGATCAATGGAGCGTGTGTGGTTAACCGACACATTGATTAGGTGATTTGTAACATTAAGAGTACCAATTGTTTTTTTGCATGATTATTCACACCTTGTTTGTGATCCTCGGCATCCCAGTCACAAACTTTATAGCGCACAATCGAGATTTAAACATGCCATTGAAAGTTCAATGAATCTCAAAATAATCTAGGAATTTCAAATCCAATTAAACCTAATAAGTGTTTTCGGTTTTCATGGTGGAAATTGGTAAATCGTCATTTACCTACCTTCAAATATTTTACAACTGGATTACAGCATCCCTCTTTGTAATTGTAGAATATTGTGTTGGATCCTAGCCTTAATATTTCATTTGGGTGATTTATTAAGAATTCCCATCTAATCTAAAACTTTGTTCCTTTTCTTTTACAGATGTCTATCCCAAACAATGCTTTAGGCTCAACCCTTCAGGCTCTTTCTCCCTAATGAAATTAGTGGGGAGAACCATATTCAATGGATCCAACTTCAATGATTGGATCAGAAACATTAGAATGGCCCTTCGATATGAGGACAAAGAATATGTTCTTGACAAAGAGCTGAAGGAAATTGATGAGCAAACTGCTACTCCCGAACAAATTGAGGAGTACCGGACTCATGAGAGGGATGCGGACAAAGTGTCGTGTATAATGATAGCTACCATGTCCACTGAGCTGCAAAAGTCCTATGAGGACTATTGGCCCTATGAAATGCACTTAGATTTGATGGAAAGGTACCATCAATCTGCTCGACAGGAAAGATATAAGATCATAGCCTCCGTGATCACCACTAAAATGAAGGATGGAGAGTCCATCACGGGCCACTTGCAGAATTTGCAAAGATATGTGGACCGCTTGCTAAAGTTGAATGTCAACTTTGATGAAGAATTAGCTATTGATATTATTGTTCATTCCCTACCTCCTTGTTATGATCAGTTTTGTATGACCTATCATAGGAACAAGGAGGAGGTCACTCTTAGGTGCTATTTGTTTTTTTGAAGCGAAAATGCTTTAAGTCTGCGAACCACCTCTACAACCCTCTGTAGCAGAAGAGGTGGACCAAACGGCTGCAAAACGTAATAAGAAGTTTGTTTGTTTTTTTTATGTCTGCAAGCTGCAATAAACTAAAAATTAAATAAATTGATTTTATACACTTAAAATAGTTTTTTAACAAGGAAATTTTAATAATTCTAGTGTTACAATAATGAAATAAAATGCATACAATCAAATTAGTCTTATAATAACAATTTCATTTAAAATAATTTATTTCATATTTTGCATCAACTGCCACATAATTTCATCCCGTAACTATGTCACACGTCTCTCTCGGCAATTTCATCTCGTAACAAGGTTACAAGTTTGATGACCAAAATCTTGAACTTCAATGGCACATAATTGGTCAAAGCATAAGCACAAATGTGAATCACTCACCTGCAAATTGCAAATATCAAGTTTATATAAATTTTATATCGATTCTAGAATGTTATCTGTTAAGGACTTAAAGTGTTTATTAAATTAATTAAAATTGAATGTAAAATGTATGGTGTCTAAAGTCTAAAAAAATATTGGGTCATCAAAGTCAAAAGTTATCAAGTATGACCATTTCAATATATTATAACAATTAACAATCCAAAAGTTTGCTTTCCTTATTTGCTTTACTGTGTTCTTGAATCATCCATGGCGGTGGTATCAGAAAGGGAAGGAGACGGCATCGAGTACTCGGTGTTTTTCAAATCAGAAAAATAGTTTCAACATTTCAACAAACCAGAAAAACGATTTCAACAATCGATTTCACAAAATCAGCATATCAGGATCGATTTGACAAAATCAACATATGAGAATCGATGACCAAAAGAGCATATCAGCAAAACGACATACCTTTCGATGAGAAACAAGGCCTGCAAGGTGCGCCAACGAAGG
This sequence comes from Lactuca virosa, assembly GCF_052849685.1. NCBI lineage: Eukaryota > Viridiplantae > Streptophyta > Magnoliopsida > Asterales > Asteraceae > Lactuca > Lactuca virosa. Next base: position 29,156,790 of record NC_136427.1, read on the forward strand.
GATGACGCTGACGACCAGTTTGCGGAGAAGGAAAAACAGTGGAGAGAAGAAGAGGATGGAGCGACGCTGTGTTTTTCTGTTTGTCCGTTAATTTTTTATTATTAGGTTTGAGAAGTGTTTTGAAGTGGTTGGTCCACCGCTGTACCAAGAAGCACGCGGGCAGAGGTTTTTCACTTAGAAGTCTTTTATAAAACAAACAACTGCAAAGCCCCAATTGTGCGCGTGTTCTGCGTGGCGCAGAGAAAAGAGGTTAGAAGAGGTTTGTTTAGAAAAACAAACAGCACCTTAGCAAGCTTCAGGGACTCCTCAGAATTGCTGAAAGCAACATGAAATATAAATATGTTGCTACTACCACTCCTACTCCTACTGTTACTGCCCCTGTCCTGGCAATTGGACATGGTAAGGGTAAAAAGAGGAAAGCTCCTTCCAAGGGAAAGTCTCGGGATGGGTCCTCCTCTATCGGGACCAAAGTTGGTTCTGTTGTGCCCTCTACCAATCCAAAGGAAGTAGAGTGCTTCCATTGCCATGAAAAAAGGAACTGGAAGCGAAGCTGCCCAATGTACTTGCAAGATATTAAGGATGAGAAAATTAAACCCTCCTTTGCAGGTATTTACACTATTTATTCTAATGACACATCACATGCTAATTCTTGGGTCTTTGATACAGGTTGTGGATTTCACATTTGTTCTGATTTGCAGGGACTAAAAAGAAGTAGGGATGTGGAGCACGCACTACTAGAAAAAGGTGGCGTTTCCTACAAAAATTTCCTAGGGCCAAAAATTTCTCGCTACTTCCTATACATTACCGAGGAATTTTCGAGGAAAACGTCTTTGTAGCATTTCCTTAGAAGTTCCTCAGTAATAAGTAGGAAATACCGATGAATTCTTCGTCCTCGGAAGTCCCTCGGAAATTCCTACGCTTTTCCTAGGAAATAAGTATATATTCAACATTCCTAGGTAGTTCCTAGGTAGTTTTTTTATTACCATTTAATTATTATAAACAATTCAGATCATTTTTTTTTCAAGTATGCCAAAGAGCTTCCCATTTATGCCAGAAAAGTTTCACTTAAATGGTTCCTAGGAAGTTTCTCAGAACTTCCGAGGGATTTCCTAGGAAATTTTCGAACCACGGTCTCTCACCAAACATGTTAAAAATTTACCAAATGTCTTAGAAAGTCCTTCGGAAGTTCCTACACTTTTCCTAGGTAATAAATATGTATTTAAAGTTCATAGGATGTCCATCAGAAGTTCCTACACTTTTCCTACGAAATAAATATATATTAAACGTTCCTAGGTAGCTGCTTGGTAGTTTTTTTATTACCATTTTAATATTAAACAAATCATATCATTTTTTTAGTATGCCAAAGAGCTTCACATTTACTTGCAAGTGTTTCGCTTAAGTGGTTCCTAGGAAGTTTCTCGGAAGTTCCTACGCTTTTCCTAGGAAACAAAGAAAAATTTAATTCTTATTATCATATTATTAATAATTATTATCATTATTATTGTTACTATTATTGTAATTGTTATTATTAACAATATCATTATTTATATTATATATTATTACTATTATAGTTTAATTATATGATATCGTTTAGTTTTTTATTACAGTTTCCTTCTAAAAATATCGAACCAAACATATAATGAAAATATGTAGAAATTACCAAAAGATTTCCTACACGATACAAAATTTGTTGCTAATCCATTGGAATGCATAGGCACTTCCAAGAGATTTCCTAGGACCAAAACCTGTTTTTTATTTTTTCATGGTTCAAACTTTGTTTTTTTCTCTTTGTTATATATTAAATATTTTTATCTTACCAAGTTATACATATTATACACATACACATCCACATAGATTTATAATACTAAACCAATGTTTGGAGTAATGGGTTATGATGGTGCACATGTATGTATGTATCATATATAACTTGTTAAATAAAAGTAATTCATGTATAATGAAGTTGAAAAAAAATATAGACCTAGTAAAATAATGACGTTTGAACATAAAAGAAATGAAAAACATATTATGTTCCTAGGAAATCGCTTGGAAATGCGTATGAAATACCGATAGAATCCTTTGGAAATATGTAGGTATTTCCTAGGGATTTCCTTGGACCAAAACTCGTTTTTTGTTTTTTTAGGGTTTAAACATTTTGTTTTCATTCCATAATTTTGTACAACTTTGTTACAAATTAAATACTTTTATCTTACAAATTTATACATATTATACACATACACAACAACACATACGTACACATACAAATAAATTTACAATGATAAACAAATGTTTTATGTAATGGGTTCTGATGGTGTTCATGTATGTATGTATGTATGTATGTATGTATGTATGTATGTATGTATGTATGTATGTATCGTTTATAGCTTGATCAAATAAAATTAATTCATGTACAATGAAGTCGAACAGAATATAGAACGAAAAAATGTCGTTTGAACATCAAAAATTGAAAAACGAATTATGTTCCTAGGAAATCTCTTGGAAATATGTAGGAAATACCGAGGGACTTCCTACACAATACAAGATTTGTCAGTAATCCATTGGAAAAGTGTAGGTACACCTAAGGGATTTCCTAGGACTAAAACTCATTTTTTATTTTTTCGAGGTTCAAACGTTGTTTTTTTCGTTTTATAAATTGTACAACTTTGTTATACATTAAATACTTTTATCTTAACAAGTTATACATTTTATATAGATACACATACATATAATACATATAGATTTATAATGATAAACAAAGGTTTTGAGTAATGTATTGTGATGGTATACACGTATGTATGTATGTATGTATGTATATATCGTGTATAACTTGTTGATATAAAATCAATTCATGTATAATGAAGTTGAACATAATATAGAATGAAAAAATGACGCTTGAACATAAAAAAAATGAAAAACAAATTATGTTCCTAGGAAATCGCTTGGAAATTCGTAAGAAATGCTGATGGATTTCCTACACAACAGACAATTTGTCACTAATCCATTGGAAATACGTAGGTATTTTCAAGGGATTTTCTAGGACCAAAACCCGTTTTTTGTTTTTTCGGGATTTAAATGTTGTTTTTCCGTTCCATATTTTGTACAACTTTAATATACATTAAATACTTTTATTTTAATTTGTTAAATGCGATATATACATACATATGTGGGTTTACACCATCAGAGCCTAATACTCAAAACGTTCATTTTTTATTCTATATCTATATGTGTATGTGTATAATTAATATAACTTGGTAAGCCAAAAGTATCTCGTGTATAACAAAGTTGTACAAGAAAAGCAATTAAAAAATTGACGTTTGAACCCCAAAAGATGAAAAACAAATTATGTTCCTAGGAAATCCTTCGGAATTTCTTACGCATTTCCGAAGAAACTAAATATTATATATTATCTTTCTAACTATATTTATTATTTTTATTTTTAACATTATTAGTATTTTAATATATGTCTGTATTAATATTAATAAAATGTTGTTAATAACAAAGCTATAATAATAATAATAATAAATATGAAAATATACTAGGTTTTTTCTTTTTGGTCCTAGGAAATGCGTCGGAACTAGTTCCGAGGAAATGAATATATATATATATATATATATATATATATATATATATATATATATATATATATATATATATATATATATATATATTAAAAAGCCCTCACTTTCGTATTTCTAAAAGACTCAAACTTTCATAATTGACAATATAGTTACTCCAAAACATGTTACTTGCATATTCATAAAAAAAATATTTTACATTGATAAAGAGATTACAAATGACTGGATACAAACCGACTATTACAAAGTGTTATATATTACACAACTACGCAGGATACTATACATTTATACATACATGATCCCTAATTACAAAAGTAATATTACAACTATTCTAAACCTTCCGACAGTATATGACTATACTGGTTACTTATCTCCTGCAAATTTGTTAAAACATTGAGAGGGTAAGCGGTGACGCTTAGTGAGTTCAATAAGAGATACAATATAACGTTATGCCATATATATACTTCAATATGACAGAGGCAAAGAGGATCAAGGAACAACAAAGGCATAATGCGAAAAGCTTTCCATATCAATCAATGAGACATAACAATTTCCATACTTGATATACAATCAATAAAGTTTCAGCACAAATGGTACAAAAAATACTCAGGAATATCATTTTTGCTAGAATATTTAGGATTTCAGCCTTATCTTAGCATACTACCGAAGCCAAAGTGATGCCTATGTCATACACTTCATGGTCAACGGTTCATACCAATACCCAAGTGATGCTTATGTCATACACTTCAAGTCAAAGGTACAGCCTTGCTATAAAAATAGCGGAAATAATAACTCGAGATGATAATCATGGAAAAGCACATAGCACATATAACACATAACATATAATTGTTCCTATATATTAAACTCACCGTGAAATAACCGGGGGCTAAAATATTAATTTGGGCAGCATTTCGGCTCTAAATATGACTTTATTTGTTGAAAACCGAAAGTTTTCTTTGAAAACCGGGCTCTGCGAAGGTAGAGCTTCAAACCGAAAAGATAAATTTTTCGGGCTTTTCGGGAACTTCGCGGCGTGTTTCGGGCATTGGAATTAATCCCGGGGCTTCGGGGGATGTCGAGATAGTAAAAATATGGAAAAAGGGGTCAAAATGGCAAAATCCCATTTTTACCCGGGAGGGTTCGCGAGTCTCTTATTTATAGGAGGGGAAATCCGAAGGTCGGCCGAGAAGGGACACGCGGCAGCGAGGGGTTCGGACACTAGGTAGAAGCAGCGAAGGCCAGCGAGGCTCGGATGCAGCAGCTGGCGCGCTTCCATGCGAGGAGTCATCGGCTTCGGACGCGAGGAGTCATCGGCTTCAGACTCATCATCGGCTGTGTCTCCGGCTCGGACAGATGCAAGCTTCCTAGTGGACCGAACTTCGGTCAAATGGGGAACGAGGGTGACGACTTCAGAGCAATCAGAGGGTGCCACGCGAGGCTGCGGTCCAATCAGAAGACGTCACGTGGATCGAACACTATTCATGCGAAAATTATCGAAAAATGTGCCCAATCTTGTAAAATCCATAACTTTCTCATACGGACTCTGGTTTTGACGTTCTTTATATGCACGCGTAGAGAAAATTATGCTCTACAACTTTCGTTTAGACTTCGTCGGAAAATTTTGACTTTATTTTTATATTATTATTTTGAACAGACCGGGACTGGTAAATCCGTTAAAAATTCATAACTTCTTCATTCGACGTCCGTTTTCGTCAGACTTTTTACTGTTGTACTGCTAATGACGAGACCTACGATTCTCATTTAGGTTATGTCGGCTAAAAATCACTCAATCTAAAATTCGAGTTTTTAGTTGTCTACTACTAAGCTGAAACTTGTAAAAATCATAACTTCCTCATACGAAGTCAGATTTTGGCGTTCTTTTTATCAAGATTCTCGGTTTAATGAATACTACGACTTTCATTTATATTACTAAGGCTAAAAAGTATTTTATCAAAAACTAACTTTTTACGTCATTCGGCACCGTGCCGGTTTTGTCGCGGATCTTCGATTGGTCATAACTTCTTCGTTATCACTCGGATTTCGACGAGGTTTTCGCCTACATGTTTCTAAGGAGATTATCTAAAACTTTCAATAATAAAATTTTACTTATTTAAAATTTTATATTTTCACTAAATTTCACTATTTTGCTTTTAATTGAAATCTCATAAGACTTCCAATATTTTCTGAGTGATTCTAAACATAGTTTTACTTCATTTCTAGTAAAAACTATTTGTTAGAACTCAATACTCAATTTCACATAATATTTCATAATATTATTCTCTTTTATAATTTACAATACACGATTTCAAAACGTGTATGTTACAAATACCTCCTCCTTTTGAGGATTTCGTCCCCGAAATCATAACGATTAAAATAAATGAGGATATTTCACTCTTATCTCATTCTTATTTTCCCAAGTATAATTTGGGCCTCGATGGTGCTTCCACTTGACAAGCACCAACTTCATTTCTTTATTACGTAGATTAGTCATTCATTTGTTTACGATCTTTTCAGGTTTTTTCTACATATCTTAACTTATTATCCAATTTCTATTAGGATAACGGAATCGTTTCATCATATACGCTCAAGCATTTGCACAGATAACTCACATGAAATACATCATGAATACCTGCCAAATCTTCAGGCAATTCCAAGCGGTATGCTTGTTTACCAATTTTCTGAATGATTTTGAAAGGACCAACAAATCTAGGACTTAGTTTTCCTTTCTTTCTAAATCATACAGTTCCTTTCCATGTGGATACCTTCAGTATTACGAATTCACTCTCCTAGAATTCTATAGGTCATCTTCTCTTTTCTGCATAGAACTTTTGTCGATCCTGGGCCACTTTCATTCCTTCTCATACCAATTGAATCTTATCAGTGGTATCTCGAATCATTTCAGGGCCTCCAAGGATCTTCTGCCCTATATCTCGCCAACATAATGACGTACGGTATTTACGACCATATAATGCTTCATATGGTGGCATTTTAATTGAAGCGTGGTAACTGTTATTATACGAAAATTCTACAAGAACAAGTACTTGTCCCAGTTACCACCGAATTCCAAGACACATGCACGAAGCATATATTCTACTGTTTAGATCGTTCTCTCCATTTGACTATCTGTCTGGGGATGATAAACTATGCTGAGAGCAACTCGAGATCCCAATTCACGTTTCATACTTTCCCAAAAGTGAGAAATGAAGCGAGTATCACGATCGGAAATAATCTTTAGTGGCACAGCATTTCTCGCGATGATTTCGTCTAAGTAAACTTGTGCGTATTTTTCCATTAGATCTGTTGTACGTATGGCGAGAAAATATGCACTCTTAATCAGCCGGTCGACAATTACCCAAATGTTATCATTCTATATAGCAGTATTTGGTAGTTGGAGTAGCACCAGGCATAAGGTCAATTCGGAATTCTACTTGATTATCCGGGGGTAATCCGGGCAATTCGTCGGGGAAAACATCACGATATTTATTAACAACGGGAACATCATTCACAATTTTCTTCTCCTCTTTCAAGGTATTAACTGTATAAGCCGGATAAATAGAATATCCCTTCGATATAAATTTACGAGTTTTAAGAAAGAAGTTATTATTTTCAACGTAGACATAAATAGAATCCTCTTCTTCGATAGGGATGCATACTATCTCTTCATAGCACAAGAGTTTTGCGTGGTTCTTTGACAACCAATCCATGCGCAGAATAATATCAAAGTTGGGCAAGGAGATAGGAATTAGGTTAGCAAGAAGATTATAACCTTCAATTCTTATGACATTATCCCTATAGACTTTATCAGCAAGTAATGATATACTTCCTATGTTATCTATATGAAATGATTGGACAATTGTGTAACAAGCAATTCGAAAAGAATGTGCGAATTTATAAGGCACGAAAGAATCTGAGGCATCACAATCAAATAAGATGTGAGCAGATCTAGAGTTTACGAGAAATTTACTAGTCATAACATTCGAGTCCTAACTTACCTCTTTATGTAGTAATCTAAAATGTACGATATTTAACTTTTGGTTTGCCAAACGATTGTCAAACTCTTCAAACTTCTTAGTTACTAGCGGTGCTCAAACCTGCACCCGCTCATTATTCTCTATTGAGCATTCGATCCTAATCTTTGAGTTAAAACTCAATTCTCATTGCAGACTCCTGCTCCTTCTTGGTTTATAGACTAAACCCAAGACAAGGTCTTTACGTTTTGCTATAACAACAACTCGAATGGTCATATCCTAATGACCTTTGATTTTACAAGACACATAACGAACCAAACTCTTGTATTAGAATCAGATAAAATAAATCGAGTTGATGGAATAAAGAAAACAAAAAGAGTTTGATCAACATGTGGATGCTTCGGAACAGAAAGAATAACACCTCGTATCTCTAATTAGTGCTTTCGGACATACACATCAATTTTGTCAAATGACAGAATATTTCGATTGATTACTAAATCACAGATTTCATACTGTAATCCTTCCATGAATAACTAACTTCTTCATCGTCTTCATAACAGGTAACATCTCTAGTTAATGGTTGCTCAATTCTTTATTGAAGATCCTTATATATCTATCGACTATCTCGACCATCTCCTTCTTGACTGAAGTTTCATCATTACTCAATACATGGCTTTCTAAACCAATCAACTTTATCTTTGTAGATTTATATTAATCGGACTCCACTCTTTATGACATTAAGATTTGAATGATAATTATCTTCTTAGTCATTACCGAAACGAAGGTAACGACACACATGAATAAAACGGAATCATTTACTAGCTTCTTGGTAACCTTGTGACTTTCCCAGATCCAAGAGTGAGTCATGTGCTTCCGATAGTATATGCCTCTACTACCATTCACACCTACTCATACTCGTCCCAAGTATTGTCTCGCAGTTTTCCAAGTCACCATTCAAAATCACAAAACAACTTATCACACATGAATGTGTTCAAACAAATACATACAACAATTTCTCCTAGACTCAACTAGGTTTTCGCGTTTCTATCAAACATATCTTTACTTATACTCGCATTCTAAGATTCTTCTCATGCATATGCTCGATCTAGCATATTCTAATACTTTTTCATAGGTCGATAGAATTTTACTTCCAATTCTTCATATAAATTCTTTCTCGGGTAGTGTCTACTCTGCAAGACATGCAATACCAAAATTTACTCTTGTAGCATAAAGACAAACGGTTTTCAACTACTTGCATCATCTTCTAACTTATGTAATTCACCATGCACCTTTGTTCATTTCATTATCCTTCCATGACATCGTTATTCTTGTATCTGAGTAAGTCTAAGTCTACTTTATAGGAGTCTATCCTAAGAAGTCTACATCATAGTTGTATCTCAGCAAGCTCTACTAGCTTCAACTTGGTTCTTTGTCATTCCTGACTACAACATCTCTTCTTATACAATACTATGAGTGTATTGCTTCTTCAACTAAGCATTCTACCTTACTTAAACAAGTAAGTTACTTAACCTTTTATTACTAAATGACTTAATTCACCATCCTAATCATGTATGTTAAAGTCGGCTTAACACACAATGGAACTTCCATAAGGATGTGATAGAAGTCAATCATCACTCAGTATTATTAAATACTAAGTCTGGGCATCCTGTATAATGTTACTACTCGAACTACATACTACATCACAAAGTCTTGGCCTATTGAGTCTGAAAACTTCATTAGCCTTCCCTTTGATCTTCATTTAATTCTTCTAAATCTTGTACCACAAATTTCAATACTGTCGAAGTATTTATCACCATCTTCGGTTCTTCTGACTCTATAAACAATCACTGCTTCAATCTGGACAGCGGTGGAACAACTTCATGGATTTGTACCAACACATTTATCTCACCCAAATGTGTTTCAAACGCACATATTTCTTCCAAAGATGTTATTATATATCAAACATACTTTAAATGTATAATACCACTCTATTGGTATTAATACACTATATACGATAACATTTTATATTTATTATTTCACGATATCCCGTGATCGTTTATTTATAAACTTATCGATGTCAACTATCATAAGTCTCTTTATCACTTCGAAAAGTTTCATGTAAATTCTAATACATAAATTCTTAGAATTCTGAACATAAAATTTTCTAAACCAAGGTCGGCAACAGACCATAAACTTTCTTAAATAATAGCAATAAGGCAAGCAACCTAAGGCATGCTATATTCATTTATCATTTAGCACATATTAGAATATTGGGCATATTTCCTCTTAATATTCTAGTGCTTGTTTCCATTTAGGTATTCAACCTAAGTATACCAGATACACATCGTATCATCTTCACTTAACAATTCATGTTTAAGTCTAGAAATTCTCAAAATTCCTAGTTTACATAAACTAATTCTCAAATTTTTTTTTTTTTGAAGTGACTTAATATCTTAGAATACTAGGGTATATCACTACCCAATACCCCACTTAAGTGTTTCCTATGGTTTGTATCCATATATTTACAATGATTCAGTTCATATATTGAACTTCCAATAGTTTAAGTCTAAATACCAATCCGTGGTATTTAGTTCACTTAAACCACTGCTCTGATACCATGATTGAAAGACCCTCACTTTCGTATTTCTGAAAGAACCAAACTTTCATACCTGACAATATAGTTACTCCAAAACATGCTACTGCATATTCATAAAAAAAATATTTTACATTGATAAAGAGATTACAAATGACTGGATACAAACCGACTATTACAAAGTGTTATATATTACACAACTACCCAGGATACTATACATTTATACATACATGATCCCTAATTACAAAAGTAATATTACAACTATTCTAAACCTTCCGACAGTATATGACTATACTGGTTACTTATCTCCTGCAAATTTGTTAAAACATTGAGAGGGTAAGCGGTGACGCTTAGTGAGTTCAATGATAGATACAATATAACGTTATGCCATATATATACTTCAATATGACAGAGGCAAAGAGGATCAAGGAACAACAAAGGCATAATGCGAAAAGCTTTCCATATCAATCAATGAGACATAACAATTTCCATACTTGATATACAATCAATAAAGTTTCAGCACAAATGGCACAAAAAATACTCAGGAATATCATTTTTGCTAGAATATTTAGGATTTCAGCCTTATCTTAGCATACTACCGAAGCCAAAGTGATGCGTATGTCACACACTTCATGGTCAACGGTTCATACCAATACCCAAGTGATGCTTATGTCATACACTTCAAGTCAAAGGTACAGCCTTGTTATAAAAATAGCGGAAATAATAACTCGAGATGATAATCATGGAAAAGCACATAGCACATATAACACATAACATATAATTGTTCCTATATATTAAACTCACCGTGAAATAACCGGGGGCTAAAATATTAATTCGGGCAGCATTTCGGCTCTAAATATGACTTTATTTGTTGAAAACCGGGAGTTTTCTTTGAAAACCGGGCTCTGCGAAGGTAGAGCCTCAAAACCGAAAAGATAAATTTTTCGGGCTTTTCGGGAACTTCGGGGCGTGTTTCGGGCATTGGAATTAATCTTGGGGCTTCGGGGGATGTCGAGATAGTAAAAATATGGAAAAAGGGGTCAAAAATGGCAAAATCCCATTTTTACTCGGGAGGGTTCGCAAGTCTCTTATTTATAGGAGGGGAAATCCGAAGGTCGGCCGAGAAGGGACACGCGGCAGCGAGGGGTTCGGATACGGGGCAGAAGCAGCGAAGGCCAGCGAGGCTCGGATGCAGCAGCTGGCGCGCTTCCATGCGAGGAGTCATCGACTTCGGACGCGAGGAGTCATCGGCTTCAGACTCGTCATCGGCTGGGTCTCCGGCTCGGACAGATGCAAGCTTCTTAGTGGACCGAACTTCGGTCCAATGGGGAAAGAGGGTGACGACTTCGGACCAATCAGAGGGTGCCACGCGAGGCTGCGGTCCAATCAGAAGACACCACGTGGATCGAACACTATTCATGCGAAAATTATCGAAAAATGTGCCCAATCTTGTAAAATCCATAACTTTTTCATACGGACTCCGTTTTTGACGTTCTTTATATGCACGCGTAGAGAACATTATGCTCTATAACTTTTGTTTAGACTTCGTCTGAAAATTTTGACTTTATTTTAATATTATTATTTTGAACAGACCGGGACTGGTAAATCCGTTAAAAATTCATAACTTCTTCATCTGACGTCCGTTTTCGTCAGACTTTTTACCGTTGTACTGCTAATGACGAGACCTTCGATTCTCGTTTAGGTTATGTTGGCTAAAAATCACTCGATCTAAAATTCGAGTTTTTAGCTGTCTACTGCTAAGCTGAAACTTGTAAAAATCATAACTTCCTCATACGAAGTCTGATTTTGGCGTTCTTTTTATCAAGATTCTCGGGTTAACGAATACTATGACTTTCATTTAGATTACTAAGGCTAAAAAGTAGTTTATCAAAAACTAACTTTTTACGTCATTCGGCACCGTGCCGGTTTTGTCGCGGATGTTCGATTGGTCATAACTTCTTCGTTATAACTCGGATTTCGACGAGGTTTTCGCCTACATGTTTCTAACGAGATTATCTACAACTTTCAATAATAAAACTTTACTTATTTAAAATTTTATATTTTCACTAAATTTTACTATTTGGCTTTTAATTGGAATCTCATAAGACTTCCAATATTTTCTGAGTGATTCTAAACATAGTTTTACTTCATTTCTAGTAAAAACTATCCGTTAGAACTCAACACTCAATTTCACATAATATTTCATAATATTATTCTCTTATATAATTTACAATACACGATTTCAAAACGTGTATGTTACAAATACCTCCTCCTTTTGAGGATTTCGTCCCCGAAATCATAACGATTAAAATAAATGAGGATATTTCACTCTTATCTCATTCTTATTTCCCCAAGTATAATTTGGGCCTCGATGGTGCTTCCACTTGACAAGCACCAACTTCATTTCTTTATTACGTAGATTAGTCATTCATTCGTTTACGATCTTTTCAGGTTTTTTCTACATATCTTAACTTATTATCCAATTTCTATTAGGATAACGGAATCGTTTCATCATATACGCTCAAGCATTTGCACAGATAACTCACATGAAATACATCATGAATACCTGCCAAATCTTCAGGTAATTCCAAGCGGTATGCTTGTTTACCAATTTTCTGAATGATTTTGAAAGGACCAACAAATCTAGGACTTAGTTTTCCTTTCTTTCTAAATCATACAGTTCCTTTCCATGTGGATACCTTCAGTATTATGAATTCACCCTCCTAGAATTCAATAGGTCATCTTCTCTTTTTTGCATAGAACTTTTGTCGATCCTGGGCCACTTTCATTCCTTCTCATACCAATTGAATCTTATCAGTGGTATCTCGAATCATTTCAGGGCCTCCAAGGATCTTCTTCCCTATATCCGGTGGCTTCGTATTGCTGAACTCCCAGAACAGCATCGAGTCACCCCCCTGAGGTCTAGCAGCAGCCACAGCTGCAGTAGCTGCAGCAGCCGCAGCCTCAGTAATCGCTGCGTATCTATCGTCAAACGTCTCAATCAAAGTGGTCTTGATAGACCCAAACATCTCTGGTATCTCTGCGCGGATAGCCGCAGCCACCTCCTCGTGAATCATCTGACGAAGCTCTTCGTCACTCACGCCGCTGGTCTCTGGTCTGTGGCGTGTCGCAACCATGATGTCTCTAAAATACAACATAAAAATATCAGAGACTTGCTCGAGTGTACTCACACTCGACAAATCAACCCTACTTGTTCCTTAGTACCCTAAGGATTCTTACTTGGACTGCGCACTGATCCGGTGCTTCCAGTTGTACGGGCCCTATACTACCATCCACACCGCATCAGCATTCATTCCAAGTCCTCCTCCTAGGATCCCGGATCACAAGTACTCTACTTCTCGCTAAGCACTGGCTACCCTTCGGTAGGCCCCTCATAAGCTCCTCACTGCTACCTCTTCACTCTCAAGCATCTCATAGCAGCAGTAATCTCCTAGGCTAAGGCATCACAGATCAGGCCACTCTAGTCCTAATATGAATACCTAGCCTACTCTAGCATGCATAGCATATCATATCATATCTCATAACACATAACGTAAGGGTATTTTGGGAAATCACCGTTCGGGCGCTGACTAATCGTACACACTGCTTCTTTCCGCTTTCTCAAATTCTTTTACTTTTTAGAAAAAAAAATTCTTGTATGAAAACTTTTTAAAATCCTCAGTTTGAGTTCAGATACACCCGAAGGTGTATCCGAATCCTTCAAACCAAGGCTCTGATACCAACTTGTAACAACGTAAATTTTCAAAACAATTTTTCATTTTTCAAATAACATAAAAATCTTTCAATATTCTCAAATTCTCAAGTTTAATATATGTCATCACGATAAAAACATATCCCAATATCATAAAACAAATCTCCTGCCAGTGTGTACGGATCATGTCGGCGCCTTCCCGCGATCATCGCTAGTACCTGAAACACATAACACTGTAAGCATAAATGCTTAGTGAGTTCCCCAAAATACCACATATAACACATATTAGCCACTCGAGGCTATAACTCTGTATGACCCTCTGGTCAAAGTGTCTCAGTGGGACCCTCCAGTCCCATAACTCTGTGGACCCTCTGGTCCTAACTCTGTGGACCTTTCGGTCCTAACTCTGTACCCGACGACTTCACAGAATCAGGGAACGCGGCCCCCTACGCTGCGCGTACTGGGATTATGCCCCGCGTAAATCCCAGTTTCATACTCCTTTTTATTTTGGGTCTTAAACGGTTAAGACACTCGTCCAACTTTCAGATCTGACTGTCCCTAAGCCTCTTATTCCATAAAGTCGGTGACTTTAAGCCTTTGCATGGCTGTAAAAGTCACCAACACCCAAATCATTCCATTTCCAACATTTTAAAGCCCATAACTCAAGCATGGTCGGCTCTTAGTGGCCAAGACTGGATTTTTATGACATAGCAACCCCTAATGAGCTAACATGGGACAGATCTCGGGTTCTAGTAGCTCATTAACACATAACGTTATCAACTTGGGGAACAAAAACCCTAAAACATCCCCCTACAAAACACAAACAAAAAAGAGAGAAAGCTTGGAGCTTTTTACCTCCAAAAGATGTCTTTCCCACTGCTAATCTCGGATCCAAAAGCTTGAGCTCTAACTCCTCCTCTTTCCAAAGCTTTCTCTTCACTCAAAAGTCCAAGAATGCACCAACAAGCCCTCCAAGTCACTCTATTGCTATATGAACGAGATTTAGGGTTTTGGGGGTTAAGTCTCTGGAAATGGTGGCCAAAAAAGAGGCCATAATGGTCTTTAAATAGGTGGCTCTCAAAAGATTAGGGTTTCAAGACTGGGTCGGGTACGCCCCGCGTACCGGGCAATCCTCCGCGATCCATATGCGCACGAGTACGCTGAGCGTACACCCCAATATGCCCCGCGTACCCGTCATTTACTCTATTCCTTTTAGGGACCAAAATTGACAATCGCCCAAAGATTAGGGTCCATAAAGCATACCTGATTTTTGGGATGTTACAGAACCTCTAATCGACCATCACCTCCACCCTCAGTTCCTTTCCGCCTGCTCCGTCCGCTTGCTGTCCTTTGACTGTCGAAGAGCTGATTCCAGATCCACGACTCCATCTCCGGTAATCTAGACTTTTGATTTCTGCTTGGTATATGTTTTTATAATCAATTCATACTTCTGATTTTTGTTTTTGTGGTTGATAAGTAATGTGTATAAGATTTTGGCTTGGTATATGTTTTTTTATATAATCTAGACTTCTGAAAGAAAGTATTTTCTTGACAATCTGATGTGCTGGTTTGATGTTCTTGCTGAAATCATTTTCCTTTGTTGATTTTCTGATTTTTTTGAGATATTGATTTATTTTTATGTTCTTGCTGATGTTGTTAATCTCTTGTCGAAATTGTTTAATTTTTGCTGAAATTAGAATAGAATCTTGCTGAAATGCTTAAAATCTTATTGTAATTGGTATATAATGTTGTTGAAATGCTTAGTATTTTACTAAAATGCTTAAAATTCTTGCTGAATTTGGTTAATTCTTGTTGAAGCTGGTTAATTTTTGCTGAAAATGCTTAAAATAATGCTGAAAATAACCCCTCTGTTCTTTAATATCATGAATCATTGATATAAGAGTAAATTACTAAAATCATCCCTATGGTTTGGCCAAAATTGCATGTTTGGTCCCTAACTTTTTTTTTGCACTCGGATCGTCCCTATGGTTTGATTTTGTTGCATTTTTCGTCCCTATGGTTTGGTCAAAATTGCACGTTTGGTCCCTACCTTTATGTATGTAAGGGACGAAAAACGCAGCAAAATCAAACCACGGGGACGATCCGAGTGCAAAAAAAAAGTTAGGGACCAAACGTGCAATTTTAACCAAACCATAGGGACGATTTCAGTAATTTACTCTTGATATAAATTACTAAGGTTTTTTTTTTAATTATTATTATTATTATTTTTACATTTTCTCCGTTATTTCATTGTCTTTTAACCTTGAAACTTAGTTTCTAATAATGTTTTTATTCCTTTACAGAATGTACACTTTTATTGCAAATTGTTTTGTAGTTATAACTTTGATCCTGTAAATGACAAGCCTCTCCCTGGGCGCTATCACCGGGTGAAAATGGATAATGAAGTTTCGCCCAACCCATGAGGGTAAAATAGTTAGGATAGTTGAAGACATTGGTATCTTTTTAAAGAAAGAAGTAGAAGGCGTGAAAGACTTAGTTTAAGGTGTATATTTGTTGCTATATATTAGATAAAATACATACTTTGTGTTACTTTTTGTGTTTACTAATGTATGTATGTTTCTTTTAACATTTGTGTAGGTTTGGAACAACTTCATGCCGAAATTGAAAGAAAAATGACAAAATGGTCGAATTCATGAGACGACATGACAATACTAACCCTCCCGACAATCCACCCAATCCACCGAATGTTACTTAGGTTATTTGTCGTAAACGTTTGTATGTTTTTAGACATTTATATTATGTTTGGGATTTAGATGGTTGTTAAAATTTGTAACCGAATGCTCCTTGTGTTATGTATATTATTTTTAAATTTATGTTTATTGTTTTTGTGTATGAGTTTTTAACATAATTTTGTTACTTTTATTAGATTTTTTCTGCATTTTAGGTAGAGAAATCTAGATTTTTTTAATTTTTATTTTTTTATAGTTGCACAATAGTTCCTCGGAAATTCCTAGGAACTTTCTGTCACGAAAAGCTGTCAACAAAGTAAGTTACAGGGAAATTTCTCGGAAATATATTTCCTAGGAAAGCCCTCAGAAAAATTATCCATGGAAATTCCTCAGAAACATATTTACTAGGTAATTCCTCGGAAATCCAAACAAAATTGATTTGTGGGAAAATTCTCGGGACTTCCGACAAAGTTATCTTCTTGGAAATGCCTCGGAAATTTCCTCGGAAATTGTAACGCCCGTAGATCTGGGCTAGTCAATTTAGAGACGATAAACATCAAAAATGACTTTTTGATAGAAGTATATTTAGAATGAATAATCTTAACCAAGTTGAAGTATATGTCACAAGGTTTCCGAAAATATAAAGAATGCTGAAATCCGAGTTATAACGGAGAAGTTATGACCTGTCGAAGTTTCGCGACAGAACAGGCACGACACAGCGCGACGTGAATGGTGAATTTACGTTAGAGCAATATTTGGCCTTAGCGATCTAAACGAAAGTCGTAGAATACGTTAAACCGAGAGCGTGCATAAAAAGAACGTCTAAATCTGACTTCGTATGAGGAAGTTATGATTTTTCGAAATTTCGGCTTAGCAGTGTACAGCCCGAAGTTTGAATATGAGATCGAGCGATATTTAGCCGAAACAATCTAAACGAGAATTGAAGATCTCATCGTTAGTAGTCCAACGGTAAAAAGACAGACGAAAACGGACGTCAGATGAAGACGTTATGATTTTATAACGAAGTTTTCCTGTCCCGGCCTACTAAAAATAATATAATAAAAATAAAATCAAAATTAGCCAACGGAGTCTAAACAAAAGTTGTAGAGCGTATTCTCACCTACGCGTGGATATAAAGAACGTCGAAAACGGAGCTCGTATGCGAAAGTTATGAATTTTTGAAGATCGTGGCACGCATACCAAAGCTTATCCGAAGGAGTCGCTGATCCTATCCGAACTACGCCCAGCGTAGAGCTGTACGCCCAACGTACACCAAAGCGTGACCCGCCTCGCACTCGAGTGCTCCAATGACGCATGCAGTGACGTTTCCGAAGCGCTACGCCCCGCGTAGCTAAGCATTACGCCCAGCGTAATGCGAGGCTTCTGCCCCTATATAAAGGATGCGAGGGCAGCCGGCCATTTTGCTCCTTTTCTCTTCTCTCTCTCCCGTTTTGCATCGTTTTCCGTGCAACTTTTACCCTGAAGCCCCGATATCATTCCCGAGCCCCAAAGCAAGTCCCGACGCCCCAAAGATCCCGAGAAGCAAAGTTTCCGAGCCGAGACTCTGCCCGCGTAAAGCCCGGTTTTGGAGAAAACGTCCCGGTTTTATCGGAAAATATTATTTTAAGAGACGAGGTGTTGTCCGATCATCGTGTTATCAAGTGAGTGTGTAGTTACTTTCTTCTACCGCATAGATATGAAGTATTTGCTATGAAATACGTGCTATGTGTTTATACGTTGTTTGTTTACTTGAGATGGTTGTTGAATAAAATTTTTTTTGTAGGTTTTTAAATGATTTAAACTATATATATATGTAATTTATATCTACAAATATGTTGGGTAGAACATGGGTAGATGAAATAGTTGGTGTGTGAGGAAAGATTAGTTTGACGATGAGACGAAAGATGATATAGATCATGAGATGAGGGTGACAGGTGAAAAATGAGTGAAACCTTTACCCAAACGATGGCCCCCGTCATTCAGCAGAGTAGGGATGACAACCACGGACTATTCTAGACAGTCCTGTGGAACACTAGCAAGCTCGCAACTTGTAGGTGTTGTGGACTTGATGTTCACCGGTGTACTCTAAAAACCCTGGCAGCTATAGATTTAGTGCCTTATAATAAAACGATGGTAGCTATGGATTTAGTACCGTATAGATGAACCTTGGTAGCTATGGATTTAGTACCGTATAGATGAACCTTGGTAGCTATGGATTTAGTACTGCGTACATGAACCTCGGGCAGCAATGGACTTTGTGCCAATTCCTTAGGTCAATCCTTAGGAACGAACGAATGAATGATAGTGGATTCTTAAGGTAAGAACTTAAGAAATAAAGAAGATAATGGGGATGAGTAATTGGATTGTTTGTTTGATGATTAAATATAAAAATTATATTATTGTGGGTTGAAAACCCTATATGCTCACCAGGCTCCCAAGCCTAACCCACTCAGTTTTCTTTGCATTACAGGTAATGGCACAAGAGTATAAGTTGGTGGACTTGACGAGAGATTTTGGATTATAGGCCATTAGATATAAATAAATGTTGTAAGGCCTATATGGTACTGTTTATGCTTTTGGTCTGTATCGGAACATGACATCCCGAGATTTTATTATTTAATGAAAAGTACATTCTCTTTGAGAAATGTTTTGATAAATTTTTATCGGATCTTATTTGGGAACAAATTCCGCAACGGTTTTCTTTAAACGATTACTCAGATTTTAAAATAAAGCATAAACAAACCGGTCTTTTCTGGCCGTGATTTTGGGGATGTCACAGTTGGTATCAGATCATTAGTTTAAGCGAACTAGGAATTTGTAGGATTTCTAGACTTAAACTTAGAATGTTAAGTGATGATTGTGAGATGAATGTCTACCATATTTTAGATGCGAGCACTAGTTTATTTTACGAAAATTGCCTAAAATGTTTTTATGTGCTAAATGTTATATGTTTGCCATATATGATATTATTTGTTCGGATCTATGGTCTGTTGCCGACCGGATCTGGAAACCTTATGTGTTTAGGATTCTAAGCGTGTGACGACGGTATTAGAACTAGCATATAAACGTTTCGGAGTGATTTGGATAATTATCTATCGTGAAGAAGGATCTAAATTCACCTTGTTCGGTGTATAGATCAACGATGGCAAGAACAAGAAGTGGCGCCGGAAACGTGAACGAAAACAGGAATCGACCACCTGTAATCGAGTAAATACATGTTGTAGCTGCTGCACCTGAGCCGGTGACGATGGCTGGTGTGCAATTGATGATTCAGACGATGTTGGATCGTCAGATGGAAGAAACTAGACGTCTGCTTCAACAAAATCGTGAAGAACTTTCAATTCAAGTTGAAGAGCCCGAAGTGAATGGAGGGCCGTCGGAAGGAGGAAACTTTAGTGGGACTGTTGGTCAAGCCAACCCACCGATTGTTAGACAAAACAATCGTGATGGAGGAAATGATGGGAGAGGATGTAAATACAAGGATTTTATGGCATCCAAACCACTGTGTCTATCCGGAAGCCCGGCGCCGGTGCAACTTATGGACTGGATCTCCGAGATGGAGACAATGTTTGAAAGTTGTGAATGCAGCAATAGACAGAAGACCACGCTCGCGATCCCTCTATTAAAATCTGGTGTACTGAGCTGGTGGAAGTTGCTAGCTGATTCGATGCCCAAGGGAGAAGCTAGCAAGATGTATTGGGAAGACTTCGCGGTGCAACTGAAAATGCAATACTGCTCTGAGCAGGATCTTCTAGAAATCAATAATGAGTTTCAGAATTTGAAGAAGGGAAAAATGAGTGTCACTGAATATGCTACTAGTTTCACGGAAAAGATGAAGCTTGTTCCTTATCTAATTCCAACTGAACTCTCCAAGGTTAACAAGTTTGCCCGCGGATTACCAGCAGACTTTGGCCCGATAGTCAAGCAAGCAACCACTCTGAAAGCCGCCATCTGGGCTGCTAAGAATGTTGAGACTCAGATAAGAGAGAAGGGCCTGGAGAGAGCTGAAGTTGGCGAGAAGAGGAAGCTTGAAGGATCCTCAAGACCTGATAGTAAGGGAAAGTTCGCAAAGTCTAACCTGGATGACCAGAGGTATGGAGCCAAGTGGTGTGAAAAGTGCAGGAAGAAGCACTTTGGAGCATGCAACGAAGAAGTAACCTGTTTCAAATGTGGAAGGATCGGCCACTATTCCTTGAATTATACACATAATGATAAAGTATGCTACGAATGCGGAGGCAAGGGGCACATGTCTAGAGACTGCCCAAAGAAAAATAGGGCAGCAAGGATAGAGGAACCACCAAAGCCAAGGGCATTCCACATGATCCTCGATGAAGCAGACAATAACGCGAGGAATCAGGAATAAGGATTTCATATCCAAAGATCAAATTATGAAGTGACAATGTGAATAGTAACTTATGGTGTAGCCTATTAGAGGCATAGTATAGGGTGAACTTGAACTTTTGTGTAATAGTTTCAAGAATTAATATAAACCCTGGTTTTGTTATCTGATGTGTTGAATGATTGTGTGATTTTTGTATGGGGACTTGGAGAACTGCGAGACAATACTTGGGACGAGTATGAGTAGGTGTGAATGGTAGTAGAGGCCTATACTACCGGAAGCACATGACTCACACTTGGATCAGGGAAAGTCACAAGGTTACCAAGAAACTAGTAATTGATTCCGTTTTATTCAGGTATGTCATTACCTTTGTTTCGGTAATGACTAGTAGGATGATTGTTATTCCGACCCTAGTGGTCATATCAAATTGAGTCCGACTACGATGAGTTTGTTACGTGGTTCCGAGAACCGAGTTCGATGTAGCATTTGACTGAAGTCAGATGATTGAAATCAATGCGATCATTGGTAACAAGCTAGTTATTAATGAAGTTTGTAGCTGGAAATGCTACATGTTAAAATGTGGTTATATCGCATTAGAATATGAAGGAAGGTATATTCCATTCTGGAATTTAACTCTAAAAGACCTGAGTCTACGCGTTGCATCATGCGACGAGAGGTCGTTAGAATAAGACCCATCGGTCTGTTACAATAGATAAAGGAAAGTATTTATCCTAAGAAGAAGAAGGAATCCACAAAAAGGACTTATTGTGTAACTTGAAAGTTATGATTGAAAGTCCAGCATAGTACGAAAAGCAGATGCAAGATTGAGCATCGTCTGCAGTCAGGAAGCCCTAGAGTTAGATATTCTTTCGAGGAAACATAGAAGTTACGGTTATTACTTAGGATGGAAGGATAACGTATGGAATCATTAAACAAGCCCTATTCCGTTGATGATTCTGGGACGTAATCATCCTAAGGGGGAGATAATTGTAACGCCCGTAGATCCGGGCTAGTCAATTTAGAGACGATAAGCATCAAAACTGACTTTTTGATGAAAGTTTATTTAGAATGAATAATCTTAACCAAGTTGAAGTATATGTCACAAGGTTTCCGAAAATATAAAGAATGCAGAAATCCGAGTTATAACGGAGAAGTTATGACCTGTCGAAGTTTCGCGACAGAACCGGCACGACACAGCGTGACGTGAATGGTGAATTTACGTTAGAGCAATATTTGGCCTTAGCGATCTAAACGAAAGTCGTAGAATACATTAAACCGAGAGCGTGCATAAAAAGAACGTCTAAATCTGACTTCGTATGAGGAAGTTATGATTTTTCAAAATTTCGGCTTAGCAGTGTACAGCCCGAAGTTTGAATATGAGATCGAGCGATATTTAGCCGAAACAATCTAAACGAGAATTGAAGATCTCATCGTTAGTAGTCCAACGGTAAAAAGACAGACGAAAACGGACGTCAGATGAAGAAGTTATGATTTTATAACGACGTTTTCCTGTCCCGGCCTAAAAATAATATAATATAAATAAAGTCAAAATTAGCCGATGGAGTCTAAACGAAAGTTGTAGAGCGTAGTCTCACCTACGTGTGGATATAAAGAACGTCGAAAACGGAGCTCGTATGCGAAAGTTATGAAGTTTTGAAGATCGTGGCACGCATACCAAAGCTTATCCGAAGGAGTCGCTGATCCTATCCGAACTACGCCCAACGTACACCGAAGCGTGTCCCGCCTCACACTCGAGTGCTCCGATGACGCATGCAGTGACGTTTCCGAAGCGCTACGCCCCGCGTAGTTGAGCATTACGCCCAACGTAATGCGAGGCTTCTGCCCCTATATAAAGGATGCGAGGACAGCCGGCCATTTTGCTCCTTTTCTCTTCTCTCTCTCCCGTTTTGCATCATTTTGCGTGCAACTTTTACCCCGAAGCCCCGGTATCATTCCCGAGCCCCAAAGCAAGTCCCGAAGCCCCAAAGATCCCGAGAAGCAAAGTTTTCGAGCCGAGACTCTACCCGCGTAAAGCCCGGTTTTGGAGAAAACGTCCCGGTTTTATCGGAAAATTTTATTTTAAGAGACGAGGTGTTGTCCGATCATCGTGTTATCAAGTGAGTGTGTAGTTACTTTCTTCTACCGCATAGATATGAAGTATTTGCTATGAAATACGTGCTATGTGTTTATACGTTGTTTGTTTACTTGAGATGGTTGTTGAATAAATGTTTTATACAGGTTTTTAAATGATTTAAACTATATATATGTAATTTATATCTACAAATATGTTGGGTAGAACATGGGTAGATGAAATAGTTGGTGTGTGAGGAAAGATTAGTTTGAGGATGAGACGAAAGATGATATAGATCATGAGATGAGCGTGACATGTGAAAAATGAGTGAAACCTTTACCCAAACGATGGCCCCCGTCATTCAGCAGAGTAGGGATGACAACCACAGACTATTCTAGACAGTCCTGTGGAGCACTAGCAAGCTCGCAACTTGTAGGTGTTGTGGACTTGATGTTCACCGGTGTACTCTAAAAACCCTGGCAGCTATAGATTTAGTGCCTTATAATAAAACGATGGTAGCTATGGATTTAGTACCGTATAGATGAACCTTGGTAGCTATGGATTTAGTACTGCGTAGATGAACCTCGGGCAGTAATGGACTTTGTGCCAATTCCTTAGGTCAATCCTTAGGAACGAACAAATGAATGATAGTGGATTCTTAAGGTAAGAACTTAAGAAATAAAGAAGATAATGAGGATGAGTAATTGGATTGTTTGTTTGATGATTAAATATAAAAATTATATTATTGTGGGTTGAAAACCCTATATGCTCACCAGGCTCCCAAGCCTAACCCACTCAGTTTTCTTTGCATTACAGGTAATGGCACAAGAGTATAAGTTGGTGGACTTGACGAGAGATTTTGGATTATAGGCCATTAGATATAAATAAATGTTGTAAGGCCTATATGGTACTGTTTATGCTTTTGGTCTGTATCGGAACATGACATCCCGAGATTTTATTATTTAATGAAAAGTACATTCTCTTTGAGAAATGTTTTGATAAATTTTTATCGGATCTTATTTGGGAACAAATTCCGCAACGATTTTCTTTAAACGATTACTCTGATTTTAAAGTAAAGCATAAACAAACCGGTCTTTTCTGGTCGTGATTTTGGGGATGTCACAGAAATCCCTCGCAAAAAGTTTCCTAGGAGGGTTTTTCCTACGCATAAATTTTCCTCGATATTTCCTTGGAAACGCCGTTCTCCTAGAAATTTCTGAGGAAATTGTCCCTCGGAAAAGGCGTGTCTTTTTAGTAGTGACAGGAAGATAAACTTAATCATGAGACATAGGAAAGTGTCGCCTGTAGGTTTTGCTACTGTTGAATTTTAAATGATCCCGATTTTTTCCTCTAAAAATAGTTCAAGCATTTGTTTCTTACGTGTTCATTTATGAAATTAAAAAATCTATTTCCCTTATATCCACATAAAATTTATTTTGGTAACTTACGAGTTTCCTTTATCAAATTTAAACTTTCCAAAATCGGATTTAATCATAACTTACCAATTTAATCGTTAATAATTTTTATCCATAATTTCACTCAATTTAAATTTGTATTTTCTATATATAAATTTTTTAATGATCCTGATTTTTTCCCTTTAAAATATTTCAAGCATTTATTTTTAGAAAATGTTGCTCCATTATAATTATTATTTTCCTCATATAAAATAATAAAAATTACCAATATGTCTATATATATATATATATATATATATATATATATATATATATATATATATATATATATATATATATCGATTTTATAAGCGACATTAGCAGTAAAACAAAGTGATTAGTTTTTTTTTTATAACATACCAATCTATTTTGTTTTATCTTTATATAGTAATAATAAAATTTATAAATTTACACAACAAATATACATATTTCGAATTTCGTCATAGTATTATACCTTACAAAATATAGTTCTTTCCAAAATAATATTTGTCAGTAATTTCATCTATAATTTCATCCAATCTAAATTTATATTTTTTTTATATAAATTTTTTTAATGATCCTCATTTTTACCTCCAAAAATATTTCGGACATTTATTTTGTAGATAATGTTGTCTCATTATAATTATTACTCTCATCATATAAAACAAAAAAACTTACTAATATGCCTATATATTTTTATTTAACTTTTATAAGCAACATTAACACTAAACAAAGTGATCGATTCAATTGACGATTTATCTTCTTTAAAAATAAAAAACTAAAAGTCTCTTTATATTGTTATAATATTTTATACTTTTATATGTATTTTTTTGTACGTCCCTGTGTTTTATACAGGTCATAATCTAGTACATATACATAGTTGATCCGTTAAAATTTGGTAAATATTGATGATTTATTAAATTGATGGGACACAAGTTTTTAAAAGTTTTTAAAAGAAAGAAAAAAGAGAAAAAAAAATATGATGAAAAAAATCGATTTTTACAATTTGACAAAATTGCAAGAATGGTCTCTATGGTATGTACAAAATTGCCACTTTGGGCCAAACAGGTTTTGACTAGCGCTAATGGTCCAAAAGTTTCCATTTTGTTGTGAGTTTGATCCAAAACGCTCTAAAATGACGAACTTGCCCTTTCTATTTATTTTTTGCTTTTCTTTCAGTTATTTAATTATTTTTCCTAACCAAAAAAATAAAAAATAAAAGAAGAATAAAAGAATCACTCTCTCTCTCTCTCTCTCTCTCTCTCTCTCTCTCTCTCTCTCTCTCTCTCTCTCTCTCTCTCTCCAGTTTAGAGAACGCCACCACCCTCACTTCCTCCCCCAACCTTCACTCCCACTGGGAAGCCTAAACACCACCGCCGAAAAAAGTTAAAAGACACCAGACCGAAGCTCTGGCAGCAAAACCCTAACCCTAAAAGTTTCAGGCAGCGACATATAGATCGAAACTAAGGTTTCTAGTGGTGGCGGCCTCTGAAAACCCTTAGATTTCATGAAACGAGAATGATGGAAACCTCTGAAAACTATAGGGTCTCCTTCTTTTCTTCTTCAAACTCGATTGAAACTCACCTGAGGGCCATTTGACGGAGCCAGGAGGGTCGAGAGATTGTGGGGACAGTTGGAAACGGTGGTGAAGAGGGGTGGCAGTCGGAGTTTCCAGTGGCCTCTCTTTTGCTGCAGTGACCTCGTTAGGGTTTGTAATGGCGTTGAGAGGCAGTAGCAGACCAAGGCGACGACATAGTGATTTGGTCGTCATCATTGTGTTTTGGTCTGTAAAGACGAAGCTCGTTGATTCTTAGGAGGCGGCGGATCTGATGCCCCTAATTGCAAACCCTCGTTTCAGAGTTGGAGCAACAATTAGGGTTCTCCCCTCTCTATATCTCTCTCTCAGAAGCTCATCTAAAAACCATTTGATCTTGTTGCGATACAGATTAATGGGGAAAGTTGCTTTTGATAATGGAGATTACAATCAGGGTTTATTTTTTCTGCATATCATTAAGAGGAAGAAGACAATGAAGATGTGGGGCGGCAATGAAGAGAGAGAGAGAGAGAGAGAGAGAGAGAGAAAGAAAGAGAGAGAGGTGGGATAGAGAGAATATGAGAGAGAGAGAGAGAGAAACGAGAGAGAGAGTGTGTGTGTGAGTGAGTGAGAGAGAAAGGGTATTTTTTCTTTTCTTCTTTTATTTGTAATATAAAAATGAAAAAAGAAAATAGAGAGGGCAAAATCGTCATTTTATAAAAAGTTAAAGCAGAATGGACCAAACTAGTAACAAAATGGAAACTTTTGGACCATTTGTGCTAGTCAAAACCTGTTTGGCCCAAAGTGACAATTTTAGACATACCCATAGGGACCATTCTTGCCATTTTGTCTTACAATTAATACCCCTATTTAAAACACATTTCATTGTATCAGTGGGTTTACAACCAATCAAAAGTAATCACTTCACTTCAGCCCCTCTCTTTTTTCTCGACGCAGGTATGGGAGCAAGAGAAAAAATGGCGAGACCCACTTCCTCTTCTTTTCTGATTCGAATCGCAGCTCTTTTTCTTCAGAATCAAGTTTTTCGTTTTCTTTCCCGTCTCTCACCCCGTTTTAATCTTGGTTGCAGGTGGAAATCGAAGAACAGGGAAAAGACAGGGAACTGGGAATTCTTCCTTTTCTCTGCGCGATTTACGTATTACAGGAGAGTGCTGGCTTGGTGGTGGTCGAAAGTGGCGTTTTACAGGTGGATGAAGGCAGTTGTGGTGGTGAACAGGGGCTGATGGTAAGAAAGGCAATGGTGGTGCTTTAGAGCTATGGTGCCGCATGATGTGTGTATGAGAAGGTTTCAAGGGTATTATTGTAAACTTATCAGCGTATGAGCCGATTCTCTTCCCTCCAAAAGATAAGTCCTTGATTTCTTTCTTTTCTATCACTCACTCAAAAAAAAAAAAAAAAAAAAAATCATGGAAATGGTAGGCATCGATATAGTCCATCTTGTCTTGTTTCCTTACATTAATTGGGATGATCCTGAATGGAAGGTGGCGCATCGGTTAATGTTGCTACAATAAATTTTGGGCAGTAGTTTTTGGTACTTATCGCCATTTGAATTTTTTGCCATTTTGTGTTTGCCATCGTGTGTTGTGTTGCTTGGCGATAATGATGCATTAATTAATTACATTGCTTTTAAATAGAAGAAGATGGTGGATATGTTTTATATATATGTCAGTGTGAACTGTGAACTGAATATATAATCAGAGTTGAATCACATTATAGACATTAAGTTTGGAGTTCCGTAATTACTTAGATTCAATGAAGATGATTTTCAGTCAAAGTTCAGTGCATATGTTCAGTATCCTCCTTGTGTTATCAACAATAATTTTCTCTTGGGCAGGAGAACTTCCTCCTGATGAAGGCAATTCTTTAATTTGTTCTATCTTTCTTTTCTTTTCTTTTTCAAGATTCTGATTATTTGATATATATATATATATATATATATATATATATATATATATATATATATATATGCGAGAACGCATGAGATGGGAAAGAGGTGTGTACATGTTTTGATTATAAGAATCTATTTACCCAAAATGCAACGATAAATATGCTGTTTAATTTGTGAGATAATTGTTTCCCTGCAGATCTGAGAGGATTCAATTTGCAGTCGTTTCAATTTACCTATAGACAAATCAGAGCTGCCACACGCAACTTCTCAGCTTCAAATAAACTTGGGCCAGGCGGTTTTGGTGATGTTTATAGGGTAAGTAAATATTTTACATATTGACATTTCAAATAAACTAAAGGTCACTTATAATAAATTTGCAGGGTACACTCTCTGATGGCACTGTAATTGCTGTGAAGCAGCTTTCTCAGACATCAAACCAGGGAGACCGTGAGTTTGTGAATGAGATTGGGTTGATGACTGCCACACAACATCCAAATATTGTAAGGCTGTATGGATGCTGTGCAGAATCCA
This sequence comes from Lactuca virosa, assembly GCF_052849685.1. Taxonomy (NCBI): domain Eukaryota; kingdom Viridiplantae; phylum Streptophyta; class Magnoliopsida; order Asterales; family Asteraceae; genus Lactuca; species Lactuca virosa. The sequence goes on from NC_136427.1 coordinate 29,185,142, forward strand.
ACCACCTAATGCTTGTTTATGAGTACATGGAAAACAATTCTCTGGCTCAGGCTCTATATGGTACCCTCCTATTCTGCAACACGTTTTCATATATATATATATATATATATATATATATATATATATATATATATATATATAGCATTTAATATGACAAAACGAAGGAAACGTGTATCATAATTAATGGCCACATAATTATAGGTATGATGTTGTGTGGGACATTAAAACATTTGTTCTTAAAATGTAGGCCATGGCAACTCTAGTTTGGTACTGGATTGGCCTACAAGGCAAAACATTTGTGTGGGGGTTGCCAGAGGCTTGGCATTCCTGCATGAGGAATCCATCCTCAGAATGGTTCATAGAGACATCAAGACTGCAAATGTACTCCTTGGTAGACAACTTACTGTAAAGATCGCTGATTTTGGCTTAGCCAGACTTTTTTCTGAAGACCGCACCCAAGCGCGCACTGTTCCCGCTGGAACTTTGTGAGCAACTAAATCCACCTATCTTCAAATCAGATCTTTTATTATATATAAAAGACATTTCTTTTATTAACTTTCTTCTTGTTCCGGTTATATTGCGCCTGAATACGCATATTCTGGCAGTTAACCTACAAAATAGATGTGTACAGCTTTGGGGTTCTTGCAATGGAAATTGTGGCTGGCACGCGCAACGTATATCCTCCAGCAGATGATCTAGAGTATTTAACTATTGTTGAAAGGGTAACATTTATTTTCCTAAATGCTATAATTCCATTCTTCCTACAAATCCCAAATACTTAACCTAATCTTGTTATTTATGATGCATCGGTTTGTCTCCATCATTAGACTACCGCTTTGCGACAACAAGATGAGAGTTTGATAGACTTGGACGATCCAAGATTGGGATCACATTTTGATGCTGAAGAGGCATTGAGAATGATCAGAATCGCTCTGTTAAGCACTAATAATAACCCAAATGAAAGACCTTTGATGTCAGAGGTAGTGAACTTGCTTCAGGGAAATATAAATCTACAAGATTATAGAGTCAGATCTCCAGAGACTAGCCATGGTGAGTTCTCGAATCTCGTGCTCTCTCCAGAGACTTACCATGGTGAGTTCTGGAATCTCGTGTTCTCCCAGAGACTTACCATGGTGAGTTTTCTAATCTCATGCTCTCTCCAGAGACTTACCATGGTGAGTTCTGGAATCTCGTGTTCTCTCCTGAGACTAGCCATGGTGAGTTCTCTAATCTCGTGCTCTCTCCAAAGACTTACCATGGTGAGTTCTGGAATCTCGTGCTCTCTTCAGAGATTTACCATGGTGAGTTCTCTAATCTCCTGCTATCTCCAGAGATTTACCATGGTGAGTTCTCCAATCTCGTGCTCTCTCCAGAGACTTACATGGTGAGTTTTGGAATCTAGTGCTCTCCATAGAGACTTACCATGGTGAGTTCTCTAATCTCGTGTTATCTTTAGAGACTTGTCATGGTGAGTTCTCTAATCTCGTGCTCTCTCCAGAGACTTACCATGGTGAGTTCTGGAATCTCGTGCTCTCTCCAGAGACTTACCATGGTGAGTTCTCTAATCTCGTGCTCTCTCTAGAGGCTTACCATGGTAAGTTCTGGAATCTCGTGCTCTCCCCAAAGACTTACCATGATGAGTTCTCCAATCTCGTGCCCTCTCCAGAGACTTACCATGGTGAGTTCTCTAATCTCGTGCTCTCTCCATAGACTTACCATGGTGAGTTCTCTATTCTCGTGCTTTCTCCAGAGACTTACCATGGTGAGTTCTGGAATCTCGTGCTCTCTCCAGAGACTTACCATGGTGAGTTCTCTAATCTCGTGCTCTCTCCAGAGACTTACCATGGTGAGTTCTCTAATCTCGTGCTCTCTCAAAAGACTTACCACGGTAAGTTCTGGAATCTTGTGCTCTCCCTAGAGACTTACCATGGTGAGTTCTCTAATCTCGTACTCTTTTCTGAGAATGGCCATGGTGAGTTCTCTAATCTCGTGCTCTCTCCAGAGACTTACCATGGTGAGTTATGGAATCTCGTGCTCTCTCTAGAGACTTACCATGGTGAGTTCTCTAATCTCGTGTTCTATCCAGACACTTACCATTGTAAGTTCTGGAATCTCGTGCTCTCCCTAAAGACTTACCATGGTGAGTTGTGGAATCTCATGCTCTCTCCTGAGACTGGCCATGTTGAGTTCTCTAATCTCGTGATTTCTCCAGAGACTTATCTGTTGGGTTTTGAGCATTATAACACTCCTAAGTGTACATGCAACCCTAAATACCTTGGATCTATGTTTTCTCTATTATACATGCAAATATGAACTTTCCAAGGTATTCATCTTAACTAGCATAATAACATTGATTCATATGAATATATCAAGTTAGAATTACATACCTCTTTGATGTAGAATGTCTTCATGAAGCTTGAGTGCCTAGTGCCCCAAGTGTGACACCTCAAATGGTTCACACAACACCAAATACACTTGGAATAACTTGAGAGAACATACACACTTCAAGAAAATCGGCTAGCCCTTTCTCTCGCACATAGTGCCCGATTTTGTCAACAATAAGATGCTTATATAGTTAGTGACAATTAGGGTAAACCCTAATTGTCATGACTTTCCATTTCCTTGGATCCATGGGTTCAAATATACCATGGAGCATCTTATGGGTTTTAGCCCAACTTGACAATCCATGGAGCATTAGCCCACTATACAAGTATGGGTGATTTACAGAATCAACCCATATATTTAATTAGTCTTCTTTTGATCACTTAATTAATACTAGATTAATTCTTGATCAATACTAATTAAATAATCTTATTAATATATTATAACTTATAATATATTAACAAACCTTAAGTGTTATTTCTCTCATTTTAGTCTATCCAAATGCATGATGCCATGCAACCCAAATGGACCATGCCGGGTCGGGTCAAGTCTTACCAATTATAGTTATGGACTTAGACATTAATCCAACAGTCTCCCACTTGGATAAGTCTAAAACTATTATTGCGTATGACTTCAAGAACCGACTGGCAATCGTAGCTCTCAAAAGCTTCCGTCGAACTCTGACCTTGCCGATGATCTCTGACCTTTGTCAATGACTTGTCCATTAGATAAGTGATCATATATTCCTCCATTCTAGATATCATATGGACTGAGATATGGATTGTAAATCATTCTCTCTGTTCATCCGTTGTTTCCCGATTTCCGATTTATGACGACTGACTGATTGAACAAATCAAATCAGTCCTGGCTTGGCCAAGCACTCACATGTGTCATTGCTAAATCATCGAGGGGCCCACATATATCGCTTTTATCCCGAAGGTAAAAGGAATGGATAAACTTCGACTCATATGGCTTGTTCTACTACTTGTTGAATCATACACAAAGGCGCGTTTTATAACATCGAGTTACCAATGCGGTTTCATGCAATCAATGTATAACCAACTCATAGTAACAACTCATATCTCTAGGTTTTAAGAATATAAGATATTATCGTCTAATGATCACTCGTGATAAAATCCATGAAGTGATTCAAATGAGCGTGGGTTAAATCCAATACTCAGAACTTATGAGCACTCATGAGTGTTGTAGCACAACTTTGTCCACCAACTTGGACCTCTACAAGCCAACCCATGACAGTCTTGATTCATATCTACTTCCAACATATGACCGACTGTGGATGGTTTGAATAACTTAGTCATTCCGGAAGAATAACCTAGTTATTATGGAAGTCAAAACATGCAAAGTGAAACACAAGAATAAATGAATCAAATATGGTATCAAACCCTATGAATATAAATAGACCACTTTTATTTATCACCATACTGATTACTCATTATTCATTGTTTCGGTTTTATCAACTTTATACTTGAATTAAAAACACTAGTTGTCTAATGCTCCAAGCATGTACACTATGTTTTTCTAAACAATAGCTTTGCCATACACCAAGTATGCACTCTATGTTTATCTATGATCCTTACTTTGTGAAATAAAACAATTGACCAAACTTTCAATGATTCTAATTTCACACTCCCAAATCGAAACCTTGTTAGACTTTAAACTTAAATGCACTACCATCTTGCAATGAATGTGTACAAAGTCACAAAGACTTGTCAACAACCATTACAGGGTATTCCAATGAAGACCTACTCCATGGACACAAAGCCTTATGTTCAAAGTATGCATTGCTTTGAACATGCTTCTTGCACTAAGTTTTTTCTAATCTTACACAGATTGCTTCTATCTATGGAGACAACTCTATATTCCCATTTTGACTACCACTTCTGAACAAGAGTTGCCTCTTTTCAGACTATGTCAATATGGCCCTTCCAAAATTCACACTATACTTCCAACTGTCCTTGAGCAACCAATCTTTGGTAAACCTTAGATTGTCCTCGACAATTTCTTAATCACTTTAGTCATATCCAATTCTAGACATTTTCCTCCTTAATGCCTCAAGGCATTTTGAAAATTCAGAAAGGATAAATATTATAGCACATGTAATCGATCTTGTACCCAAAGTAAATGGTACACGATTCATGATGTTTCACATAAAGACATGGTTCTAGACCAGTCTTTTGCCATAGTAATTTTTGTTTGTCATATTCTCAAAATTTGACTATGAAAAGGAATGCCGTAATCATAATCGAATTTTGAGAACGCAATATATAGAATTTTCTTAAATTGAACCAATCCAACATGAAATTCATATATATATTCTTGACTAAAGATGATTAAAATCTAAATATAAGCTCTTTAGAATGATTATAAACTCAATCTAAGCTTTTTAGAAATTGAAATGAAGTATAATTTCCTCTCCCTTAATTATAGTAAAAACAACTTTTTCAACCCCTACAACCTCACGAATTGAAACTTTTGTTTTCTATAATTAACATTGCTAACTTGCAATACTTATCATAATTATCATGCTCCCACTAACATGATGATTATTAGCATAACATTTATGCTCCCACTAGCTTTGACATGTATCCAGAAAACAACTGGACTTGTAGAGGTTAATACTAGATTGCTTTGATAAGACTTTATCAAAATCATACACCTTATCTTAGATAGCTCACAGGCGTGTCTAAACAATTTCAGAACTATGAAAAGGGATGTCGTAATCATAGTTTCAATTGTTTAGACCTTTTCTATCTGCTTCAAATCTACTTGGTGGAAGTGTTTCCTCACCATCATTTTCATGAATCAGAGAGAAACCTTATGACCCTTAGATTTTATGGTGTATGTGTTCCTTTCCATGTGAATTTTTTTGTCAAAACCATAATCACAAGACAAGATTAGTGACAATTCCAAATTCATATGGACTGAACTTGTGCAATCTTAAATTCTTGCCACCTGGCAGCTCAAGGGCCTGCCATTGCTTCCAAGTTGATATGCAACCAATTGAGAATTCTAAGAACTCATATGCAAAGCCAACTTTAACTGGAATGGGCACAGAAATATGTCAACACAATAGGTTATAGACCTCAAGTCGTGTGCTAGTGAAGAACCTCAGGTTTTACTCTTGATTAGTTCTTGAGACTTTCAAGACCTTTAAGACTCCCACTGTCCTCTTGACATATAGGACTATCTTGCCAAATATTCAAGAGATAGTGCAAATTCTTTTTCAAGTCAAACGCTTCACACAATTGGCCTAAGTTGGTCTTTGTTTTATCCAAAACATCACAACTTGCCAATTTCAAATGTACAAGAGTAGGATACTTTTACTCTTATATTTGACAAGTGTTTTAAACCTTTCTTTAGGATATGTCACTCAACTTACAGTCTTGGAGTATGACTCTAAGACTTGTTTTGGAACGAAGTATGATTCATCTTCTTGATTTGACCACTTCAACAATTCATAGCTCCTCTTCTTATCTATCACACATAGACCTTGATCACACATATACCTTGCTTGCCAATAGGACTTTGACACCCAACTCTCCCGGCTTGTCAATATGTGACTTCAAAGTCCTTAATATAGCACCCAATATGAAATATTAAGGCTAAGACCCAACAAACTATTTCATAACTTGGAAGAGGGATGCCGTAATCCAAGCTATAAAATATTTGAAGGTAGGTGAATGACGATTCATCAATTTCCACCATGGAAAAACGAAATAATTTATTAAGTTTTAATTGAATTTGAAACTCCTAGATCTTTTGAGATTCATTGAACTTTTCCAATGGCATGTTTCAATCTCGAGTGTGCCCTTCAGGTTTTGTGACTGGGATGCCGAGGATCAGAAAACAAGGTGTGAAGTAACCATGCAAATTACTTGGTACTCTTAAATGTTTATCACCCAACCGATGTGCCGGTAAAGCACACACGCTCCACCGGCCTATGATAAACTTTAAGAAACCCTTTGCCTACCTTGTTAAATCAAGCTAGTGTGCCGGTAAACCACACACGCTCCACTAACCGACTTAAGCAAAGTGTAAAGTGTAATTTCATGGGTTAGCACCTTATTCACATTTTCCTAAGTAACTAAGATTGGGAATTTATAAGTGTTTAGTTACTTAGTATTTATCATTAATACTTTTAATGAAGGGAGAATTATAGTCCTTGTCCTACCCGTTCGGCTAACGACCCTCCACCAGTCAAGGAAGCGGTGGGTGAGAGTGGACACCCATTAAACTGCCATTTTATAGGCAGTAACCTTATACCCCCCTTATAGACCGGCTTCGTGAATGAGGCCTACTAACGGTAAGACTGACTTGCTCTTATATATATATATATATATATATATATATATATATATATATATATATATATTATTAACTTATAATATTATAAAGTATAAGGGTTGAATTTTAATTTTTAAAATTCTAAGGGCTTAACTTGGAATTAAAGTATTCATGAGAGAAACTTTACAAATTCCAAAACTTGAGGGCAAGTTTTGAAAATATTCAAAACCATTTAATTCCATAACTTATGTGTCTAAAGTAGTTTTAATTAAAACTCTTCAAGTTCCATAACTTGAGGACAAGTTATAGAAGACTTTAAACTATTAAAGAATGTAACTCTTCTCTTTTTTTTTTTTTTGTAACTTATGGAACTAAGTAAGGTTACACATTTTTATTATTTAATGAAGTGACTCTTGAACCTCCATAACTTGAGGACAAGTTATGGAGTCATAAAACCATTTAATGAGGACAAGACTCTTCATTTTGTAACCATTGCCAACTTTTATGAGTTTTAAGAAACTTTAATGTGACTTTTCATGTAACTTGAGGACAAGTAACACAAACACATTTTAAGATCAATTCTTAGATTAAAATGGATCAAAGACACATAATCAATCAACCTTTTTCTATTAATCTAAGTAACTCATATGAACAAGATAATTGGAATCAAACTTCTTCATGTAATTAGCATAACACTTAAACTAATACAAAACATGAATCTATTGACAATTATCTTTAAAATTGGATTAGTATGAACATTACCACATAAAAAATAAGTTTATAAGTCCAAAATCAGCTTAGGGTAATGTTTCTAGTCCAATTCCAGCCAAAACAGTCGAATATATGCTGTCAGGGGGTCCAACTCGTCGAGTGCATGAACCAACTCGGCGAGTTGGATCGTTTTGAACACTTTTAAGGCATGGACTCGTCGAGTCCCTTCATGGACTCGGCGAGTCTGCTGTTCAGACAGCAACAAAATTCGATTTTTCAGCCATTTTTGCAAGTATAACAAGAACACAAGCCTAGGCTCTGATACCACTGTTGGGTTTTGAGCATTCTAACACTCCTAAGTGTACATGCAACCCTAAATACCTTGGATCTATGTTTTCTCTATTATACATGCAAATATGAACTTTCCAAGGTATTCATCCTAACTAGCATAATAACATTGATTCATATGAATATATCAAGTTAGAATTACATACCTCTTTGATGTAGAATGTCTTCATGAAGCTTGAGTGCCTAGTGCCCCAAGTGTGACACCTCAAATGGTTCACACAACACCAAATACACTTGGAATAACTTGAGAGAACATACACACTTCAAGAAAATCGGCTAGCCCTTTCTCTCACACATAGTGCCCGATTTTGTCAACAATAAGATGCTTATATAGTTAGTGACAATTAGGGTAAACCCTAATTGTCATGGCTTTCCATTTCCTTGGATCCATGGGTTCAAATATACCATGGAGCATCTTATGGGTTTTAGCCCAACTTGACAATCCATGGAGCATTAGCCCACTATACAAGTATGGGTGATTTACAGAATCAACCCATATATTTAATTAGTCTTCTTTTGATCACTTAATTAATACTAGATTAATTCTTGATCAATACTAATTAAATAATCTTATTAATATATTATAACTTATAATATATTAACAAACCTTAAGTGTTATTTCTCTCATTTTAGTCTATCCAAATGCATGATGCCATGCAACCCAAATGGACCATGCCGGGTCGGGTCAAGTCTTACCAATTATAGTTATGGACTTACACATTAACATGGTGAGTTCTGGAATCTCGTGCTTTCTCTAGAGACTTACCATGACGAGTTCTCTAATCTCGTGCTTTCTCGAGAGACTTACCATGGTGAATTCTGGAATCTCGTGCTCTTTCGAGAGACTTACCATGGTGAGTTCTCTAATCTCGTGCTCTCTCTAGAGACTTACCATGGTGAGTTCTCTAATCTAGGTCTCTCTTAAGAGACCATGGTAAGTTCTGGAATCTCGTGCTCTTCCCAGAGACTTACCATGGTGAGTTCTCTAATCTCGTGCTCTCTCCAGAGACTTACCATGGTGAGTTCTCTAATATCGTGCTCTATCCAGAGACTTACCATGGTGAGTTATAGAATCTGTTGTTCTCCCCAGAGATTTACCATGGTGAATTCTCTAATCTCGTGCTCTCTCCAGAGACTTACCATGGTGAGTTTTGGAATCTCGTGCTCTCTCCTGAGACTGGCCATGGTGACTTCCTTAATCTCGTGCTCTCTCCAGAGATTTACCATGGTGAGTTCTGGAATCTCGAGCTCTCTCCAGAGACTTACCATGGTGAGTTCTCTAATCTCGTGTTCTCCTCAGAGACTTACCATGGTGAGTTCTCTAATCTCGTGCTCTCTCCAGAGACTTACCATGGTAAGTTCTGAAATCTCGTGCTCTCCTCAAAGACTTACCATGATGAGTTCTCTAATTTCGTGCTCTCTCCAGAGACTTACCATGGTGAGTTCTCTAATCTCGTGCTCTCGCCATAGACTTACCATGGTGAGTTCAGTAATCTCGTGCTTTCCCCAGAGACTTACCATGGTGAGTTCTCTAATATTGTGCTCTCTCCAGAGACTTACTATGGTCAGTTCTGGAATCTCGTGCTCTCTACAGAGACTTACCATGGTGAGTTCTGGAATCTCGTGCTCTCTCGAGAAACTTACCATGTTGAGTTCTCTAATCTCGTGCTCTCTTCAGAGACTTACCATGGTGAGTTCTGGAATCTCGTGCTCTCCCCATAGACTTTCCATGGTGAGTTCTCTAATCTCGTGCTCTCTTTAGAGACTTACCATGGTGAGTTCTGGAATCTCGTGCTCTCTCCTGAGACTGTCCATGGTGAGTCTCAGGAGAGAGTACGAGACTCTTGAACTTACAATGGTAAGTCTCTGGAAAGAGCACGAGATTAGAGAACTCACCCCGGTAAGTCTCTGGGGAGAGCACGAGATTCCAGAAATCACCATGGTAAGTCTCTGTAGAGAGCACGAGATTAGAGAACTCACCATGGTAAGTCTCTGAAGAGAGCACGAGATTAAAGAACTCACAATGTTAAGTTTCTGGAGAGAGCACGAGTTTCCATAACTCACCATGGTAAGTCTTTGGAGTGAGTACGAGATTAGAGAACTCACCATGGTCAGTTTCAGGAGAGAGCACAAGATTCCAGAACTCACCATGGTAAGTCTATGGAGAGAGAACGAGATTAGAGAACTCACTATGGTAAGTCTCTAGGCAGAGCACGAGATTCTAGAACTTACCATGGAAAGTCTCAGGAGAGAGCACGAGATTCCAAAACTCACCATGGTAAGTCTCTGGAGAGAGCACGAGATTAGAGAACTCACCATGGTAAGTCTCTGGAGAGAGCACGAGATTAGAGAACTCACCATGGCCACTCTCAGGAGAGAGCACGAGATTAGAGGAACTCACCATGGTAAGTCTCTGAAGAGATCATGAGATTAGAGAACTCACCATGGTAAATCTCTGGGGAGAGAACGAGATTTCAGAACTCACCATGTAAGTCTCTAGAGAGAGCACGAGATTAGAGAACTCACCATGGTAAGTCTCTGGAGAGAGCACGAGATTCCAGAACTCACCATGGTAAGTCTCTGGATAGAGCCGAGATTAGAGAACTCACCATGGCCAGTCTCAGGAGAAAGCACGAGATTCCAGAACTCACCATGGTAAGTCTCTGGAGAGAGCACGAGATTAGAGAACTCACCATGGTATGTCTCTGGGGAGAGCACGAGATTCCAGAACTCACCATGGTAAGTCTTTGGAGAGAGCACGAGATTCGAGAACTCACCATGGCAAGTCTCTGGAGATCTGACTGGAGATCTGACTCTATTATCTTGTAGATTTATATTTCCTTGAAGCAAGTTCACTAACTCTGACATCAAAGGTCTTTCATTCGGGTTATTATTAGTGCATAACAGAGCGATTCTGATCATTCTCAGTGCCTCTTCAGCATCAAAATGTGATCCCAATCTTGGATCGATCAAGTCTATCAAACTCTCATCTTGTTGTCGCAAAGCAGTAGCCTAATGATGGAGACAAACATATGCATCATAAATAACAAGATTGGGTTAAGTATTTGGGAATTGTAGGAAGAATAGAATTATAGCATTTAGGAAAATAAATGTTACCTTTTCAACAATAGTTAAATACTCTAGATCATCTGTTGGAGGATATACGTTGCGCGTGCCAGCTACAATTTCCATTGCAAGAACCCCAAAGCTCTACACATCTTTTTGTAGGTTAACTGGCCAGAATATGCGTATTCAGGCGCAATATAATCGGAACAAGAAGAAAGTTAATAAAAGAAATATATTTTATATATAATAAAAGATCTGATTTGAAGATAGGAGGATCTAGTTAGTCACAAACTTCCAGAGGGAGCAGTGCGCGCTTGGGTGCGGTTTTCAAAAAATAGCCTGGCTTAGCCAAAATCAGCGATCTTTGGAGTAAGTTGTCTATCAAGGAGTACATTTGCAGCCTTGATGTCTCTATGAACCATTCTGAGGATGGATTCCTCATGTAGGAATGCCAAGCCTCTGGCAACCCCCACACAAATGTTTTGCCTTGTAGGCCAATCCAGTACCAAACTAGAGTTGCCATGGCCTGCAATTTAAGAACAAATGTTTTAATGTCCCACACAAGATCACACCTATAATTATGTGGCCATTAATTCTGATATACGTTTCCTTCGTTTTGTCATATTAAATGCTATATATATATATATATATATATATATATATATATATATATATGTGTGTGTGTGTGTGTGTGTGTGTGTGTGTGTGTGTGTGGAAGAATAGGAGGGTACCATATAGAGCCTGAGCCAGAGAATTCGGATGTTATATGGCAGTCATCAACCCAGTCTCATTCACAAACTCACGGTCTCCCTGGTTTGATGTCTGAGAAAGCTGTTTCACAGCAATTACAGTGCCATCAGAGAGTGTACCCTGCAAATTACTTATAAGTGACCTTTAGTTTATTTGAAATGTCAATATGTAAAATATTTACTTACCCTATAAACAACACCAAAACCGCCCTGCCCAAGTTTATTTGAAGCTGAAAAGTTGCGTGTGACAGCTCTGATTTGTCTATAGGTAAATTGAAACGACTGCAAATTGAATCCTCTCAGATCTGCAGGGAAACAATTATCTCACAAATTAAACAACATATTTATCGGTGCATTTTGGGGAAATAGATTCTTATAATCAAAACATGTACACACCTCTTTCCCACCTCATGCGCTCTCGCATATAAAACGCCAGCCTTTCAACACCAAGTATGATGAGGATGAGGCACATAGTCCCAGCCACCGCAACAATGACAATAGTTTTTATGCTTTTGTCACTGATTGGAGGATTCATATCTAAATAAAAACAACAATATATATATATATATATATATATATATATATATATAATATCTCTATAAGCTTAGTAGTAAAATGAAAATCACATAAAACCACAAGATTAAAGTCGGAAAAATAAAATACCAGACCATAGAAAGTACTGATATTAAAGGACCATAGGGTCCTCTATTTGGGACTGCTGTTGTGCCTTTCCCAGCATAATGGAAACGGATTTCTAATGTTGTGTTGGTTATAACAAAATTTTTTATTTCTTTTTTTAGGGCCCTATCCACCCCGCCAACTTTCTTCCTAATGTCAAAATTCTTGAATATACACACACCCTGCAAAAATATTCCGCTTAATTATGCGAATTGCATATATGTTGTATTTTATAGTTGAAATGGAGCACTTTACATGGATATATTTCCTGAAAAGAAAGTAGTCCTGTTGTTTGAAATGCAGAAATTTAATTGCAAGAATAATCAAACCTGGATATATACATCAAACGAATGTCTTCCAAGACTCTGAAAAGACATTATCTCTGAAAACTATCTCTGCAAAATGCAGAGTCACCGTATAGTTCCCATTTGGTAAACATCGACCATAGTAAGTGATGGATAGTGGAGAGAGGCGAGCTATAGTGTACAGTTTACTGTCATCAATAGTCGGTGCTGATACATTGGTGGCTACATAGTTAGATAATCTATGATTACCGCCCGACGCATTTCCGGTGCTACTTGTCCCCCAAAAGTCTCTTGTGGGAACAAACTTAGCTGCTCCACCTGATCCTGATCAGATTCATATGTCAAGTTTCCAATGGTCACTTTTGGTCCCCTGCAATTAATGTGAATTGACACAAGATTAAAGTCGGAAAAATAAAATACCAGACCATAGAAAGTACTGATATTAAAGGACCATAGGGTCCTCTATTTGGGACTGCTGTTGTGCCTTTCCCAGCATAATGGAAACGGATTTCTAATGTTGTGTTGGTTACAACAAAATTTTTTATTTCTTTTTTTAGGGCCCTATCCACCCCGCCAACTTTCTTCCTAATGTCAAAATTCTTGAATATACACACACCCTGCAAAAATATTCCGCTTAATTATGCGAATTGCATATATGTTGTATTTTATAGTTGAAATGGAGCACTTTACATGGATATATTTCCTGAAAAGAAAGTAGTCCTGTTGTTTGAAATGCAGAAATTTAATTGCAAGAATAATCAAACCTGGATATATACATCAAACGAACGTCTTCCAAGACTCTGAAAAGACATTATCTCTGAAAACTATCTCTGCAAAATGCAGAGTCACCGTATAGTTCCCATTTGGTAAACATCGACCATAGTAAGTAATGGATAGTGGAGAGAGGCGAGCTATAGTGTACAGTTTACTGTCATCAATAGTCGGTGCTGATACATTGGTGGCTACATAGTTAGATAATCTATGATTACCGCCCGACGCATTTCCGGTGCTACTTGTCCCCCAAAAGTCTCTTGTGGGAACAAACTTAGCTGCTCCACCTGATCCTGATCAGATTCATATGTCAAGTTTCCAATGGTCACTTTTGGTCCCCTGCAATTAATGTGAATTGATTAGTGCGCTAGAAAACAAAAAACATAAAAATCACTAAACTTTGGTTTTCATTTTCAAATTAATTAATTAATTGGAATGAAACATCTTAGGAAAGTATCTTCCTCACCCTTTAGACAGGGAAACCGGCTAAGGCACTTCCCAAGCTCTCTGCATTCAATCACAGATCGGAATATTAAACTTGGTTCTTATGCCATGAAATTTAGAAAAGAAAATTCTTTCTAAATAACCTATATATGGGTATAACAAGCTTACGAGTTGCTTGCAGCAGCGTAGCTTCTGAATAAGTTCCTAATAAATCAAAGATGAAATAAGCTTTATCTTTAGAATATTATATGGACAGGATAAGAATCAATGGATGATTTGGAAGATTAAAAATTACAGATTTTCACAACAATATGGGGGCACACTTTCTTCTTTGAATTTGTTGTAGGAAAGATCAATCTCGCTGAATCATAATCACAATCACATATCAGCGTTCATGAATTATATAACTATTGCGAGTAAAATTACATATTAAGAAGTACATTTTCAGGTAAAAATTATAGATTGTACATATATTACCAAGACTACAACCATGCATCTAGCACACCAAATTATGTCACATGAAAACTATTTCTGAAATGAGAAAAGGAAAACTGAAAACGTACTGTGCAGTATCACCACTATTGATCCATGCAGGAATACTTCCGTTCAGGGAGTTGCTAGTCAAGTACCTAATCATTTCACAAAATAATTATTGGGATTTATAATGCTCTCTTTTATTTTACTTTCCTTTTCAATAATCACTCGAGTATTTATTTCATTAAATATGCAAGGAACAATATAAACTTATCTATATTTTGTTGAACCGTATTCTTACGGATGAAATATATATATTATATATTGGTATGAATATTGAGGATCAAGTTATCAAGACAAATATTTAAGTAAGAAAATTAGTTGAAGCGAATGATACATGGCCAGAAAAAGGTAAAATGCTCATCGTACTTACATTTTATCCAGATCTAGTTCTTTCAAATCTGGTATATCTCCCTCCAAATTGTTGAAACTGAGGTCTCTGTGTGTGAATATAGATGAAGAGTATATCAGGATGTTTGAACAACCACTAAAGATAATCACAATGAAATGCTCAAGATGATGCTAATGGATATAGTCTAAAAAAGGCTTTCAGTCAATCAAGAAATGGAAGAGGGAGAATAATTACAAATGCCTCAGTTTTAACATTTCTGATAAAAAATATGGAATTCTGCCAGTTAGTCTACAACTTCTGAATATCCTGCAATTTTTCCCAAAGTCGTTGAAGATATAAAAATCCAATCTTGAAATTTATCAACTTTTTAGTAGATTTCTAATTTGTATATTGACTTACAGTAGCTCCATGCCTGTCATGTTTCTTAGGTCTGGAAAGTACTTCGAACTATTTCCATTCAAATCACTGATGCTTCTGCATTGTCACACCCCCAAACCAGAACGGCGGAAACGTTCGGGGGCGGAGGACGTCATATTCAGTATCATAACAGTTCATAGTAAGGAAAGTACACACCACCATACATATTAGGGTTTCAAAATGTTTACATAGTTGTATTTGTTACATGTTCAAAAGATAAATACATAAACATCTTTCAAAAGAAGTAATTAACGTCGGAGTGTTAATCCCCAAAAGTTGGTTTCCAAACCTGCTTAGCGGTTCCCTGAGAATACAAGTTATTTCAAAGAAAAAGTGTCAACATTTAAGTTGGTGAGTTCATAAGCGGTTTTGAGAAAATGTATGCCATTCCAAAGTTCGTGCGTTTTCCAAGAAAATCCCTTATTTTCTTATAAAAGTATGAAATGCATATGAATGTTCGTGTTGTGAATTGTAACTAGTTGCACCAGGAAAATCCCTTATTTTCCTATTAGTTGTTTGTTTTAGATACAGGAAAATCCCTTATTTTCCTAAAGTAAACAGGCAGTCTCTAATGTCCAAGACCGTAAATCGCAAGCAACCGACGTGCTTAAAAGTTGAGTCATAGTTTTATATAGTAAAACTATAAGAAGATCGCACTTGTTAGATGAATAATAGTTTTAATAGCTACTCGTTCATAAAATCAGAATACTATAATAATTGTCCGTCCGGTGAGTTTTATAACGATACTAAACATAATATGCCTGTGGCGACGGTCTTCAGGCGTCGTATCGTTTACGCCAAACTGTCACCCAAAGGACTGTAGCTAACAGTCAGGGCGCGGGATCATGACTTCCCGTATAGATCTATACACATTTGACACGCTCTCCCACAGGAGACTCTGGTTATAATAGACAGGGCTTTAAGTTGTACCTTTTCGCAAAAAGGTAGCGTTGAAGATATAAGTCTCACGGATTCTCAACTAAGTCTGTATTAGTATGATAGTTTTGTATGAAATGTTTATCCTCTTTCACAATGTTTGACAAAGCGTAAAACATAAGTTCTTTGTATGCATAAAAATGGTTTAACAAAGATGGTTACCCTTGATATGATGTAGTATATAAACGTATAAATAAAACATATTTCTATTTATAAAACATATTGTATCCCAAGAGGGTAAAGTTGTTTGTGAGGTGTTTTGCATGATAACAACTTCATATGATAGTTAAAACAACAGTATGAAAAGTATAGCAAAAGATCGATGTTTCACACGATTTTACCCGTGTGTTTACTTGTAACTCCCCCCTTAAATTTGTTTAAAAGCGGTTAAAAACGTATTTAAAGTGTGGTTGTAGGGGTATGAACTCACTTGATTGAAGTGGTTGTTTTGAAGTAGTCGAGAGAAGAATCGAGCAGAACTTCGACAGGAAAAGTTGAAAACGCGGGAAAATCCCGGGATTCTCGGGACTCTCGGGAGTGTAGAACTTCCTTCGGGACTTGAGTGTGAAAACCGGGGTTCGGGATGGTTTATCGAGGTAATTTCGCAGAGTAACAACACTTAGATGGAAAGAGATGAGCACCAAACCCGGCACCCTTAAGCTGCTATTTATAGGGGCTTATTTTGTGTGCCACGTCGTGGCAAAGGGTGTGCCACGTCGTGGTGGGTTATCTTATCCTCTTCCATTGATTGGACGCCCTCAGTCACTTGCAGGGTCGCGGCCAACTGTGCCACGTCGTGGCAGACCTGACAGCCTCAGATTTTGGGCCTCGATCTTGTAAAATCCGTAACTTTCGCGTACGAGCTCCATTTTCGACGTTCTTTATATGCACGCGTAGGTGAGAATATACTCTACAACTCTCGTTTAGACTTTGTCGGCTAATTTTGACTTTATTTTTAATTATATTATTTTTAACAGGCCGGACCTGGAGAAGTCCGTTTAAATTCCGTAACTCCTTCATCTGATGTCCATTTTCGTCAGACTTTTTACCGTTGTGCTAATATTGTCGAGACCTTCGATTCTCATTTAGGTTGTGTCGGCTAAAGACCGCTCGATCTCTATTTCGAGTTTTTAGCTGTCTACTGCTAGGTCAGAAACTTCCAAAAATCATAACTTCCTCATACGAAGTCAGATTTGGGCGTTCTTTTTACGTATGTTCACGGTTTAATGATATTAAGGCTAAAAAGTATTTTATCGGGATTTCGTATTTTACGTTTTACAGTGTTTTACCGGTATTGCCGCGGATCTTCGATTGGTCATAACTTCTTCGTTATAACTCGGATTTTAGTGTTCTTTATATTTTTGGAAACCTCGTTACGATATTTACCACTTGGTAAAACCCAATTATAGTTTTATAACATTTTAATTTTGACCCTAATTTTGCTGGTGTTACATGCATGCAAGATTATTAAAAAAAAACCTTACATTAGTACATATTATATGGACACAACATAAAGGAATTCTCCTGAAAGGGAAGTATCTAGCTTACAGTTGTGTCAAATTTTTCAAGAGGGAAATGGTTACAGGTATTGGTCCTTCTAGACCACTGCCTTGGATATCTCTGATCATAGAAGATAGAATGTCTAAATCAATCAAAGACAACATCAACGAAAAGTTAACAATATTAGAAAAGGTTTAATATGAGAGACATGTGTTAGTTTGTCATTACGTATGCATCCATACAAATTATAAAATAAGGATGTTACACATAGAGGCATGCATATCAATGTACACATCAAGTTATAAAAGTTCAATTTCCTGCACTCGTTTTATAGAAGTTATCTGTATACACTATACACGACCTCGACCATGTTTCATAAGTTTGTTTGAACATAACTTTGTGGCTTTTTTGATGATATTAATCCATGCAAATTCAAATGTATTTTTTATAAGTTTGTTTGAAAATACCTTTGTGACGATATTAATCCATGCAAATGAAAATGTATTTTTCATAAGTTTGTTTGTCCTTTTGTGATAATATTAATCCATGCAAATGCACTTTTAGCTAGGTTGTTACTTCTTACTTGTTAATCCCTACCCCCACCCTGCCCTTGTTAGGATATATAATAGGGACGGGGTTGCATAAAAATGATTTTATCTTGGTTTGATTGGAGGTTTCATGAAGATCCCTAATAGCCATTATCTTCAACACCATCATATCCTCCATCAGCCACCATCGTCAACATACACCACCTGTAGACCCCACCATCATTACCACCACACCATTTATCGGGTTTACACTACAATTACCTCTGTTTTCCCTCTATTTATTCTTTGCCAGTTTATAAAATTAATAATACAGGTGCATATTTTGATTAGGGCTTAGTTTTTATTTTTTTGATGATACATTGGCATACATGTTTATAAAAATCATTACTTTTACTTCCAAAAGGTTAAAATTATTTAATATGGGAAGTCAAGATGAAGCTTATCAAGATATGGATAATAAATATGAGAATTTAGAACATATAAAGGTATGTGTATCTAGTTTTGAAATCATTTTGTGAGGCAATGTTGTAGAAGAAAAAATAAGGGAAAATTTTCCTACGCAGATGTGTTTAAATGTAATACTCATGTTTTTTTATTCCTACTTAAAGTTTTATATTTCACATCCAGGTTGAAATTGGAGAAGGAGTATCACCTTCAGCTGCCAGAAGTATCTACTTCATGCTATTAACTATGTTTTGTTTTTTTGTGCAGGTCCACATACACCATAGTTTGGGGGGTTTTAGAGTATTTATGTTGGTATAACATTTCTAGAGGAGTATCGGATGATGGTTTGATGGTGAGTGTTTTGGCCTTTGGGGACTATTGACAACTAAGGTATTAACTGAGATTTTGACTTTTGTCCATTTTGTCTACTACATATTGACATTTTGCCCTTTGAATTATATGTTTTCCTTTTGTTGTTGCTATGAAATTGACCATTTAGTTCTCTGAAAAGGCACATACAAGATACAAGATACATGATAATGTAACTGTTTTGTGGTTGTTGCTGAAAATTGACCATTTTGCCCTTTCTAAAGTCACATACAAGATACATGACCCAATTCGGAATTTATAAACATTTTCCAGTAAACACAATTCATACACCAAAACACAACTAAAATTCACTATTTTATTATATTTTGTAAAACCCCATAATTTTCCAAAAACAATTTTTCTACAATTACCTGTAACTTGAGGTGTTCAAAGCATTTGAACTAAATGTAATTGAAATTTGGATATCCGGTTTTTCGAATACAGAATCAGATAATGAGTTTTGAAAATTTTGAATATTTAGATTATCTACATGTTTTTTTTTACATTCATACATATTTCTATATATTTATTAATTTTTTTCTAAAATTAATTTAGATACCCTAAGTATCCAAACTACAATATGGTTTTAGACATGTGTTTTCCATGTTTCTTTCACCTTCCTGATTTGTCTCCTGCAGATCTTTGCAATACGAACTCCAGTCTCCACCTTTTCTTCATGGTTCAAATGGTAGATGTGAAGTTCTTCACTTTCGCTTAATTTTCATCACAACAACGAATTATAAGTGGATAATTTCTTCCACTTACTCATTACAATAGGTTAGCCAATTTATTTTGTATTCTATCTATTTAGTTTTGGATCTTGACCAATTAACAATGTGCTTAAAGATGATGTTGGGACAATAATTACTTGTGGGACTATCCTTTTTTTTGTGGCTCAAGTCTTTGATTGTTTGCACCTGGGCTTCGAGTATATTTTTTTAGTCAACTTCCAGCATGATCTAATGAATTCCCATTGATCTCTTAATTGAATGCTATCTATGTGACATCCCCATTTTCACGGCTAGAAAAGACCAATTTTGTTTATGCTTTATAAAATAAGAGTACCTCGTTTAATAAAAATGTTGCAGAATTTGTTCCCAGAAAACATGATAAATAGGTTATCAAAGCATTTCCGAAGAAATGTATTTTTATTCATTTTCAAAACATTGGGATGTCATCGTCCATACAGAAATATAAGCATAAACAGAACTTACATTTATTTACACTAGTGATCTACATCTCTTTTAAATCTCTCAATGTAAAGTAGCTTCGTATCGACACCTGTGATACAAATAAGCTTCAGTGGGTCAGGTTGGGAAACCTGGTGAATACATAGGGTTTTCAACCCACAATAATATCATTATTATGTTTAAACAACAAACAATCAACCCAATTACCCATACCCATTATCTTCCTCACTCTTAAGGGTCTACCCTAAGAGTCATTTATCCTGCATTCGTTCATTCCGAAGTCCCTTGCTTCCAGGGTTTATAAGACAGACACTAACTCCATAGCTGCTAATGCTCATTTGTAAAACACTAAATCTATAGTTGCTAAAGTTCATTCATCGGGTACTAAATCCATAGCAACCAATGTTTTTATAATAGCTACTAAGTCCATAGCTACCAACGTTTATCTATTAGGTACTCAGTCCATAGCTACCAATGTTTATCCATCAGTACTAAGTCCATATCTACCAACGTTTATTCAATAGCCACTAAGTCCATAGTTGTCAATGTTCACTCATATCATCTTTTATCTCTCATCCTTCATCTACCCATGTTATACCCAACATATTTTGTAGATATAAAATACGCATACAGTTTAAATCATTTAAAACATGTATAAAATCATTCATCCAGCATAGATAGCAAGTATACAGGTTATATGCACACATAGCACGTAATTTATATAAAATATTTCATATCTATGTGTAAGATGAAAGTAACTATGCACTCACCTGGTTAGGTGGTGAGTCGGCACTCGGACAACACTTCGTTACTCTTAAAACAAGTATCCCTTGACGAAACCTAGTATCGTTACCACTAAAGTTTAGTCTAACGTTTGACGAGACTAATTAATTGTCTAGCTATTATTACTATTATATAAGCGTGAAACAATACTTTTCACCCACTATGTACAGACAGGGGCCAGACATGAAACACCGGAGGGCAGGATCATTTTGGCATAAAGCACTTCTGAATCCAGCAACCCAAGCGGACCTTCAAACCAGATTCCTCGTACCGCGAGTGGTTAAAAAGACATTATAAAGACACTTATATAACTCATAATAATAGCCTAAATGCTCATTATAAGGTCCTAATAACATTACTATATTAAAACATAAGCTATACTAAAGATAGGGTAGGCATAGCTCACTTACAACGGGTTTTCTCGAAAACCGGGCTTTGCTAGAGCAGCATTCCCGAGCCGAAATGCTCTTTTCTTAGGGCTCCAGGAGCCTCGGGGCTTCCTTCGGGTTCTAGGGGGTTTACCTAGGCTTAGGGGGGGTTAGGGAGGCTAGAGAGAGAAACTAGAGAGAGAGAGAGAAAAGGGTTGAGGGGTGAGGAAATGAAGGAACCCGTCACTATTATTTATAGGCTGAATTTATGCCTGACTCGCCGAGTTGGGTCATTGACTTGCCGAGTCAGTGCCACTTGTCAGCTTTCTGGTGGCCATACGTGTGTGGCCTGTATTGTGCCATGTCACCCATTTTGTAGCAGCACCATGCCGACTAATAAACCCCGTAACTTTCTCATACAAGCTCCGTTTTTGACGTTCTTTATATCCACGCGTAGGTAAAAACAAGATCTACAACTTTCATTTAGACTTCGTCGGCTAATTCTCGACCAATCTTAAATTTAACAGTAGGAGGAGATTAGACTTTTAAATGACCGCGTAAAATTCGTAACTCCTTCATACGGACTCCGTTTTCGTCTGTATTTTTATCGTTGAGTTCCTATTAATGAGATATTCAACTCTCATTTAGGTCGCGTAGGCCAAAAACCGCTCAAACTAAAATTCGAGTTTCGGGCCGTGCACTGCTATGCCAAATCTTAGAAAATTCATAACTTCCTCATACGAAGTCAGATTTGGGTGTTCTTTTTTGTATGTTCTCGGTTTAACGTACACTACAACTTTTGTTTAGATTACTACGGCCAAAAAGTCTTCTATCATAAATTCACTATTTACGCTTCCCGGTGCCGTGCCGGTTTTGCCGCGAAACTTCGACGAGCCATAACTTCTTCGTTATAACTCGAATTTCGGCGTTCTTTATATGTATGGAACCCTTGTAACTTATACTAACACTTGGTTAAGATTATTACTTCAAAATATTCTTCCATAAAAAACTCATTTTTGATGCTTATTGTCTCTAAATTGGCTAGCTCGGATCTATGGGCGTTACAATTGTCTCCCCATTAGGATGATTACGTCCCAGAATCATCAACGAAACAGGGTTGTATAATGACTCCATACGTTATCTCTTCATCCTAGGTAGTAATCGTAAGTTCTATGTTTCTTCGAATGTGTATCTAACTCCTGATCTTCTTGACTGCAAGTGGTGCTTGATCTTACACCAGTTCTCTATGTCTTGTTAGACTTTCAATCATAACCTTCATGTCACAACCTCGCTCTTTATCATAGGCTCCTTCTTCTTCTTAACAAACTTAAGATAAGTCTATTTGATTTTCACGATAGACCGATGGGTTACGTTCTAGCTTAGACTCAGGTCTCTTACAGTCAAATTCAAGAATGGAATATACCTTCCTTCATGTTCTAATGTGATGTAGTCACATTTTAACATGTAGCTTTTCTAGCTACCAAGTTCTTTAATGAGCTTGATACTTCTATTGATCGCTTTGATTTCAATCTTCTGGCTTAAGTCAGATGCTACATCGAACTTGGTTCTCTGAACCACGTAACATACTCATCGTAGTCGGACTCAATTTGATATGACCACTAGGGTCGGAAAAACAATCATCTTCTTAGTCATTACCGAAACGATGGTAATGACATGCTTTGAATAAGACGAATTCAATTACTAGCTTTGAATAAGACAAATTCTTAGTCATTCACCATAAACTATGCCTCTAATAGGCTACACCATAAGATACTACCCACATAGATACTACATAACTCGACCTTCGGATGTGAAGTCCTCATCCTCGATTCCTCGCGTTGTTTTCTACTTCGTCAAGGATCATGTGGAATGCTCTTGGCCTTGGTAGTGTATTTGGCTTTGCTGCCTCATTTTTCTTTGGGCAGTTTCTAGACATGTGCCCCTTGACTCCGCATCTGTAACATACCTTATCATTTTGGGTACAATCGTTGGAATAGTGACCCATCCTTCCACACTTGTAACATGTTACTTCTCCATCACATCTCCCGAAGTGCTTCTTCTTAAACTTTTCGCACCACTTGGCTCCATACTTTTGGTCTTCCAGGTTAGACTTCGAGAATTTTCCTTTCTTATCAGATCTTGAGGACCCTTCAAACTCCCTCTTTTCGCCAACTTCAGCTTTCTCCAGACCCTTTTCCCTTATTTGGGTCTCAACATTCCTGGCTGCTCTAACGACTGTTTTCAAAGTAGTTGCCATTTTGATCGTTGGGCCAAAGTCTGTGGGCAGTCCGTTAGCAAACCTATCAATCTTGGAGAGTTCAGTAGGCACCAAGTAGGGAAATAGCTTCATCCTCTCGGTGAATGCGGTGACATACTCATCAACACTCATCTTCCCTTTCTTCAGGTTCTAAAACTCGTTGTTTAGGTCTATCAGATCTATCTCTAAGCAGTACTGCATTTTCAACTGCTCCACGAATGCTTCCCAAGACATTCACATGGCTTCTCCTCGTGGCATTGTATCTGCTAACAACTTCCACCAACTTAGCACTCCAGTCTTTAGTTGTCTGACTGCAAAGACGGTCTTTTTCTTGTCGCTACAGTCATAGCTCTCAAACACCATCTCCTTTTCGGAGATCCAGTCCATAATATCAACTGGCTTTGGGATTCCAGAAAGACTTGGTGGCTTGGCACCCAAGAAGTTCTTATACATTCACCCATCCTTGTCATTTCCCCTCTCTGGGCCATTCACCCTTTCCCCTTGGGTTCCAGCTTGACTCATAGTATGGGTGTAGTTTCCTTCCTCCGATTTCTCGGGGATCAGGTCAGGTTGCTCAATGGGCATGGTAGGTTCGTCCCTATTTTCTTGCAACATTTGTCTCATCTCTTCTCTTTGCTCAGCCAACATATCCCGTATCATGGCTTGTACTCCAGCCATTGTGAT
The DNA here is from genome assembly GCF_052849685.1 of Lactuca virosa. Lineage (NCBI taxonomy): Eukaryota > Viridiplantae > Streptophyta > Magnoliopsida > Asterales > Asteraceae > Lactuca > Lactuca virosa. Next base: position 29,209,283 of record NC_136427.1, read on the forward strand.
TGGCTCGGGTGGGGCTACCATAACATGTATTTGCTCAATCATTGGGGCGGTTGATTCCTATTCCCATTCGCATTCCCGACTCCGCTTCGGGTTCTTGCCATTTCGATCTATACACCAAATAAGACGTTTGGTGTGTAGTGACGAGAATTTAAATAGGAAAGATTTTATTTACGATCGACGTCTAAATCTCCCTATCACTCCGAAAAGTTATATGTCAGTTCTAATACCGTAATTAAACGTTTAGAAATTTGAACACATAAAGTTTCTAGATCCGGTGGGCAACAGACCATAGATCCGATCATACGATAGCATCATAAATCATCACAAATCATTTAGCACATAAATCATCACAAATCATTTAGCACATAACATTTAGCACACTCGTCATAATCATTGTTTAGCATTCTAAGTTTAAGTCTACAAATAAATCCATATTCATAGTTCGCTTAAACTAATGCTCTGATACCAACTTTGACATCCCCATTTTCACGGCCAGAAAAGACCGATTTTGTTTATGCTTTATAAAATCAGAGTACCTCTTTTAATAAAAATGTTGCGGAATTTGTTCCCAGAAAACTTGATAAATAGGTTATCAAAGCATTTCCGAAGAAATGTATTTTTATTCATTTTCAAAACATTGGGATGCCATTGTCAATACAGAAACATAAGCATAAACAGAACTTACATTTATTTACACTAGTGATCTACATCTGTTTTAAATCTCTCAGTGTAAAGTAGCTTCGTATCGACACCTGTGATACAAATTAGTTTGAGTGGGTCAGGTTGGGAAACCTGGTGGGTACATAGGGTTTTCAACCCACAATAATATAATTATTATCTTTAAACAACAAACAATCAACCCAATTACCCATCCCCATTATCTTCCTCACTCTTAAGGGTCTACCCTAAGAGTCATCTATCCTGCATTCGTTCATTCTGAAGTCCCTTGCTTCCAGGCTTTATAAGACAGGCACTAAGTCCATAGCTGCCAATGCTCATTTGTAAAGTACTAAATCCATAGCTGCTAAAGTTCATTCTTGGGTACTAAATCCATAGTTACCAGTGTTTATATAATAGGTACTAAGTCCATAGCTACCAACGTTTATCCATCAGGTACTAAGTCCATAGCTACCAACGTTTATCCATCAGTACTAAGTCCATAGCTACCAACGTTTATTCAACAGGCACTAAGTCCATAGCTGCCAATGTTCACTTATATCATCTTTTATCTCTCATCCTTCATCTACCCATGTTATACCCAACATATTTTGTAGATATAAAATACGCATACAGTTTAAATCATTTAAAACATGTATAAAATCGTTCATCCAGCATAGATAGCAAGTATACATGTTATATGTGTTGGATTAGATGTCTAAGTCCATAACTATATTTGGTATGTACTTGACCCGACCCGGCATGGTCCATTTGGGTTGCATGGCATCATAACATTTGGATAGAGTAAATGAGAGAAATAACACTTAAGGTTATTAATATATTATAAGTTCTAATATAATAATAATAATATTTAATTAGTATTGGTCAAGAATTAATTTAGAATTAATTATGTGACCAAAAGGAGACTAATTAAATATATGGGGTTGATTATGTAAATCATCAATTCTTAATAGTGGGCTAATGATCCATGGTTTATTAGACTGGGCTAAACCTAATAAGGTGCTCCATGGATAGTCCATGGAGGTTATAAACCCATAGATCATGGAATATGAAAAGCCATGTCAATTAGGGTTTACATTATGTAACCTACATTTGACAACACTATAAAAGGACCCCATTGGCTATCAAAATCGTGCACTAAGAATAGATTAGAGGGCTTGCCGATTTTGCAAGTGTAGTATTTCTCTCAAATAGTTATTCCAAAGTTATTGGTGTTGTGTGAAACATTTGAGGCATCACATTTGAGGTGCTAGGCTCACAAAGTTCTCAAGGAATCCAAGCAACAAGAAAAGGTATGTTCTCCTACTAGCTTTATGTTTTAATGTTCCCCATGCCATGCTAGTTAAGAAAAGAACATTGGAAAACAAATTTGCGTGTATCATAGTAAAACATAGATCCAAGGTTTCTAGGGTTGCATGTACACCATAGGAGTGTTAGAATGCTCAAAACCCTTCAGTGGTATCAGAGCCTAGGCTTGTTTTCTTGATACTTGATGCAAAATGCTTGAAAATCAAAGTTTTTTTTGTCACAGCACGTATGAACTCGCCGAGTCCATAGGGGGGACTCGGCGAGTCCATGAACAAAAGCATGCTGCTCGTCGAGTCAGCTCATGCACTCGACGAGTAGAAGCACTTGTGACCATATTTTCGAGTTTTGCTGCTGGAAATGGATTAGAATCATTACCCTAACCTGTTTTGGACTTGTAAAACTTGTTTTTGATGGTGTAATGGTTATGCTAATCCATTTACAATAGCTATTATCAAAATTTCAAGTTTTATATGTGTTGTTTATGATTCTTGAAATTCTTGATATGAACATTCATGAACATATGAGTTTAGAAGATCATAGGAATTATGTGCTATTATTTTGTAGATTAATTCTTGATTATTGATGTGTTTTAATGGAGTCCATAACTAGTTCTTAAGTTATGGATAACCAAACGTCACACTTTAATAAATCCAGAAAAAAAGAACACATAAGTTACAAAAAATGAAGAGTCTACATTTTTAATAAACAATAACTCATTAGTTATGAAAGATGAAAAGTTTTGAAAGTTACAAAACTTACCCTCAAGTTTTGGAACATGTAAAGTCACCTAAAAACTTTAGTTCAAATCCCTAGAATTTTAAAAGTTAAAATTCAACCCTTATACTTTATAATATTATAAGTTAATAATATATATATATATATATATATATATATATATATATATATATATATATATATATATATATATATATATATATATAAGATCAAGTCGTCTTACCTTAGTAGGCCTCGTTCACGAAGTCGGTCTATAAGAGGGGTATAAGGTTGTTGCCTATAAAATGGCAACTTAATGGGTGTCCACTCTCACCCACCGCTTCCTTGACCGGTGGAGGGTCGTTAGACAAATAGGTAGGACAAGGACTCTAATTCTTATTAAAGTATGATGAATATTATAAAGTAACTAAACCTTTTATAAATTCCCAATCTTAGTTACTTTAGGAAAATGTGAATAAGGTGCTAATCCATGAAATTACACTTTGCACTTTGTTTCAACCGTTAGTGGAGCGTGTATGGGTAACCGGCACACTACTTGGTTTTAACAAAGTAGGAAAAGGGTTTCTTAAAGTTTATCATAGGTCGGTGGAGCGTGTGTGGGTAACCGGCACATCGGGTGAGTGATAAACATTTAAGAGTACCAAGTAATTTTCATGGTTACTTCACACCTTGTTTTGTGATCCTCGGCATCCCATTCACAAAACCTGAAGGGCACACTCGAGATTGAAACATTCCATTGAATAGTTCAATGAATCTCAAAAGAATCTAGGAGTTTCAAATCCAATCAAAACCTAATAATACATTTCGTTTATTGGTGGAAATTGGTGAATCGTCATTCACCTACCTTCAAATATTTTATAGCTTGGATTACGGCATCCCTCTTCTAAGTTATTAAATATTGTGTTGGGTCCTAGCCTTAATATTACATTAGGGTGTTTTATTAAGGACTATCCTATATCTAAATTTAAACTTGTCCTTTGTTTCAGATGTCTTCTAACTATGCTGCTTCTAGCACAAATCCTTCTGGCTCCTTCTCTCTCATGAACCTTTGTGGGAGAGTCATCTTTGATGGATCCAACTTTATGGATTGGATCAGGAACATCAGGATGGTCACTTGTTATGAGGACAAAGAATATGTCCTAGACAAGGAGCTAAAGGAGATTGATGAGACCATTGCTACTCTTGAGGAGATCGCTGCATTTCAGGCACATGAAAGGGATGCTACCAAGGTAGCATGCATCATGATGGCCACTATGACAGTTGAACTCCAAAAGTCCTATGAGGACTATTACCCTTTTGAGATGTACCAAGATTTGATGGACCGCTACCATCAAAGTGCTCGTCAAGAAAGGTATGAAATAATCTCCTCCATGATAACAACCCGAATGAAGGATGGTGAACCCATCACGGGCCACATGCAGAAAATGCAAAGATTCGTGGACCGGTTGGTGAAGCTTAATGTGAACTTCCCCGAGGAGTTGGCAATAGATATCATTTTGCACTCCTTGCCTTCATGTTATGATCAATTCAGAATGACATACCACATGAATAAGGAGGAAGTCACACTTAGCAAACTCCAAGGACTCTTGAAGACCGCGGAGAGTGGTCTTAAGGGTAAGTCGGTTGTTACCACTTCTACTCCTACCGTCGCCCCTGTCTTGGAAATTGGGCAAGGCAAAGGGAAGAAGAGGAAGAACCCTTCGAAAGGTACCAAAGGAAAGTTCCTTGAAGGCTCCTCTTCAAGCAAAACCAAGAAAGGTTTTGTCACTCCTTATGCCAACCCTAATGAGGCTGAATGCTTCTATTGCCATGAAAAATCGCACTGGAAGCGAAAATGCCCACAGTATCTGCAAGATGTGAAGGATGGGAAAGTTAAACCCAACCATGCAGGTATTTACACTATTTTGTCTAATAACTCACCCCATTCTAAGTCTTGGGTCCTTGATACCGGTTGTGGTATTCATATCTATTCTGATTTGCAGGGACTAAGAAGAAGTGAGAATGTGGAGCATGAAATGATAAATTTGATCATGGGGAATAGGAAAGTTTCACCTATCACCAAGATTGGAATTTATACTTTGCTGCTAAGTAGTGGGTTTAGTTTAGACTTAAATAAATGTTATTACTCGCCTAAAATGGCTAGAAATGTTATTTCCTTTCACAGTTTGTACAAACAAGGTTTTACCTTTTCTTTTGATAACTAAATGGTGGTATTAATGCTTTCTTTAATAATGTTCTTTTTTTTAAAGCATTACCTTGTGATGGTGTGTATGAAACTGTTTCTGCTGTAGAGAACTTAGGAAATAATGTATTGTGTGTTGATTCTTCCATAACTTTGGAAAAAGCATCTCTATGGCATTGTCGTCTTGGACATGTAAGCAAGAAACGCATAGGCCAACTCCAAAAGGATGGAGTCTTGGAATCATTTGACTTAAATTCATATGATAGTTGTGAATCTTGTTTACTTGGAAAAATGACAAAGTCACCCTTTACTGGTACTTGTGCCAGGGCTGAGGGTCTATTGGACCTCATTCATTCTGATGTGTGTGGACCCTTCAGAACTGCCACAAGAGATGCTAACCGCTTCTATGTGACTTTTATTGATGATTACAGTAGATATGGATATATCTACTTGATCAAGCATAAGTCAGAAACCTTTGAAAATTTCAAAGAGTTTAAGCAAGAAGTGGAGAATCAATTGGACAGGAACATTAAGATGCTTCGATCCGATCGATGTGGTGTGTATCTTAGTACCGAGTTCCTTGACTATCTTAAGGAATGTGAGATTGTCTCACAATTGACACCTCCTAGGACACCACAGCTTAATGGTGTAGCTGAGAGGCGCAATCGAACCTTGTTCGACATGGTTCGTTCCATGATGAGTCGAGCTTCGCTACCAATCTCTTTTTGGGGGTACGCCTTAGAGATTGCCGCCCATATCCTTAATCTCGTCCCTGCTAAAAAGGTTGCCAAAACACGTCACGAGATGTGGACTGGAAAAGTACCAAATCTAGGCCACATTAAGATTTGGGGTTGTGAGGCTTTCGTGAGGCGCAAGTCTCTCGATAAGCTTGAACCCCGAAGTGAGAGGTGTATTTTCATCGGCTACCCACAGAAATCCTTTGGTTACCTCTTCTACACCTGGTGACAATGTGGTCTTTGTAGCAAGAAGAGGAGTCTTTCGAGAAAGAGAGTTTATAAGCCAAGGAAACAGTGGGAGGCAAATTGACCTTGAAGAAATTCAAGAGTCAAGTGGTGAAGGAACTTCAAACCCTAGCAATCAACCTGAGGAGGAAACTCACGTTGATCCGACAGAAGAATCTGTACCTCTGAGGCGTTCCACTAGAGTTAAATCTGCACCTGAGCATTACTATGGTTTCCATATTACTGCAGAAGGGAATACACTTATCAGTGATAACACACTGATAAGTCTGGATGAACCTAACAGCTACTCGGAAGCCAAGGCAGGCCCTGAGTCAGCCAAGTGGAAAGAGGCTATGGATAGCGAGATACAATCCATGTATGACAATCAAGTTTGGAACTTGGTTGGCAATGTACCAGGTCGTAAGACAGTAGGGTGCAAATGGATCTTCAAGAAGAAGACCGACATGGATGGTAATGTACACACTTATGCTTATTGTCTCTAAATTGGCTAGCCCGGATCTACGGACGTTACAATCTGTCTACAATCGGATGTGGCTGTTAACATTTTAAACAAGGTGCATAAATGAGCTCAAGAATCACAATAACTACAATGATGTAGTCAATTGTTTTTTTGTTCTTTCATTTTCTATGGAGTGCTTTACATAAGTTCTTAGTTACAATCTGTCTACGATCGGATGTGGCTGTTAACATTTTAAACAAGGTGCATAAATGAGCTCAAGAATCACAATAACTATAATGATGTAGTCAATTGTTTTTTTGTTCTTTCATTTTCTATGGAGTGCTTTACACAAGTTCTTAGTTGTACCGTACCACTCCGCTCTACATGACCACCAATTTTCATGATGTTTTCGTTGTTCTTATTTGCATCGTAAATCCTTGTATTTATTATCCTTAACATGCTTTTCACTATATTGCTCGAGTTTTGTATTCGAAAAAAATGGTTGTGACCTTGGTGGGAAATTGAAAGACTAATTAAAAATTAGAGAAAACTATTAAAACTTATTAAATACTTATTTAGTATCTTTTTGTAAGTCGGTACAAAACACCCAAGAATGTTTATTGTAAAGACTTAATGCATTGATGTGCATATATGGAATCAATACGATCGCAAAATTCCTCTTGGTTTTAGTTGAAATGTTTATTTAATTTTTTTGTAGTTTATTTTTAAATCATTGTTTAAACTATTATAATTTTTATTATTGTCTTATATAAATTTTTAATATAAGTGTTACTAAAAGCGAGTTTCTATAATATTTTTTTACAAGATTGATTTTAAAGAAAAAAATTGTTTATCAAAATTTTATTAACTTTCATTTACTGTTTTCAAAATCATAATTATAAAGATATTTATTATACCATTTAATGCTATCGTATATTTTTGAATTATCAAAAAACCCTTAAACAAATCTAAATTGAATATTAATTCTTTAATAATTAAAATTATTGAATAACAAGTCCATGATGAAACTAGATATTGGAAATTGGAAAGCATAAACTTTATTAACATATATGGTAGCAATTTACTACTCGAAAAACCAAATTAATAAAATTAGATAGCAATGTATGTTTATTTCCGGAACAATATGACTTAATATTCATAATTAAAAACTAACATCATTTTATAAACATAATATGATATTAAAAATATTAAAACTAATCGATTTTGGACATAACTTTATGTTCGTTTTGTTACATAGCTAACTTATAGTGGATTTAATAACTCTTTTTTACTGAACCCTAAATCCTAAACTCTAAGTTCAAAACCCTAACCCACAAATACGAAACACAAAATCTATATGTTAAAAGAAACTATTAGATGAAACACCATATGTTCTTTGTAAATAACATGTTTCTGAAATATAACCATTCATCAAAAGAGAAATGCTTACTCTAATAAAACTAACACCTATCAAAGAGAAACTAATAACATAAATAAGGTATAAATATGAAAACTTCTTGACCATTTACGTCAAGCCTATAACAAGTATCTAAAAAAGATGGAAAACTCGCCAGACACATCATGAGCCTGACTACAATAGATCATGAGGCTGACTACAATAGATCTGGGGCCATCCTAGACTTGAGCCAACAACCTTCTTTAGTGTCCCCCGGTCAATAATTGGGGTCTCTCAATCCTTCATGTATGCTCCACTTAGCTCGAGAATGAATTATTATCCAAATAAAAGTACAATATATATATATTTTATTTATAAATAATATTTAATGATAGAGTGTGTGTTCTTTAAAGAAGTATTGCAAGATAAATAATGTACAATTAATCATGTGTTTGTACATATAATTGTTTACATGTAATCAACTACTTATGCAAAAGAATTAATCGTTTGTAAAAAACTAATTTATGAGAAAACTATTTGGCGCGGATAAACGGCTAGTATATATATATATATATATATATATATATATATATATATATATATATATATATATATACACACTCTGTAATGAGAAGATATTTTCTTTATTAATAGACAACTTAATTATCATAATAACTAAAAGATAATCATTCAAAGATGGTAGTTTAGACATATTATACACGTTTAGGCTCGTCGAGTTACCACTGGTCACGAATCGCGGGGCAACCCGATCCGACTCGTCGAGTTCTCTCATGGACTCGACGAGTTTCCTCCATGACATTACTCTTTTGACCTTCTGAGGTCAAATCTGTTCCTCTAATCTATAGATCTGGCCTTTTAGCACCCAAAAGTCACGTAAAGGTCTGAACTTGATGTCCATGCATGGCACATCAAGCTCTATTTGATGAAATAACCACTTTAATGGTGTTTTAGGCTCAACACACTCATGATACTACATAAAGCTAAGTTCATGGGACTCTCTGGACCTATCAAGGTCCAAATCTGATGCCTAAATCAAAAAGGGACCTCACATTTTCATAACCTAGCTCCAAAAAAGGGTAAAGAACCCTAAATCCATGAGATCTATCCAAAACAAGAGATTAGGTGCAGATTTGTACCTATTACAGAAGTCTGGAGTGAAATAGCAGCCAATCCCACGACCTCCTTGCTTCCAAACCTCGAAACTCTCCTCCTTCCTTTCAAAGAACACACGAAGAAGCTCACAAAGGTTCTATTTCTCACTCTAAGCTCTCAAGGGCGATTAGGGTTTCACAGGGGTTTGTGTGGCCGCAAATGAAGGCCAAAAGGACCTTTAAATAGGTCCCAAACCCGGGCAATTAGGGTTTTCCTCATCAGCACCGACTCGTCGAGTCAGATACCTGACTCGTCGAGTCCATTCGTTAAACACGTCACCTGATCACGACCCTACTCGACGAGTTGAGGCACCAACTCGTCGAGTCCCTCCAATTAATTCAAAAATAAATAATTAAAATGGCGTACCAGAAAATCCGGATGTTACAATTCTCCCCCACTAGAATCAGACTTCGCCCTCGAAGTCTTCGGCCGTAAATAACTCCGGATGCTGCTCTCGCATCTCCGACTCCTGCTCCCAGGTTAACTCGGACCCTCTCCGATGTTGCCACTGGACCTGAACCAGAGGCACCTCCTTGTTCCTTAGAACCTTGACCTTCCGATCCAAGATTGCGATTGGCCACTCAACATAGTTCAGGCTCGCATCCACCTGAATATCCTCTTGTGGCACTACAGCCGTCTCATCGATGATACACTTCCTCAACTGAGACACGTGGAAAGTATCATGGATCTGGCTGAACTCTGCGGGTAGCTCTAAACGGTAAGCTACCTTTCCTACTCTGGCGATCACCCTAAAAGGTCCGATGTAACGAGGCCCCAACTTGCCCCTCTTCCTGAACCGAATCACCCCTTTCCAGGGGGAAACCTTCAGGACCAGAAAATCCCCGTCTGTCAGCGTAACTCTTCTGACGGCTCTGAGCTGTCTGCAATCTCTGTCGGACCTGCTGAATCTGCTCGGTCGTCTTCAGCATTATCTCAGTGCCACCCATGACTCTCTGCCCCACCTCTCCCCAACAGATGGGTGTAAGGCACCTCCTCCCATACAGAAGCTCGAAGGGAGGCATACCAATGCTCGAGTGATGGCTGTTGTTATAGGAAAACTCAGCCAGGGGTAAGTATGTGTCCCAACTTCCTCCGAAATCCAAGACACATGCATGCAACATATCCTCGAGCGTCTGAATCGTCCGCTCACTCTGTCCGTCTGTCTGTGGGTGGTATGCCGTGCTGAAATGTAGGCGCCTGCCCAACTCCTCATGAAATATCTTCCAAAACCTGGAAGTAAAACGCACGTCTCGATCGGACACAATCGAGATCGGCACCCCATGCCGAGATACCACCTCTCTCACATATACCTCGACCAACTTTTCTACATAAGAGTTCTCACTAATAGCGAGGAAGTGAGCACTTTTTGTCAATCGGTCCACAATCACCCATATCGCGTCAACCCCACACGCGGTCCTCAGTAACTTAGTGATAAAATCTATAGAGATCTGTTCCCACTTCCACTGGGGAATCTCCAGAGGCTGCAAGGGACCCTGTGGACGCTGGTGCTCTGCCTTGACCTGACGGCAGGTCAAACATCTCTCAACTACCCACGCAACATCCCTTTTCATACATGGCCACCAGTAATCTTTCTTCAGGTCCAAATACATCTTGGTGCCTCCGAGATGGATTGAGAATCTCGATCTATGTGCCTCCTCCATCAGGACACCACGTGCCCCGCCCATATAGGGCACCCAAATTCTCCCTTGATAGGTCATCAGTCCTCGACTATCTGTCACAAACTCAGATGTCTGCCCAATCACCCGCTCCCTCTTGCGGTTCTCCGGCCGCACAGCTTCCGCCTGGGCCTCTCAGATGGTATCCAATATCAGGGTCATCACCGTCATCCTCATACATATATCCCGTATCGGGGCACTATCCGCCCTGCGACTCAGAGCATCGGCTACAACGTTAGCCTTGCCCGGGTGGTACATGATCTCACAGTCATAATCCTTTACCACATCCAACCACCTCCTCTGACGCATGTTCAGGTTTGGCTGATCCATCAGATACTTCAAACTCTTGTGGCCCGTGTATATAGTACACCGAACCCCATACAAATAATGACGCCATATCTTGAGGGCAAACACCACAACCCCCAACTCCAAGTCATGGGTGGGATACCTCGTCTCATGAGGCTTCAGCTGCCTTGATGCATATGCTATCACATGCCCCCTCTGCATCAGTACTGCACCCAACCCAGATATAGACGCATCGCAGTACACCATAAAATACTCCATTCCCTCAGGGAGGGCTAACACTAGGGCTTCGCATAATCTCTGGCGAAGCGTCTCAAATGAGGTCTGCTGCTCTGGACCCCAAGTAAAAGCCACGCCCTTTCGGGTCAATCTGGTGAGGGGAACGGAAATCTTGGAGAAATCTCTGATAAATATCCGATAATAGCCGGCCAACCCTAGAAAACTCCTGATCTCGGTGGGGGACCTAGGCACTTCCCAACTCCTAACCGCCTCAATCTTGGCCGGATCGACCAATATCCCATTCTGATTAACGAGGTGTCCTAGGAATTGAACCTCCCGTAACCAGAAATCACATTTGGAGAATTTGGCATAAAGCCTCTCCGATCTCAATACTCCGAGAATCTCTCTCAGATGCTCCCTGTACCTCGAATATACTAGAATGTCATCGCTGAACACGATCACCGATCGATCCAGCATAGGCCTACACACCCGGTTCATGAGATCCATGAACGCTGCCGGTGCATTGGTGAGCCCAAAAGGCATAACCACGAACTCGTAATGACCATAACGAGTCCTAAATGCTGTCTTCTGAATATCCTCCTCTCGTACCCTCATCTGATGATACCCAGATCTCAAGTCGATCTTGGAAAACCAAGACGCACCCTGCAACTGATCGAATAGGTCGTCGATCCTCGGTAGTGGATAACGGTTCTTGACCGTCAACTTGTTCAACTCTCAGTAATCGATGCACATCCAGTGTGAACCATCTTTTTTTTTCACGAAAAGGATCGGGGCTCCCCATGGCGAGCTACTCGGTCTAATAAACCCCTTCCCCAGCAGCTCCTGAAGCTGAGAGGATAACTACTGCATCTCTGGCGGCGCAAGGCGATAGGGTGCCTTGGCTATCGGCGCCGCGCCTGGCATTAGATCAATCCGAAACTCCACCTGTGTCTCAGGAGGCACACCTGGCAACTCCTCGGGGAAAACATTAGCGAACTCACACACTATCGGCACCTCTGAAACAGAACTCGGTCTGTCATCAACAACCCGCGTATCCATAACATACGCCAAGAAACCCATACAACCCTGCTGTAAACTCTGCCTCGCTCGAGCAGCAGAACAGAAAGCTGATCCGGTCCAAGTACCCTCTCCGTATACCGTAAGCACTCCCCCACTAGGGTCTCGTATGGTCACCAACTGACGCACACAGTCTATAACAGCTCCGAATCGGCTCAACCAGTCCATGTCCACAATGATACAAACATCTCCCATCGCAATCGGTACCAGGTCTATCAGAAACTCAACACCAAAATCTCAAGTATGCATCCCCGAATCACATCAGTAGCAAATATCGCCCGCTCGTCGGCAATGGAAACTCGCAGAGGTCGACTCAATGCCTCTCGTCTGTTGCTGATGTGATGGCTAAATGCTAATGACACAAAGAACCGACTCGCACCCGAGTCGAATAACACCAAAGTAGGTACAGAATTCCCAAGGAAAGTACCTACGCATAACTCAATATAATCACAACATATCTCAATACATGATAAGGAAAAAGGATACATACCAGCCACTACATCGGGTGCTGCGCGGACCTCCTCCGCCGTCAACTGGAAAGCTCTACCACGAGCCCTCGGAACCTCAGCCTTCACTGGCCGACTATCTGTAGCTCGTGCAGCAACAGGGGCGGATCCCTGTGCTGATCCCTGTAGCAGCTGCGGGCACTCGGCCTTCTGATGGTCTGTCTGGTTCCAGTGAAAGCAAACCAAAAATCCCTTGGGACAATCCCGCGTGATATGCCCCTCCTTCCCACACTTATAACACACACCAGCCCTGCACACACCCTCATGGCTCTTGCCGCACTTCCCACAAGTGCGACCCTTCGGACCCCCAGATCTCGAATCAGCGGGTTTCGCCCGCTTGGCTGCCGGCTGAGACTGTACCGACCGCCTCTCCCTCCTCTGAGACTCAGCCTCCTCCCTGACCTGGGTCTCCAACTCAATCTCCCTCTTCCGAGCATTTTCCTGAAGCTCGGCATATGTCCGGTATGACGAATTCGCCACGAACTTGTGAATGTCCCTCCTCAGAATGCTCAGATATCAACTCATACATGCCTGCTCGGTAGACACGTGCTCAGGGAAAAACAACGCCCTCTCGTGAAACATCTGTGTAATCACAGTCACAGACTGCGTCCCCTGCTTGAGGGACAAGAACTCCTGGGCTAGACGTTCCCTCTCCACAGGGGAACATACTCATCTCAGAACATGGTGGTAAACCTCTCCCAGGTCGCCGCTGTAATCTCGGCAGTAGTGAACTCAGCCATCACAAACTTCCACCAGTCCTTCGCTCCCCAGCGAAGCTGGTTCAGTGCGAATCGTACCCTTTGATGCTCCGGACAAGAACAGGTGTAGAAGCATCCCTCAATGTCAGAAATCCACCTCATCGCGACTATCGGATCCTGAGTCCCATCAAACTCTGGTGGCTTCCTGTTGCTGAACTCTCGGTACAGCAACGAGTCACCCCCCTGTGGCCTAGCGGCAGCAACAGCTGCAGTGGCTGCAGCAGCAGCCGACTGAGTAACAGCAACATAACGCTCATCAAAAGTCTCGATCAAGGTGGTCTTATTAGACCCAAACATCTCCGGGATGGCCTCCCGGATTGCCGCGGCCACCTCGTCATGAATCATCCGACGAATCTCCTCGTCGCTAACGCCGCGGCTCTCTGGTGTGTGGCGTGTCCCAACCATGATGTCTCTGAAACACAACACAAAAAAAATCAGAGACTCGCTCGAGTATACTCACACTCGATACTCGGCCCTACTTGTTCCTTAGTACCCTAAGGATTCTTACTTGGACTGCTCACTGATCCGGTGTTTCCAGTAGTACGGGCCCTATACTACCTTCCACAACGCATCAGTATTCACCCCAAGTCCTCCTCCTAGGATCCCAAATCACAAGTACTCTATATCTTGCTAAACACAGGCTACTCTCCAGTAGACCACTCATAAACTCCTCACTGCTACCTACTCACTCTCGAAGTATCTCATAGTAGCAGCAATCTCCTAGGCTAAGGCATCACAAATCAGGCCACTCTAGTCCTATATATGAGTACCTAGCCTCTTCTAGCATGCATAGCATATCACATAACATCTCATAACACATAATGTAAGGGTATTTTGGGAAATCACCGTTCGGGCGCTGACTGATCGTACACACTGCTCCGTTCTGTTGGTCTCAAATTCTTTTATTCTTTTTAGAAAAATTGTTTATTTTATGAAAATTTTTCTCCAATCCTCAGTTTGAGTTCAAATACACCCGGAGGTGGACCCGAATCCCTCAAACCAAGGCTCTGATACCAACTTGTAACAACGTGAATTTTCAAAAACAATATTTCATTTTCAACATAAAATATTTCATAACATGTTCTCAAAACCAATGTATCAAATTATTATCTCATAAAAACAATCCCAAACATATCCCAGAATCGCAAATACATGATGCTCGATCAGTGTGTACAGATCATGCCGGCGCCTTCCCGCGATCCTCGCTAGTACCTGAAACACATAACACATAACACAGTAAGCATAAATGCTTAGTGAGCTCCCCAAAATACCACATACAACATACTAGCCACTCGAGGCTATAACTCAAGGATGCCTTCCGGCCAATGTGTCTCAGTGGACCTTCCAGCTCCACAGTCCTGGTAAACCTTCCGGTCCTACCATTATTCGCCTTCCGGCCCATATCTCCAATTGTGTTCCAGCCCATATATGAGATTGCCTTACGGCCTCATATAACGTTGGACCTTCCGGTCCGTTCTGAATAATTCATAGCACAAAATCATATAGACAAGTTGCATAACTCAAGTAAGCACATAAGACCTTCCGGTCACACAAGATACCACTCTAGGTAACGTATAGTGAGAAGACTCACCTCGTAAGATGTCTAGTAAACCCTCGTGCTCGATATCCTCAGTCTAGCCTCTGCCTAGCATAATGATAACAATTCTTAATCAATATTCTCTTTACTTCCTCATTTCTCAAGAATGGGTAGAAGACCATTCTAACCCTACTTGACCCCTCCTAATCAGTTCTTTAAAGAAGTATTGCAAGATAAATAATGTACAATTAATCATGTGTTTGTACATATAATTGTTTACATGTAATCAACTACTTATGCAAAAGAATTAATCGTTTGTAAAAAACTAATTTATGAGAAAACTATTTGGCGCGGATAAACGGCTAGTATATATATATATATATATATATATATATATATATATATATATATATATATATATATATATATACACACACTCTGTAATGAGAAGATATTTTCTTTATTAATAGACAACTTAATTATCATAATAACTAAAAGATAATCATTCAAAGATGGTAGTTTAGACATATTATACACGTTTAGGCTCGTCGAGTTACCACTGGTCACGAATCGCGGGGCAACCCGATCCGACTCGTCGAGTTCTCTCATGGACTCGACGAGTTTCCTCCATGACATTACTCTTTTGACCTTCTGAGGTCAAATCTGTTCCTCTAATCTATAGATCTGGCCTTTTAGCACCCAAAAGTCACGTAAAGGTCTGAACTTGATGTCCATGCATGGCACATCAAGCTCTATTTGATGAAATAACCACTTTAATGGTGTTTTAGGCTCAACACACTCATGATACTACATAAAGCTAAGTTCATGGGACTCTCTGGACCTATCAAGGTCCAAATCTGATGCCTAAATCAAAAAGGGACCTCACATTTTCATAACCTAGCTCCAAAAAAGGGTAAAGAACCCTAAATCCATGAGATCTATCCAAAACAAGAGATTAGGTGCAGATTTGTACCTATTACAGAAGTCTGGAGTGAAATAGCAGCCAATCCCACGACCTCCTTGCTTCCAAACCTCGAAACTCTCCTCCTTCCTTTCAAAGAACACACCAAGAAGCTCACAAAGGTGCTATTTCTCACTCTAAGCTCTGAAGGGCGATTAGGGTTTCACATGGGTTTGTGTGGCCGCAAATGAAGGCCATAAGGACCTTTAAATAGGTCCCAAACCCGGGCAATTAGGGTTTTCCTCATCAGCACCGACTCGTCGAGTCAGATACCCGACTCGTCGAGTCCATTCGTTAAACATGTCACCTGATCACGACCCTACTCGATGAGTTGAGGCACCAACTCGTCGATTCCCTCCAATTAATTTAAAAATAAATAATTAAAATGGCGTACCCGAAAATCCGGATGTTACATATATAGAGGTAGGTTCAAATGTTTCTCAAATCTATTGTGTGTTAGAATGCACCAATAGAAATTTAGTATTAATTGTATGTATATTAAATGCTATCCATACTTATAACTCATTTTTATGGAAACTAATTAAACTCGTCATTAATGTCAACAATAATATTCTTTTAGAATGAATTCATATTTCGAAGAATGAGAGTGTATTCCAGCAAAATGAGAGTGTATTCTAGTAGAATACACTCTCGTTCTTCATATTCCATGCAATTTTATTGTATTTTAAGTGAGTGAGTCCTAAAACAAAATACAAACTCATATATAATAACCCAGATGCGAATTCAGTCTGAAAGAATGTTATTGCTGACATTAATGACAGATTTAATTAATTTCCATAAAAAGAGAATTATAATTATGAATATCATTTAATATACATATAATTATGAAAATCATTTAATATCTATATTTATTTAATTAAATAATTATTTAATTTACTAAATTCTTATTAGTTTATGTAACACACAATAAATGTAAGGAACAAAATAACCTAGCCCTATATATATATATATATATATATATATATATATATATATATATATATATATATATATATATATATATATATATATATCATGGTTGCGAAAATCGGGATTAATTGGTGATTAATCGTGGATTAATCGATTGACGTTCTCCAACCGTCGAGGATAAGGGTATTAATCGGAAATTTAGGATTAACCGGGTTTGGCGGAATTAATCGGTCAACAAAAGCCAAAAAAAAAATTTAAAAATTAAAAAAAAATTCAAACAATCAACTTTTTTTTTAATCTAAAATTTTCAAATTTTCAAAATTTCAAATATTATACCAAAATGTTCATATTTTCGTATTTTCAAAATTTCAAATCACAAATTTTCTTATTTTTTAATTTTGAACTACTTTTTTTTAAAGATACATTAATATTTGATTAATTTTAATATATTATTAATAATCTATGGTCACCAATTAATCCCTTAACACCAGTCGACCGTCAAGCTAACGTCGAACGATTTTTACGACCTTGATATATATATATATATATATATATATATATATATATATATATATATATATATATATATATATATATATGTGTGTGTGTGTGCGCGCGCGCGTGCGCGCGCGCTTGTATATATATATATATATATATATATATATATATATATATATATATATATATATATATATATATATATATGAACTAAATTTGGGAAGTTATCCAATAAGCTTTTTATCTACATGCAACTTTGACATCGAATTTCACATGTGCATGTGTATATGGCATATCAAAAATATTTGTAATGTAATTAGAAAAAAAATAGTATGATTTGCATATGCAAATTTGTTTAAATGTGGCTATGGAAAAAAATATATAAAAATATGTCAAAAATGCATTATTATGAAAAATTCTTCTTTTAAATATTGATTTTGAAATATTTTAAAAAATTTCCGTTGAAATAAAAAAAAGTTTTTTTTGTATAAAATATTTTGATTAATAAGCAAAAATAGTGTTCTTAATTCATCGAATAAATATTTTATAATATAAATATTTTAAAAAAGTGAGTTTTTCAATAAAAAGAATGTATTTTTGATGCATATTCATATTTGTTTTCGTTTATATGCACATTAAAAAGTATTTTCATACGAACATGTATAAAGTTTTTTTTTTTTTTTCAAATCTCTTAGATATGCATATTCATATTTGTTTTCACTCTGCTTACAAATGAAAGCATAACTCTCTATTTATAGAATCATAGAGAGGATCTGATACAAGTGTTTTACGTCACTGCTAACCAAATCATCCACTAACAACATTATTGTGTAGTTGCTTATCTTTGTGGTTCCTCTCTTATTTGATGCTTGTCGAGGAATCTTCTTTAATAATAGCTTTGCCATTATTATCTTCGGTAGTGGAGGCCACCTGGATGATTGAGCATTGACAGTTGTATCTGTTAGTGCTTTTGTGGAGCGTCTTACAGATGTATGCCATGTGTTCGCCGATTAAGTCTGGCTTTAGTAGGGAGTTTTGGAAGGCTAAGAACAGTTGTTCATCGGCCGGAGAAATCTCTTTGCTGTATTTGCTGTAGATTAAGGTCTTTTCATTGACATCATATCCATTGACAAAGATCTTTTCATCCGCTGAAAAACTGAAAACCTTATTGATAAAGATTTCAATTCTAGATTTTGCTAATTGGAGGATATCGGCTCTTTAAAGCTTTTCTTCCTTGGCTTTGCTGGGCAGATAAGTTTCTTGCTTGCAGATGCCTATCTATACTAATTGATGAGGATGATATTTAATTTCATCCTTATCATTCTAGTATGGGATGCTACTGTTGAATTTTAGAAAAATGTCTTGATCCTTTTTGCAGCATCTTGTTCTGAGGGTTTTTATTGCTTTTGTAAAGCTTTTAGATAAAAGGTTTAATAATAGCTTTGCCATTATTTCCCGTACATTCGAATTTCATAAATGAACCCCAAGTTACATGACCAAAAACCCTAGCGGACCTATACAAATAGATGCCTAGCTCAAACCAACTAAATGTGACCTAACAGTCTCCCCCTTGGTTTGAGGCTAGCATAGTTTTAGTCCTTTTCAATGATGAACACATCCGACCTTCCCATTGCAGACAACCACATCTTCTTCTCTATAATCTCTGCAATCATCGCCGTGAACTCTTTAGCAATAATCTCGAAAATTTCATTAACAACATGTATTTGATGTTGAGCCAGAGAGTAAATATCCCATTTACCAAACTGAAGCAAATCCTTCTTGTCGATCAACCGAAATACACCGTCTAGAAATTTGATGACAACAGAAGTTGTGGCTTCATCATAGACCCAGTAAAGCATATCTCTTAGTGAACCATCTTGAAAGTTATGTACTATAGGAATTTGTTTCAATTGGTTAGAAGGAGGCCACATCACAGCTTTGAACGACTTGTTGGTCTTTGGATCCAAAACGTCCTTCAAGTTCTTGACGAATGATTCTGCAGTCTTCATCCCGGAAAAAATCATCTTCATTTGATTCTCTAGAAAAATCTTGAAATCTGTTGCTCATGGATCATTGGATGGGTTAGAAAAGGGAGCAATGGCAAGTTCAGATAGATCAACTCTCGTCCACGAACTAATTGTTGGATTAATGTCTAAGTCCATAACTATATTTGGTATGTACTTGACCCGACTTGGCATGGTCCATTTGGGTTGCATGGCATCAGAACAATTGGATAGAAAAAATGAGAAAAAAGATACTAGTGATTTATATTAATATATTATAAGTTCTAATATATTAATATAAAATCATATTATTTAATTAGTATTGATCAATAATTAATTTATAATTAATTAAGTGATCAAAAGGAACTAATTAAATATGGACTCTTAGATATATATGTGTGGTGGGCCAAGTTCATTTAGGTTGGGCTAAGCTTTCATGGATACTCCATGGAATGTTTAACCCATGGATGCTATGGAAATGAATGGTCATGGATATTAGGGTTTAACCATAATCCTCCACACTATATAAAGAGTCCTATGGTTCATGAAATGGGTGCTAGAGAAAGAAGCTAGTGGCTAGTCGCTAAGTGTGGATACACTAAAGAAGGAAAGAACCAAGTATCCTTTATTCTCTAGTTATTCCAATTGTTGGTGGTGTTGTGTGAACCATTTGAGGTGCAACACTTGGGGCACTAAGCTCTTAAAGCACTAAGGAAACAACCACAAGTAAAAGGTATGTCATCTAACTAGTACTTTGTAGTATAGGTACTTCATAATATGCTAGATAGGATGAAACCTTGGAATATTGATTATTTGCATGTATAATAGAGAAAACATAGATCCAAGGTTTATAGGGTTGCATGTACACCTAGGAGTGTTAGAATGCTCAGAACCCATCAGTGGTATTAGAGCCTAGGCTTGTTTTCTTATATACTTGATGCAAATTGCTGAAAATTGAAGTTATCTTGCTGTCTGGACAGTGGACTCACCGAGTTCACTGATGGACTCGACGACTCCAAGGAAAAATGCATCCAACTCGTCGAGTTGGCTCATATACTCGACAAATTGGACCCCCTGACAGCATATCTTCGAGTTTCTTGGCTGGAATTTGACTAAGAACATTACCCTAAGCTGTTTTTGAACTTGTAAGCCTGTTTTTGATGTGGTAATGTTCATATTAATCCAATTTCAAAGATAATTGTCAATAAATTCATGTTTTGTATTAGTTTAATGATTAGGCTAATGTCATGAAAAATGTTTGATGTGAATTATCTTGTTCTTATGAGTTAGTTTAGATTAATAGAAAAATTATGTGATAATATGTTTTCAATCCAAATTAATATAAATGTTGTTCATAAAATATGTTTGTGTAACTTGTCCTCAAGTTATACGAAAAGTCACATTTATGATTTATAAAAACCTCATAAGATTTCCATAAGTTATAAAAAATGAAGAGTCTCATTTTTAAATGCTTTTAAAGTCTTCCATAACTTGTCCTTAAGTTATGGAACTTGAAGAGTTTTTCATTAAAACTACTTTAAACTCATAAGATATGGAATTGAAAAGTTTTTGAATAGTTCAAAACTTGCCCTCAAGTTTTGGAATTTGTAAAGTTTCCTCTCATGAATATTTTAATTCCAAATTAAACTCTTAGAATTTTAAAAGTTAAAATTCAACTCTTATACTTTATAATATTACAAGTTAATATATATATATATATATATATATATATATATATATATATATATATATATATATATATATAAGAACAAGTCGTTTTACCATTAGTAGGCCTCATTCACGAAGCCGGTCTATAAGGGGGGGGGGGTATAAGGTTACTGCCTATAAAATGACAGTTTAATGGGTGTCCACTCTCACCCACCACTTCCTTGACCGGTGGAGGGTCGTTAGCCGAACGGGTAGGACAAAGACTATAATTCTCCCTTCATTATAAGTATAATGATAAATATAAAGTAACTAAACCTCTTATAAATTCATAATCTTAGTTACTTTAGGAAAATGTGAATTTGGTGCTAATCCATGAAATTACACTTTGCACTTTGCTTAAGTCGTTAGTGGAGCGTGTGTGGTTAACCAGCACACTAACTTGTACTTAACAAGGTAGGCAAAATGTAACTTAATGTTTATCACAGGATCGATGGAGCGTGTGTGGTTAACCGACACATCGATTAAGTGATAAATATTAAGGGTACCAAGTATATTTGCATGGTTATTCACACCTTGTTTGTGATCCTCGGCATCCCAGTCACAAACTTGAGAGGGCGCAATAAAGATTGAAACATGCCATTCAAAAGTTTAATGAATCTCAAAAGAATCTAGGAGTTTCCAAAACTAATTAAAACCAAATAATATATTTCGTTTATCATGGTGGAAATTGGTGAATCGTCATTCACCTACCTTCAATTACGGCATCCTTCTTCCAAGTTATAAAATAGTTTGTTGGGTCCTAGCCTTAATATTTCATATTGGGTGATCTATTAAGGGCTTAAATCAACTAACTTGAATTTCTCCCATTGTAGATGTTTGGTTTAGACAACAATGATCTTCCCAAATCTCATGGAACAAGCTTTCCTAATGAAGATGATTTCGCGAGTTTGGATGTTGGAAATCATACTTCTCTTCCTCCACCTCCTCCAATTATCCTCCCTGACCCACAAGCTTAAAGACTTGAAAAGTTCAAGATCAGTCAATCCCTACTCACAATGAAACATAAATATGGAAGTCCTGTGTGCACTCATGTCTTAGATATGAAGTCACAGATTGACAGGTTGAGAATGTTGGGTGTCGTTTTCCCAAGGAAGTTGGCTATTGACTGGGTCCTTCAGTCTCTTCCTAAGTCATATAGTAAGTTTATTAAAGACTACTATGTGACAGATCACGACATGACCCTAATAGATCTTTCTTATTTGCTTATTGCTGCTGAATTAGAAATGATTTGGCGCAATAGTCAAGCAAATATGGATAGAAGGTCTATTTCTCAAACTTCCATGGGCATTAACAATGGTAACATTGGAAGTCCAGAAAAGCTTTCTCTTCCCAATGGAAAGGGCTCGGCCTTGATCAACCTGGTTGACCGGAAGGTAGAGAGAAAGTCTAAGTCTGGGATAGCCTTTTGTACCATTCCCGAAGAGTCCATATGTTTTCATTGTGAAGAAAAGAGGCATTGGAAGCGAAGCTGCCCTAGTTACCTGAAGGATCTGAAAGAAAGAAGAATCAAAAAGTTTGACTTTGCTTCAGGGAAGTCCACTATCTATCTCTGTTACGTTCCTAGTTGATGATTCTTAATACAAAATGTGACTCGGTTGCATTTTGATGTTTGGCAGGATCAAGCAAAGGGAAGGAAACTTAAAGAAAGAGTATGTTGAATCTGATCGGGAAGATGGATTTCTATCGCAGGGTTGAAGATCGGATTCTTGAGTTACTACTTAGGAGTTATGATAGAATGCTAAGAAACATGTAATAGCATAGTTTTCCTTTAAAGTTGCATTGTAAGGAAAAGTTTTCCGCATTTTATAAATAAATAAAATTTTGTTTTACTTTATTTTATATCTCCTTGCAAAGGAATTTATGAAACTTGATGTTTGTATGTTTCTAGCAATATTGGAAATATGAATTTTTTTTATTTCGTTTGTGGTAGTGTCTAAATTTACCAAATAAGGAAAGATTCTCATCCCCAAGTTTCAATTGGATCGAAACTTGGAATCATGCAAGTTGTATAGTATGATGAATGAGAATTTACATTTTTGGAAAATTAAGACTAGTTCCTTGTTAACATGTATATGTGAGTCAAGTGAAGGACTAAGGGATGAAGTACACATTCTTGTGCACTGGTCAGAGTCCACCACAAAAGACCGATAAGACTATTCGTCATGATTTACTAAAGTTTAGTAAATATGGTTATACTTACAAGCTTAAGTATAAGTCTGAGACATTGGAAAAGTTCCAATGTATGGCAGAACGAATAAGAAGAATCAAATTAGGCAGAAAGATAGAAGTTTCTCAAATCTGAAAAGATAGGAGAGTACTTTAGTATCATGTTTTATGATCATCTTAAAGATTATGAAACCATATCACAATTCATCCTCTAAATGCATTCTGATAGCTAAGAAGAGGAGTCATGAGTTGTTGAAGTGGTCAAATCAAGAAGATGAGTCATACTTCGTTCCAAAACAAATCTTAGAGTTATACTCCAAGATTGTAATTTGAGTGACACGTCTTAAAGAAGGTTTATAACACTTGTCAAATGTAAGTGTAAAATGTGTTCTATTCTTGTACATTTGAAATTGGTAAGTTGTGATGTTTTGGATAAAACAAAGACCAACTAAGGCCAATTGTGTGAAGTGTTTGTCTTGATTAAGAATCCACACTATCTCTTGAATATTTGGCAAGAAAGTCTTATAGGTTAAGAAGACAGTGGGAGTCTAAAAGATCCTGAAATAGTTTCAAGAACTTATCAAGAATAAAACTTGTAATTCAACACTAGCACACGACTAGAGGTTTATAACCTGTCGTGTTGACATATTCTTATTTATGTGCCCATTCCAGTTAAAGTTAGCTATACATTTCAGTTCTACATGTTCTCAGTTGTTTGCATAACTACTTGGAAGCAATGGCAGGCCCTTGTACTTCCAGGTGGCAAGAAGTTAAGATTGCATAAGTTCAGTCCATATGAGTTTGAATTTGTCACTAACCTTGTCTTGTGATTATGGTTTTGAAAAATTCACGTGGATAAGAACACATACACCATAAAATCCACGTGTCATAAGGTTTCTCTCCGATTCATGAAAATGATGGCGAGGAATCTCTTTCACTAAGTAGATTTTAAGTAGATAGCAATTGTGATATTTTCAGTTCTCAAAGCGTTAGTGGAGCTTGCGTTGTTAACCGGCACACTAACATGGACTCATGAGAAATGGAAAAGGTCTAAACAATTGAGACTATGATTACGACATCCCTTTTCATAGTTCTAAAATTGTTTAGACACACCTGTGAGCTATCTAAGATAAGGTGTATAATTTTGATAAAGTCTTATCAAAGCAATCTGGTATCAGAAATCTGAACTTTGGTAAGAAAGTCAATAAAGTATTGATTTCTAGTAGTCCAAGTGATTTTTGGATAAATATCAAAGCTAGTAGGAGCATAAGTGTTATGCTAATAATCATCATGTTAGTGGGAGCATGATAATTATGATAACTGTTGCAAGTTAGCAATGTTAATTATAGAAAACAAAAGGTTGAATTCGCTTGGAAAAGTTGTTTTGCTATAATTAAGGGAGAGGAAATTATACTTCATTTCAATTCTAAAAGGCTTAGATTGAGATTTTAATCATCTTTAGTCAAGGATATATATATATATATATATATATATATATATATATATATGAATTTTATGTTGGATTGGTTCAACTTATGGGAATTCATTATATTACGTTCTCAAAATTCGATTATGATTACGACATCCCTCTTCATAGTCAAATTTTTAAAACATGGCAAATAAAAATATTGTAGCAAAAAACTGGTCTAGAATTATGTCTTTATGTGAGACATTATGAATCGTGTCCCATTTGCTTTGGGTACAAGATCGATTGCATGTGCTATAATATTTATCCTTTCTAAATTTTCCAAATGCCTGGGGCATTAAGAAGGGAAAAGGTATAGAATTGGATATGACTAAAATGATTAAGCAATTTTCGAGGACAATCTAAGGTTTTACCAAAGATTGGTTGCTCAGGGACAGTTGGAAGTATAGTGTTAACTTTGGAAGGACCATATTGACATATTCGGAAAAAAGGCAATTCTTGTTCAGAAGTGATAGTGAAAATGGGTATATGGAGTTGTCTCCATAGGTGGAAGCAATCTATGTAAGATTAGAAAAATTTAATGCAAGAAGCATGTTCAAAGCAATGTACTTTGAATACGAGACCTCGTTTCCATGGAGTTGATCTCCATTGGAATACCCTGTAATGACTATTGAAAAGACTTTGTGACTTTGTGCATTACAAGAGGGTAGTGCATATAGGTTTAAAATCTAATAGATTTCGGTAAAAGATGAGTCAAATATCTTCTACCGGCGACGGGTATTCCTCGGGCGAACCCTCAGATCTGCCAGTTGACGTACCACGTCTTGAAGATGTCGTTCATGAGCTCTCTGACGCACTCGAAGTTCTATGACTTCAACTCGGGATGCAGCTAGCTGTTGCTGCAGAGTCTCATTGGTTCTCCTACTCCTTTCCATAGCCTCTTCGAGTTGGCGAATGCAGACTGTGTTAACGCCTGAATTGGCGTCAACATCCATGACTCAGTCGATGGCTGCTCGACCTTGCTCATCATTCCGAGCAATCCTGCAGACCATAATGGGCAGGACTCGGTCAGCTGAGCCTCCCTCGCTTAAATTGTAAAAGCTTCGGTCTCCATTAAAGGGTAAAGGTTGACCCTGTTCATCACTCCAACGGTTCAAGTTTGTCACCCACAAGGGTGTGGGGCCTTGATATGCTGGTCGGGGGTTGAGATTTGGGACTTGAACCTCTTGAGGTAGGTTGTTGACTTTTGGTTCGGAATCAGAACGATCAGAAAAGCCTTCTGCGAGGTGATCATCCAAAGGGATTGGATGATCATCTTCTGGCTCTTCTTCAAGCCATCCAACATTGCCTTGATTTGGGAAGTACAGGTCGCCAGGAGGATGGAATCCAACCATGATATCTATGCAAGAAATGGGGTATAAGAATCTTATAATAATAGACGTACTATTTAAGATAATTATAAGATGATCCTTACCAGTTACTCCAATACTTGCTTAGTTCATACCAGTTATATGAAACCAAAACAGGATAGACCTTCGAATAGGTAACCCTAACTCCAAATCCACAACCAAAAAAGGAACAAGAAGTAAAGCAAAGATCACAAATTCTAAGTCTATGACACCTTAGTCACATATAACCTTAGCGTATCCACTTAGCAACTATTGACCTACTAATAAAGACCTTTTTAGTTCTCAAATAAGTAATTATAGTAGCACAAAATACTCCTATAGTATTTTAGATTCATGTTCTGTTCTAATGTTATCATTGTAGTAGTGTTGGTAAGTTTTTAGACTTGTTGCAACGTCACAACCATTCTTAGGCACATGCTAGTCACTCCTCGGAAAAATATAGTTGATCAGGCTATATCACTCCCAGATTCGACTATATGTCTCTAAGCCTAATTGTGTTGTTCAACAATCGTAATACTTTTGTTCTGTCCTAGTGACACTGATTTTAGTATGGATGCAGGTATGTATACTTGGTTAAATATTTTATTATTTAAAAGTATAAACTCTTGGTCAGAGTATTTTAATCCCGTTGTGTTTATAGTTTGTATATCTTTTATGGGTTGATATACTCGATTCACTATAAACAATGCTCTGATACCAATCTGTCACACCCCAAAACCGGAACGGCAGAAACGTTCGGGGGCGGAGGACGTCATGTACAGTATCATAACAATGCAAACTAGTAAATAAGAAACAACATCATCCATTGCATTAATAGTATAATTTCATACAAGTGTGTTCTTTAATAGTAATAAGACACTAAAAATGAATAATCAAAATAAAAGACGAGTCTTGAACATGCTCCGTCTTCTTAAAACCTGGTCATCGGTACCTGTCTACTGGTGACCTAAGAATACAAGTTATTTTGAAAGCGTAGATCAGCATTTAAGCTGGTGAGTTCATAAGTATTTAGTGTCAATGTTTGTATAAGTTTGATGAAAATGTTTGTAAATGTTCAATGTAAATGTTTGTATATGTTTGAAAACTCCTAGAAAATCCTATATTTTCTGCTAGTATAAAAAGTAGTCTTCTACCAAGACCCGACTGTTTTGTATGTTTGTTTCTCTGTAAAAGTGGAAGCTTTTCCCAAGTATGACTATTATTACTAAAATATAGTTTTATATTACCCTTTATGTGATAAGATCACAATTTGAATATAATGGGAAGATGTATATGTACTGCAGTATTATTTGTATTAACTACTGAAGTAATAACTACCTTAAAACCAATGGTTTAATTAAGGCAAAATGTGATATGATTGTTACCATACTAAACCGACTATAACACGACGATGAAAGACGTCGGAAGAAATGACATTTGGCACCCGTAGACTTACAAGTCCCACTGTAGCGAACAACAAGGTGTAGGATAGTCAATCCAGTATAGATCTATACGCAAACTCACACTCTCCCTCCAGGAGATTCTGGTTACAAAACGTAACATAACGAAATGGTCGATGTGTCATGAAGTAGTATCTCACATTATGTTATCTCTGAATCTTGTTATAGTATACTTGTTATAGTAATAGTAATCTATGTATAGTATTCTCTGTCTAGTATTCTCTGTTATAGTATTCTCTGTTATAGTATTCTCTGTTATAGTATTCTCTGTCTAGTATTTGTATATGATAGTATGCTCCTAAACTATACCTATTATAGTTTACTAGTAATTTTTGTAGTTTGAATGAATGAAGGTATGCCTTTGCTACCCAAAGGTACTGAACTGATTGATAGTACTTTTATATCTACATATGTATACATAATATATATCTAATATTTAGACGACCTTCGGAGAAATAACTGATACTCTAAGTCCACATCCAAACAAGGAAAAGGAAAAAAGGTGAGTTAGCAGTCCTAAGTCCTTTAAACATTATTTATATAGTGTTACATATATAGACATGCTTTTGACAATATATAAGTTTTAAAGAGGTTTTGTAATATATTTAAAGAGTTTATCAATAAAAATTATGACATGATGTCAGTTTATAAAACGATTTAAAAGCAGTTTGATTGATAATACAGTTTTAAAGTATAAGAAATCCTCTATTTGAAACACAGTTTGAAGTATATGAAATCCTTTGTTTGAAACATAGTTATAAATCACATGTGATTGATTATATAACTAACATGTTTTCTACTTGTATTCCGCTCCCCCCCCCATAAAAGCATTTAAAAGATAATTTAAGGGGTATGAACTCACCTGTAGTGAGTAACTCGAATGTAAGATCGATAAAGGATGCTAAGTGTCAAGTGAAGGCTTGAGCACACACAGATCCTATTTAGCATATAATGACACATATATGTATCTAATTAGTGTTTATAACAACTAATATTGTAATGGAACAACCTTAGGGACTATGAAACACTTGTTATGAAGTGTTAAACCACATAGGGTTGCATATAAGGAGTGTAGGGCCTCACATAGGAGTTTACAGCCCAAATGGCAAGACTCCGATGAGTTTACGGCCCATGGGTTTACGGATCAATGAGTTTATGGCCATAAACTCATGGTAACTTGTACCATTTTGTGTGTTAAGGTCCTATAGTCTTCCTTGAAGTGTTCTAGACTTAGTTCCAAGGCTTAGGAAGGAGTTGTGGCAACATTGCACCACTAATTAGGGTTTACGGCCCAAGGAGATTGCCTTGGCCGTAAACACCTTTTGTTCTTGAGTTCTTGATTTTTTCAAGTCCTTGATTCAACATCCTAACTAACTAACAAGTATAGGAGGTAGGTACTTACAATATAGAAGCTTGTAAGGGTGTTTAAGGTCCAAGAACACTAGTGTGTGTTCTTGGTGAAATGAAGAACACTTGAAGATCTATCAAATGAAGAGATTTCATGGATGAAATCATGTACAATCACTAGATATTGAAGGATATCAACAAATCAAGGGAAGAAACACTTACAATCTTGAAGATCTTAGTGAAAAATCGGATGATACTTGAGAGAGAATGAGTTCTTTGGCTTAAAATGGTAAAAGTGACTAAAAATGACTAAGTGTCATATATATACCATAGAGTTTACGGCCGTAAACTCCATTTTATGGCCGTAAACTCCAATTATTGGAGTTTTGAGACTTGAATGTTCCACATTGAACTCTAGAGTATACTTCCTATAATTACTTCTTGAAGGTACTAGGCTTTAGAACACTCAAACAGACTCTAAACAGTGCTAAAAGTTAGCAGAAACAAGTCTGGCTTTGATTGAAGTGAATGGTTGTACAAGGTAGAAATTTCGGGTTGTCACATCATCCCCCCGTTAGAGAGAATTTCGTCCTGAAATTAGAGTTTAAGCAATTAAGTAGTTACAAATAATTAAGCGAAAAGTTGTGGATATTTCAATTTCATTTGATCCTCACGCTCCCAAGTGAATTCAGGTCCTCGCTTGGCGTTCCAGCAAACCTTCACTATCGGGATACGGCTTTGCTTCGTTTGCTTGACCTCTCGGTCCATGATCTCTACTGGTTCTTCCACGAATGTGAGACTCTCGTTGATCTCGATCTCGTCGAGTGGGATTACAAGAGTCTCGTCGGACAGACACTTTTTCAAGTTCGAGACATGGAAAGTAGATGTACGTTACTGAGTTCACGAGGTAGATTGATTTTGTAAGCTACAGGGCCGATTCTAGCGAGAATATCGAAAGGCCCCACGTATCTTGGATTTAGCTTTCCACGCTTCCCGAAGCATATCAAGCCCTTCCAAGGTGAGACTTTCAATAGAACGCGGTCTCCAACCTGGAATTCCAAAGGTTTTCTCCTTTTGTCAGCGTAGCTTTTCTGTCGGTCTCTAGAGGCTTTCAATCGTTCACGAATCTGAACGATCTTCTCTGCCATTTCCCGTATGATCTCCGGACCTGTGAGAGTGCTGTCAGGAGCTCGTCCTTTAGCTAATTGTGTGTCACCCACCTCAGCCCAGCACAGAGGGGATATGCACTTACGGCCACAGAGGGCTTCAAATGGAGTAGCCTTTACGCTCGTGTGATAACTATTTTTGTAGGAAAATTCGACAAGGGGTAAATGAGTATCCCATGCCTTTCCAAAGTCAATCACACAGGCTCGCATCATATCTTCGAAGGTTTGTATCGTTCTCTCACTTTGTCCGTCGGTTTGTGGATGGTAGGCTGTACTCATGTCCAGTCTAGTTCCTAGGGATTTTTGTAGCGACTGCCAGAACCTTGAAGTGAATCTACTATCTCTATCGGAGATAATGGATATTGGAACACCATGCAGTCGTACAATTTCCCTAATGTAAGTTCTCGTTAGCTTCTCCATCTTGTCAGTCTCCTTGATTGGTAGAAAATGCGCGGATTTGGTCAATCTGTCGACGATGACCCATATGGTATCTAGTCCACCCGTTGTCTTGGGCAACTTGGTTATGAAGTCCATAGTAATCCGCTCCCATTTCCACTCCGGTATCTCCGGTTGTTGTAGTAATCCGGAGGGTTTCTGGTACTCGACCTTAACCTTTGCGCAAGTAAGGCATTTACTCACGAAGGTAGCAATATATGCTTTCATGTTAGGCCACCAGTATAACTTTTTAAGATCCAGATACATCTTATCTGAACCTGGGTGGACGGAATATCGAGTGTTGTGTGCTTCGGTCATGACCAAGTCTCTGAAGCCACCGTGTTTCGGTGTCCAGATCCGGTCCATGAGATATAAGGCTCCGCCACCCTTTACTTCCAAGTTCTTATCCATCCCTCTCAGGGATTCACTCACCACATTTTCAGGTTTCAAGGCTTCGAGTTGAGCCTCTTTGATTTGCGTGGATAAGTGCGAGTGGATAGTCATAGTCAATGATTTGACTCTACGACCAGAGTATTCTTTCCGTCTCAGGGCGTCAGCTACTACGTTGGCCTTGCTGGGATGATAACGAATTTCACATTCGTAGTCACTGAGTAGCTCGACCCACCATCGTTGTCTCATATTGAGCTCTTTCTGGTCAAATATATGTTGTAGGCTCTTGTGGTCTGTAAAGATAGTGCTTTTTGTACCATACAGGTAGTGTCTCCAGATCTTCAGAGCAAACACAACTGCTCCTAACTCAAGATCATGTGTGGTGTAGTTGACCTTGTGTGTCTTCAGCTGTCTTGAGGCATAGGCGATGACTTTACCTCGTTGCATCAGAACACATCCGAGTCCTTGGTTGGATGCATCGCAATAGACTACGAAGTCTTCTATTCCTTCTGGGAGGGATAGTATCGGTGCGGTGCATAAGGCTCATTTCAGCGTTTGGAACGCCTTCTCTTGTTTCTCTTCCCAGTCAAAGGCCACGCCTTTCTGGGTCAATGAAGTAAGCGGTTTCACGATGCTTGAGAAGTTCTGTATGAACCTGCAATAGTAGCCAGCGAGACCTAGAAATTGACGAATTTCTGTAGGTGTCTTCGGTGCTGACCAGTTCTCAATGGCCTTGATTTTGGAAGGGTCCACGTGAATTCCCTTTTCGCTAACAACGTGGCCCAAGAATTCGACTCTTCGAATCCAAAACTCGCACTTAGAGAACTTCACATAGAGCTTCTCTGACTGTAATGTTTCTAAGACTCTTCGTAGGTGTGGACTATGCTCCTCCTTACTACGAGAGTAGATAACTATGTCATCGATGAAGACAATGAAGAACTGATCCAAGTAAGGACGACACACCTTATTAATTAGATCCATGAATACAACTGGTGCGTTGGTTAATCCGAACGACATCACTACAAACTCGTAGTGTCCATAACGAGTTCGGAAGGCTGTCTTGGGGACATCCTCCTCTAGCACTCGTAACTGGTGATACCCGAATCTTAGATCTATCTTCGAGAAGTAGTTCGCTCCTTGAAGTTGATCAAATAAGTCGTCAATGCGGGGTAGAGGATAACGATTTTTGACGGTAAGTTTGTTCAGCTCCCTGTAGTCGATGCACATACGAAACGATCCGTCTTTCTTCTTCACGAACAAGACCGGTGCTCCCCATGGTGAGAAGCTTGGCCTAATGAATCCCTTCCTGAGAAGTTCGTTAAGCTGACTGGAAAGTTCCTGCATCTCTGCTGGAGCTAGATGATAAGGCGATTTGGCTACTGGGGTAGCCCCTGGAACTAAGTCGATTCGAAACTCGACTTGACGCTGTGGTGGTAATCTTGGTAGTTCTTCTGGAAAGATGTCGGGAAAGTCGCGTACTTCTGGAATGTTCTGAATGTCTTTCACTTCTTGACTCATATCGACGATGTGTGCAAGGAATGCATGATATTCCTTTCGTAAGCACTTCTGGGCTTGAATACACGAAATGATGCGAAGGTTCGTACTTGATTTGTCGCCGTAGATAACTAGTGATTCGTTGTTAGGGAGGTTAAGACGAACTGCTTTCTCAAAGCACATGATGTCGGCGCGAAGAAGACTCAACCAATCCATGCCGATTATGACGTCGAAACTTTTAATTGAGACCGGCATGAGGTCGATTTGGAAAGAATGACCATCTAGAGTTAAAGTACAACCTATGTATATGCAGTTAGTTCTTTCCGTTTTCCCGTTTGCCATTTCTACAGTGAATGATTCCTCTAGTGTACGTGGTTTTTGTTTGATTAAGTGA
This sequence comes from Lactuca virosa, assembly GCF_052849685.1. NCBI lineage: Eukaryota > Viridiplantae > Streptophyta > Magnoliopsida > Asterales > Asteraceae > Lactuca > Lactuca virosa. The sequence goes on from NC_136427.1 coordinate 29,242,039, forward strand.
GCAAATTTCTGGTTCACGAAACTCCTCTCCGCTCCACTATCAAATAGTATGCAAATATATGAATTATCGAGGAGAAACGTACCAGTAACCACCGTAGGATCAGCTACGGCTCCCTCGTGGCCCTTCGCCAGAATTCTTCCCACTCCGCCAGCATTTCCTGCCTTCGGACAGTCTCTCTTGACATGACCAACCTCGCCACAACCGTAGCAAGCCTGGCCCACAACAATGCTGGGGACTTGGTTAATTGTCCTCGCCGGAGCCTTGCAGAAACGGGCAGTGTGCCCTTTCTTATTGCAGTTAGAGCACTGCATTTCCCGGCAGGCACCATTATGATGGAAAGTGCATTTATTGCACTTGGGCAGATTTCCAGTATACTGCTTCCTCGGCGCAGTAGCAGCAGGTACAATCGCGGCATGAACAGTCACAGCTTGCTGCTTCTTGGCAGAGTTCTGCGCCGATTTGCCCTTTTTGTTATCCCAGAACTTTCGCTTGTTGTCAGTGGCTTTGGAGGGTTCTGCGATAGCCAGGGTTGTTGTCGTTGTCGGGGTAGGGACTCCGTGATCAATGAGTCGCTGTGCCAATCGCTTGGCACTGTCGAAAGTAGTGGGGTTTGAAGCTAAGACATTCCCCTGAAATGGAGGCACCAGCCCCCAAATGTACCTCTCAATCTTCTTCCCCTCGTTGGGAACCATATTGGGACATAGTGCCACCAGATCGCTAAATCTGGCAGTGTATGCCACTATGTTGGAGCCCTTCATGGTCAGGCTCCAAAAGTTCTTGTTCCAGTTTTTGAACCTCGCCCCTCGGGCAGTATTCTTCTATCATAAGCCTTTTAAGAGCTTCCCAGCCTATTGCATTTGCCACTATTAAAGTTAGTCACTTGACATGGCTATTCCACCACGTCAGGGCTCTATCACTGAAGGTGCATGCAAAAAATTTGACTTTGCTTCCTTCAGTACAGGAACAGATCTCAAAGATCGATTCCGTCTTTTCGAACCATTGTGACAGGGCAATGATTCCACCGATCTCGTTGAAGACTCGGGGTTTACAGTTGGTGAAGTCTTTATAAGAGCACTCTCGCGAGCGCAAAATGACATAACCTTGTGTGGAATGGATGACTGTTCCACCTCCGCTAGTACCCTGGTTGTTGTGGTATTGTGCCATGGCTGTAGTAACAGCCGCAGCTACCGCAACATTAAGAGCTGCCGTATCGAATTGTGGAGGAGGTGGTGGAGGTGGTTGAGTTGAAGTTATCAGAGGATCTCGCCTTGTTGACTTACGAGGAGGCATCTTTCAACTATAATTTTAAAAGATGAGAATAATGATAAGAATCCAATAGTGAAATTAATGAATGAGTCCCATGAACTAAATCGCTATAGTTCAACAACTAGATAAGAGTATAAGTTCCATAGAGTTCCAGGATTATAAGAATGAAAGTATTTGAACAAAGATTTCTACAAAAGATTAGCTGACTGCTAATATCATTGATATTTAAGGATGTAACAAGTTTGGGGAAAAATTGACCTAAGAGTAGGTCTTACATCATATCAGAAGTAGTAAAATTTTGACAACTTAGAAGTCTAGTTAAAGTACTTGAAAGATAGGAATATTTTACAGAAAAGTGCTTCATAGAGCACCGATATGAAAGGCTATTCCTTAAACCAAAAGAAAAGATGATTCAAACATCTTCTACCGGCGACGGGTATTCCTCGGGCGAACCCTCAGATCTGCCAGTTGACGTGCCACGTCTTAAAGATGTCGCTCATGAGCTCTCTGACGTACTCGAAGTTCTATGACTTCAGCTCGGGATACAGCTAGCTGTTGCTGTAGAGTCTCATTGGTTCTCCTAGTCCTTTCCATAGCCTCTTCGAGTTGGCGAATGCGGACCGTGTTAACGCCCGAATTGGCGTCAACTTCTATGACTCGGTCGATTGCTGCTCGACCTTGCTCATCATTCCGAGCAATCTTGCGGACCATAATGGGCAGGAATCGGTCAGCTGAGCCTCCCTCGCTTAAATTGTAAAAGCTTCGGTCTCCATTGAAGGGTAAAGGTTGTCCCTGTTCATCACTCCAACGGTTCAAGTTTGTCGCCCACAAGGGTGTGGGGCCTTGAAATGCTGGTCGGGGGTTGAGATTTGGGACTTGAACCTCTTGAGGTAGGTTGTTGACTTCTGGTTCGGATTCAGAACGATCAGAAAAGCCTTCTGCGAGATGATCATCCAAAGGGATTGGATGATCATCTTCTAGCTCTTCTTCAAGCCATCCAACATTGCCTTGATTTGGGAAGTACGGGTCGCCAGGAGGATGGAATCCAGCCATGATATCTATGCGAGAAAAGGGGTATAAGAATCTTATAATAATAGAGTACTATTTAAGATAATTATAAGATGATCCTTACCAGTTACTCCAATACTTGCTTAGTGCATACCAGTTATATGAAACCAAAATAGGATAGACCTTCGAATAGGTAACCCTAACTCCAAATCCACAACCAAACAAGGAACAGGAAGTAAAGCAAAGATCACAAATTCTAAGTCTATGACACCTTAGTCACATATAACCTTAGCGTATCCACTTAGCAACTGATGACCTACTAGTAAAGACCTTTTTAGTTCTCAAATAACTAATTATAGTAACACAAAATACTCCTATAGTATTTTAGATTCATGTTCTGTTCTAATGTTATCATTGTAGTAGTGTTGCTAAGTTTTTAGACTTGTTGCAACCTCACAACCATTCTTAGGCACATGCTAGTCACTCCTCGGAAAAATATAGTTGATCAGACTATATCACTCCCAGATTCGACTATATGTCTCTAAGCCTAATTGTGTTGTTCAACAATCGTAATACTTTTGTTCTGTCCCAGTGACACCGATTTTAGTATGAATGCAGGTATGTATACTTGGTTAAATATTTTATTATTTAAAAGTATAAACTCTTGGTCAGGGTATTTTAATCCTGTTTTGTTTATAGTTTGTATATCTTTTATTGGTTGATATACTCGATTCACTATAAACAATGCTCTGATACCAATCTGTCACACCCCAAAACCGGAACGACGGAAACGTTCGGGGGCGGAGGACGTCATGTACATTATCATAACAATGCAAAGTAGTAAATAAGCAACAACATCATCCATTGCATTAATAGTATAATTTCATACAAGTGTGTTCTTTAATAGTAATAAGACACCAAAAATGAATAATCAAAATAAAAGACGAGTCTTGAACATGCTCCGTCTTCTCAAAACCTGGTCATCGGTATCTGTCTACTGGTGACCTGAGAATACAAGTTATTTTGAAAACGTAGATCAGCATTTAAGCTGGTGAGTTCATAAGTATTTAGTGTTAACGTTTGTATAAGTTTGATGAAAATGTTTGTAAATGTTCAATGTAAATGTTTGTATATGTTTGAAAACTCCTAGAAAATCCTATATTTTCTACTAGTATAAAAAGTAGTCTTATACCAAGACCCGACTGTTTTGTATGTTTGTTTCTCTGTAAAATTTGAAGCTTTTCCCAAGTATGACTATTATTACCAAAATATAGTTTTATATTACCCTTTATGTGATAAGATCACAATTTGAATATAATGGGAAGATGTATATGTACTGCAGTATTATTTGTATTAACTACTGAAGTAATAACTACCTTAAAACCAATGGTTTAATTAAGGCAAAATGTGATATGATTGTTACCATACTAAACCGACTATAACACGACGATGAAAGACGTCGGAAGAAATGACATTTGGCACCCGTAGACTTGCAAGTCCCACTGTAGCGAACAGCAAGGTGTAGGATAGTCAATCCAGTATAGATCTATACGCAAACTCACGCTCTCCCTCCAGGAGATTCTGGTTACAAAACGTGACATAACGAAATGGTCGATGTGTCATGAAGTAGTATCTCACATTATGTTATCTCTGAATCTTGTTATAGTATACTTGTTATAGTAATAGTATTCTATGTATAGTATTCTCTGTATAGTATTCTCTGTTATAGTATTCTCTGTTATAGTATTCTCTGTTATAGTATTCTCTGTCTAGTATTTGTATATGATAGTATTCTCCTAAACTATACATATTATAGTTTACTAGTAATTTCTGTAGTTTGAATGAATGAAGGTATGCCTTTGCTACCCAAAGGTACTGAACTGATTGATAGTACTTTTATATCTACATATGTATACATAATATATATCTAATATTTAGACGACCTTCGGATAAATAACTGATACTCTAAGTCCACATCCAAACAAGGAAAAGGAAATAAGGCGAGTTAGCAGTCCTAAGTCCTTTAAACATTATTTATATAGTGTTACATATATAGACATGCTTTTGACAATATATAAGTTTTAAAGAGGTTTTGTAATATATTTAAAGAGTTTAGCAATAAAAATTATTGACTTGATGTCAGTTTATAAAACGATTTAAAAGCAGTTTGATTGATAATACCGTTTTAAAGTATAAGAAATCCTTTGTTTGAAACACAGTTTGAAGTATATGAAATCCTTTGTTTGAAACATAGTTATAAATCACATGTGATTGATTATATAACTAACATGTTTTCTACTTGTATTCCCCCCCCCCCATAAAAGCATTTAAAATTATTTAAAAGATAAGTTAAGGGGTATGAACTCACTTGTACTAAGTAACTCGAATGTAAGATCGATAAAGGATGCTAAGTGTTAAGTGAAGGCTTGAGCACACACGAATCCTATTTAGCATATAATGACACATATATGTATCTAATTAGTGTTTATAACAACTAATCTCGTAATGGAACAACCTTAGGGACTATGAAACACTTGTTATGAAGTGTTAAACCACATAGGGTTGCATATAAGGGGTGTAGGGCCTCACATAGGAGTTTACGACCCAAATGGCAAGACTCCCATGAGTTTACCGCCCATGGGTTTACGGCCCAATGAGTTTACGGCCGTAAAGTCATGGTAACTTGTACCTTTTTGTGTGTTAAGGTCCTATGGTCTTCCTTGAAGTGTTATAGACTTAGTTCCAAGGCTTAGGAAGGAGTTGTGGCGACATTGCACCACTAATTAGGGTTTACGGCCCAAGGAGATTGCCTTGGCCGTAAACACCTTTTGTTCTTGAGTTCTTGATGTTTTCAAGTCCTTGATTCAACATCCTAACTAACTAACAAGTATAGGAGGTAGGTACTTACAATATAGAAGCTTGTAAGGGTGTTTAAGGTCCAAGAACACTAGTGTGTGTTCTTGGTGAAATGAAGAACACTTGAAGATCTATCAAATGAAGAGATTTCATGGATGAAATCATGTACAATCACTAGATATTGAAGGATATCAACAAATCAAGGGAAGAAACACTTACAATATTGAAGATCTTAGTGAAAAATCGGATGATACTTGAGAGAGAATGAGTTCTTTGGCTTAAAATGGTAAAAGTGACTAAAAATGACTAAGTGTCATATATATACCATAGAGTTTACGGCCGTAAACTCCACTTTATGGCCGTAAACTCCAATTATTGGAGTTTTGAGACTTGAATGTTCCACATTGAACTCTAGAGTATACTTCATATAATTACCCCTTGAAGGTACTAGGCTTTAGAACACTCAAACAGACTCTAAACAGTGCTAAAAGTTAGCAGAAACAAGTCTGACTTTGATTGAAGTGAATAGTTGTACAAGATAGAAATTTCGGGTTGTCACAACAACTATGGCGACTGGAGTAACTGTTTCTTCTTCGTGCTCAGAAGCAGTGATGACCTCATCCTCAGTCTCTTCTTCATCAGGAGAACTTTCAGACTCGGATGCATAATTGACTTCAGCAAATTGGCCAAATTTCACCAGAGGAAATTAGCCTTCAAACATAAATTTTCCATTTCTGTTCTGCTTCATAAGCCCGAATGTAATGGAACCAACGGATTTCAAGTCAATTGTTTCTCCTTTTTTTTCTAGTTCTGGGTATTTTCTGTTGAAGATCATCTGAAGGAACCTCGAAAAATGAGGAATTTGTCTTTCCTTTTGCCTTCAATGTTGCCCACCATTTCATTTAGGATGAATCTTGAAAAGTTGAAGTCTAGACCAACAACCAGAGCAGCAATTGCGCCTGTGTTGTGTAACGAGACCTCGTCAGCCCCGACTCTCCTTCTAGAGATGCAACTCACAAATACGTGGACCAAGAACCTCCAGTAGGGTGGCAATAATTTCTTAATTGTTGGTGGGAACATACCCTGATAGCCGATGCGCTCGACTATCTCCTCGGTTTGGTCCATTGATATCTCGGTTGGAAAACCCGGCTGGTCATTGACCTGGAGAAATTCACGGATGACTTGCTCGATTACTGTGATTTTCGTTCCATTGACAGTAGCATCCAAGGAGATTGCATCACTTTCTTCTTTCCATACCACAACAGTATTCCAAAATTGCTTCACTAGCTCTTGGTAGATGATTGGACTGGCAGTGAGAGCATACGCCAAACATCATTTCTTCAGTCCATGAATCATGGACTTGAAGTCGCTGTGAGCAGCTGGTTGATCCATCAGAAAAGCAGCGACATTGTGGTTGTCAGAAATCTTCAAAGCAGCCATTTTTGATCTGCACTAACCAAGCCAAGTGAGAAACCAAATGTTTTAAACAATTAAGATTAGATTTTTCTCATTAATCAATTAATTTAGGCTTTTATTTGATTTAAGTGATTGAAATTTTTTTGTTCATGTCCAAAATGGGGTTCACGGCCGTAAACGCTTTAACGACCGTGAACCGTTCATGGGCCGTGAACGATTCAAAGGGCCGTGAACGCCGAAAACTGCGATTTTCTTCAATTGACACTCAATACACGGTCGAATCCTGTTATATTCAACATATTAGTGATCGCCTTGAACATACCTATACGAATAAACAAGCAATTTCGGATGAAAAACGTTTAAAAATGAAGAATCGAGAATTTGATAGAGAGGACTCGGCTGGAAGGGTTCACAGCCGTATACTCAGAATGAAGGTAAAGAGGTAAACGGCCAGCAACCCTAGCTTTTATACTTGGATTCATTTTCTCGGCCTATGACCCATGGACTGCAAACCCAAAATCCTTTAAGTCCATAACCTAACACTTCAATTTTATTGAAAATAAAACATTTTGAAGACTTTTGAAAATAAAAATAAAAATAAAAGATAAAAAATCTAAAAAATTAAACTAAAATAATTTTGCAAAATTTTTTCAATTTTTTTTTAATTTTTAAATTTTAGAAAAAATAAAAATAAAAATAAAAAATAAAATAAAAAATAACACTTATTTCTTTTTCACCATTGCAGATATTCTTTTTGTGATTTTTAGGATCAAAGTTTTAGGACAACCTTAATTTGTTTTTTCAGTACCTCTACCTTCATGAATAGATCTGGTCAATCGCCGGTATTGTGGTGCACTTAAACACGAAAGATTGTGACAGATGAGGACATACTACACGTGACAAGACTTTTGACCTCATATACTTAAATAATACTTCTAGAAGGACCTTTTGACTGACGACGACCAAGGATATTATTGTACGCCTAAATTTAGCAGCGTGATCTACAAACAACCTATTCAATGTTTAATTTTAGCTGTACTAGAATGTGTTTCCCGCTTCCTGATATAACCCTGTAATCAAGGACTTCCAGAATACTCGTTACTTTAGATGAGCACACAATTATTATGGGAGAAGATAGATTTAGAATGCATATGTTGTACACCCAGGTCGGATCTCTTCCAATCACGCAGAGGGATTAACATATGACTAACCAGAGTTAGAGGGATTGAGAAGTAGAATGTTGCATATGCTGTGTACTAAGTCGGATTGTTAATCACGCAAATCAGACAACATATGACTAACAGATAGAAAGAATTGCATATAGAAGGATATGCAAATAGATAGAGTTGCATATGTTGCATTCCAGGTCAGATCTCTTCCAATCACGCAGAGGAAGCAACATATGGCTAACAGTAAGAAAGCAAGAAAATAACCTTCTACAGACCTACTTTATCGGAATTCCCCGGTCACCCTGTCAATACCGGAATTAAGGAAAATAGTCTGTACATCGAGGAAAAGTTAATCCACAGATCTAGATAAAGATTATTTAGTGTAATCCGCAGGTTCTCATGTATATCTCCCTGCTCAATCTACCCGAACATCGTATTGTCAGATCAAACGGATCTATAAAAATAGAATTTGTTAAGTCCTTATAAAAGTCAACCTATGTCTAGTCTGGTACATTTAAAATCTTTCGTGCCTACCAGCACATTGAACACAGAGCCTAGATAGTTCAGTTTTGGTACCTTACACAGATTTAGATTGCCTGTTATCACTCAGTTGATATCACTTCCTAAATCATCACCTGTAAACACACTCCATAAAAAACATATTTTTGGATTTTCTGCTTTTCTTATGTTTTTGGATTTTTGAAAATTTTCTGATCTATAGATTCGCCTTCATGATCTGGAGACAACAGGGGTCGTTTGACCATTGCCGTCAAGGCAGATTTTGCGTCTTTAAACTCGAACCTCTCAAGCATGTATTCAACGTATTTCCCTTGATGTAGTAGGATCTCGGTTGAGCTTTGACGTACTTGCAAACCCAAAAACATCGTCATCTCCCCCAAGGAACTCATCTCAAACCTCTTCTTCATGATCGTATCAAAATCGGTGCAAAGCTTTTGGCTTGTCGACCCAAAGATGATGTCGTCAACATAGATCTAAACAAGAATGATGTCGGCATCCACATGCTTCAAAAAGAGCGTCTTATTGATCGTTCCTCTGGTGTAACCATGCTCGAGAAAATGATCTGTAAGGGTTGCGTACCAAGCTCGAGGAGCCTGATGTAACCCGTACAAAGCCTTATCCAGTTTGTAGATGTGATTCGGAAACTTTTAGTTCACAAAGCCAGGAGGCTGATCAACGTAAATCTCTTCTTTCACGGCACCATGGATAAAAGGCAGTCTTAACATCCATCTGATAGACAGTAAACCCCATGTAGGAAGCATACGCCAAGAAGATATGAATAGCTTCAAGGCGCGCCACATGAGCATACACCTCAGTGTAGTCAAGGCCTTCGATTTGCCGAAATCCACGAATGGCCAAACATGCTTTGTTCCGCACTATGACCCCACAATCGTCCTGTTTGTTGCGAAATACCCAGCGGGTATCCAGTGACTTATTTCCTTTTGGCAGCTCAACCAGCTTCCAAACCCCTAACTTCTCGAATTGATTAAGCTCTTCATGCATTACGTCAACCCAACTAGGCTCATTTAGCGCCATTTCAACATTCTTTGGCTCTATCGGAGAGATGAAGAAAGAGTAGAGACATGTGTTTACGTCACCACTCAGACTTCTTGTTCGAATACCGTCCCCTAGTTCACCAATAACGTTCTCTATGGGATGATCGCACTACAATCGGGTAGAAATTTCGTGGCTGATATCATTAAGCGTGACAGGAAGGTTGTTGATGTTGATGATTCCAACATTTGCTAAAATAGCAGCCTCAGATGGTTCAGAACCGCAAGAGGTGCTGGCCACGCAGTCGTTTTCTATAGTTTCAGGAACGAGGAGCTCCATGAAAGACTGAGTGGCAGCGAAAGTATCTCTGGTCATGAAGTCTCTTTCAACAGGAGTAAGAGGAGTGACATCAGCATCAGGAATAGTTCTTGGACTTGGAGATTCTGAAGAAGTACTCGGAACAACGTTATCCTCCGATGGAGTCGTAGAAGGCACCGAGGGCGATCTGTACACAACATCTTCCTCTTCATCTTCAAGAATAACCTTTGAACTGGAGCAGGAGCCTGACACGTCTTCTGAAAACACATTGGATGAATTGAACAAAGAGGCGTAATCGAATAACCAGTCAGGACCAACTCTGGCATCTGTCTCGTTCTCCTCCAGCCAGCGAACATCAAAGGATTCCACGATCTGCTTTGTCTTCTTGTTGTAAACACGGTAAGCTGTACGCACTGTATATCCCACAAAGTAACATTCATCAGCTTTGGATTTGAATTTGGGGTTGGATTCGAGGTGAAGAAGGGTGCAAGGACATCCAAAGATCCGGAAATAAGCTACTGATGGCTTGTGATTGTATAAAATTTCGTAAGGAGTCTTCATCTGGGCTTTGTTGATCAGCGCACGATTTTTAATGTAGTAGGCAGTTTTGATCGCCTCAGCCTAAATGAAAATCGGAAGTTTTGAATCACATAGCATCGTCCTTGAGGCGTCCATCAATGTTCGGTTCCGCCGTTCCACAACACCATTTTGTTGAGGTGTCCGAACGATACTGTATTGACGCACTATCCCTTTCTCTGCACAAAAGTGATCCAGAACCGCGTTCTTGAACTTCTGTACCGTTTTTAGTTCTTAGCGCTTTCACCTTCTCGTTTGTTGATGACTTCTGTTGATGCTGCGAGTTCAAGTTGCTCGCATGGAGTGTCATCACAAGTTACTTCTCCAAGAATTAACACAACATCTGCTAGCAATACATCACTAAAAACAACACCACTGAAAACTAGAACATTAGCAGATATCTATGCAAGAACAATGCCACAATTCACTAGTGATCCAGTATCAACAAATGTCGCATTTCCAGATGATGATTGGAGATGAGAAATGAAGGAAAAGATTGTTGCTATTGTGAAGAACAACACTTGGGAACTCTAGAAGCTACCATCTTGTAAGTATCCTATATCACTAAAATGGGTATTCAAAACTAAGTTCGATGTAGATGGGAGCCTACAAAAACACAAAATCATACTTGTCGCTTGAGGCTTTAAGCAAGAGAAAGGTATGGGTTATGACGATATGTTATCGTTCGTGGAAAGGATAGGAACCATACAATTGATCCTCACATTAACAACACAAAGAGAGTGGGAAGTCTAACAATTTGATGTTAATTTAGCTTTCTTGAATGGAGATCTTAAAGGGTTCATAGTAACTAGACAAGAGGAGAAGGTATATAAGTTAAAAAAGGATTTGTATGGGCTCAATCTGGCCCCACGCTCGTGGTATACCAAGATTGATAGTTTCTTCATAGAAAATGGCTTCAAGAAAAGTCCCAAAGAGTCCACTATGCACTACAAGATGCAAGGAGTAGAAGATATCCTGTTGGTTAGTCTCTGTGTCGATGAAATTATATACATAGGATCCTCAATGAAACTCATACAAAAGTTCAAGGAGGAAATGAGAAGAACCTTTGAGATGACTTGAAACATCCCAAAAATACGACCCAAAAATTTTTGTTTTAATATTACTAAAAATCACAACATCGAGTGTCATATATAATAAGAACCATGGAATGAGTAACTCAAAAGTCATAGTAACTGTGTCAAAACAAAACTGTATCAATCATATCAAAATATCTGAATAAAACTCCCAGGATAAAACTGATGTTGTGGTGTGTGCGATGCCATCAACCCGAGCTCTTCCCTATGCTAGCGGAAGTACCTGAAACCAAAACTGAAACTGTAAGCACAAAGCTTAGTGAGCTCCCCCAAACTACCACATACCATACAATAACATATAGAACACATACTGGGCCTTGCCCACTGCATCAGACCAAAGTCCAGAAACTGCATCAGACCGAAGTCCGGAAACTAGCCAGGGCCTTGCCCTCTGCATCAGACCGAAGTCCGGAAACTGCATTGGACCGAAGTCCGGAACTAACCAGGGCCTTGCCCTCTGCATCGGACCGAAGTCCGGAAACTGACTAACCATAGCATAGCATAAACATACCAACTAACATGAATACATATACTGCATACTGCATCGGACCAGAGTCCGGAACACATAACACAAAACATGCTTGAATCACAAAGACATCAAACACTCTAACTACTACATCGGACCGAGGTCCGGAACTACTGCCAACTAAATGGGTCGGCATTGTGGCCGTAGACCCGTTCCTACTGGAAGGAAAAATCACCTCGCAACGCTGGCTGCCGAGATGCTAGATCTGAAACTGCCTGACTGCTGCTTCGGAACTCCCCGACTACAAATCCCATAAACAATAAATCAAATAATGATAACAAATCACAGGGTAAAATGACTATTTACCCCTGGACAAGTCAACTTCCAAGACAAAGTCAACTTTCAGTTGACCAGACTCGCCGAGTTGGACCGCCAACTCGCCGAGTCCCCATCAACCATTCTAATCCTCTACTCGCTTCTACTCGTCGAGTTTGGTAAAGACTCGGCGGGTTCTTCTTCGATACTAACATCGAGTCTAATCTTCATCCGACTCGCCGAGTTGTATGAACAAATCGTCGAGTTCCCTTGAAGAGAAGAACACACCCAATCTTTGACTCGCCGAGTCGTATGAACAACTCGTCGAGTCCGACTGCTTCCAGATCCAAGTCTTAACTCACTGAGTCCTTACTCTACTCACTGATTCACCCTAAACTCTCAAATCGGGGAAAAACCGAGGACTCGCGACTCGAGTCGCCGAGTCTGAAGAACAACTCGTCGAGTCCCAAGCATGAAAAACTATACAGTCGATTTTTTCTCAATTCCAATGCATCCAATTCATAGATCAGGGGTCCTAGGACTGATTTCACACGTAAAGTTTCTAACTTTACGTTCATACATGCTCATGATAAGCTAAAATGCCCAATAAGGAGCTAAAAGAGGAGATATAGGTTTGGAATGGGTGCTTAGCTCAATAAAGGTGGCAACCTTGAGCTTAAGGAGTCCTGAAGTGCTTAGATCTGAAACCCATTCGTCTTAACTACCCATAAATCGACCTCAAAGTCTAGAAAAGGCTCAAAAGCAAGACTAGCAAGCTTTTATGGAGATCTACATGATGACAAGCAAAGATTCGAGCTTTATACCTTGATGGAAGCTGGAAAGACACACTAAACTCAGATATTCCTTGCTCCTCTTGAGAACCCCTCTTCTCTCTTCTTCTTCTAACTTCAAAATGCACCAAAATCCTCCACAAAATGAGAAATACTCCAAGAATGCTTAAAGGGAGGCTAGGTTTTAGTAAGGGACGTTCTAAGGGTGATGGAGGCTGGTTTGAGGCGCAAAATGATGTTTAAATAGGGTGCAAACCCTTGAAATTAGGGTTTCAATCAGACTGGCAGACTCGCCGAGTCCGAGAATGTGGACTCGTCGAGTTGCCAACTTAAACCGCGTGCAAATCCTGTATCTACTCGACGAGTCGGGCTACTGACTCGTCGAGTACCTCTTAAGAAATGAAAATTACTTTATTTAAATCACATACCAGAAATGGGGTGTTACAACTCTCCCCCACTTGTCTTAGACTTCATCCTCGAAGTATGCTGCTACTGAATCTGAGAATAACTCTGGATAATGCTCCCTTATCTCCTCCTCGGTCTCCCACGTCCACTCTGAACCCTTTCAGTGCTTCCACTGCACCTTCACTAACTGAACCACCTTGTTCCTCAAGGTCTTCGTCTTCCGATCCAAGATCGCAACTGGTCTCTCGATATAATTCAGGCTGCTATCAACCTGAATATCCTCCAAGGGTACAACTGCTGACTCGTCCACCAAACACTTCCTCAACTGAGAAACAGGGAAAGTGTTGTGGATCTGGATAAGCTCTGTTGGAAGGTCCAACCGATAAGCAACCCGACCCACCCGGGCCAAAACCCTAAAAGGACCAATAAACCTGGGGCCCAGCTTGCCCCTCTTCCGGAACCTGATAACACCCTTCCAGGGTGATACCTTCAGGAGGACCATATCGCCCACCTGAAACTCCAAGTCCGAACGCCTCCTGTCGGTGTAACTCTTCTGCCGACTCTGCGCTGTCTGCAATCTGCTACGAACCTGCTGGATCAACTCTGTGTTCTTGAGCACCACCTCGGTACTCCAGATGAGTCGCTGACCGACCTCGCCCTAACAAATCGGGGTCCTACACTGTAGCACCTGGGTCTTGGTACGTATTTCTTTCTAAGTATTTTATATTTTTGACCTGGGACTCGGCGAGTTGAAGGACCAACTCGCCGAGTAGAAGCGGGACGGGACGCGGGATTAAGTGATGGACTCGACGAGTCGGGTCCCGGACTCGACGAGTAGACCCTGTCTGGACAAAAACCCTAATCCGAGGGTTTGCACCCTATTTAAACAATGGTATGTCGGCCACAACGTCCCTTATGCTCCCAGAACACCTGTCATTGAAACCCTAGCCGTTATTGAAGCAATCTAAGCCTTGTTGGTGGATTTTGGTGCTTGTGGTATTAAGAAGGAAGGAGAAAGGCTTGAGGAAGCAAGTAAAGACCAAGGGAACCCGAGTTTGTACACCTTCTACAGTTCATTGAAGGTAAAAAGCTGTAACCTTGCTCTTTCATTTGTTAAATCCCTTTTTGGGGAGATTTAGGGCTTTTATAATCCACTTTTGATGGCCAACATGATTGCAAACATGGTTGGGGGTTAGAGCTTCTGAATCACGTCATTAAAGGAGTCACAAGGCAGTTGGGGACTGCTTTTGCACCCATGAAAGGTCCCATGCATCATAAGAGCTTGTTTTATGTCTTTTTGAGCTCAAAGTCCCATGCAAGCACGTAAAGTTTGTAACTTTACGTGCTAGATCGATTGGAGAAGCTTGGATCTATCTTTTGATCAAAGGTTGTACATCAGAAATCAAGGATTTAGAGTGTGGACGTTACCGACTCGGCGAGTCCGTTCCTGGGACTCGACGAGTCCAAGGCTTTGAGTCCCATATCAGTTGAGGGTCAAAAGGACTCAGTTGGGTGTTAGAAGGGTGCTAACAAGACAGAAAGAGTAACCCAACGCATTGGACTTAATTTTAGACCTGAAGTTCATGGGACTCGACGAGTGCTAGAACAGACTCGGTGAGTCCAAGGCAATCTTCTTAAGGTTGAAGATGAACTCGACGAGTTGTTCATACAACTCGGCGAGTCGAAGTCAGGACTTGTTCATCTGTTGAAGATGAACTCGACGAGTGTTCATCAGACTCGGCGAGTCGGATGAAGGCTCAATCGATGTTCATATCGGAGAGGAACTCGTCGAGTCGTCGCAAAACTCAACGAGTAGAGTCGTGGATAAAGACGAGTAAAGGGAAGGGACTCGACGAGTTGACGGCCCAACTCGGCGAGTCCGGTCAACTAGGAGTTGACTTTTGACTTGGACTTGGTTTGGGGTAAAATGGTCATTTTACCCTAAGAGTAAATATCAGTTCTAACTGAGTGTTTGTGGGGATTGTAGCCGGAGGATTTCCGGAGCAGCAGCGGACGGAGGTTTCCCGCACAGATTATCAGCAGCTTCTTGTACGAGGTGAGTTACCTTCCAGTAGGGGTGGGTCTAAGGCCACAATGCCGGCCCACCAAAGAGGAGTATTTGGAAGATGATTGTCTTTGTGATAATTATCTTGGTCTGGTTACATGTTTTGGTTATGAGTTATATCTGCATGATATGTTACGTGTATAGTAGGGATTAGGTTCCCTGACAGCGGCCCTTAGGGCCGTGGGGGTAAGTCAGTACTCGGATATGCCTGACTGCATGATATGTACCTTGCTGTTGTATGCTAGTGGTAGGGGGTGGAATAGTCCCCAGTTACCGGTTGAAAGATACTGATGACAGTTACCGGTTGAAAGATATCGATGATGGTTACCGGTTGAAAGATACCGATGATGGTTACCGGTTGAAAGATACCGATGATGATTACAGGTTGAAAGATACCGATGATATTGTATGGTATGGGGTATAATGGGGGAACTCACTAGGCTTTGTGCTTACGGTTTCAGTTTTGGTTTCAGGTACCTCTTCGTCTAAGGGGAAGGAGCCGGCGGCGTAGCATCGCATCACACACACACATGATTTCCGCATGGAGTTTTCTGGGATTCTACTCTGATATGTTATTACTTTATGACTTGGGTTTTCAGACATGATTCATTATTTATGAGATGATGTATTTTCACCGTATTTTCTTATGAATGTTTTTATAAGACGGTTAATTAAAAAGAAATTGTTGGACTTGAAAATTGGGATGTTACATACACTTTCTCCCGTAGAGCATCTCGAAAGGAGGGCGGTCAATACTAGCGTGGTAACTGTTATTATACAAAAATTCCGCTAATGGAAGATACGTATCCCAACTGCCACCAAAATCTAGGACACATGCCCGTAGCATGTCCTCAAGAGTCTGAATCATCCTCTCGCTCTGCCCGTCCGTCTGGGGGTGGAAAGCGGTGCTAAAATGAAGACGAGTCCCCATCTCGTCATGAAACCGCTTCCAAAACCTGGAAGTAAAACAGACATCTCGGTCTGATACTACTGATACAGGCACCCCATGCCGTGCCCCTACCTCGCGCACATAGATATCGACTAGCTTCTCGGCTGATATGCTCTCCTGAATCGGTATGAAATGTGTGCTCTTGGTCAGCCGATCCACTATGACCCAAATTAAGTCAACTCCACGTGCGGTCCTGGGAAGCTTAGTGATGAAATCCATAGTGATATCCTCCCATTTCCGCACATGAATGTCTAACGGCTGCATTTTGCCGTGGAGTCTCTGGTGTTCTGCCTTGACCTTCCTGCAGGTCAGGCATCTCTCTACGTACCAGGCTACGTCCCGCTTCATGCAGGGCCACCAGTAATCGGGTCGAAGATCTCTATACATCTTCGTCGCCCCTGGATGGATGGAGAACCGGGACTTGTGGGCCTCATCCATCAACACCTGCCGTACTCCTCCCCAATACGACACCCAGACTCTCCCATGAAGGGTCAACAATCCTCGACTGTCATAATCGAAAGAAGCTACCCGACCCACAATCCTCTCACACTTCTGCCTCTCCTCTTTCAAGCCCTCGACCTGCGCCCCTCTAATCTGCTCCAACAATGGAGTAATCACTGTCATCCTCAAACAAACATCCCTGATCGGGGCTGCTACCGCCTTGCGGCTCAGGGCGTCAGCCACTACGTTGGCCTTACCCGGATGATAAAGGATCTCACAATCATAGTCCTTTACCACATCTAACCATCGACGCTGCCTCATGTTTAGATTCGGCTGGTCCATGAGGTACCTCAGACTCTTGTGATCCGTGTAAATGGTACAGCGGACCCCAAAGAGGTAATGTCTCCAAATCTTGAGGGCAAACACCACTGCCCTCAGCTCTAAATCGTGCGTTGGATAGTTAGCCTCGTGAGGCTTCAACTGTCTAGAGGCATAAGCTACCACATGCCCTCGCTGCATCAACACTGCTCCCATCCCTGTGATCGAAGCATCACAATAGACTACAAAGTCATCCACTCCCTCTGGCAGGGTAAGAATCGGCGCCTCACACAAACGCTGTCTGAGGGTCTCAAATGCTGCCTGCTGCTCAGGCCCCCAGCGAAACACCACCGACTTCCTAGTCAGTCGGGTGAGTGGAACTGCTATGTTGGAGAAGTCCTGGATGAATCTCCTGTAGTACCCTGCCAAACCTAGGAAGCTCCGAATCTCAGATGGAGACCTCGGGACCTCCCACTGCATCACAGCATCTATCTTGGCCGGATCTACTAGTATACCCTTCTGGTTGACGAGGTTTCCAAGGAACTGCACCTCGCGCAACCAGAACTCGCACTTGGAGAACTTCGCGAAAAGTCTCTCCCTCGTCAAAGTCTCTAGCACCTCCCTCAGGTGCTCCTCATGCTGCTCCTGAGTCTTGGAATAAACCAAGATGTCATCGATGAACACTATCACAGACCGATCCAACATCGGCCTGCATACGCGGTTCATGACATCCATGAACGCGGTTGGAGCGTTGGTGAGCCCAAACGGCATCACCACAAACTCATAATGACCATAGCGGGTCCTAAAAGCGGTCTTCTGGACATCTTCACCTCTGACCCGCATCTGATGATACCCAGAGCGCAAATCAATCTTGGAGAACCAAGATGCTCCCTGAAGCTGATCAAACAAGTCATCTATCCTCGGGAGTGGGTAACGGTTCTTCACCGTTACCTTGTTCAGCTCCCGGTAATCTATACACATACGGTGCGACCCATCCTTCTTCCTTACGAACAGGATCGGGGCTCCCCATGGTGAACTACTCGGTCTGATGAAACCCTTGTCTAGCAGCTCCTGCAGCTGCGTAGACAACTCCTGCATCTCTGGAGGAGCCAGCCGATACGGTGCCTTGGCTATCGGAGCCGCAGCCGGAACCAGGTCAATACGAAACTCAACCTGTCTCTCCGGAGGTATCCCAGCCAGATCCTCTGGAAATACATCCGGGTACTCACGTACCACCGGTACATCGTCAACAGTCGCCTTGCCCTTCTCCCGGGCATCCAAAACATATGCAACATACCCTGCGCAACCCTGGTGGAAGTAGCGCCTCGCTCTCGCTGCTGAACAAAGAATCGGTCCGCGCTGTGGCTTTTCACCCTGAATCACGAACTCTCCACCACTAGGAGTGCGAACCCTCACTAACTGCAGCTCGCAATCAATCACTGCCCCATTTGGGTCAGCCAATCCATACCCACTATAACCTTGTTCCCTCGCAGGGGAATAGGAACCAGGTCTACCGAAAACTGCTCATCGAACAACCGAAGCGAACACCCCTTATGTACTCTCGCGACCCTGACGGTCCTGTCATCAGCTATCTCAACCTCAAGTGGACAATCCAGCTCCCCCGGAGCTCTGCTAAACCTCTTGCTAAGCGCAAGTGAAACAAATGATCGGGTAGCCCCCGAATCAAACAATACTGTAGCTGAAATGCCGTTCACTAAGAACGACCCTATACGAAAACATATAATCATGAGAAACAACCAATATCAAAATAGAAATAGGAGAAAGATACATACCCGTCACCACATCAGGAGTCGCTCGCGCCTCCTCTGCTGTCATCTGAAAAGCTCTACTCTTCGCCACTGGCATCTCACTCTGGCCCTGACGGCCGTCTGTAATCCTCAATGTTGCAGGGGCAGGTGCCACCACCTTCCCTGCTGCTACTAAACTCGGACACTGGGACTTTTTATGTCCCTACTGATTGCAATGGAAGCAAATCAGATCAGATGCTGCGGTAACGGTGGGAGTAGCTGTACAATCTCTGCTCATATGCCCGGTCCGGCCACACTTGTAGCAACCGGGACTCCCTGCCTTGCACGCCCCATCGTGCAATCTCCCACACTTGCCACACCGACTGTGGCTCTGCTGTCCTCTAGATCTGTGATCTGATACCTTGGGCTTTTTGCCGAAACTCCCTGTGCCAGATGCCGCCTCTGGCTTCCTCTTCTTCTCCATCTCTAAATCAATCTCTCTCTCACGAGCCCTAGAAATCATGTCATCCAGCGTTTTACAGCTGAACCAGCTCACAAACTGGCGGATATCGCTCCGCAACATCTCATGATAATAGGCCTTCTTCATTTCCTCATCAGCTGCGTACTGAGGAACGAGAAGAGCCCTCTCCTTGAACTTGGCGGTAATCTCCGCCACTGTCTCCGTAGTCTGGGTGAGATCCTGAAACTCCCTGGCTAACTGCTGCACCTCGATAACCGGTGCAAACTCGGCTCTGAACCTGGTAGTAAAATCAACCCAAGTCATCGCATCAAGTGCTGCGTCATCCCCGACGACATGCCTGATCTCCTCCCACCAATCTCGTGCCCTGTCCTTCAGAAGACAGGATGCTAATCTGACCTTGTCCCCATCAGGACATCTGCTGGTGTGGAATGCGTTGGCAGCATATGCCAACCACCTAGTACTCGCTATGGGGTCCCACGCCCCATGATAATCAGGAGCTCCACAGGCTCTGAACTCCCTGAAAATGAGTGTGTGCGACCCCATCATGGTCGCCACCTCAGCACGAAAGGTGCTCAACCTCTCATCCATCAGCTCCAAAATACCCTCCTTGATCGAACCAAAGATCACAGAAGTCTGCTCAAGTATGATGCGAGTAATCTCTAAAGAGAGAAACTCTCTAGTCTGCTCATCCAAATGCCCGGCCCCCGAGCCTGATCCTGATCCCTCACCGGCACCTGAACTGCCGACTGCTGGTCTAGGGCGTAAAACACCCATTCTGAAACACATAACGACAAACGTCAGAAATACTGATATATCTCGAGGGATCACTATTACTGCAAGTTTCCTGGTCTCGCCTTCGCCTTCCTTGATTCAAGTACGGATCCTCTGCTTTCAGTAGTACGGGCCCATACTACCTTCCACATCTATCGTTAGTTTCCTCAAGAACAGCCTCGACTCCACCAAGTCACTACTACTGCTACTGATCTCTTCTACTCTCATCCTAGGCTTGCCCTAGGGAAATCTATGACTCAACCAAAACCAGTCCTCAGCTGCTGAAGGCCTCCTTGTAATGCCAATTAGTCATTACCTGAATACCATCACATGTGACGAGACTCAGATAATCCTTCGAGTAAAAGACTCGTCCCTACAACGGTTAGACTTAAACAAGAGTTGCGCAATAGGGCCAAATCCAGCACTCTGAGATTATTCGACCCTGATCACATGTGACGTGACGTATTCACCTAATGGCTAACTCCCATCACTCAGAGTCCCACAAAGCACAAAGCAAGCAGCATTCAGACACAGGAAACTACTCAAGCATATCTATCTTCATAACGAGAAACTGTACTAGCATACAATGCTAAGCTCATACTATCAGGCATAACCCTAACATGCTATCCTACTACTGTCTACTCAATACAAAGCTGAAGCACATAAAGCAGGCACACAAGGCATCCTCCTAGATCCTTAGTCCTATTCTAGCATGCTGTTCTACTGAAACTGAAACAAATAATCATAATATAAACTTGTATGGGTAATTTGAGAGTACTTACTTGAGCTCGGCTGATTGCATGCACCACACCTTTTTTTCCTTTCAAAGTTCTTTTCTTTTTAAGTTTCTTTATCAAAAAAAGTTTTCGAAAATGTTTTTCTTTTGAAAACCTTTTACCATTTCCTTAGTTTGAGTTCAGACACACCCGAAAGTGTATCCGAATCCCTCAAACCAAGGCTCTGATACCAACTTGAAACATCCCAAAAAATACGACCCAAAATTTTTTGTTTTAATATTACTAAAAATCACAACATCGAGTGTCATATATAATAAGAACCATGGAATGAGTAACTCAAAAGTCACAGTAACTGTGTCAAAACAAAACTGTATCAATTATATCAAAATATCTGAATAAAACTCCCAGGATAAAACTGAAGTTGTGGTGTGTACGATGCCATCAACCCGAGCTCTTCCCTTTGCTAGCGGAAGTACCTGAAACCAAAACTGAAACTGTAAGCACAAAGCTTAGTGAGCTCCCCCAAACTACCACATACCATACAATAACATATAGAACACATACTGGGCCTTGCCCACTGCATCGGACCAAAGTCCGGAAACTGCATCGGACCGAAGTCCGGAAACTAGCCAGGGCCTTGCCCTCTGCATCGGACCAAAGTCCGGAAACTGCATCGGACCGAAGTCCGGAACTAACCAGGGCCTTGCCCTCTGCATCAGACCGAAGTCCGGAAACTGACTGAACATAGCATAGCATAAACATACCAACTAACATGAATACATATACTGCATACTGCATCAGACCAGAGTCCGGAACACATAACACAAAACATGCTTGAATCACAAAGACATCAAGCGCTCTAACTACTGCATCGGACCGAGGTCCAGAACTACTGCCAACTAAACGGGTCGGCATTGTGGCCGTAGACCCGTTCCTACTGGAAGGAAAACTCACCTCGCAACGCTGGCTGCCGAGATGCTAGATCTGAAACTGCCTGACTGCTGCTCCGGAACTCCCCGGCTACAAATCCCATAAACACTAAATCAAATAATGATAACAAATCACAGGGTAAAATGACTATTTACCCTTGGACAAGTCAACGTCCAAGACAAAGTCAACTTTCAGTTGACCAGACTCGCCGAGTTGGACCGCCAACTCACCGAGTCCCCATCAACCATTCTAATCCTCTACTCGCTTCTACTCGTCGAGTTTGGCAAAGACTCGACGGGTTCTTCTTCGATACTAACAGCGAGTCTAATCTTCATCTGACTCGCCGAGTTGTATGAACAACTCGTCGAGTTCCCTTGAACAGAAGAACACACCCAATCTTTGACTCGCCGAGTCGTATGAACAACTCGTCGAGTCCGACTGCTTCCAGATCCAAGTCTTAACTCACTGAGTCCTTACTCTACTCACTGATTCACCCTAAACTCTCAAATCGGGGAAAAACCGAGGACTCGCGACTCGAGTCGCCGAGTCTGAAGAACAACTCGTCGAGTCGCAAGCATGCCAAACTATACAGTCAATTTTTTCTCAATTCCAATGCATCCAATTCATAGATCTGGAGTCCTAGGACTGATTTCACACGTAAATTTCTAACTTTACGTTCATTCATGCTCATGATAAGCTAAAATGCCCAATAAGGAGCTAAAAGAGGAGATCTAGGTTTGGAATGGGTGCTTAGCTCAATAAAGGTGGCAACCTTGAGCTTAAGGAGTCCTGAAGTGCTTAGATCTGAAACACATTCGTCTTAACTACCCATAAATTGACCTCAAAGTCTAGAAAAGGCTCAAAAGCAAGACTAGCAAGCTTTTATGGAGATCTACATGATGACAAGCAAAGATTCGTGCCTTATACCTTGATGGAAGCTGGAAAGACACACTAAACTCAGATCTTCCTTGCTCCTCTTGAGAACCCCTCTTCTCTCTTCTTCTTCTAACTTCAAAATGCACCAAAATCCTCAACAAAATGAGAAATACTCCAAGAATGCTTAAAGGGAGGCTAGGGTTTAGTAAGGGACGTTTTGAGGGTGATGGAGGCTGGTTTGAGGTGCATAATGATGTTTAAATAGGGTGCCAACCCTTGAAATTAGGGTTTCAATCAGACTAGCAGACTCGCCGAGTCCGAGAATGTGGACTCGTCGAGTTGCCAACTTAAACCGCGTGCAAATCCCGTCTCTACTCAACGAGTCAGGCTACTGACTCATCGAGTACCCCTTAAGAAATGAAAATTACTTTATTTAAATCACATACCAGAAATGGGGCGTTACATGACTGATCTTGGAAGGTTACATTATTTTCTTGGTATCGAAGTGAAACAAACCAACAAGGGTATCTTTATTGCACAAGAGTCATATGTCATAGATTTGATGAAAGATCTCAATGTAATGAACTAAGAACCCATCACAACACATGAATACGAATGAGAAAGTTGTAAGTTCCGATGGTACAAGAATCGCTGAACCCATATGTACTAGAGCATAGTTAGGAGACTAATATATTTTACACACACAAGACCAGACATAACCTATGCTATTGGTATGGTCTCAAGATTCATGAATTCACCTACAAAACAACATTTTGGGTAAGTAAAAAGGATCATTCGTTATGTTGCATACACCAATCATTACGGAATATGGTATATGAAGTCAAAGAAACTACTGTTGGAAGGCTTTATTGACATTGATTAAGGAGGGTCATAAGAAGATAAAAGGATCACTACTGGAAACTATTTCAATGTTGGAACTGGAATTATCTCATGGTTATCAAAGAAGCATGAAACCATGTCATTATCCACAGCAGAGGCTGAATATGTGGCAGCCTTAATCACAGCATGTCAAACAATTTGGTTAAGAAAACTTATGAGTGACCTCATGCAAGAGCAAACTAAACTGTGATCTACTTGTGATTTACTATGACAATCAATCCGTGATTGCAATGACAAAGAATTCAGTCATGCATGGACGAACCAAACACACAAAAATTAAGCATCATTTCATAAGAAAACTAGTGGCAGATGAAAGCATCAAGCTGATGTTTTGCAGAACTGAAGAACAACTAGTAGAATTGTTTACGAAAGTTCTTCTAGCAGCCTGTTTTGAATATCTTTGTGCAAAGATTGGTGTTTAAGCCTTTGAATTAAAGCAGAGCATTGAAGATTAATTCAAAGTTTACTCAGAAAATAATAACTCTCGTGACTGGTATTCATAACAGCTACAAGTCTTTCAATTTTCCTGCATTTTCTTTAGTCTTTCCATATTTCCAGCATTTACTTTGCATTTTCTTAAGCCTTTCCATATTTCCAGCATTTACTTTTCAATTGTAAGCTCTACTATTCATAGCTGCCGCCTATTCCTTATTGTTCATCAATAATGTCACAAGAGTTCACATGCACTTCTTTTTTATTTTGTAAAGATCCAACACATAATTGTACGATTCTTACGCTCAATAATACCGTTCTGCTCAGGTGAATACGTCGTTGTGATGAGTTGTCTATCGATCCCTTCATTATAGAAAGTAGTGAATTCATTTTAGTTGATTTCACCTCACCGTTCAGTTGTTAGACAAAGTATACTTGCACCCACTTCTTTTTCGACAACTGCTTTGAAGATCTTAAAGGCATAAAAGGCTTCTGGTATTCTCTTTAGAAGGTATATATATCCACGTCTTTCATGTAAAATTGTCAATAAAGGTTGAAATATACCTTTTATTCCTATTTTACATTGTATTAATCGGATTGCAGCTAGTGTGTTGAGTTCCATAAACTCTTCTTTGGAAAGCTTTTGCCATGTTGCTTGCTTACCAAGAAGCTTATACATAACTTCTCCGGAGTTTGAATTATTAGCATTCCTTCTACCATCCCCTTACTTGATAAGGTTATCATGCAAGCCTGTGTAGCTTAAGTACCCATCCTGCCAATGGCATAGATTCGCCTCATCAACTGTCTAAACATGTAAGCATGCAAGTTGTTTTGACTCTATTTTAGCAATGGGAGGAAACATCATGTTTCCAATCATTTGTGAGTACATAATAACGATCATTGTTCAGTTAACCTTGCAAGTTCCATTCTGAAACAACACACCCAAGCTCCTTTCTTGCAGTTATCCAACGCTCAACACATTACTTTGTAGTTTAGGTATGTAATATACGCTTGAAATAACATAAGTCATCCCACTCACCATCAGCCATTTCCTATAACAACAATACGATTATCGTTTCCTAACTTCACACATCGAGTCCAGATCTGAGATCCATTCTTTATTACCACTTATGTGGTCACTACACCCTGAATCAAGAATCTATTATTCACTTCACATTGCTTAATTGTCTTCTACATACACCATCAACAAACCTTCATCAGTTTTATCCAGCTCTGCAAAGTTTGCTTTCTTTTCCATGTCAGGACACTCGTATTGGTAGTGTCCCAACTTATAACAATTCCAACACTCAATCACTTCCTTATTGAACATATGCCTCCCTCGTCCAAGACCATAGTTGCTACCAAACTGACCTCAGCCTCTCCCTCTGAAGCTTCTTTCTTCATTTGTCATCTTTTGTACGTGCTCCTCCTCCCCTGTCTGGGTGTCTTCCATTGGAATTTATGTTGATGCACAATTAAGGAGCTCTAGAGACTAGAGCTCATCGACACTTAAGCGATCTATGTGTTTTTCCTCTTCAATGGATACTACAATGTAGTTGAATCCATCAATTAGGGTATGTAGTAGTTTTTCAACAATGTGCATATCTTGTAGAGGTTCTCCATTGTTACACATATTGTTGGCAACCGACATTACGCAACCAAAGTAGTCCGTAATCGTTTCACTTTCGTTCATCTCCAATATTTCAAATTCCTTTCGAAATGCCTGTAAATGTGATCTTTAAACCCTTTCATTTCCTTGGTATTTTGGTTTCATTGGCCCCCAAAGGCCCGCAGATGTTTCGTTTTGCAGTATTGTCTTCAAAATACCTCTGTCAATCGTTGCAAACAACTAGTATTTATCTTTAAGATCCTTGATCTTCAGTTCTACTCTTGTCGTCTTCTCAACATCTGTCTCTTTGGATCCTGCCGCTGGTTCTTTATAACCTGGATCAATAAGATTCCAACACTCTTTCGACCGAAGAAGATTCTCTATTAGCATACTCCAGTGATCATATTCACCTTCGAATCTCAGAATGCTCAGTAAGTTCTCCCCTATTTGACATCTCTCATTTCATGTGTGTTTACTCTCGTTCACTATACTATCGTACGTTCACTCATGTTTACTGATAAGTTCTTCTCTCCCTTCACTCTCACACGAGGCCTTTAGGATCGGATCTAATACCAAGTATTATGTAAAGTGAAATCAAATATGAGACAAGATTGTAGTGATACTTTATTGAAAAGCTAATAAGCTTTGTATAACCTTTACATAACATAAAAGCTACTAAAAAAAAGAAGCTAATAAAATAAAATAGGATCTATTTTACTGGCTAGTTATTGGGGGACCAAGTCCCATCGAAAGCACATTACTAGGTAAAATTAAATATTGTATTATCTCATCAAAATTCACAATACCTTTATACAAAAACACCATCACAGTAGAATCGGTGGCCCAAAATTCATATTCCCCACCCTGCACAACTCCACGATGCTCCTATTATTATCAACCCTAAAAAATTATATAACCAAGAGCTAAGCACCTCCCATTAAAGGCCAAGCACCTTCCATTAATATCGAAATGTCAGACTACGTTCCTTTCCAAATCCAATTTGAAATCATCAAAAGACTTCCTCTAAAGTCATTACTTAAATTCAGATCCGTCTCAAAACCATGGAAATCTTTGATCGACAGCTCGGAGTTTATTGCTGAATACAACGTCAGCCAGACTCAGCCGCAGCGTCTATCTGTATGGTACAATGATCCATGGTCTGCTAAGGATAGATTTGTTTCGTTTGTGGATGATGACACTTTGGCCTTACACGAGTTCACTTCGACTGTTCCTAAACTACTTAAGAATTTACGATCCGTTGTGGGTAGCTCTCATGGACTGTTGTGTTTGTACAGTTATTATAAAGATCCATGTCGATCCACCAACGATGAAACAGTGAAGGGGGTTGTTCTTTGGAATCCTTCGATTAGAAAATCAGTTTATATAACTACGCATGAGTCTTCACTGTGGTGTGAAGAACAAAGTACTGTTCTTGGTTTTGGGGTTTCTCCTGCCACTAATGACCCTACAGTTGTGAAATTTAAACGTGTTACGTATGGGGATCCAAGAACTAAGGATCACATGCACTGGGTAGTTGAGGTTTTTACGTTAAGCGCTGGATGTTGGAGAATTCCATCTAGCAAACCCCCTAATGGAACGATTACACTTACATGGGAGCAAGTAGTAATAGATAAGTTTATTTATCGGTTTTGTTTTGATGGGATTCCGAGTCTCCGAAATAATCTAATTATGTCATATGATATGACTACCGAAGAAATTAGAATGGTAGACTTACCAGACTTCTTAGCACACCAGCGATGTGTTAATTTGTCCATTTCTAAGGTATGGGAGTCTCTAGCTGTGCTTGAATATAGTACAAACATCAACAAACAAGTTTGTGTTGTATGGATGATGGATCGTGTTGTCCCTAATTTGTTTACAAAGCTATTCACCATTAAAACACCAAATATATGGGATTTTCGCCCCAATATTACACTCGGGTTTACAAAGAGTGGTAAACCTATATTGGGACTGAAAGGTCATGATCAAGAACCTGCTGCACTTGTTGTCTATGAACCCCTGTCAGAACACATCAAAGAAATTGGGATTTATGGAAGATATGGTTTATTCTTTGTTGGCTCGTACATGGAAACCCTACTTTTGCATGAGCAAGTGAATTATAGAGTTTATTCTTACAATAACTAAGGATATCAACAACCTCTAATTTATCAAGACTCGTTGACATAACATTGGGCATTCGCTCGGATAATATAAAAATCCTATTGTACTTCGAATGCAGAGCATGCATTCTTGAAGGAGGTACATTTTCATTTATCAAAATAATTCTCAGTGTCAAAGGTTCTAGTATCAAGCTTTTGGCCCATTTAATTTTATGCTGATTTTGTAAAATCATTGCAACATTATTAAATGAAAAAACATAATATAGTGATGTGCTCTATTATTCGTGATATGCACATGGTCCTCAATTTAGGTAATTAAATCTTATTATAGAATTCTTTGTTGCTTTCAGTTTTTGCATGAGGCCCAAAGTTAAGCTTTGTAAAGATAAAAATTTAGGTGTAAGGGTTCAGATTGAAGAGAGGAGATGCTTGGCTTCATCATCTTTCTTGTGGTCCTCTTCAACCATTCTCTTATGTGGAAAAGATTGAAAAAAACTTTCTTTATGGAATTCAAGAACTCTTTTTACGGGCGAAAGGTTAGCTATGATAAAATAATGATTAATATGATAACATCATTCTTCTCAAATGCAAGATAGCATGAGTTGTAGGGCGAAAACGGGTGGTTCGTTTTTTGGTTTTCGGAATTTGGAATGTTCAAAGTCGAGCAACCTTCTCGATTGTTGGAGAAAGGCATTAAAAACATGAAGAGAGAAAGAGAGCTTCTAGTGCAGAAAATGTAAACTTTTTATTTATCTCACAATCAACAAATCAACATGTTACAGATACAATACATATATTTATACTAGACATGATGACAGTTAATGATATATGTTAATTATTAACCAACAAATACAACCCATTTATGAGCCGTTGATTGAATCCTTTCGGAAGACACCTCTTTAAGATACCCATTAATGGCACCCCTTCAAGGCAACGATTCCATTTTGTAACTACCTGTCTATCACAATATTACATAATACCCCCTGAAGTTTAGCTTATTTTCAACATACCCCCCCTACGCTACACTTGTATAACCCCACCAATTCACAGTCTTCAATCAACCTGAAACCTTCAAACTTAAAACACAAAGATCTTTTCAATCGGGATCAATCAAAACTTCATCTTGTTCATAGAATATTTGTCTTTATTTGTAGAGAAAAAAATTATAAATTTAGGTATATTTTTTATTTTTATTTTTAAAAAGATAAAATCTAATTTAATATTTATAAGATTTATTTAAGAAAAGAAAAGAAAAAAAAAACAATTGAAAATTAACACAAATAGTCACGACTTTATTTGGTGAACCACGCCTCCTCTCCTTATTTGGCCATTTTTGGTTATTTTTTATTTTTATTTAATTTAGTTTTGGTGACCAAGTTGTAAAAAGATCACCAATAGGAGTAGTCTTACAAACCCACCTACGTTACTTCTTGTAACAGCCAAACATACCCGTGAACCATGCCATATTGCCATTTTCTGACTTTCTAAGAATCTAAGGCACGTACATAATTTCTCCCCATAAGACCTTATTTCCTTATTAATTTAAATAAAAAGTGTACCTTCTTGTCTACAAGATGATGTACCATTCCTTTATTCATAGATGGTCATAGATATAGCTTTAGCATTGTCATTTTTCTCATTTAAAAAATTTATTGATTGCAACCACCAGTATATTCAACTATGTGGTCTTTCCCTTGTCCTTTATAATTTAATATCGAAAAACAAGAAAACCCTTTTCCTCTGAACGTATTTTCCTCTTTTCTTTTATTCTAATCTTTTCAATGATCTTAGGCTCGATACCAAAAGACTTCAAAATTCATGGATGAAAATAGTATCCAGATAAACCCTTCTTCATTGCATCGTCTTCTTCATGATCTTTGGCATTCAAATATCACAAAAGATCTCTTTATATCATTTTCTCTTTTTCCTCCTATTTTCTGTTTTTTTTAAATGTTTTCTCATTCTAGTGTCTTTCTTCATTCCTTCACCTTTCAGTCTTGAATCACCATGACTATGTTGGAGAAAGGTACTGAAAACATAAAGAGAGAAAGAGAGATTCTAGTGAAGAAATGTCAATTTTTTATATATCTCACAATCAACAAATCAACATGTTATTGACACAAATACATATATATTTATAATAGGCATGATGACAGTTAATGATGGTTATTAACCAACCAATGCAACCCCTTTATGAACCATTGAACACTTTCGGAAGACACCTCTTTAAGATACCCATTAATGGCACCCCTTCAAGAAGACGATCCCATTTTGTAACTGCCTATCTATCACAATATTAAATGGAGAAAATGACATAAATGCCCTACGAACTTTCTAGGGTTTATCTTTTTAGTCCCTAAACAATTTTTGTGGCCTTATAAGGGAACGAAGTTGTGTTTGTCTGGTCGATTACATCCTTTTAGCTAAAATGAAGGAGTCACCCCGTTACTTTATTGACAGATTGACATTTGTTGACCAATTTTCTTATATTGCCTTTGAATTTTCCCTACTTACTCTCTCTCTCTCTCTGACTTTGTGAAAGTCAACTTTTCCCTCCCTCCCACTGAATTACTGCCAAGGAACGAAGGGGGAACAAGAGCGGTCAAGGATTGTCACCCTCGACCACCCACTGCCACCCGGAACCACCAAGAGTCGCCGCCAGCACCCACCATCGTGTTCTCTTGGGCTGCAAACACAACCCACACCCACCCATTATCACTGTTGTTGCCGTGGATGGAGGTCGATATACTGTATGCCAAAACGACCCGCTTTCAAAGGATCAGCTCCAATCAATCTCTCGGATCGTCTAAACCAAGTCCTCCGGTGGGCCCTGGGCTCAGTCGAGATCTTTTTCAGTCGGCACAGCCCCGCTTTCAAAGGATCAGCTCCAATCAATCTCCCTGCCGTCTGCCTCCTCACCGGAAAGTTTATCATGCCGGAGATTAGCACCTTAGCAAGTTTTAAGAGTAAATTACATGTATTGTCAATGTGTTTGAGGTAATCTACAACATTCAACAGTTTGGCGGTGTACTATATACGGAAGCATAGATTTGCTAGTCAAAGGCACATCATTGATACAAAAGAACGACTGTCAATTTGATCTATTATATCCGGATCAATTACCTTGTGTGGTTCCGTTTCATGGTATTGCCGGACAGAACTCATCAGAAATTGTTTTTCATGGTAGGTGGGATCTGATTCTTTTTGAAGTATGTGGCTTTCATGGTAGGTGGGATCCAAGTAAAACTGTGTACCGGCAACCTTTGTATAGAGTTTGGTATCTGGTTGATTTCTAGGACCTGAAGAAGACATCGTCTGTAATTTTATATTGGAAACGATGTATGGTTATGGTAGTGTAAGGGGGCGAGGGATATTGTGAGAGCTGGGTTCGATTTGCGATGGTGAGAGCTGGTGGTGGTTAAAGTGGTTGTTTCCAGCCGAGGAGAGGAAGATGGGAGGCGACTAGAGGCGATGCGGCAGGCGGGGTTGCTGTCGGTTTTGTTTAGAAGAGGTTTAACGAGAGAGAGAGATGGGTGGGCCCCAAGTTTTGTCTATATGTCCCTTAAACCGGCTAAAACAAGTAAAGGGACTAAAAAGACAGGTTGCCACAACTTGGTTCCTCATAAAGCCACGAAAAATTTAAATGACTAAAATGGTCAATCCTAGAACTTTATAGGGCATAAGTGTCATTTTCCCTATTAAATAATAGCCCCTGAAGTCTAGCTTATTTTCAACATCCATTTCATTTAAATTGCTTTATAAACTATAAATTGTGTCTTTTAACGGATTGATGGAATAGGGGGAGTGATTGATCCATAGATTAATATAGACTATAACTATAGTTTTGTAGTTTTGTCCCTGTTTCAGCGTTCTACTCCCAATGTCTTGCTAGAACTAAAATTATAACTACAAGTTCTAAAAAGTAAATTCATTAATTAAAGAATAAATATTGAATTAAAGCTCTAGGAGTCCAGATATATAAGTTCTCTACTACACAACACTTTGAAGAACTTTAAGTATTTTGAGGGATCAACATACGAAGCATGTAACGTCTCAAAAATCACAATGAATTTAAACTTTTCAAACAACCCATTTACTAAATAAAATTTTTACATAACCATTATTTTCAAAACATTATTCAAAAACAGAGTCTCCCAAGATTAACAACATAAAAATCAGGATGTGTATGGTCACGCCTTCGTCTTGCTGTGGTCCTCTAAAGTACCTCAAACAAAACTAAAACTATAAATCAATGCTTAGTAAGTTCCCGTAAAGTAACATCACATGGTACACATATCATATACAAATAAGCATGTTGGGTCCAATCAATCATCAGACTGGAATACCCAGGGGTCCACAACCATCGGGTTGGAATACCCCTGGCCAAATCAATCATCGGACTGGAATGCCAATATATAACAAATATATAACAGGTCCACTCACTCTTCGGACTGGAATACCAATATACAACGGGCCCACTCAGTCACCAGACTAGAATAACCTTGGTCTATTGACTCCCGCACATAGAAGTAATGTATTAACCCAACACAATACGTCGACATATAACAGATAGAAAACATATTCAACAGACAGACAATCATGAAACCAGAAATCATAGGTAGTCCTACAGATCTACCGGTTTATGCATATCAATAGCAATACAATCATATAGATATACCCCATACTCAACATATCATTAATCAATGTGTTAAATGTGACTCGAGCATTTGGATCTAGTTCATGAAACATTTGGAGCACTTGGACCTCAATGGAGCACTTGGGGTTCATTGAGCATGTGACAAATGAATGGATCTTCTGAGAGAAGAATGGATCCACTACGAGAAAATAACTCTTTAATAACACGCGACACATTACACGCACAGATTTATGATACACAAAAGTGTGTGTCCTACAAATAATGTTAGCTCTCTCAAAATTTGAAGGATTTAGGACACATATTTTTTGATGCCCTAAAATAAGTGTAAAAAAAAAGAAAAAAAGAAAACACGGAGGGCGCCTAACAAATATGTGTGTCGTGCAGAGGTGTCACTTTTTAATTTTTTTAGAAAAGGCGCGTCTATTATTTTTTTAACAAACTAGGGCTTTTTAACAAAACGTGCATCCATGTATTCTTGAGCACAAAATCGTGATTTTAGGGTTTTTTTCACACATCCCCAGGTTCAAGCTCAATTTCTCCATTGCTCTCTCTCAAAACATCGACCAACATTTGAGATGGTGGCTTGAGGGAACGAAGAGGGCCACGACGGTGAAAGAAGTCGACCTTCTTCTACAGATCTCACAAAATCCTTCAAAAATTCGGACAATGATATCCATCAAATCTATCGCAGGTACCGTTTCCTTCCTTGCCTCTTCTGCTCATCCTTCTTTGTACGTTCATGAACCCTCAACCTCTATCGACTTACAAAAAAGGGCCTCCGGTTTAGAAAGAAAACGAAGTATGCTCCCTTTCTTCCTACCTTGCACTCCTGTAGTCATATCGTACTCTCACCTCTGCACTTCCGGTTCTTGTTCGACGGTTGGAGATGTAGAAAATGTTGGTACCGATCAAGGCCATCCACCGATGGGTAGACCCTCACACCACCCACCTCCGGCCACAAGTCATTCTCCTATTCTTCCTGCCCTCTGTGACGAACCTCCCCAAACCTGTATCTTAGATTTCATTAAGATGATGGTTTACACTTGAAAACATACATGAATTCGAACTTTTTTGGGCCCTTATTCCTTGTATAGAATCAATGGGGGAGCAATGGTGGGTACCCAATCATCCTGGTCCTAAGAATTCACAATTGTCTTCTATTAAGTGCTTTAATCTTGAAGACCATTATCTGTCGTGACTTCATGGATTTGATAAGATTAAAAAATAAGGACACTTTGTTGCCAATCCCAATCTGTTATTCCATTCAGATTGTTCTCAGTTGCAACTATTTACCCAAATCTCAAAATTTTATTGTTTTGATTCTCCGATCTTCAGATTTAGGAAGTCCAATTATTAATAATGAATGAATTAACTAAAACATTAGATGCTTTCATAAGGAATGAGAGTTATAATACAACCGCATAACATAATTATAATATACATGATTATTTTATTAGTGAAAAAATTAACTATGATCTACTTAATGGGCCCTACTCTCTCGGGTATGGCTACAAGGCTGTCTCTCATGTTTTTTTGTTGTCTATTCTGATAACAAAATAAACAAACTATGTTGATGGAGTCCTGATTAGGTTTAGCATTTTGTTTTCTCTATATACAAACATGCGATTGTGAAGTAATTGGGTGAGAATGGGGAAATTATACACACATGTGCTCAAAATGAATCTAAATTGTTGTTTGAAATGTCAATGAAAGATGCTTCATGCATTTCCTGAAAAGGTTTTACGTACTTGTAAATTTCATGAATTTCAATGTTAATTCGTTCTTTGGGACACTTGTACTTATTAACAGACCCATTTCTCTTCTTTTTTCCCTTGAGGTTTGATGATAAGTCATTTTCTTTGACACTTCTTCTTATTTTATATTTATTTTTATGCTTCTTTTATTAATAATTCCAAACATATGGTAGATAAATCTTGAAAAGACATTGAAGAGTTTCGCGATGTAAGCAAGAATAATGGTGGAACTGAAGTCAAGTTCTTAGTTATTTCACATTTTTTTTGTAATATTTGATACCAATTACAATTCTACTTGTTTCCAGCTTCAAATCAGCTTTGAGGGGACACTTTATTCTACAAGGAGTTGACTGGTTGAATATGAAGAAGTTTGAATGTACCTTCTCTTCTAACACTTGATCATGTAAATAAGTAAACTGTAGAACCAGTTTGTTAGCAACCATTGAAAGAGTTGTCAGGCTATTAGTCATGCCAAAAATAAACTATGTTAGTTGTTATGTATACTCTACAGAAGTTATTGCAATTTATTAAAAGAATTGATAATGATCTCAGCCAAAATAAGAATTGCAACATTACATAGATACTTGCTCCCCACTTCTTTCTTTTAACTTTTTTATTGACCACTTTTTTAATCATCAATGTCCATATTTGCAGCCAACTAGTATGGCCAGAAGTGCATTTAAAAATTAAAGAGAAGGGTTCACTGATAAAGCTGTGGTGATAAAGTTATTATTTGTCAGACCCCCAAACCTGAACGACGGAAACATTCAGGGGCGGAGGACGTCATGTACAGTATCATAACAATTTAATAGTA
Organism: Lactuca virosa; assembly: GCF_052849685.1. Lineage (NCBI taxonomy): Eukaryota > Viridiplantae > Streptophyta > Magnoliopsida > Asterales > Asteraceae > Lactuca > Lactuca virosa. The sequence goes on from NC_136427.1 coordinate 29,276,833, forward strand.
AAGAAAGTACACACCACCATAATATATATTTGAAAAGTTTACATGATTGTTGTATTACATGTTTCAAAAGTCAAATACAATATGATGCTCCAAAAGATGTTACTAACGCCAGAGCATTAGTCCCCAAAAGTAGTTGCTAACCTGGTGTTTAGAGATTCCCTGAGAATACAAGTTACTTCAAAGAAAAAGTGTCAACAATTAAGTTGGTGAGTTCATAAGTAGATATTTGTGTAAATGTATGCCATTCGAAAGTTCACGTTTGTTTTCCAGAAAATCCGATATTTTCTTATAAAATGAGTAATGAAGCGTTGTTTGTATGAAATGAATGTATTGAACCAGGAAAAACCTATATTTTCCTAAAAGTGGGAAGCAGTCTTAAATGCCCAAGACTGTAACTTGTAAGTAAATATGTCATACTTAAAATAATGATGTATAGTTTTATTAGTAAACAAAACTATAGGAAGTTTGTATTTTCACGTAAAAATAACTGTAATATTACTTTTCCCGTAAAAACATAATACCATAATAATTGTCTGTCCTGTGAGTTTTCATAACCGTACTATGATAGGATTTGCCTGTAGCGACGTTCTGCAGGCGTCGAAATGTTATGACACTTGTCACCCTTAACCTGCCGGTCCGGCTGTAGCTAATAGTCAGGGTGTGGGATCATCAGTCCCGTATAGATCTATACACACTTATCACGTTCTCCGGACGGAGACTCTGGTTATAAAACAGGACTTTCTTGTATACCTTGATAGGTACGATGAAGACGAATGACTCACATATTCTCAATTAAGTCACGTATTTTGAAATGTATATGTTTATGTCCAAAATGATTACCCTTGTCATAATATGTTATGAAAACAAATAAATAAAGCATGTTATTATTTATAAACACATTTCATCCCGAGAGGGTAAAGTGGTGTCGTAAGATGTTTTGCATGCTGATGCATTCGTATGATAGTTATAACAACAATATGAAAAGTATATCAAAAGATTGATGTTTTTCACACGAGTTTAACCGTGTGTTTACTTGTATTCCCCCCCCCCCCCCTAAAAGTGTTTAAAAGCATTTGAAAGTGTGGTGATAGGGGTATGAACTCACTTGGTAAGAATGACGGTTTGAAGAAGACGATGATTAACTCGGGCAACACTTCGACTGGAAAGAAGCAAGTTTCTCGGGAACTTCGGGACTTCGGACTTCCGTCGGGGCTTGGATACGTAACCGGGGCCTCGGGGTAGTCTCGGGATGCTTAACACAGAGTATAAGTGGGAAAGGGGAGTAGAATTGAGCAGCCAACACCAAAACCCTTGGTTTCTATTTATAGGGTGCATTTTTGGGATTCACGTCGTGAGCATGGAGTGGCTCACGTCGTGAGTTCGATCTTATCCCTCCCGTAGACTCGACATCTAATAGCCCGACTCTGGCACACATCAGTCCCTAACTCACGTCGTGAACTTCTGGTTCACGTCGTGAGTCTGACACTGTGGGGTTTCGTGTCCCGAACTTTAGAAATTCATATCTTTCGCATACGAGTTCCGATTTTGACGTTCTTTATATCCACGCGTAGGTGAGATTATGTTCTACAACTTTCGTTTGGACTCCATCGGCTAATTTTGACTTTATTTTTAATATTATATTTTTAACAGACCGGGACTGGAAAAGTCTGTTAAAAATCCATAACTTCTTCATTCGACGTCCGATTTCGTCTGTCTTTTTACCGTTGCATTACTATTGTTGAGGTCTTCGATACTCGTTTAGGTTGTGTTGGCTAAAAGTCACTCGATCTCTATTTCGAGTTTTTTAGCTGTCTACCGCTGTATCCGAAACTTAGAAAAATCATAACTTCCTCATATGAAGTCAGATTTGGACGTGCTTTTTATGTATGTTTACGGTTTAATGATATCTACGACTTTCATTTAGATACCTAAGACTAAAAAGTATTTTATTGAAATTTCACGTTTTATGATTAACAGTGTTTTACAGGTTTTATTGCGGATCTTCGATTGGTCATAACTTCTTCGTTATAACTCGGATTTTAGTGTTCTTTATATTTTTGAAAACCTTGTTACGATATCTACCACTTAGTACATTCACATTGAGATATTTGAACATTTCATTTTGTCACTATTTTTATTATCATCTCAAAATAGGTTACAATACTTGACTTTAGGTCATTACATTGACTTGAAATATCGGGTTGTTACATTATTTTTAGAACATAGAATAACTACTTCTAGGTTTCACAAATAGCAATATGTAATCAATAGTAGCAACATACTTATAGTTCTTTATATATATATATATATATATATATATATATATATATATATATATATATATATATATATATATATATATATATGAAGTTGTTGATTATTTCTTTCTGTTGCCTTCCCAGATGTGTTAGAGAAACCAATTTGCTGTGACTCTCAACTTATATTATATTAGCAACAGGAGTGCAAGGGTTGGGTTTAGGTAATTATATATATATATATATATATATATATATATATATATATATATATTATTATTATTATTATTATTCTTTTCTTCCTTATTTACAGGTCATCGGGTTTTGTATTTCCTGTTCACATGCCAGATGGTGCTCCATGTGGACTGCTGAATCATTTGACTGCCTCATGTCGTAAGTTCACATATTATTTGATGTTTTATTTTTTATATCTAGAATTTAAAAAGTGTAAAGAAATAAATGAACTGCATTCCTATTTCTTGATGCTAATAGATGTTGTTTTTAAGAAAGTGAAAACATTAAGGTTTTATTTTTATTGTGTGTTTGTTGGGAGGTGTATATGGAGATAGAGTGTCCGGATGGAGGAAATGGTGGAAGATTAATGGAGTTTCCTGCTACTCATGAAGAAATTCATCCGACGAGAATACTTAGTGTTGTTGGCAATCTTACCCCTTGGTCTGATCATAATCAGAGTCCAATAAATATGTACCAGTGTCAGGTCTTTATTTATTTGTTAAAAAAAATAACTTTTTGATGTATTATTGCTTTGGTGGTTAAAAAGATTGTGAAATCTTGGATTTATACTTGCAGATGGAAAAACAAACAATAGGATTCTCTTCACAAGGAATCAATTGTCATGCAGATCAACATCTTTATCATCTTCAGGTTTCTCTTTCTCGTTTAACAGTTTTATACCTTTAAAAAAAAAATCTTTTTATATAAACTGGTTCTTGCAGACTCCTCAAGCTTTGATTGTTCGCACTACTACATATGAAAGTTCAGTTTTATTATCTCTAAACTGAACTTTCTAATTGTGTTGCTTTGGTATGTGTTTTAAGTTTCTTTTTATTGGCATTTTGTTACGGATTTTTTGCATAAATATATGTATTTAAAATTATTATCTCTAAACTTGCACTTTTAACCAATGCAAAGTAATCTTTGCCTAATTTAGCATTGACCTGACACATGCTTCACTTGGCACAAAATGGCTAAAGAGAAAATACCTGAGCATCCTATTTTGAGATCAGTTGTAGATATATTAGGGCAAACTCCTACGACATTGATCATTTTTTCTTAGTTGGTTCTTTTTAAGTTTTAGAACATGAACTGATTAACTTTAAGTTTGTAACCGATATACAGAAGTAATAGAACTACAGGTCATTATTATGAAAAATACGAGTTGTGATCCACTTAAAGAACCAAAAAAATGAGAGAATACTTACCTGATTAGTTGGTTCTTTGGTTCTTTTTAAGTTTAAAGTGATGTTTCATTTGCGGACAGTAAGTTAATTTTGATTGTTGTGCATATGTTTGTTTTGAGTTTAAACTTGTAAATTCTTTAAAGTTTACTGTAAAATGATTGTACAATATCTTATATGCAATGTTCGAAACCTGGAATAACATAGTCTTCGGAAACTTGGAATACATAATCATAGTTTGACTTAATTACTTACTTATTTAGTTTATTAGTTGCTTGTTTTCTAGCTTATTAAAGTCACTAATTGGTTTCTTATTATGCTTAAATCTTAACTGCTATCATGGCAACCTTTAACAGTAGTTTTGGATCGACACCTTCTAGTTTTATGTTTTTCTTAGTGGTCTGTATATATTAATATATTATATTTTTATGTTTACATAGAAACCAAATGTTGTGAGTTATATCAGAAGATATCGTGTACGTGTTCTTGTGCTTCTATTGTGGATTCAGGAACATCCTTGCTTACTGGTCCAACTGTATGTATCTCACGTGAAGCTTCTGTTAGAACTATTAATCTCAGGGATTTCAAGTTTTTCATGTTTCTTGTATCTAGTTAGTTTGTAAATTTCTATTACAACTTCTATTGATTTGTTTATCTTTCCATAGAACGATTATTTGTATGACATTAAATTTTATGCAATGAATTGTATTTTTTGTATATGATATTTTATTTTCTATTATGAGACACTAAATGCAAATTTAATTTGAAAATTAGTAAATCTATAAATAATATTTTTTTTAACAATTAAAATTAAGTTACGCAAAAATGTGTGTCATCTTCATTTATGACATGGCCTTTTTTGACAGGGGCTTTAATGATACACAATGCGAGTCGTAAGGTTACGACATGCAAATGTGTGTCGTCTTCTTTATGACAGGGCCTTCCTTGACACACATTGTGTGTCGTAAGAGCGCGTCGTAAATGCGCGTCTTAAGGTTACGACACACAAATGCGTGTCGTCTTCCTTTATGACAGGGCCTTCCTTGACACACATTTGCGTGTCATCTGTGGCTTTTATGACATGCATTGTGTGTCATTAAAGGTTGTTTTTCTGGTAGTGATCATCACAAAAAGTAACTGATCAAGTGCCAAAGGAACGGATCGTGTACAAGGGGGTTTGGAGCACTTGGAAGGAGTTTGGAGCACTTGGAAGAGGTTTGGAGCACTTGGAAGGGATATAGAGAAACAAGGGGTCCTTGTTGCGCCACATGATGAAGAGATGGGCCTAGAGGGATGCTGTTGCGCCATCTTGTTCTCGTCTTGCGCCATGATGATCCCTGCTGCGCCATGAATGGCCTTGTTGCGCCATGTATATGCCTGTTGCTCCATAGTGATGTTGTTGCTCCAAGATTGATGTTGTTTGCCATACTTGATGCTCTTGCGCCATTTGTATCCTTGTTGCACCATCATGGGCCATCTTGGTACATGATGCGCCATATTGATTCCTTTTTTGTGCCATGTTGATCCAAGTATGAGTAGAAGATGATAATGCTTAAGTATGTTCCAAAAGATGTTGAATGGCGGATTGTGATTGGTTGACATATTTCATGAGCCTATGGGCCAATAGGCTTGGCCCATTAGGGTTTTAGGTCTAATCCCTCAAGTATAAATAGGGATGCCTGCTAGGTCATTTAGTATCTTGAATTCTTGAGTGATAGGCGAATCTCTATGTAATTGTAATTATAACCTCCGTTTGAGAGCTCTGAAATAAAAGAATACTCCCCTCCTATCCATGGACGTAGGTCACCTTGATCGAACACGTAAATACTGTGTTTTGTGTGCTTTTGGTTTTTCTAGTTATCTGCTTTACTTCCTAACAAGTGGTATCAGAGCCGCGGATCATATTCCTGTGATTGAAAATGTCTACTCACAAGTTCGATTTGGAGAAGTTCAATGGCTCAAATGACTCCACTTTGTGGATGGTGAAGATGAGGGCTCTTCTGGTTCAACAAGGATGTGCGGCGACACTAGAAGGATATGAAAAACTGCCAAAGGACATGGCGGCTGATAAGAAGGTGGATATTATGATGAAAGCACATAGTGCCATTCTATTGAGCTTGACAGATGAAGTACCGAGAGAGGTTGTGGATCTAAAAACTGCTTCTGGGCTCTAGGATAAACTTTGTGACAAGTACCAAAAGAACTCACTAACGAACAAGTTGTATCAGAAGCAAATGTTGTACACTCTCAGAATGTCTGAAAGTACCCAAGTGAAAGATCTTCTGGATAACTTTAATCGCATCATCTTGGATCTACAAGGTTTTGATGTGAAGATTGAAGATGAAGATTAGGCGCTCATTCTCTAATGTTCTCTTCCTAAATCATATGAGAATTTTGTTGATATCATGCTCTATGGTAGGACAACAATCACTGTGAATTATGTGAAGGACTCTCTGATGTCTAAGGACCACAACTGAAGATTGGGAAGTCCAATAGTGAATCAAGCAGCAATAACACTGCTACTGTGGTTTAGGAAAGTTATGATGTAGGGATGATGTTGCTGTATTGACTGTATGTACATCAAGTTTTGCTGATGATTGGGTCTTAGATTCTGGAGCATCCTATCACATGACGTATAATCGTGACTGGTTTGACTCCTTCAAAGAGTGGGATGGCATAGTCAAGATGGGTGATGATTGGGTGAGCAGTATCAAAGGTAGTGGCATAGTGCATATCAAGATGCATGATGGAATTATCAAAAAGTTAGATTGTTGGTACGTTATAGAACTTAGGAAGAATCTAATTTCTCTTGGCACATTGGCTAAGAATGGGATGAGGTATGCTGGTGAAGGTGACTAGGTCAAAGTGTCCAAAGGCTCTTTGGTTATAATGAAAGGGAAGATGAATCATGGAGGGATCTATATCCTATAAGGCAGTACGGTTATGGGAACAGTGGCTATCTCCCAATCCTTGAATGAGGTGATGACAAGACAAAGTTGTGGCATCATAGGTTGGGGTACATGAGTGAGAAGGGCATGTTAGTTCTAAGTAAACAAGGACTGCTTGGTTGAGAGGCTACTGGAAAGATAATGTTTTGTGAACCTTGCGTCAAGGGAAAGCATTGCAAAGTGAAGTTCAGTACCAGTCAACACACAAGCAAGGAAATCCTGGAGTATGTTCACTCAGATCTGTGGGGTCTTACACTAGTGAAGTCTCAAGGAGGATGCTCATACTTCGTGGCGTTCATTGATGACTATTCTAGGAAGGTTTGGTTGTAATTTCTAAAGATGATTGATGTGGTGTTTGGGAAGTTCAAGGAGTGGAAAACCATGGTTGTGAAAAGGACTGGAAAACAGGTCAAGACTCAGCGGACAGACAAGGGGTTGGAGTTCTGGAATGCTCGATTTGATAATTTTTGCAAGGCAGAAGGTATAGTGAGGCACCGCATTGTACGTCACACACCACAACAAAATAGAATGGCAGAACGTATGAACCAAACATTCATGCAGCATGCAAGGTGCATGCAGATATTTGCTAACTTGTCCAAGCAATTCTGGGCGGAAGCAGTTAACACTCCATGCTATGTGGTGAATAGATCACCATCAACTACAATAGACTTCAAGATTCCTCAAGAGGTATGGTTCGGGAAACCCTCTGACTATTCTGGTTTACATATATTTGGATGCCCCACATATGCTCATGTGAATGATGGTAAACTTGAGCCAAGGGAAATGGAGTGCATATTTCTAGGATATCCAAAAAGAGTAAAAGGTTGTCGACTGTGGTGTATAGAAGAAGATAGAACTCCTAAATTTATCATGAGCTGAGATGTGACCTTTGATGAATCTGCCATGGGTAACCAGAGAGGAGGTGACACAAGTCAAGCAGGAAACAAAGATCAGGGTGCTAGCCAGAAGGTGGAGTTTGCATCTCAAAATCCAGAGAAATTTGTGATAAGTGACAAAGAGCAAAGTGGCAGTGAACAACCTGGATAAGATGAAACCCATGAGCAACACATGGGATCTTCGTCCAGTAGTGGTGATGTCGGGAAAGATGATGGGTCTGAACTTATAGCAAAAAGAAGATCGAAGAGGGTTATTCGACAACCCGATGGATATGTGGGATGTGTGAATTCAGGTGAACTTGACTCCATTGCTTTTGCCTTAGCAACTAGAGAGGACATTGACACCGATGATACTTAATCGTATAAAGAGGTTGTGGAGAGTAAAGGAGCAAATGACTTGTTGATGGCCATGAATGAAGAAATGCAATCTTTAGAGATGAATGAAACATGGGATCTTATTCCATTACCAAAGGGAGCAAAGCCAGTGGGATGTAAGTGTATCTTTAAGAAGAAGGAAGGGATACCAGGAGTTGAACCTGCTACGTTCAAGGAAAGGTTGGTGGAAAAAGGGTTCTCTCAGTAATAAGGATTTGATTATCACGAGGTGTTCTTGTAACGCCCGTGTTTCCAGGCTAGGCATTAGTGATGATGTAATAGTCTAGGTTAACCTTTGTAACTCATTTTGAAATAATAAGAATGTATTATTTGAATATTATGTCCTTTATGCTTAATTGTGTTGCTAAATTGAATTAAGAAAAAAAAATAAGCGATAAAATAAAATATTAGATAAGCCCGATATCTATGAAGGATGTGGTAGTTGTCGTGGCAAGGTTTCCGAATATATAAAGAATGCCGAAATCCGAGTTATAACAAAGAAGTTATGACCTGTCGAAGTTTCGCGACAGAACCGTTAAACCGAGAGCATGCATAAGAAGAACGTCTAAATCTGACTTCGTATGAGGAAGTTATGATTTTTCGAAGTTTCGACTTAGCAGTATGCAGCCCAAAACTCGAATATGAGATCGAGTGATTTTTAGCCGAAACAATCTAAACGAGAATCGAAGATCTCTTCGATAGTAGTCCAACGGTGAAAAGAAAGACAGAAACGGATGTCGGATGAAGAAGTTATGAATTTCTAACAGAGTTTTCCTGTCCCGGCCTACTAAAAATAATATAATAAAAATAAAGTCAAAATTAGCCGACGGAGTCTAAACGAACGTTGTAGAGCATAGTCACCTACTTGTGGATATAAAGAACGTCAAAAACGGAGCTCGTATGAGGAAGATATGAATTTATGAAGTTTTTAAATAATTAAAATATATTAATAAATTATTTATTCGGATAAAACCTGAATTCGTGACACACCCGATCTGATCCACCCGGTACGCCCAGCGTACCAAGAGTACGCCCAGCGTACATGTCGACGAGGCGTTACACCCCGCGTAAACTTTGATTACTCCCAGCGTAAACCGAGGTTCAGCCCCTATAAATACGATGCGACCCCCAGCCATATTGGTTACTAATTTTCCATTCTTCCACCCTTTTCTTTCTTCTATTTGGCAAGTTTTACCCCCCGAAGCCCCGATATTAATCCCGAGACCCGAAGCAAGTCCCGAAGCCCCGAAGATCCCGAGAAAAATAGTTTTCGAGCCGAAACTCTTCCCGCGTGAAGCCCAGTTTTGGAGAAAACATCTCGGTTTTATCGGAAAATATTATTTTAATAGACGAGGTGCTGTCCGATCATCGTCTTATCAAATGAGTGTGTAGTTTCTTTCTTCTATCACATAGATATAAATTATTCTAAATAAAATATGTGCTATGTGTTTGTATATTATTTGTTTATTTGAAATAATTGTTGAATGAATGATTTGTACAGGTTTTAAGCTGTATATATATATATATATATATATATATATATATATATATATATATATATATATATATATTATCTACTAGGGTAAATTACACCATCCGTCCCTCGTGCATATGCACAAAAGCATGTTTAGTCCCTATTTTGAAAAATTAACTCGGATTGTCCCTGTGTTTGTTTTTTCTTGCACGTTTAGTCCCTCTGGACATAAAAAGACTAATTTGCCCTTGATAATTTCTTTTTTAATTTTCTTTTGTTTATTTATCTTATTTTAATTAAAAAAAAAGAAAAAAAAATATATCTCCATCAAACACACCACCCCTCCTGCATCCCGTTTCCCCATATCCCTTCTACCCATTAGTCTTCATCTTTCTTATCTTTTTCTTTGGATCTCTTGGATATAGATCACCAGAGCCGCCATTTGATGAAGCAAAAAGGAAGCACCGGGACTTTGGTTCCATACACAAATAGTAACCAAACGTTGTTGTCCTTATGGCCCTAGTACACCGATTCTGTCATTGGGTTTATGGGAGGAGATGGTGACTTGAAAGTTAGGGAAGGAGGGGGGGAGGAGGATATGTGTGGATTCATTGGAGGAGTAGATGGTGGCGTCTTGGAGCTGCTGAATCTAAATGGTGGGTTGTTTGTATTTTTGGCAGGCGGAAGAGTTGATGGTGGCATTTTTGGAGCTGTTGAATCTAGGTCGCCGGAGCTACCATCGTCGGAGCAAAATGGAAGAACAAAAGTGCTATTTTCTGCCTCCATCTCTGTTCGAAACCCTTGCTCCACCTCTATTTCATTAAAATCTAGCGAACCCTCTTTTTCACCCCCTATTTCTTTGCATCGATATAACAACCACCATCGTGATTGATACAAGCACCGTCACTGACGTCTTTTCATGCCAACGAATCCCCCGAAGAACATAGTTATGCTTCTTTCGTGGCGCCTCCAGTCCAGTGGTGCTCTTGGTGGCACCGGGAGATCTTAGAAATGAGATGATGGAGGTGAACGTTTGAAACCCTAGGTGGCGTCGATGGTGGATGGTTAGGCTACTCATTGTCGCTGTATTGTTCTAGGATCGAGACATGAGTTACTTCTGGTGTTTCTGGTGGTGATGGCGGTATCAGATTCCGATGGTGGTGGTTGCATCAGATTCCAGTGGTTGTGGTTATAGTAGATTAAACGACTCTAATGTGTGTCAAAAATTTAGAGGAAAGAGGGTGGGGTGGGGTGGGGTTTTTTATTTATTTTGTATTTTACAAATAATTGTAAGAAAAATAAAATAAATCAAAAAATAATTAAAAAGGGTAGAATAGTCATTTCATGTCTCACAAGGGATAAAACATGTAAATTTAAACTAATGAGGGATGACATGTGCAACTTTTAACCAAACGAGGGACGGTTCGAGTTTAATTTTGAAAATAGGGACTAAACATGCTTTTGGACACATGCATAAGGGATGAATGGTGTAATTTACCCTATATACTAATGTGTTGGGTAGAACATGGGTAGACATTTGATGTGTGATGAAATAAAAATGATGAGAGGCCTCGATGAGATTGTGATCTAGTCATTCAGCAGAATATGGATGACGACCAGGGACTCTTTCTAGACTGTCTTGTTGAATGCTGGCAGGCTCATAACCTGTAGGTGTTGGTGAACTTGGGTGTTCATTTTCTGTATTCTATCCCCCTCATGGTTGCCTTAGGACATTCATTGCTGAGGAAACCCTTTGCAGTATTGTCCATCCCGATGAAAATCCTAGATTAGGTCCCTTGTGATAGTTGTTGTTTTAGGGACGTAAAGTGAGGATAATGAGAATGGGTAATCGGGTTATTGTTGGTTGGTGAAATTAAATATAATTATTTATTGTGGGTTGAAAACCCTATATGCTCACTAGGCTCCCAAGCCCTTCCCACTCAGTTTCTTTGTATTACAGGTAGTGGCGCGAGAGCATAAGTTGGAGAACTTGTGAAGATGTTTTTGTTTATAGACCAGTAATTGTATATAACTGTGTAAGGTCTATGTTTTATTGTTTATGCTTTTGTGTCGGTATCGGAACATGACATCCCGAGTTTTGATATATAATGAAAATACATTTCTTTAAGAAATGTTTTGATAAACTTTATTTTATCATGTATTGTTTTGGGGACAAATTCCGCAACTCTTTTAAATCAATGGGTTTACTCTGAAATTATTTTAAAAGCATAAATGAAACCGGTCTTTTCTGGCCGTGATTTTGGGGGTGTCACAGTTCTCACCGGGCGTGAAGCACAAGACAATTCGGGTTCTTTTGGCCATGGTGAGTGCATTTGATCTGGAGCTTGAACAACTTGATGTGAAAACTGCATTTCTTCATGGAAATTTAGAAGATAAGATTTATATGTCCCAGCCAAAAGGGTTCCTTGATGCTAATAAGGACCATATATGTTTGCTAAAAAATCCTAATATGGTTTGAAGTAGTCTCCATGACAATGGTACAAGAGATTTGATTCATTCATGATCTCGAATGACTACACTCGGAACCAGTTTGACAATTGTGTTACTCAAAGGAATTGTCACCAGATTCCTATATATATATATATATATATATATATATATGTTGCTATATGTTGATGATATGCTCATCGCAGCCAAAGACATGGCTGGAATAAATGACTTGAAGGCAACCCTAAAGAATGAGTTTGAGATGAAGGATTTCAGAGCAGCAAAGAAGATATTGGGGATAGAGATACAAAGGGATAGAAAAGTAGGGACATTGTGTATTTTTCAACAGAAGTACATTGAGAAAGTTTTGTAATCCTTCAATTGTGATTAGTCCAATCCAGTTGGAACTCCTTTCGCGGCTCACTTTAAACTTGGTCCAAGCAATAGACCTACTACTAATGAAGAATGGAAGTACATAAGTAGGGTTCCATACTCAAGTGTTGTTGGAAGTCTCATGTATGCTATGGTTTATACCAGACCTGATTTGGCTTATGCGGTTAGTGTGGTTAGCAGGTTTATGAGTAATCCTAGGAAAACTCATTGGGAAGCTGTAAAGTGGATCTTGCGATACTTGAATGGAACGACAGATGTTTGCCTGGTGTATGGAGCAAATACGAAGAGTGACTTGGTGCGATATGCTGACTCTGATTATGTTAGTGACTTGTTGAAGCGCAGGTCTCGGACGTGTTACATATTCAATTTATTCGGATGTGCCATCAGTTGGAAGTCAACGTTACAAGATACCGTTTCTTTGTCTACAACTGAATCCGAGTACATGTCCATGTCGGAAGGAATAAAGGAGGAGATATGGTTGCAAGCGCTTATTTAGTGTCTTGGTCTAAAGGTGGAGAAACCTGTCTTGTATTGTGATAGTCAAAGTGCTTTGAATCTTGCAAAGATTCCTGTGTATCATGAGAAGACGAAGCAAATTGATGTCAGGCTGAATTTCATTCAGGATATTCGGGAATGAGACACGTTTTCAATACTGAATATTGATACCAAGGTCAATCCAGCAGATATGTTGACAAAGTCGTTGCCCACACAGAAGTTCAAGCTTTGCTTTGACTTGGTAAATGTTCGCAGAAGATAGGTCCCTTTGGGGACGAATGACAGGAAGGGAGAGGAAGTTCTTGATCGACGTGGAGTTTAGATGATGCTCAAGTCAAGGTAGAGATTGTTAAATGTGACTCGAGCATTTGGATGATTTTCATGAAGCATTTGCAGCACTTGGACCTCAATGGAGCACTTGGGGTTCATGGAGCATGTGACAAAGGAACAACTCTTCTGATAGAGGAATGGATCATCAGACAAAGGAACTGATCATGTGCTAAAGGAAGGGATTGTGTAGAAGGGGGTTTAGAGCAGCTGGAAGGAGTTTTAAGCACTTGGAAGAGGTTTGGATCACTTAAAAGGGATATGGAGAAATAAGGGGTCCTTGTTGCACCACATGATGATGAGATGGGCCAAGAGGGGTGCTCTTGCACCATCTTGTTCTCCTCTTGCGCCATGATGATACCTGTTGCGCCATGCATGTGCCTGTTGCTCCATGGTGATGTTGTTTCTCCAAGATTGATGTTGTGCACCATACTTGATGCTCTTGCGCCATTTTTATGCTTGTTGCGCCATCTAGGGTTGCTGTTGCGCCATGAAGAAGCTGTTGCGCCATCATGGACAATCTTGGTACATGATGCGCCTTATTGATTCCTTTGTTGTGCCATGTTGATCCAAGTATGCCTAGAATATGATAATGCTCAAGTACGTTACAGAAGATGCTGCATGGCAGATTGTGGTTGGTTGACACATTTCATGGGCCTATGGGCCAATAGGCTTGGCCCATTACGGTTTTACTTCTGATCCCTCAAGTATAAATAGGGATGCATGCTAGGTCATTTAGTATCTTGAATTCTAGAGTGATAGGAAAATCTCTGTGTAATTGTACTTGTAACCTATGTTTGAGAGCTCTGAAATACAAGAATACTCCCCTCCTGCCTGTGGATGTAGGTCACCTTGACCGAACCACGTAAATACTGTGTCTTGTGTGCTTTTGGTTTCGCTAGTTATCCACTTTACTTCTTAACACAATGTATAACAGGATGTCAATCCAATGGGTTGGCCTTGGTGCCTTCGACCCGCAAGTATAGTCATGCTGACCTGCAAGTACAGGAACGCTGACCTCATTAAGAACCTATAGGATGTTGGCCGCGTACGTGCAGCGTACCACTTGGTACACCCAATATATGCTTATGTTCAACCCATTCCCTATTAAGAACATAATACTCCAAAGGTTCACGTCCAAAGTCAGATCCAAAGCTAAAATGCCCCCAAGAGTCATAAAGTTTCTAACTTTTTGACGTTGCATGCCCATCAAGTGCTTATTACAAAAAATCTCAACATCTTAATGCCTTAAGACCGTCTATAGCATGCATGGAGTAAAACTAAGCATCTATGACTCAAGACCCCTCACATGGTCTGAAAGTACAACTTATTAGTTCAAGATCATGCCATGCTCAAGAATAATCATATTTGGGACCAAAAGTGCCCTAAATGAAGAAATAGCTAGATCTACAAGATGGAGTGATCAATTTGTGAACTTTATCTCTCATGTAGGTTGCAAACAAGAAGATAATATCATATCCAAGATTCTTCCAAGCTCCCAACTCTTCTCATCACCCTTTTCTTCTTCAAGAATACTACCAAAGTAAACCAATGGGCTCAAAATGCACTCTTCTCACTAAGGGTTTACTTGGGGTCGATTTTTCAGATGGAGAGGCTGGTAAGGGAATGAGAAATGAGATATAATTATGTTTATATATGGACCAAACCCTAAGAATTAGGGTTTATACTTTCTCCACGTACGCCCCGTATACGACGTTTACACCCAGCGTACTGGGGTGCACCCTAGTAAGGCTAGCGTACACAACGTACGCTCAGCGTACTAAGCCTGGATAGAATTACCATATTCAAACTATGGACCATTCTAGCAACCTTCCTCATACCCAAGGGTTAAAGATGGAATATTCTTTCATACATCGGTTTAAAATTGAAGATACCTCAACATCGGGATGTTATAGTTCTCCCCTAATTGAACTAAACTCTGTCCTCGATGTCCATCATCGCGAATAACTCAGGGTAATGCTCTTGCATCTCTGCCTCCGGCTCCCAGGTCCTCTCGGAGCCTTTTTAATGTTGCCATTGAGCCTTTACCAATGATATCTCCATATTGAGCATGATCTTCATCTTCCTCTCCACTCTCGCTACCAGACTCTCAACATAATTCAGACGCTCATCGAACTGAATATCATCCAAAGGGACCACTGCTTCATCGTCCAACACGTACTTCCGCACTGCGAAAGATGGAAAGTGTTGTGGATCTGGATGATCTCACTTGGCAACTCCAACTGGTAGGCCACCCTCCTACCCTGGCGATCACACGAAATGGTCCAATATACTGGGGACCTAATTTCCCCCTCTTCCTGAAGCTTATCACACCCTTCCAGGGTGAGACCTTCAGCAGTACCATATCACTGACCTGAACTTCCAACTTCAATCGACGTTGGTCGGCATAACTCTTTTGCCGACTCTGAGTTGTCTGTAGTCTCTGCCTGATCTGCTCTATGAGCTCTGTGGTCTAAAGAACTACCTTAGTCCTTCCCATGAATCTATGACCAACCAACCCCAAACAAACTAGGGTACGACATCACCGGTCATACAAGAACTCAAAAGGCGGGGCACCAATGCTGGAGTGATGGCTCTTATTGTAGGAAAACTACGTAAGAGGTAGGTAGGAATCCCAACTTCCACCAAAATCTATAGCACAAGCCCACAACATATCCTCAAGTGTCTGGATGGTCTGCTCACTTTGGTCGTCAGTCTACGGATGATAAGAAGTGTTGAAATGTAGTCTTGTGCCTAGTTCCTCATGGAACTTCTACCACAATCGGGAGGTGAACCAAGCATCCCGGTCTGATACAATGGAAACTGGAACCCCATGACGAGCAACAATCTCCCAAACATACATGTCGGCCAACTCTTCGGCTGAAGAGCTCTTCCGGATGGACAAAAAGTGGGCACTCTTGGTCAATCGATCCATGATTACCCAAATAGCATCAAAACCCTTGGCAGTCTTCAGTAACTTGGTTAAAAAATACATGGTGATCAATTCCCACTTCCAGATGGGAACCTCCAAAGGTTGTAGCTTGCCATGCAACCTCTGATGCTCGGACTTGACCATCCTACAGGTCAAGAACCTCTCAACATACCAGGCTCTCTCCCTCTTCATACATAACCAACCGTCACTTAATCTCAAATCCCAATACATCTTGGTGGCTCCCGGGTGTATAGAAAAGTGAGACTTATGAGCCTCCTCCTACACTATCTGCTTGATCCCACCAGAAAATGGAACCCAAAGTCTGCTGCACCGAGTCAACAACCCCCGACTATCGGTGATAAACCTATCGATCTTTGCCCCTGATCCACCCTTGCTTCTAGTTCTCCTTCCTAACTCCCTCTTCCTTTTCTTCTCTGATCAAATCCAAAAGTGGAGAATCAACGGATATCCTCATACACATATCCCTAGCTGAAGGTCCATCCGACTTGCAGCTCAAGGCATCTACTACCACATTCGCCTTACCTGGATGGTAAAGGATCTTGTAGTCATAATCCTTGACCACGTCTAGCCACCTGCGTTGCATCATGTTTAGATTCTTTTGGTCCATAAGATATCTCAAACTCTTGTGATCTGTGTAAATAGTACAGTGGACCCCATATAGATAATGTCTCCAAATCTTGAGGGCAAACACCACTGTCCCCAACTCCATGTCATGCGTAGGATATTGTGCCTCATGTGGCTTTAGCTGTCGGGAAACATAAGCAATCACTCATCCCCTCTACATAAGGAACGCCCCAAAGTAGTGATGGATGCATTACAAAATAGCACAGAATCCTCGACACCCTCTGAAAGGGTCAACACCGGGGCCTCACATAACCTCTGTCGCAACATCTCAAAAGCAACCTGCTGCTCAGGGTCCTATCAGAAATCCACTCCCTTCTTCGTCAGACAAGTGAGGGGTATGACAATCTTATAGAAATCCTAGATAAATCTTAGATAATATCCCACTAAACCCAAGAAACTCCTAATCTTTGAGGGAGATTTCAGAACCTCCCACTGCGTCACGGCCTCGATCTTGGCCGGTATCACCAAAATCTCGTTTTGGTTAATGAGATGTCTCAGGAACCAGACCTCTCGTAACCAAAACTCATACTTCAAGAACTTAGCATAAAGTCGTTCTCACCTCAACACTCCTAAAAGCTCTCAAAGGTGCTCCTCGTGCTGCTTTCTGGTCTTGGAATACACCAAGATATAATCAATGAACACAATAACCAATCGGTCGAGCATCGGCCTGCAGACCTGATTCATCAAAACCATAAATACCACAGGCACATAGGTGAGCCCAAATGGCATCACCACGAACTCATAATGCCCAAAATGAGTCCGAAATGCTGTCTTTTCCACATTCTCCTCTCTAACTGTCACTTGGTTCAGACCTCATATCGATCTGGAAAACCAAGATGCACACTAAAACTGATCAAGTAGGTCATCAATATGCGGAAGGGGATAACGGGTCTTTACCGTCAACTTATTCAACTCCCGGTAATCGATGCACATCCGGTGTGAACCATCCTTCTTCTTGACGAACAGTATCGGCGCTCCCCACGACAAACTACTCGGTCTGATGAACCTCTTGCCTAAAAGCTCTTGAAGCTGAGAAGACAACTCCTGCATCTTAGGGGGTGCCAAGTGGTATAGCGCCTTGGTAATCAGAGAAGCACTTGGCCTAAGGTCTATCCTGAACATAACCTGCCTCTCGGGAGGCACACTGAGTAACTCCTCCAAAAACACATAAACAAACTCTCTGAAAACTGTCACATCTAAAACTAAGACCTTTTCCCCCCACTCGAGTATCAACCACATAGGTAAGATATCCCGCACATCCATGCTGAATATACTGTAGAGTCCCAACCGCCGAACAAAACCCTAATCCAACCCTGGTAACCTCTCCATAGATAACTAGTTCTCCCACACTTGGGGTTCAAACTACTACTCGCTGGCCCTCACAGTCTGCAATAGCACAAAACTTGCTCAACCAATCCATCCCTACTATCACACATACATCCCCATTGGGATAGGGATCGAGTTAATCAGATAAGGAATCCCGAAGATCTCTCATACACAACCCTAATAAACACTGGATGTAGAAACTCCGTGTTCGTTGGCGATAGAAACCCGAAAGGACACTCCAACTCGCTAAGGGTCATACTAAAATTCCCACTAAAATATCGAGACACGAAGGACCGACTCACGCCCGAGTCAAATAGCACAAGAGTAGGAAAATAATTCACTAAGAATGCACCTATTAGAAACATGAACATAAGCATACCATAATATAATCGACATAACAATAAATAGAAACATATCAGTCACAACGTTTGGCGCTGCCCTGGGCTCCTCGGCAATAAGCTGGAAAGCACGACCCCGAGCCCTTGGGGGCTCCACCCTACCCTGGTGTCCATCCATGATCCTTAATGTGGCTAGCGCTGGGGCCTACGCCGGCCTCGCAGCAAGCAAGGGACAACTGGCCTTCATATGGCCAACCTGCTCATAATGGTAACAAATCTTGGTGCTCGACGGCGGGGCCTGATGACGACAAGCCCTCGCAATGTGGCCCTACCTGCCAAATTTTTGGCACCCAGAAGAAGATAACAAAGTACCATCATGAACCTTGCCGCACTTGACACAAATACGGCTCCTGTATCCCCTAACTTGCGAATCAGCGGGCTTGAACCGCTTCGCTACAGGTTGTGACTGCATAGAAGACTGCCTCAGCTCCCTTGTCTAGAGCTCCATCTCGATCTCCCGCTGCCTAGAGGCCTAGTTCATACACTCTGTGTTCTAGAGTGTATGAACTAGTAACCAATCTCCACCAATCCTTCGCTCCAGACCGAAGAAGATTCAAAGCACACTTGACCTTCTGGTCAGCTGGGCAGGAGCAAGTAACGAAACATCCCTCATCATCTGACAGCCGCCTCATGGCAAAGATCAGATCTTGAACCCTGTCAAAGACCGGGGGATTCATATTTTCAAAGTCCGAGTACTGGAAAGCTCTCCCAGCGCCAATCCCTGCCATAGCGACAACCATGGTGGCTGAAGTAGTGGCAGTATCAGAAATTGCAGTGCATCGGTCATCAAATAACTCCATCATGGAGGTCTTGATAGACATAAACAACTTTGGTATCTACGCCAGAACAATAGAAACAACCTTATCATGAATCATCTCCCTAACCCGGTCCTCATTCAATGCCGACCTATCATGGCCACCCGCTCCTGATCCAGATCTTGACTCAAATCGCCTTATAACCACCATATTGAAAATAAACCAGAAAATAATAGATGAGGCACATATCAAACCATAGGAACCATTCCACAACAAAACCGTAGGGGTTGTGACATCCTTGCTACACGTACGGGTCCTGTGTTTCCAGTAGTACGGACGCATACTACCTTCCACATCTACCCGTATTTTTCTCATTTTTCTCAGAAGATCATCACAACAACCGTAACAATACACACTAGAATACGCATACATCCAATACTCACTTCCTAGAGAAAGGCTAAACATTCCTCAACTGGCTGGCTGACCCCACATAACTCATCTATGAAATTTCCACCAACCCTGCGACACTCGTGTATGCTAATCATACATAATACTGGATCATACAGACAGTCGAATACTTGATTCAACCCTAAGCCCACAACCACACAAGGAGAAATAATAAGGCTAAGCCAAACATTCTCAGGCTATAAAATCGTAGTTATGTACGTTATTGATGCATACACTAAACAACTACATTAATGATGTCAATTTCATATAAGGAATAAACCCTAGGCTATAAAGCAACAATTATCAGGCAATTCTATCGTCTAATTACTGAAAATCCCTAGCATGTCACTAGCACGCTGTTCTATTATAACATAACTACAGATAACTATGTATTAACTTGGGGTATACTTACTGGCTCCGATTGGTTGTACATATCGCATCCTTCCTTGATTACTTTTGAAAACAATTTTGAAATTCATTTAAAAATGTAAAAACCAAAATGCTTTGATGTATCAATCGAATTCATTTGATGATGCGGAATCCCAGTCAAGTGAATTAGACAAGATGAAAGATGGAATAAGTACACAAAGATTAATCTTCAATGCACACTATTATTGAATAGTCGGGTACATAAGATACTTGATTACACTTGGTTCTTTCTTGTTTCTTTCTAGATCTCGTTCTAAGCTTATGGCATCCCCCAAAAACGTCCCTCTCTCACATATAACTCCTTTTCATGCCTAAATAACACTATTTATATAGCTGGACCTAAATACAAAGCCCAAGCCCAAGCCCAAAACCCAATAGCCTAACCGAAATCACATGTGATTTCGGTCCAATTACAAACGAACTCATGGGGATTTCGGCGCTAAATCAAAAACCATAAAGGCCTAGAAAAACAAAGTATAAACCATAAATTATGACCTAACAATCTCCCCCTTGGTTTATAGCTTTCTTTTCTTATGTCCTAACAATCTCCCCTTGGGTTTATAGCTTTCTTTTCTTTTCAATCTTCACTTTGTTCTTGGCTTTAGCTTTTATCTTCGATTTCTTCACGACTTGATTACAAGATGAGCATATGAATCTTCTACATGAATAACTTCATCTTTAGTAGTTGGGCTTTTCATCAAAATTTGACTTTGAATGCACGTTGGGTGTAGAGGCTTCTTGTAAAGATTCTTGAAAATCAGCACTTTCAGCTTTGAAAAACTTCAGAGAAAATAACAGAGAGACAGATTCTTATGGATCACTTCAACAGGTTCATAAATAACAGCAAATTGATTGAGGTGGCTTCAATGCAATCTATCACATAACTTCAAATACAACTTCACCTTGCTTCTAGGGTTGAAAGATTGAATGTTGAAAAATAATCTTCACTTCTTGTTTCATCGAATAAGAATTCTTTAATGATCACCGTTGCGCCTTGAAAAGTAACCATGACTAAAAAGTCCATGTGGATCACAGAATCATAAAGACCCTTCTCACCACAGGTGTTCAAGGACCCAACCTTCGCTTAGAAGGAGACTACTCGCAGTATCTGTATGAACACGGAGGAACTCACTGCGATTTGTTGAGTATCGGAGAACTACTCATGGCTATTTTGATGTTAGCCCCTACATATCCTAGATCATAGACCTCAATGCAGTTTTTCAAGTTAAAGAAGTTAACTTGGCACTTGGCAAGACGTTCAACGATAATCGTGCCTTGCGAGGTGCATCGCCCTGGTGTCATTACATCTGTACACTTTCAGACTTTTAATTCCTTAAATACGACAATTCTTTGAAAGAAACTGCCTAACTGACATTTTGTACAGTTTCAATCCTTCAATTCCGTGGATACAACATTTAACAAAAAGTAACTGCCTAACTGATAATTTGAACGGTTTCATGCCTTCAATTCCTTGTGAAAGTAGTGAAGTGTAATGACCGTCAATTCCTTTCCACGTTTCTTCTCCTTGATTAGAAAATTCCGATACAATCTCCTTAAGTCTCTTCTTCCTTTTGAATTCTCCTTGAGTATCTTTATCCTTTGAATTGTCGTTTTAAGACAAATGAAATTTTGAGATAAAAAATAAAACTAAAAATAAACTTAGCACACAAATAGAAATAACTAAGAAATAAAATTAAAATTAAAAATACACTCAAAATAAAATATTTTTGGATTTTTGATTTTTCTTTAAAAAAAATAAAATAGAAATAAACATATTTTTGGAATTTTTGATTTTATGATTTTTCTATTTTTGTTTGATTTTTTTAATTCTCCCCCTAAATTTCTGCATATAGGAAAAATATGAACAAATTTACCAAAAACAAAAATAAAAAACTAGATTTAAAACTTTTTGGGATCAAAGTTGACACACAATTCAATATCGTTTATCAGCACACACCTGCATGTTTAGCTGTAGCACCCGATTCCTGGTACGTATTTAATTTCATTAAATGTTGCAATTTACTCTGGGCCTCGGCGAGTTGAAGGCCCAACTCGTCGAGTAGACTCGACTGCCGATCGGGGGATGAAGTGACCTACTCGACGAGTAGGAGCTGTCTGGACAAAACCCTAATATTTAGGGTTTTCACCCTATTTAAACACTTTATCTCGTCCCAACCCAGCCTCAATCACCCTCCCAACTCAGAGAAACCCTAGATTGAAACCCTAAACCATTTTTGAGTAATTTTGAGCTCTTTTGTGCCTTTTGTGTGTGTTTGAAGTTGAAGGAGAAGAAGAGAGCTTAGGAGATCAAGAGGAAGCTAATAGATCCCGAGGTTTTGCTTCATTCTCAGTCCATTCAAGGTAAAAATCTTGAACCTTGAACATCTATTTCCTAGATCTTGTTTTGGGGCTATTTCTCTACCTTTTCTAACCTTTCAGAAGCTATGTTCAGTTTTGCTGGTATATGTGGGTTTGTGCTTCAGATCTGGAACCATTGAGGGTTCCCATGGCATAAAACTTTATGGCCATGGGAAGCCCATGCATCATATAAACCCCATTTTATAGCCTTTTGAGCCAAAAACCCCATGCATGGACATCAAGTTCGTAGCTTTACGTATAAAAGGGACCCTAGGAGGTCAGATCTATGATTGGGATGCATTAAGACCCACTGAAATCGATTGTATATTTTTGGACAAAGAGGGACTCAGCGAGTCACTTGGGTGACTCGGCGAGTCGGGACGCTTTTTTTCCCAAAACGTCTTCTGGAAATGGTTTTGGTTGAGTGGAAGGAACACTCGGCCTGCTAGGGGTTTGTTTTGGACCTGGGAATCATGGGACTCGACGAGTGTATGAATGGACTCGGCGAGTCCAAGGCAATCTCCCAACTCATGAAGACGGACTCGTCGAGTTGTTCATAGAACTCGGCGAGTCATAGACTGGACACATTCATATGATGAAGATGAACTCGACGAGTTCAAGGACGAACTCGGCGAGTCGGATGAAGATGGTCCCGATGTTATGGTTGAAGGTGAACTCGTCGAGTTCTTGCTAGACTCGACGATTAGGGTCGGGGGTTGTATCATTTAGTAAGAATAGGGACTCGACGAGTTGGTGGACCAACTCGGCGAGTCAAGTCAACTGGATGTTGACTTTGACCTGGATTTGACCTTGACCTTGACTTGGATTTGGGTTGACCCTTGTAAGGGTTATGAGTATGTATTAGTAATCGGAAAAGGTTGTTGCGTAGGGATTGAGAAGTCGAGACGAGTCGATTCCCGTACCGAGGACTGTGCAGATACTACACGACATCTAGGTGAGTTACCTTCCAGTAGCGGTGGGTCTACGGCCACAATGTCGGCCCACTAGTAGGAATTGTATGTTAGATGATTTTCTTAGTGATATTCATCTAGGTTTGCTGCTACCTGTTATGTTTTATGTGCTAGAATGATATGATGTTATGTGATAATGGTAGTAGTAGGGGGGAGATAGTCCCCAAGTTACCGGTCGAGAGGACCGAAGGGGTAGGCCAGCACCCAGAAATGCTAGGCAAGGTTACCGGTTGAGAGGACCGAAAGGGTAGGCCAGCACCCATATATGCTAGGCAAAGTCACCGGTCGAGAGGACCGAAGGGGTAGGTCAGGCACCCAGATATGCCTGGCAGTATGTATGTCATATATTGTATAGTATGTGGTATGATGGGGGAACTCACTAAGCTTCGTGCTTACAGTTTTCAATTTGGTTTCAGGTACCTCTTCAACGAATGTGAAAGAGCCGACGCGGTAGCGGCACATCACACTCACAACCTCGAGTTTTCTGGGAATGTACTCTGATTTTTATTACTATTGTTGAAATGGTTTTGTGACGCGACGTTAGAGTTTTATAAATTGATGTGACATTGACAATGTTTTTGGTAAAATAATTTATGAGTTACTTAATTAAAATGAATTTTTGGCCTTGAAAATTGGGATGTTACAAGTTGGTTTCAGAGCCTTAGTTTGAGAGATTCGGATACATTCTCGGGTGTGTCTGAACTCAAACTGAGGACTTGGTATGAAAATTTTCAAAAGGAAAACCATTTTTTTTATGAAAAGAAGTTTGAAAAGGGAAAAGAACTTGAAAAAAAAGAAGAAGATGTGTGATGTGCCCGACCGGCCGAGCTCAAGTAAGATTTCCCCAAGATACCCATACATGATATGTGATGTTATGATAAGATTATGAGAACTGCATGCTAGAATAGGGATAAGGATCAAGGAAGATGCCTGATATGCCTGCTAAATATGTTAGTCAGTTATATGATAGCTTGGATAGAGTATAATTGGATTGGGTTAGTCAAGGCCCGAATGATGTTGCTTTGTGCTTCGGGAGTCCTAGTTATCTTTAGCTAACTAGTAAACGAATACATTAAGTTACATATTGCAAGGACGAAATAATTTCAGAAGGTTAGGTCTAGCCCTACTGCGGAGCTCTTGTTTGAGTCTAACCTTTGTAGGATAGGACCTTTCATTCGAAGAATTATCTGGTCTTAGTAATATGTAATGGTATTCTTAAGCTAGTTAGGTAAAGGTAGCAGGGGTTCCTTATGCAGCTGATGGCGGAGAGTAGATCGGAGAGTACCCTAGGGTGAACCTAGGATGATATTAGCAAAGAGTGCAACAGTAGTAGGAGGGACTTGGTGAAGTCGAAGCAATCCTTGAGGAAGGTACGTATAGATGTGGAAGGTAGTATGGGCCCGTACTACTGAAAGCAGAGGATCCGTACTCGAATCAAGGAGGGCCGAGATAGAACCAGGAAACTCGTAGAGTTATGATACCTCCCAAGGTTTATGTATGATGCTGACGATTATGTGTTATGTTTCAGAATGGTGATGATCACACGTCATGGAAGGGGAGGTTCAGGATCAGGATCCGGTTTAGGATCGGGCTCGGGGGCAGGTTCCGAGGCAGTGGACGAGGGACTACATGAGTTCATTGCTTCTGAGATCACGAGAGGTATCCTTGAGTCGACCCCGGTGATTTTCGGATCGATCAAGGAAGGGATCATTAAGTTGATGGAGGATCGCCTCAGGGCATTCAGGGGTGATATGGCATTCAGTAAGTCAGGATTACGCACACTGTCCTTCAAGGGATTGGTGGGAGTCGATTGGTGACTCGTTGGGAGCCTCGACGATTGAGGCTATGACTTGGTGAGACTTTGTGACCAGGTTCAGGTCTGAGTTTGCGCCAGCTGTAGAGCTTCAGTAGCTGGCCAGGGAGTTTCTTGATATGAGGCAGACAACGGAGTCAGTGGCGGAGATTACCGCCAAGTTCCGGGAGAGGGCATTGTTGGTGCCCCAGTATACGGGAGATGAGGAGATGTGGAAAACCCGCTATCACGATATGCTGAGGGTAGATAACTGGGAGCACGCCAGCTACTCGGCATGCCCGACCCTGGATTCCATGATTGCCAGGGCGAGGGAGAGGGAGATTGACTTAGAGCACATCAGGAAGAGGAAGGCGGAGGAGGGGCATGTGACTGGGGCTTCGGGGAAGAAGCCCAAGGGATCCGACTCTAGGTCGAAGGGCCAGCAGAACCGGGGCCGCTGCGAAAGGTGTGGAAAGACTAATGAGGGAGTTTGTAGGTTGGGATCATCGGGCTGCTACAAGTGCGGCAAGTCGGGGCACTTCAGAAGGGATTGTACCGCCCCTGTGACCACTTTCCAGACATCAGAGTTGATGTGCTTCCACTGCAACCAGCGAGGCCATAAAAAGGCCAATTGCCCTCAGTTGACAGCAGCAGCGCCAGTGAATGCGCTAGCTCCAGTGACCCTGCAGATCACTTATGGTCGGCAGGGCAAGACAGAGGCTCCAGTGGTGAGGATTCGAGCCTTCTAGTTGACTACCGAGGAGGCACGCGCCGCACCCGATGTGGTGACGGGTATGATTTCTTCTTCGTAGCTTTTATTTTATGTGTTTATGATATTGATGTGCCATGTGATATGTCTTGTTAGGATCGTTCCATGTGAACGGTATCCCAGTTCAGGTGCTGTTCGATTCGGGTACTACCCGATCATTTGTTTCTCTTGCGCTTAGCAAGAGGTTTCCTGAGTCTTCGGGCATATTGGATTACCCTCTAGAGGTCGAGATTGCAGATGACCGATCAGTGCGAGCGTAGGCGGTTTTCATGGATTGTGTTCTGAGGATATTCTAGGAGCGCTACCTGGTAGACTTGGTTCCCATTCCGTTGCGTGGGAACAAGGTGATTATAGGCATGGATTGGTTGAGCCCCAATGGGGCGGTGATTGACTGCGCGCAACAGTTGGTTCAGATTAGGACCCCGAGTGGGCGAGAGCTGGTGATTCAGGGCGAGAAGCCACAACGCGGACCAACACTATGTTCCGCAGCAAGGGCTAGGCGCTATCTTCAGCAGGGCTGCGCTGGGTATGTCGCCTATGTTATGGATACCCGAGAGGCGGGCAAGGCGTCAGCGAGCGATGTACCTATGGTGCGAGATTACGCGGATGTATTCCCAGAGGAGCTGCCTGGGATACCTCCGGAGCGACAGGTGGAGTTCCGGATCGACCTAGTCCCTGGTGCGGCACCGATAGCCAAGGCACCGTATCGGTTGGCTCCTCCCGAGATGCAGGAATTGTCTACTCAGCTGCAGGAGCTGTTAGACAAAGGATTTATCAGGCTGAGTAGTTCGCCTTGGGGAGCCCCGATCCTGTTTGTCAAGAAGAAGGACGGGTCGTATCACATGTGCATAGATTACCGGGAGCTGAACAAGGTAACGGTGAAGAACCGTTACCCACTCCCGATGATAGATGACTTGTTCGACCAGCTTCAGGGAGCATCTTGGTTTTCCAAGATAGACTCGCGGTCAGGCTACCATCAGATGGGGGTTAGGGGTGAGGATATTCAGAAGACTGCTTTCCAAAATCGCTATGGTCACTACGAGTTCGTGGTGATGCCCTTCGGGCTCACCAATGCTCCTGCCGCGTTCATGGACCTCATGAACCGCGTGTGCAGACCGATGATGGATCAGTCTGTGATAGTTTTCATTGATGACATCTTGGTGTACTCCATGAAGCATGAGCAGCGTGAGGAGCATCTGCGAGAGGTTTTGGATACCTTGAGGAGGGAGAGCTTGTATGCCAAGTTCTCCAAGTGCGAGTTCAGGTTGCGCGAGGTGCAGTTTCTTGGGCACCTTGTCAATCAGAGCGGGATATTGGTTGACCCGGCCAAGGTGGAGGCCGTGTCGAGATGGGAGGTTCCGAAGTCTCCATCTGAGATTCGAAGTTTTCTCGGATTGGCGGACTATTACCGCAGATTCATTCAGGACTTTTCCAAGATAGCTGTACCTTTGACCCGACTAAAGAAGAAAGCTGTCGTTTTCCGCTGGGGGCCTGAGCAGCAGGCAACGTTTGAGACGTTGAGACAGAGACTGTGCGAGGCATCGATCCTCGCCCTGCCCGAGGGCGTGGAGGATTTCGTGGTGTATTGTGATGCGTCCATTTCAGGTTTGGGCGCAGTTTTATTGCAGAGAGGGCATGTCATCGCCTACGCCTCGAGCCAGCTGAAGCCCCATGAGGCGAACTACCTGATGCATGATTTGGAGTTGGGGGCAGTCGTCTTCGCCCTCAATATTTGGCGACACTACCTCTATGGGGTCCATTGTACCATCTACACGGACCACAAGAGTTTGAGGTACCTCATGGATCAGCCGCATCTGAACATGAGGCAGCGTCGGTGGTTAGACGTGGTGAAGGATTACGATTGTGAGATCCTTTACCACCCGGGGAAGGCCAATGTCGTGGCCGATGCGCTTAGCCACAAGGCATCGCCGATCGGGGACATCTACATGAGGATGACCATCGTGACTTCGCTTTTGGAGCAGATCCGAGAGGCCTAGCTGGAGGCCATGAAGGAGGAACATCGGAAGAGCGAGCGTATTGTGGGTCAGGTTTCCTCCTTCGACTACGACATCCGAGGGTTATTGACTCTACATCGTAGGGTATGGGTTCCCTATCATGGGGGTGTACGCCAGGTTCTGATGGAGGAGGCGCACAAATCCCGATTCTCGATTCATCCCGGGGCGACGAAAATGTACAGAGATCTTCGGCCCGATTACTGGTGGCCCTGCATGAAGCGGGACGTCGCCTGGTACGTGGAGCGGTGCTTGACCTGCAGGAAGGTCAAGGCCGAGCACCAGAGGCCACACGGCAAAATGCAGCCGTTAGAAATTCCCATGTGGAAATGGGAAGATATTACTATAGATTTCATCACCAAGCTTCCCAGGACTGCACGGGGAGTGGATTCGATTCCGGTCATCGTGGATCGTTTGACCAAGAGCGCCCATTTCATACCGATCCAGGAGAGCATCTCGGCTGAGAAGTTAGCCGATATTTACATCTGAGAGGTAGTAGCTCGGCACGGAGTGCCGGTTTCAGTGATTTCGGACCGAGACATGTGGTTTACTTCCAGGTTTTGGAAGAAGTTTCATGACGAGTTAGGTACTCGTCTGCACTTCAACACAGCATTCCACCCGCAGACGGATGGTCAGAGCGAGCGGACCATCCAGACTTTGGAGGATATGCTGCGGGCATGCATTCTAGACTTAGGGGGTAGCTGGGATACCTACCTTCCATTAGCTGAGTTCTCCTAGAACAACAGCTATCACGCGAGTATCGATCGTCCTCCCTTCGAGATGTTATACGGGAGGAAGTGCAGGACCCCGATATGTTGGGGCGAAGTCGGACAGAGGGTCATGGGGAGCACAAAGGTGGTGCTCAAGACGACAAAGAGGATTCAGCAGGTTAGGAGTAGGCTTCAGACTGCTCAGCGTCGGCATAAAGGTTACGCTGACAAGCGCCGATCAGACCTGGACTTCCAGGTCGGGGATATGGTCCTCCGGAAGGTGTCGCCTTGGAAAGGCGTCATCCGATTCAGGAAGCGGGGCAAGTTGGGCCCCAGGTACATTGGACCTTTCGAAGTTGTAGCCCGGGTGGGCAAGGTGGCGTATAGGTTGGACCTGCCAGTCGAACTCAGTCAGATTCACAGTACGTTTCACATCTCCCAGTCACGGAAGTGCCTGGTGGACGACTCAGCAGTGGTACCCTTGGAGGATATTCAGGTGGATGACAGCCTGAATTACATCGAGCGGCCAGTAGCGATCCTCGACAGGAAGTCGAAGGACCTGAGGAACAAGAGGATGGAGCTGGTGAAGGTGCAATGGAAGCACAACAAGGGATCGAAATGCACTTGGGAGCCGGAGGAAGAGATGAGGGAGCACTACCCTGAGCTTTTTCCAGATTCAACAGCAGACTTCGAGGACGAAGACTAGAATAAGTGGGAGAGATTTGTAGCACCGATTCTTGGTACGTATTTAATTTCATGAAATGTTGCAATTTACTCTGGGACTCGACAAGTTGAAGGCCCAACTCATCGAGTAGACTCGACTGCCGATCGGGGGATTAACTGACCTACTCGACGAGTCGGAAGACCGACTCGACGAGTAGGAGCTGTCTGGACAAAACCCTAATATTTAGGGTTTGCACCCTATTTAAACACTTTATCTCGTCCCAACCCAGCCTCCATCATCCTCCCAACTCAGAGAAACCCTAGATTGAAACCCTAAACCATTTTTGAGTAATTTTGAGCTCTTTTGTGCCTTTTATGTGTGTTTGAAGTTGAAGGAGAAGAAGAGAGCTTAGGAGATCAAGAGGAAGCTAATAGATCCCGAGGTTTTGCTTCATTCTCAGTCCATTCAAGGTAAAAAGCTTGACACTTGACCATCTATTTCCCAGATCATGTTTTGGGGCTATTTCTCTACCTTTTCTAAGCTTTGAGAAGCTTTGTTTAGTTTTGCTGGTATATGTGGGTTTGTGCTTCAAATCTGGAACCATTGAGGGTTCCCATGGCATAAAGGTGTCAACTTTATGGCCATGGGAAGTGCACACATCATATAAACCTCATTTTATAGCCTTTTGAGCCAAAAACCCCATGCATGGACATCAAGTTCGTAGCTTTACGTATAAAAGGGACCCTAGGAGGTCAGATCTATGATTGGGATGGATTAAGACCCACTGAAATCGATTGCATAGTTTTGGACAAAGAGGGACTCGGCGATTCGGGACGCTTTTTTTCCCAAAACGTCTTCTGGAAATGGTTTTGGTTGAGTGGAAGGAACACTCGGCCTGCTAGGGGTTTGTTTTGGACCTGCGAATCATGGGACTCAACGAGTGTATGAACAGACTCGGCGAGTCCAAGGCAATCTCCCAACTCATGAAGACGGAATCGGCGAGTTGTTCATAGAACTCGGCGAGTCATAGACTAGACACATTCATATGATGAAGATGAACTCGGCGAGTTCAAGGACGAACTCGGCGAGTCGGATGAAGATGGTCCCGATGTTATGGTTGAAGGTGAACTCGTCGAGTTCTTGCTAGACTCGACGATTATGGTCGGGGGTTGCATCATTTACTAAGAATAGGGACTCGACGAGTTGGTGGACCAACTCGGCGAGTCAAGTCAACTGGATGTTGACTTTGACCGGGATTTGACCTTGACCTTGACTTGGATTTGGGTTGACCCTTGTAAGGGTTATGAGTATGTATTAGTAATCGGAAAAGGTTGTTGTGTAGGGATTGAGAAGTCGAGACGAGTCGATTCCCGTACCGAGGACTGTGCAGATACTACACGACATCGAGGTAAGTTACCTTCCAGTAACGGTGGGTCTACGGCCATAATGCCGGCCCACTAGTAGGAGTTGTATGCTAGATGATTGTCTTAGTGATATTCATCTAGGTTTGCTGCTACCTGTTATGTGATAATGGTAGTAGTAGGGGGAGATAGTCCCCAAGTTACCGGTCGAGAGGACCGAAGGGGTAGGCCAGCACCCAGAAATGCTAGGCAAGGTTACTGGTCGAGAGGACCGAAGGGGTAGGCCAGCACCCATATATGCTAGGCAAAGTCACCGGTCGAGAGGACCGAAGGGGTAGGTCAGGCACCCAGATATGCCTGGCAGTATGTATGTCATGTATTGTATAGTATGTGGTATGATGGGGGAACTCACTAAGCTTCATGCTTACAGTTTTCAATTTGGTTTCAGGTACCTCTTCAGTGAAGGGGAAAGAGCCGGCGTGGTAGCGGGACATCACACTCACACATGATTTCTGCCTCGAGTTTTCTGTGATTGTACTCTGATTTTTATTACTATTGTTGAAATGGTTTTGAGACGCGACGTTACAGTTTTATAAATTGATGTGACATTGACAATGTTTTTGGTAAATTAATTTATGAGTTACTTAATTAAAATGAATTTTTGGCCTTGAAAATTAGGATGTTACATTAGCTCTGGTCAATCACCAATATTGTGGTCCACTTAAACACAAAGGATGTTGACAAATTGGACAGATTATAAATGACAAGACATTGCGATTATATTCCTAAATAGACCATTTAGCTTACGACAACCAAGGATATTGTTGCCCACTTAAATTCAACAGCAAGATCTACAGTCAACCTTTAGTTAATTCAATTTTAAGTTCACTAGAATATGTTCCCCACTTCCTGACATACCCTAGAAATCAAGGAATTCCAAAGAGCTCTTTACTTTAGGTGAGTGTTCAATTATTTGAGAGAGAAGATAGATATAGATATGCATATGTTGTGTACCAGGTCGGATCTCTTCCAATCACGTAGATGGAACAACATATGACTAACATAGATAAAGGGTTAGAGAGATAGAAAGGTGCATATGTTGTGTCCCATGTCGGATCTTCCGATCACGCAGAGGGGACATCATATGACTGACATAGATAGATAGAAAGAAGCATAGATAGCGATGTATAGCAATAGATGTGCATATGTTGCGTCCCAGGTCGGATCTTCCGATCACGCAAAGGGGGCAACATATGACTGACAGAGAGGATAAGAAAGAAAAACAATTTCACACCGACCTACTTTATCAGAACCCCCCAGTCACCCTATCAGCACCAGAATTAAGGATATAAGTCCGTACATCGAAGAAGTGTTGAGCCACAGTTCTAGATAATAAGTAACTTTAATGTATCTTGTAGTCTCCCTTGTTTATCGCACTGCTCAATCTATCCAAGCGTTGTATGGTCAGTCCAAATAAAACTATCTAAGTCCAGATGAGTTAACATTATCTAATCCTTTCATTGTCAGTTGTGTCTAGTCCATTAATTTGGAATCCTTCGTGCCTACCAGCACATTGAACACAGAGTCTAAACAATTTATTTTCAATGCATTACACAAATTTCATATTGCCCTTTACCACTAAACTTCATATCACTTCCCAAAAATTGCTTACAAAAGAAAACATATTTTATCAGCACATTTTCGAGTTTGATGAAGTCGACGACGTTGTGAGTTCTCCAAAAGAGACTGAGGGAGATACAAACATTTTCAAGCTGCCACTTCAATTGCCCGCTGAGATGGCAGAGATTATTGCTCAATTGGATTCAACTACACATATTCCTCCCCGAGCAGTTGCTACTCCAAACATCATTGCATCTGAAAGTGATCTTGATGATTCTCAAGCCTCCCAACCGCCACTAAAACGAAAGCATGCTGATCCTAGGCCGTGAGTGCTTATTAGGGAACAAACTCAACCAGCTCAACAACCAACCACAACCACTGAAACAACCCAACCGACTCGAGACAAAAGCCCAAATTTACATGAGGAGCCTAGTTTTTCTCAAGAATCTTTTGAACCAGGAAGCTGTTCAGCTCCCGATAGTTCTTCAGTTCCTCTACCTGCGCATGATGTCGCTTCTGAAAGGCTTGCCATGTTTCTTGCTCGAGAAAGTGTTGATCCTGCACCCAAAGGCAAAGGTATATCTATTGGTGCAGGAAGCTCCGATGATGAAGATTAAATAATTTTTGAGCTTAAAGAAGAAATTGGGGTCTTGAATCAGAAGATTATCGAGAAAGATGTTTTGATTGGAACTCTGAACGTTAGAGTTTCAGAGCTTGAAAGGGAAAATTCTCAAAAGACAAAGCAGATTTCTGATCTGCAACTAAATCTCGGTGCTCTTACTGCCAGATATTTTGACTTGAAGAATAAACTGATCAACGAATTTGGTGACATTTCAAGACATCTGGCAGTGAGCCTGATGAAGCCAATGCATCTCCAAGTGTACCTGCCCAAGCACCACAAGATGTTCCTCATCAGGTTAATGCAACTCGTA
Source organism: Lactuca virosa (assembly GCF_052849685.1). Classification (NCBI taxonomy): domain Eukaryota; kingdom Viridiplantae; phylum Streptophyta; class Magnoliopsida; order Asterales; family Asteraceae; genus Lactuca; species Lactuca virosa. Next base: position 29,309,983 of record NC_136427.1, read on the forward strand.
TTGTTGACCAATTTTAGAATGAACCTGCTAATGCTGACCCCAGAAAAATAATTTTGAAGCGAGCTCAGAGGCAAGCTAAAGCTCAAGGAAAAGGACAATTGCTTTTTATGAAAAACTTCAATCAAAATGTTCGTGGAGATCGGCGTCAATTAAGTGTCACTGAGCTCGGTAAAAGGAGATTCTCAGCTAATTATAGCGATCGGTCGGGTATAAAGGTGTGGGGATTTCATGACAAAAAGAATATATGGGCCGTCAAAAGAAATAGTGGTAATGTGGAGTATTACAAGCATCAAAATGACTTTTGTAGCACCTGGTTCCTGGTACGTATTTCTTTCTAAGTAATTTACATTTTTGGCCTCGAACTCGGCGAGTCGAAGGACCAACTCGCCGAGTAGAAGCGGGACGGAACGCGGGACTTAAGTGATGAACTCTGCGAGTCGGGTCCCGGACTCGGCGAGTAGGTGTTGTTCGGACAAAAACCCTAATCCGAGGGTTTGCACTCTATTTAAGCAATGATATGACAGCCATATTGTCCCTTATGCTCCCAAAACACTTCTCATTGAAACCCTAGGCGTTTGTGCTTTGTTGAGGCCATTTTTGGTGTTCTTGTGTGGTTGTAAGCTTGGAAGGAAGAAAGGAGCTTGGAACCTGAGTTGGGGAGAGTAGATCCAGGGATTTTACTTCATTTTCAGCAGCCTCAAGGTATAATGCCCCTGTCTTGACTCATCTATGTGTTCATTCATCTTTAACTTGGGATTTCTTTGGATTGCTAAGTCATGTTTCGGTATTGGAAGTGTGGAGTGGGTTTTGACTTTAGATCTGGGCCTTAAGAGGGGTTTCATGGCATAAAGGGGCCAACTTTAGGGCCATGAGAGCCGCATGCACATTGTAGGACACTTTATGTGGATTTTTTAGCTAAAAACCCCATGCATGTGCATCAAGTTTGGAACTTTACGTATAAAGTGGACATTAGGAGGCCAGATCTATGGTTTTGGTGTGCTAGATCTCATTTAAATCGACTGTATGGAATTGGTCAAGACTGGACTCGGCGAGTCCGTTCTTGGACTCGGCGAGTCCAAGGCAATCTTCTTAGAACTCGACGAGTCGAGGACAGATCTTGTTCATCAGAAAAAGGTCAACTCGACGAGTTGTTCATCAACTCGCCGAGTCGGATGACTTTTCATGTGGAGTTCGTATGAGAGAAGAACTCGTCGAGTTGACGGCCCAACTCGACGAGTGGGGTCACGGATGAGGACGAGTAAAGAGTGAGGGACTCGGCGAGTTGACGGCCCAACTCGGCGAGTCGGGTCAACTTGAAGTTGACTTTGACTTGGACTTGATTGGGGGTAAAATGGTCATTTTACCCTAAGAGTAGATATTAGTTTCTAACTGAGTGTTTTGTGGGGATTATAGCCGGAGGACTTCCGGAGCAGCAGCAGTAGCAGTCAGAGGATTTCCCGCACAGATCAGCAGCTACTACGAGGTGAGTTGCCTTCCAGTAGCGGTGGGTCTAAGGCCACAATGCCGGCCACCAGTAGGAGACGTATGTTAGATGATGGTATTTGTGATATCATCTAGGTTTGCTATTACCTGATATGTTATGTGCTAGTATGATATGTTATATGCTAGTAGCTGTAGGGGAGATAGTTCCCGAGATCACCGGTCGACAGGGCCCAAGGGGTAGTCATGCCCAGTCATGCTAGATAGAATGTGATTATGTGATACATGTTATGTGGTAGTAGTAGAGGGGTGAAATAGTCCCCAGTATCCGGTCGAAAGGACCGAAGGGGAGGCTAGCACCCATATATGCTAGGCGGTATCCGGTCGAAAGGACCGGAGGGGAGGCCAGCACCCAGATATGCTAGGCAGTATCCGGTCGAAAGGACCGAAGGGGAGGCCAGCACCCAGATATGCTAGGCGGTATCTGGTCGAAAGGACCGAAGGGGAGGCCAGCACCCAGATATGCTAGGCGGTATCCGGTCGAAAGGACTGAAGGGGAGGCCAGCACCCAGATATGCTAGGCAGTATCCGGTCGAAAGGACCGAAGGGGTAGGTCGGGCACCCGGATATGCCTGACAGTATTGTGTGTTATGTGATTGCATGATATGTGGTACGATGGGGGAACTCACTAAGCTTCGTGCTTACAGTTTATATTTTTGGTTTCAGGTACCTCTTCAGCAAAGGGGAAGGAGCTGGCACGGTAGCGGCACATCATACACACACTTGGTTTTCCGCACTATGAGTTATTCTGGGATTTGTACTCTGACATTATTATGTTTCTTACGATTCAGTTTTCAGACACAAGACATGTTTTTATGAAATGATATGATCGATTGATATTATGTTACAAATGTTTTGCAAACCACTTAATCAAAAATGAAATTTTTGGACTCGAATTTTGGGATGTTACAACTTTAGTTCTTGGACTAAGGTAGATCTTACAGAATTAGCTCGTGATCCCTTCCACAATCCATCGAATCATCCTCGTGGAGCTGAATTCAAGCTCTTCTTGGAGAATCAAGTAAAGAGAAACTTCGATGGTATGAAGACTGCGGATTCTTTCGTGAAGAAAGTCAAAAGTGTATTTGATCCCAACACCAAACAAACCGTGAAGAATATGATGTGGCCTCCCACCAAGCAAATGAAGCAAATTCCTATTATTTAGTAGTTACCTGACGGTTCTCTGCGAAATATGGAATATTGGGTTTTTGATGAAGCTACAGCCACTGTCATCATCAAGCTTCCGACTGGTGCTCTTCGTCTTCTTGAAGCGAAGGATCTTTTACAATTCGGTGAGCGTGATATCCATACTCTTCGAGGACATCAGATCGTGGTCAAAGATGATATTTTAGAGGTTGCTGCCAAAGAGTTCACTGGTATGGTTGCAGAAATCATTAACAAGAGGATGTGGGAAGGTGCTTTGGGGAGCTCACATGTGCTGATTGTTGACAAACCTTGAGATCAAGCTAGGATCAAACCAAGGGGGAGATTGTTAGGACATAAGAAAAGAAAGCTATAAACCAAAGGGGAGATTTTTAGGTCAATATTTATGGTTCATACTTTGCTTTTCTAGGCATTTATGGTTAGGCTATTGGGTTTTGGGCTTGGGCTTTGTATTTAGGTCCATGTATATAAATAGTGTTCTTTAGGCATGAAAATTATTTAGGTGTGAGAGTTGAACGTTCTTGGGGGCTGCTAGATGCTTAGGACGTGATCAAGAGAGAAACCAGAGAAAACCATGTGTAATAAAGTATCTTATGTACCTGACTATTCAATAATAGTGTGCATTGAAGATTAATCTTTGTGTTCTTATTCTATATTTCATTTTGTCTAATTCACTTGGTTGGGATTCCGCACCATCAAGTGAATCCGATTGATACATCAAAGCATTTTTGGGACTTACAAAAAACCTTTGCAGCCCCTTATTTGGAGCTAGGATTCACACGAATGTTCCTCCAATTCGTTCAAACAAAGGCACTGATACTAACTTGTAACGTCTCAAAAATCACAACAAATTTAAACTTTTCAAACAACCCATTTACAAAATGACATGTTTACATAACAATTGTTTTCAAAACATTATTCACAAATAGAGTCTCCAAAGATCAACAACATAAAAATCAGGATGTGTTCGGTAATGCCTTCGCCTTGCCACGGTCCTTTGAAATACCTGAAATGAAACTAAAACTATAAGCCAACGCTTAGTGAATTCCTCCAAAGTACCAGCACACAATACACATATCATATACAAACAAGCATGTTGGGTCCAATCATTCATTGGACTGGAATACCCACGAGTCCACAACCATCAGGTTGGATTACCCCTTTCCCAATCAGTCATCGGACTGGAATGCCAATATACAATAGGTACACTCAGTCTTCAGATCAGAATACCAATATACAATGGGCCCACTTAGTCATCAGACTGAAATACCCTTGGTCTGTTGCCTCACGCACATAGCAGTAAAGTATCAACCCAACACAGTATGTCGATATATAACAGATAGCAAACATATTTAACAGACATACAATTATGCAGCCAGAAATCACAGGTAGTCCTACAGATTTACCGGTCTATGCATATCAACAGCTATTTAATCATACACATCTACCCCATACTCAGCATATCATCAATCAATGTATAACAGGATGTTAATCCAATGGGCCGACCTTGGTGCCTTCTACTCGCAAGTATAGTGAGGAAAACTCACCTCACAGACTAAAGAAAAGCTTATCAATACTCTGCTCCCAAATACCGACTGAACCCAAATCCTAAATGTCAAAACATTATCTATTAATGTTATTTTCCACAAAACACCCTTGGTCAAACTTGGTCAACGGTCAAAAGTCAATTCAATGCCTACCCGAGTCAACGCAGCCGGGCCAACATGGCCGAGTAGACCGAGCCGAGTACGGTGGGCGTATTCTTCTGTACGCGGGATGTACTCGATGGTTGACAAGATTACGGGATGCTGACCACATACTCGCAACATACAACTTGGTATGCCCAGCGTACGCGCTTGTTCATCCCAATCCTGATTAAGAGCTTAATACTCCAAAGGTTCATGTCTAAACTCAGATCCAAAGCTAAACTACCCCCAAGAGTCATAAAGTTTCCAACTTTTTACTTTGCATGCCCATTAAGTTCTTAATACACAAAGTCTCAACATCTTAATTCCTTAAGACCTTCTATAGCATGCATGGCGTAAAACTAAGTATCAAGATCATATTTTTATGACTCAAGACCCCTCATCAGGTCTGAAAGGACGACTGATTGGGTCTAGAGCATGTCATGCTCAAGAATCAGGATATTCAGGACAATAAGTGCCCTAAATGACGAAATGGCTAGATCTACAAGATGAAGTGATCGAGTTGTGAACTTTATACCTCTTGGAGGTTGCTAACAAGAAGATAATCTTAGATCAAAGATGCTTCCAAGCTCCAAACTCTTCTCACCACCTTTTTCTTCTTCAAGAACACTACCAAGGTACACCAATGGGCTCAAAATGCACTCTTCTCACTTAGGGTTTGCTTGGGGTCGATTTTTACAGAGGGAGGCTAGTAAGGGAATAATAAATGAGAGATAATGATGTTTATAGATGGACCAAACCCTGAGAATTAGGGTTTACACTTTCTCCGCATATGTCCCGCATGCGAGGTTTACATCCAACGTACCGGGGCGCGCCCTAGTACGCCTAGCGTACAAAACGTACACTCAACATACTAATCTTTTTTAGAATTACTATATTGCCACTATCGCTCATTCGAGCAACCTTCCTCAAACCTAAGGCTCAAAAATGCAATATTCTTTCGTACATTGGTTTAAATATTAAAATACCTCAACATCAGGGTGTTACAAAGCAACTGGGATATAAAGCTCATTTTAATAATCCTATAAAGTTTCAATTGTATTCATGTTTTAATAGTAATCATTGAGACTAGTTAACAATTTATAAATAGAAAAAACAACAAAAGTGAAAGAGTTTTATTAAATCTTGAAGACATATAATGTTGATGTTGCTCTTAATGCAGTTGTTGAAGAGGACAACAAGAGAGATACTGAGAAAACAACCAAAGACAAGAAACTCATGCAAAAATCAAAGAAACAGGCGGATCTTAAGGTGGCTTTGATGTAGATACTTCTTCACCAGCTTTCTAATATTCTTATATTTTTATGCATATACATTAATTTGAAAAGTACAATGCATGAATGGATAGTATGAAAAATAATAGTTTATGCAATTTCCAAAGTACAATGCTATAGAGGAAAAATGAATAAAAAAGTAGGATGATATATTTTTGAAGACCTTAATTTGTGAATTACAATGCTATAATGGAAAGGATGAAATAAAAGTAGGATGCTATAATGGAAAAATAAGCATGCCCTTAATTTGTAAAGTACAATGCTATAATGGAAAAAATGAGCATGCCTTTACTTGGTAAATTATAATGCTATAATGATTGTGACCTTAATTTCTAAAGTATAAGGGCTTAATAAGTGTGTATTTGTATGCAATTTGGAAAGTAGAATGTTATAATGGAAGAAAATGAAAAAAAGTAGTTTTTGTATTTGTATGCGATTTCGAAAGTATAATGCTATAATGGAAAGTGTATTTGTATGTATATGCAATATATGTAGGATGTGTGTTTAAGTATTTTTGTATGTATATGTATGTATTGATTTATTGGATTATCACGACTTATTTTGAAAGTACAACATTATATTGGAAAAAAAAAGAAAAAAAAAGTAGGATGCTATAATAAAAAAATATGATACTAAAAGTAAAAAAAATATATGCAAAACTAGAATACTCAATAGAAAAAATAATATAATATTTAAAGTACAATGTTATTATATTAAAATTAAAATAAAATCAAATACCATAAATAATAAAATATGGTAAAGTACAATGTTATAATAGGAAAAATATGATGCTAAAAATAAAAAATATATGAAAAAGCACAATGCTAAAATACAAAGGTACAATCTTATTTAAGAAAACATAAAACAAAGTCAAATGCCATAAATAACAAAAATATACAGAAGTAAGATTCTATAAATGACAAAAAAATCTTCCGAATTCTATTTGTTTGCGTGTCTTCTTTGTAATCATCATGAGCTTAGGAATACCCGACATAATTTGATTTCAGAATCTATTTTCGAGTTGTCCCCATTGTGGGACTACTTTTTGAATAATTTATCTTGTTTAGATTGTGAACATGTATTTAATAAGTGTTTGTTTAAGAAAGATTTGGTTATCATTTTTTCTTTTCTCTTCGTGTGTGTGTGTGTGTATATATATATATATATATATATATATATATATATATATATATATATATATATATTTGGGAGCTAAATGGAATTGTTTTCGAATTTTTCTTAAACAGACATATATATATATATATATATATATATATATATATATATATATATATATATATATATATATATATATATATATATATATATATATATATATATATATATTTGGGAGATAAGCTTTTGAAAACGTTGGTTTAAAAGCCTACCCGTGTGAATACTCTATCCGTTTCTGATTATTTGTTCATGTTTCATGTAGAGTAAACCCTAAAAACTAAAATATCTTCCAGTTTCATCAAGTATATTGATAAAAGTTGGACTACTAATCCATATCATGAATCCCCAGAGTTCCAGCTCGGACTCGATTCTTTTACTGCGAGATCTGTGTCACATGTAGATAGTGATGGTGAAATCAGAAGTATGTGTGAAAAATGTGATAACTGTTACTTCATGGATCCGAGAACAATGAGACATCATGTACTTATACATGGATTCAGTCAGTCATACGAAACGTGGACATATCACAGTGAACCTTTAATTCATCGAGGTTGTAGATTTCGTATGTGAAAACCGTCAAAATTCGAGTCAGTTCTAGATTTGACTAAACTTAGTTGCACATGTAGGCACGCTACATTCCACACTTAGAATCTAGAAACAAAGTTATGAACTACTAGAAACATGGAAACAATTAGAAACAAGGGATAATGTACTTAGATTTGACATTGATATGTGAATTCTACAACTACTTTAACTGTAACAACTATCAACTTCAGGTTATTCTATGATTTGAGCATCTTTGTACATTCATGTAGACCGTGACATCCCAAAAATTAAAACTAAAAATGTCAATTTTCAAATTAATAAAACCATTATCCAAAAAAACATCATAGAAACCATTGTGAATCAAAGTGTATCAATAAACATCCAAGTACATCGAAGTGATATAAAATGCAGAACAATATGGTGTGTGCAATCCAATCATCCCAGGCTCTTCCCCTTCGAACCAGAAGTACCTGAAACATAAACTGAAAACCGTAAGAACAAAGCTTAGTGAGTTCCCCAAAGTACCACATACCTAACATATCAAACATATAATGGGCCCCACTCGTCATTGGGCCCCTCCCGAGATCGATCCCCGCTCCGAACAGATCTGTCAGTCATCAGGCTCCGCTTGGCATCAGACCTGACCCATTATACATACAAACATACATACACATGTTGGATTAGGTGTCTAAGCCCATAACTATATGTGGTATGTACTTGACCCGATAGTAGCATTGTCCTTTTGGGTTGCCTTCACCATAGCAACTTGACTGGATGAATTATAGAGAAAGAGGTTAATTATGATTTATTAATATATTATGGGAATAATATATTAAAAGAGTAATCATATTATTTGATTAATATTGGCCATGAATTAATTTAGAATTATTTTTGTGGTCTAAAGAGATTAATTAAATTAAGGGGACTGATATTGTAATTATAAGATAATTGCAATATGGGCTGTGGACTCCTAAAGAAGGAGGTCGACGAAATTCGTATGGAAGCCCACATAGAAATTGTACATAGGGTATTCTAGAAGGATCATATGGGCTGCTTAGGGCTTAAGCAACCAAATTAGGTATTTGACTGAAACCCTAATACCTCAGCTATATATAAACCCTTGGGGACTCCTATTTTCGATTACCAGAAACCCTAGAAAGATTCAAGAGACGAAAATTAGTATTACACTTGTTATTGGTGTTTGTAATCGATTAGAGGTATTACACTTGTGATACTAAAGCTCTCAAAGGTTGAAGATTCTTGCTACAATTCAAATGTAATCATCTAAACTTCTATTAGTTGTTAAATTTGATTTTTGTATGCTAGATTAGGGTTTATAAGCTTTGGATGTTTATTGCATGTACAATTAGAGAAAACTAGATCTAAACCTTTAGGGTTTGCATGTGTACCATAGGATTGTTGTTATGCTCAAAACCCATCAGTGGTATCAAAGCCTAAGTCGTTTTCTATTGTATTTGATGCATTTCTTAATTGTTCATGGCTGAAAAATTTGAAATCTGGAATCTGTCAGCATGACCTTGTCGAGTCACCTGATGAACTCGACAAGTAAGGGCTACTCGACGAGTCCAACGGTTGAATCGGCGAGTCGGGTCGTCTGTTGGCAGATTTTTCTGAATTTTGACTAGAATTGGGTTAGGATAATTTCCATAAACATTTTTACCGATAAAAATCCGATTTTTACAATATGGTACTGTTTATCCTCATTCAATTACAAGATAATTGTCAAATTATAAGATAATTATTGTTTTATATGATAAAGATTAATTATTTGTATTTTTTATTTGAATTATCTGGTCATGAAAGTTGATTAGAACAAATTATGTGATAAATATTAATTATAAGATTATTTAATTATTTTTCAAATTTGATCTAAAAGATATTTTGAAAAAAGTTTCAAAATTTGCCCTCAAGTTTTGGACTTTAAATTTTAATTAAAAGTTTTGATTTTGAAATATTTAAATTCTAAACCATAGAGTTTTAAAAATTTAAAATTAAACCCTTATACTATTATACTGTTATAAGATTAATAATTATATATATGTATAAGATGAGTCAGTCCTACCGTTAGTAGGCCTCATTCACGAAGCTGATCTATAAGGGGGGTATAAGGAAATTATCTATAAAATGGCGATTGAATGGGTGTCCACTCTCACCCACCGCTTCCTTGACTAGTGGAGGGTCGTTAGCCGAACAGGTAGGGTAGGACAAACTAATTCTTCATTAATAAGTATAATGATTTTATAAAGTAAGTAAATGTTTTTTATAAATTCTCAATCTTAGTTACTTTAGGAAAAATGTGAAAATGATGCTATTCCATTAAATTGCATTTTGCACCTTGCCAAGTCATTAGTAGAGCGTGTGTGGCTAACTGGCACACTAATTTGGGACTAGCAAGGGTGGAAAAGGGTGGCTCGATGTTTATCATAGATTAATGGAGCGTGTATGGTTAACTGGCACATTGATTAGGTGATAAATGACATCAAGAGTATCAAGCACATTTGCATGGTTATTCACACCTTTTTTGTGATCCTCGGTATCCCAATCATAAGCTTGAAGGGCATAATCAAGATTTAAACATGTTATTGAAAAGTTCAATGAATCTCAAAAGAATCTAGGAATTTCAACTCATTTAAAACATAATATTCTTTTCATTTTTTCATGATGAAAATTGGTAAATTATCATTTACCTACCTTCAAATTATTTGCAATTAGATTACGGAATCCATTTTCTGAATTGTGAATAATTGTGTTGGGTCCTAGCCCTAATTTCTCATTTGGTTGTTTAATTGGGGATTCTTATCTAATCTAAAACTTTGTCTCTTTTATTTTCAGATGTCTACTTCAAACAACAATGCTTCTGGCTCTAACCCTTCTGGCTCCTTCTCTCTCATGAACCTTTGTGGGAGAGTGATCTTCTATGGCACCAACTTTAACCACTGGATTCATAACATTCTCATGGTGACTCGATACGAGGACAAAGAATATGTTCTCAACAAGGAGCTGAAGGAGGTTAACATAAACACTGCTACTCCCGAGGAAATTTCTGCCTACGAGGCTCATGAGAGGGACGCGACAAAGGTGTCATGTATCATGCTCGCTACCATGACTGTCGAACTCCAAAAGTCCTATGAGGAATTCTATCCATACGAGATGCACCAAGATTTGATGGAAAGGTATCATCAAAGTACTAGGCAGGAGAGATACGAGATCATTGCCTCGATAATCACTACCAAAATGAAGGATGGAGAATCCATCACGACCCACTTGCAGAAAATGCAAAGGTTTGTGGACCGCTTGCTGAAGTTGAATGTTAACTTCGACGAGGAGCTGGACATATATATTATTCTTCACTCTTTGCCTCCTTGTTATGACCAATTTCGTATGACCTATCATAGGAAAAAGGAGGAGGTCACTCTGAGCAAGCTTCAAGGCCTGCTAAGGACTACTGAGAGTAGTCTGAAAGGCAAATCTGTTGCATCTACTCCTATTGCTGCTGCCCCTGTCTTGGCAATTGGGCAAGGAAAAGGGAAAAAAAGGATGGCTCCTTCTAAGAGCCACAAGGGAAAGCCCCATGATGGATCTTCTTCTAGTGGAACCAAAGGTGGTTCTGCTACACCCTCTACCAACCCAAAGGAAGCAGAGTGCTTCTACCGCCACGATAATGGGCATTGGAAATGAAGCTGCCCGAAATATATGCAGGACATCAAGGATGGGAAGATAAAGCCCACCTTTACAGGTATAATCTAATAACTCATCACATTCTAGTTCTTGGGTCCTCGATACAGGATGTGGTCTTCACATTTGTTCTGATTTGCATGGTCTAAGAAGAAGTAGGGATGTGGAGCAAGAGAAGATGAACCTGATCATGGGGAATAGGAAAGCGGCGCCTGTCACCAAGATTGGAGTTTTTTCTTTAGTGCTTAGTAGTGGGTTAGGATTAGAGTTGAAAAATTGTTTCTACTTATCTGATATGGCGAGAAACATTATTTATTTTCATGGTTTGTATAAACAAGGTTTTAGATTTTCGTTTAATAATGAAATTGGTTCTATTAATGCTTTCTTGAATGGTACTTTCTATTTTGAAGCAGTGTCTTGTAATGGAATATATGAAACTATGATGGTTGTTGACAACTTAGGAAATGATGTGTTGCAAATTGATTCGTCCAATGGTTTGGACAAAGCATGCTTGTCGCATTGTCGTCTTGGACATGTCAATAAGAAGCGCATAGCCCAACTCCAAAAGGACGGAGTGCTGGAGTCGTTTGACTTAAAATCAGATGACACTTGCGAGTCTTGTTTACTTGGAAAGATAATCAAGTCACCCTTCACTGATACTTGTGAAAGGGGTGAGGGTTTTTTGGATCTCATACATACTGATGTATGTGGGCCTTTCAGATTCACCACAAGGGATACGAGCCGCTTCTATGTGACTTTAATTGATGATTATAGCAGATATGGGTATATCTACTTAATCAAGCATAAGTCAGAAACTTTTGAAAAGTTCAATGAGTTTAAAAAAGAAGTGGAGAATCAACTGGGCAGGAAGATAAAGATGCTCCGATCCGATCGGACTGGTGAGTATCTTAGTATCGAGATCCACGAGTATCTTAAGGAATGTGGAATTATTTCACAATTGACGCCACCTAGGACACCACAACTTATTGGTGTTGCTGAGAGGCGCAATCAGACCTTGTTGGACATGGTTCATTCCATGATGAGTCGTACTTCGTTACCTATCTCATTCTGGGGGTATGCCTTAGAGACTGCCGCCCATTTCCTTAATCTAGTCCCAACTAAGAAGGTTGCCAAAACACCGCATGAGATGTGGACAGGGAAAGTTCCCTCATTAGCACATATCAAGGTTTGGGGATGCAAGACTTTTGTAAGACGAGAGACTCACGATAAGCTCGAATCTCGTAGTGAGCATTGTATTTTCATTGGCTATCCATAGAAATCCTTTGGATATCTCTTCTATAGAACGAGTGACAATGTTGTCTTCGTTGCAAAGAGATGGGTCTTTCGCGAGAGAGAACTCATATGCCAAGAGGACAGTGGGAGGCAAGTTGACCTTGAAGAGCTTCAAGAGTCAAGCGATGAAGGAACCTCTAACACTAGCGATCAACCCGAGGAGGAAACTCCTGTTGAACCCTAGAGTACTTAATCATCATCACATACAAGCATATTTAAGGAATCTCTCCTTACATGCATTCTATCATGCAGGTTAAAGCAAACCCTTAGCGTATGACTAACATGCAATTAATATCATAGCATACATAAACATAACACTCATGTACAAGTATTTTGGGAATTAGTTACTTGAGCTTTGGGTAATTGCATGCATCACACCCATTTTTTTATAAAACTCTTTTTAGAAAACTATTTTCTTGCAAAAGATTTCATAAACCCTCAGTTTGAGTTCAAATACACCTTAGAGTGTGCCCCAATCCTTCAAACCAAGGCTCTGATACCAACTTGTAACGTACCAAAAATACTAAGTAAAATTTTCATTCTTAATAAAATAAAAACCTTCGCTTTCATTCCATTAAAATATAATCAAAGTGTAAAATTTATTCTCAAAACATCAGAGTAAACATATAATAAACAGTACGAAAATCTCCAGTGGATGCAATGCAATTACAACTGGCTCTTCCCTTTGCTACTAGATGTACCTACAACATTTAAGCTTCAAATAATAAGCATGGAGTTTAGCGAGTTCCCCAAAACACCACATACCATACATAACAACACATATCATGTGAATGTTGTACTTCTCCTATCGTCTTACAATCACTTAAGTTGCTATAGTCCTCCAGTTGTCATTCTTTCTATGGTCCTCCCATTATCTTCCGTATGGTTGCCATGGTCCTCCCATGGTGTTTCATACATCTTTCATGGTCCTGCCATGCTCTTTCATATAGGTGTCATGGTCCTCCATGGTCTTTAATTCATAAGTGACAAATACAATCTAACATACAACCTAGTATAGTAATAAGACTCACCTCACAAATCAAAGTAGACAAACGCCACAACTCACAAGATAGAAAACGTTGTATCACACAATAACTAAAGATTCATAGAATGTCAAACATTAGTCTACTATTTAGAGCTAGCAAATTGACCAATAGTCAACTTGGTAAAAAAGTATACGCCAAAGTCAAATCAATAGACCACCACACTGTGGTAGAACCTTTTTCATATCGTGGTCTTGGCTAATTCCAGAACGTGAAGGATCTACTCACCATGTCGTTGTCAGTACTTGACCACGCTGTGTGAGACGCTGGTAGATCCAAAACTTTGTTAAGTATTTAATCCGTTAATCCCTTTACAAAAACTCTTCATAAGGCTTCTATGCTTCAAAAAGCGTCATAAAAATCCTAAACTTATGGACATGCATATCTAATACATGTCCATCCATAACTAGGTCAAGAGTGGATAAAAATAGGATACAACCCATGTACTACATTAGATCTACAAGGAAGTCCAGATTTGAAACATATAATGAACTCGGGACTTTATTGACTCATAAAGTATAAAACTTTATCAAGATGGATCACTAAAATCTTCTTAACATAAAGAACTAGACTCAAAACCAAGATCTAGAAGTAAACAACAACAAAGGTGTTGGTTTGAGGGACATACCAGGGTCAAGAATATGCACAAATAGTTGGGGATGAGCTAGCTCGGTGGTTCGGTGGTTCATTGTTCTACAAGACCTTCCCCTCCTTGCAAAATCCAAAAAGTACCAAAATTAACACGAACAGATAACAAGAGGCTAGGGATTTCTTGGGGGGGGGGGTGCACCTGGAACAATTGGGGCTGAGGGTGGCTGAAACCCTAAACCTTATATCATTTATACAGGGACTAAAGCTTGAAACTTAGGGTTTTGTGCGGAGGGCGGATCCACATTGTTGTTATCAAATCACCACGCTGTGCTGAAGTGGCACTACCACACCAAGGTACTCGAAACGCCACTTCCTGGTAAGGCTAGTGTTTAAAATTCAAAATCTAAAACAAAAGCAAACTTTTAATAATAATACCTAAATATCCGAATGTTATTAATGTTATGATTAACTGTTGTTATAAAATATTTATTTACATTATTTATGAGAATACAAGTCTTAAGTTATATGTAACATTCCATTTAAAATAAAATAAAATAAAATAAATAAATAAACACTAAAACCCCGAGATGTATTTTATATTTTTAATTTACTATAGCCCTAAATCCGTAATAATTTATCAGTGTTAGCCATAAGGAATTAAATGTTATAATTTCTGGAATTTGGGATCTATACCGTAACATTTGGACTTCAAATGTAAAGAATTTCGTAGAGCAGGGGCTGTTTGGCAATTAGTGGATCTGATTTGAAAATGAATAGAGGAGGGGCCGAAAGTACCAAATGGAATGAAATTTAAAGGTGGAGGTGGTTTTAAAATATGTTCCTCCCCTTCCCTTGCATCTCATCCAAACCCTAACCCTGCATCACTTCCCCAGTCGCCACCTTATCACCCCTCACCTACAACCGCCACCATCGCCTTAACGCTGCCGTGGACCACCAAGCGACCATGACCGTCGGCCTTCCCCTTCCCCCCCCCCACAACGGAAGATCTCGAGACCAACGAGGAGTGGAGGGCAGCCTTTGATTGCTGCTTC
Organism: Lactuca virosa; assembly: GCF_052849685.1. Taxonomy (NCBI): domain Eukaryota; kingdom Viridiplantae; phylum Streptophyta; class Magnoliopsida; order Asterales; family Asteraceae; genus Lactuca; species Lactuca virosa. Next base: position 29,325,024 of record NC_136427.1, read on the forward strand.
TTCGTCGATAATCATTTACAGCCGACGCCGCCAACTCTTTTGCCACCATTTTGATCCGCCAAGCCAACACAATTGTATGTGTCGTTGCCCTTCTTCGCCCCTCCGACCACCGTCCTCCTCCAAGGGTGAGGTTGTAGCTGCATCATGGATGTTTTTGAGTGTATGCGTGCATTTTTCAGTAGATGTCGAAGTGTGTGTGTGCGTTTTAGTTCGCCGAAATCGATGAGAACCACCATGGAAGCCAACCATGGTGGCTGCCGCGCTTATTGCCTTTTCTTCCACCACTAACCACCATGTATGGCTCCCTGTGTATGTGTGATATGGTGTGTGTGCATGTTTTAATGATGAGATGTTGTATGAGCATTCTCGGCTGAAAAATTCGAAGAAAACCCACCACCACCATCGTCAGGTGGTGGTGGCCACCTCCTGCCGCCGTTTGCCATCCTTTTTTGGTGGTTGTTTTTGAGCATTTTGGTATTATTTCTTGTGCTAGTGTGTGTATGAATGATGTATGAACTTATATGTGTGCTTGGATTGTTGGATTTATCACTCGAAACCGCCACTATCACTGTGTACAGATGGCTGCCGCCATGGACCGCCGTCGACCGCCACTGCCCGAGGTAGCTGTGGGTGGTGATTAATTTATTAAAAATTTAACGACTTAACTAAATGCAATATCGGACTTAATGAATTAGGTCCTTAAGGGGTTAAGCTTGGAACACTAACCCTACTTATCCTTTTATGTGGAAACCCTGGAATTGGGGAGCTCTATTTTGGACAATGATCGGGTGCGTACTTGGGCTGTTTATTGGATTATTATTTCACCCGAGAATGAATAATTCAAACAGTAATCAGTCCTACCCTTAGGTTATTAATTCTTTAATAGGTTAAGTGTTCTTACTTAACCTTAATCGTTATTTTATGTGAAACCCTAATCGTCATTTCATGTGAGGTAGTCACTATCGCAAGTGACTATGACCTGTTCTTACTTAACCCTAATAGTTATTTCGAGGACAAAATCTAATTTAAGTGGGGGAGAATTGTAACATTCCATTTAAAATAAAATAAAATAAAATAAATAAACCCTAAAACCCCGAGATGTATTTTATATTTTTCTTTTATTATCGCCCTAAATTTGTAACATCCGGATTTTCAGGTATATCATTGTAAGAGTAATTCTGAGATTTATGGAGCGACTCGACGAGTTGTGAGTCCAACTCGTCAAGTAGAGTCGAGTTATCCGCGTGGGTTTAACGAACTGACTTGACGAGTCAGTGTGCCGACTCGCTGAGTTGGTGCTATGCAAGGAAACCCTAAATTCCCGGGGTGGGGCCTATTTAAGGGGACTTATAACCTCAAATGCGCCTCACCAGCTGCCCAACTCTCCTGTGTGAAACCCTTAGCGACCATTGAAGCTAAGAGAGAGTGCTTGAGCTAATATCAAGTGTTTTTTGTGAATCTTTTGGAAGGAAAGGAGTGAGCAACAAGAAAGGAACGAGAAGAGGCTGTGGGATCTAGCATTTCTTCACATGGAGCTTCCGTAGAAGGTATAAAGCCTACACCTTTCTCATCTTATTAGTTGGATCTCATGACTATGGAAGTTAGGGTTTTTTCTACCTTTTGTTGGGACAATAAGTACATGGAGTCTATTAGGAGGCCTAGACTTCAGATCTGGACCTTGTGAGGTCGAGAGAGTCGAAAAATTATAGCTTTATTCAACCATATAAGAGTTATTGTGGTTAATCATCCTTGTTAGAGTTATATTGGAATTTAGAGCAACATATGCCATGCATGCATGTAAAGCTCGTGACTTTATGTGATAATCGAGCCCTAAGAACATAGATCTAAAGTTTGGGAAGGTTTTCTACCTTGAAATCGTCTGAATGAGAAACGAGTATGAATGGACTCGGCGCGTTTGGGGTCAACTCGATGAGCTAAGTTGGACTTTCACGAGACTTCTGAGGAAACGAGTGGACTCGACGAGTCACATAGGTACACTCGGCGAGTCGGGTCAAACATGGACTGTTGACTCGAGTTGACTTCTGTTGACTTTTTGGTTTGGTCAAACATGAGTAATGGAGACCATGGAGGGGTAAAATGGTCTTTTACCCACTTCAAGAGTTAGAAAGTGGAAGAATAACCTTTGGTTTACTTAGAGTCGAGAATCAAGTATTTATTAAGATAATTACCCTATGTGTTAGGCGGTGGCTAGTTCGAGATTTGAGTGCGAGGATGATTGCTTGCTGTCAACGTGAGTCTTCTCACTATACATACCATGAGTGGTATCTTTGTGTGACGGAGATGTCTTATGTGTTTATATTAGGTACTGAGATATCCTGCATTATGTCTATGTGATTTATGTTGTGTATTATTCTGTGCTTATTGATTTAGAACCAGATGGTCCACCTGAGTTATGGGACCGGAGGGTCCCACTGAGTCACATTGACCGGAGGGTCTTATTGTGTTATAGCCTCGAGTGGCTAATGAGCTGTGTGTGGTATTTTGGGGAAGTCACTAAGCTTCGTGCTTACCGTGTTTTGTGTTATGTATTTCAGGTTTTTCTCAGGATCGCGGGAAGGCACTAGCTTGATTGTACACACCAGTGAAAGAGTTATGTTTTTGAGGATCTTGGATTTTAATCAAACAATTATGGAGTTGCAAGTTGTAAATTAAATAAATGAGATTTTTGTGAAATGTGCTATGAGAATTATATGATTTTAAATGAAAATTTTGTTTGAAAATTTTCGGTGTTTCAAGTTCGTATCAGAGCCTTGGTTTGAGGGATTCGGATACATATTCGGGTATGTCTGGACTCAAACTGGGGATTTGAGAAGAATTTTCAAAAGAAATGATTTTTCTAAAACAAGCAAGAGTTTCTAAGAGAAAACAAGAAGGAGCAGTGTGTACAATCAGCCAGAGCCTGAACGGTGATTTCCCAAAATACCCTTACTTATTTGTGTTATGAGTTATTATTGGGATATTAGTGATGCATGCTAGGAGACAGGCTAGGTATTTCATACTTTATGGCTAGATTTGCATGATTTGTGATGCCTTAGCCTAGGAAATTTTCTATCTGTGATGTTCTTTGAGTATGTGCATCCAATAGGAATATTTCAGAGATAGAGCTTTGAGTAGAGGAGTAATCTAGGAGAGATACCTAGATGAGCATTGGAGGAGCCTACTAAGAGAGTAGTTAGATACTTGTGTGGGGTAGAGTTGCTTGAGTTCGGTGACACCTTTAGAGTGTGAGTAGAGGAAATATAGTTGTAACCTAGAGTGGTTTTACGTGCTGGTGGAGACTATTTGATGCCTGAATGCTGCTTACTTCGTGCTTTGTGGAATTCTCGATGATGGGAGTCAGCTACTAAGTGAATATGACGATATTTAGGAGGTAGATGGCTGGCATCGTAAGGAGTTCTTCAGTAGCCGATGGCAGAGAAGTGTGAGAACCGAGGAAGAGCCTAGGGGGTGACCTTAGTCTGATGAGTACGCTGATAGAGGAGAGTACTCGCTGGGGAGCGACCAGGTTTAACGGGATTGGTGATCGAGAAGGTTGAGCAGCTACTTAGGAAATCTCGGACGATCCGTGTGCAAAGTATAGGTAGATGTGCCAGGTAGTATGGGCCCATACTACTGAAAGCAGAGGACCTGTACTCGAAACAGGGAGAATTCTAGAGGTTCTAAGTAGCAGATTGAGAAGAGATAACATGGTTCGGGTACCATGATTCGTAGCAGATCGAGAGGTGATCACATGGTTCGAGTACCATGATTCAGGGTGGTTAGTGCTTCTGGTTTTACTAGTTATCCCGTTGTGTTTGATTAGACTGAGATCAGATGTGATAGAGTGTGGGGCGTGAGGGCTCTATCGAACGAGTTTCAATGGAGCATACCTTGAGAAGGAAATCGAGTTAGTTTCTGAGAGATTTTTGGTGAGATGCCAGTTGGAGTCGCCAGACTTGGGAATGAGCAGAGATGATGCTTATTGGTGGATCGCGGTCGGAGTTGAGCGATCGACCGGTGGATGAGACGTCACCTTCTGTGACAAGAGTTGCGTTGTCCCCGTTTCTGGGAGAAGTGAAGGAGATAACGAGTTCCCGGTTTCAGAGTTTGGAGGTAAACCCCGTGGGGTAGCATAGGGATGCAACCTTTTCGCCAGAGTATTTGGGTAGTATGTTTTATGCGAGGTATTTTCATACCATGAGAGAGTCATTAGTAGGACTAAGATGGAAGAGATCAAGGAGGTGCCTTATTGAGGGAGGCATACTTTTAGCAGCAGTTCCAGGTGATCAAGACGAGCATATCGGGACGGTGGCCCTTGTTGTCTACATTATGTATCGACTGTGAGAGTGAGGTCTCTTGGTTTTATGATGATTCCCGCAGTGGGAGGCTGGTAGAGGAATCAGCGACGAGGTGCGTGATTGTGTATTATTTCAGATTGGGATTCAGGTCTATTCGTGTAACATCCCAAAATTTCAGGCCAAATTCAAACTTTTTAAATCACAAATAAGAGTCAAATAATATTGTTTACAAAATGTTTTCAAATCAATATCCATCAGAGTGTCCCAAAATCATAACATAAGGATGAGGAGCGGTACGGTCACGCCTTCGCCTTGCCACGATCTCCTGAAGTACCTGAAACAATAAACTGAAAACTGTAAGCCCGAGGGCTTAGTGAGCTACCCCCAAAATACCAATACCACACTGACAATACCATATCAGTAACAATCAATCAATCAATCATGCATACTGGGCCATCGGCCTGACTGGTCTGCCCTACCGGGCCTACAGTCTATCTGAATCTATTCCTGCATACTGGGCCATCAGCCTGACTGGACCGCCCTACCGGGCCTACAGTCTATCAGAATCTATCCCGAGCCTTCGGCATGACAGGTCCGCCTCGTGGGCCTGCAGTCTCCCCGGACAGCTCATAGGGTATGTTGGCCTTCATCACAAAGCAGGACCGCCTCAACCCAACCAATAAGCAACCAACCAAGTTTGCATAACTATCATATACTGGCATATATAAACATCAAACATATCTGTCATACTGATCATCAACCATAGAATCCTCTCATAACTAGAGTACCGACCTAGCAGGTCACTAACATACCAATCCTTACGGATCATAAAGCATAACATACTGTCTACCCTGATTATGATCTAGCAGACCAAACCATGTAGCATACCATAACAATAACAACTAAACGTCCGGCCTTGGTGTCGTAGACCCTATCGATATAGTGAGGATAACTCACCTCGCAGATGCCGACTCGAAAGGTAAACTCCAATTCTCGGATCACTTGAAACAGGCTCCACCACTTATGATCATAGTACAATATACTCATAAGTCCTTAAATCTATAAGGTACTCCATAACCCACCAGTCAACCCCTGGTCAAAGTCAAAGTCCTCAGTCAAGGTCAACAGTCCATGTTGACCCCCAACTCGCCGAGTACCCTTGGCTACTCGCCGAGTTCCTCGAAGCACATTCCACTCGCCGAGTCATCGGGGTGACTCGTCGAGTTCCTTCGATTCCCGTTCAACGCTAAGGTCACCCGTCGAGTTCCCTCCTTGCCACTCGACGGGCACACACGCATACATATCCTAGGGAAAACTCATCCGACTCGCCGAGTTGTTCTTCAACTCGTCGAGTCTTATGGTGGTCTTCATCGGACTCGCCGAGTTGTTCATCCGACTCGTCGAGTCCACGACCATCTTCATGTGACTCGCCGAGTCAACCTTGCGACTCGCCGAGTCCATTCAGTCCTTTTTCCATACAAACTTTTTTTGAGCCATGCAGCGGCTCCAAATCACAGATCCAAGCTTCTAGGGCATGCTTTTCAATTAAAGTTGCAAACTTTACGTGCATACATAGCTACAAAGGTTCTAAATGCCAAATCTAAGCTCTTAATGGGGCTTCATGTCCAAGAGGGACCTCAATCACGACCAATACAACAACTTTATGATTCTAAAACTTAAGGAGGGTCTATATCTGAAGTTACAACTTCAGATCTAGCCCGTAGCCCACCTTATCAACCTCATAATCCATGAAACCCCCCCCCCCCCAAAACTCAACAAAAGGAAAAAGGGAAGTAAGGATGGCAACTTGATACCTCCAAGGGATGCTAGCTGAGGTAATTTCTGCTTCCCACACCTTCCTTGCTTCAATTCCTTTGCACTTCTAGCTTTTCTCTTCTAGCCAACCTTCTTTCCAAGCTTAGGACACACCAAAAGGGAATACCACACGAATTAGGGTTTTTAAGGAGCTCTCAGAGGCTGCAAAGAGGCCAAAGGAGGCTGAAGCTCCTTTAAATAGGGTGCAAAACCCCGGGATTTAGGGTTTCATCTGCCAGCTCCTACTCCCCGAGTCCCAATATGGACTCGTCGAGTAGGTCACTTAACACGCGATCCCACCCCGCTGCTACTTGACGAGTAGGTCAACCAACTCGTCGAGTAGAGCTTCACCCAATAAATCTTATTTAAACAATACCTGAGAATCGGGGCGTTACAACTCTCCCCCACTTGAACTAGACTTCGCCCTCGAAGTCCGTCAGAATAAACAATGTCGGATAATGCTCGCGCATCTCTGCTTCTTGTTCCCATGTCCACTCGGATCCCCTCCGATGTTCCCACTGTACCTTTACCAAAGGTATTTCCTTGTTCCGTAGAATCTTCTTCTTCCTTTCCAAAATTTCCACCGACCTGTCCACATAGTTCAGGCGTTCATTGACCTGCATGTCATCCAATGATACTACTGCCTCCTGGTCCATAATGCACTTTCGCAGTTGCGAAACATGAAATGTGCTGTGGATCCGGCTAAGCTCCTCCGAAAGCTCTAGCCTATAAGCCACCCTGCCAACCCTGGCAACAATCCTGAACGGCCCGATGTAGCGGGGACCCAATTTTCCCCTCTTCCTGAAGCGGATCACTCCCTTCCAGGGTGAAACCTTCAGGAGAACCATGTCACCCACCTGAAACTCCAGCTAGGATCGGCGTTGGTAGGCATAACTTTTCTGCCGACTCTGAGCGGTCTGCAGTCGCTGTCTAATCTCTTGTATCATCTCGGTAGTTTGCAGAACTACCTCTGTCCGACCCATCACTCTGTGCCCAAACTCGCCCCAGCAGACTGGGGTCCTACACTTCCGCCCATACAACAGCTCGAAAGGCGGGGCGCCAATACTGGAATGATAGCTGTTGTTGTAGGCGAACTCTACAAGCGGTAAGTGGGAATCCCAACTCCCACCGAAATCAATGACGCACGCCCTCAACATATCCTCGAGGGTCTGTATGGTCTGCTCACTCTGCCCATCAGTCTGCGGATGGAACGCTGTACTAAAATGCAACCTCGTATCTAGTTCTTCGTGGAACTTCTGCCAAAAACGGGAAGTAAATCGGACATCCCGGTCGGAAACTATGGAAACTAGAACACCATGGCGAGAGACAATCTCGCGGACGTACAGGTCGGCCAACTTCTCCGCCGACGAACTCTCCCGTATAGCTAGGAAATGGGCACTCTTGGTCAATCGATCCACGATGACCCATATAGCATCGAAACCCCTTGCCGTCTTTGGCAACTTTGTGATGAAGTCCATCGTGATCCGTTCCCATTTCCACATGGGAATCTCCAGGGGCTGCAACTTACCATGCGGCCTCTGGTGCTCGGCCTTGACCATCCTATAGGTCAAGCACCTCTCTACAAACCAAGCGATATCTTGCTTCATGCCCGACCACCAATAACTCGAACTCAGATCACGGTACATCTTGGTGGCTCTCGGATGAATAGAGAAGCGAGACTTATGAGCCTCCTCCATCACTGTCTGCCGGACCCCTCCGGTCATCGGAATCAAAACCCGACCGTAACGGGTCAACAATCCGCGGCTATCCTGAACAAACCAGGCGCTTTCGCCATTAATCTTCTCCAACTTCCAGTTCTCTGGTCTCATACCCTCAATCTGAGCATCCCTGACCAGACCCACCAGCGGGGAATCCACCGCTATCCTCATACACCGGGCTGGGGTCGAGGACCCAGCTGACTTGCGGCTCAGAGCATCCGCAACCACGTTCGCTTTACCAGGATGGTAAAGGATCTCACAATCATAGTCCTTGACTACATATGCAGCCACATGCGCTGCCTCATATTCAGGTTTGGCTAATCCATAATGTGCCTCAAACTCTTGTGATCCGTGTATATGGTACAACGGACCCCGTACAGATAGTGCTCCCAACTCAAGATCGTGCGTGGGGTATCTTGTCTCATGCGGCTTTAACTGCCGCGATGGATAAGCTATCACTCGTCCCCTCTGCATGAGGACTGCCCCTAAGCCTGTGATGGACGTATCACAAAATACCACAAAATCCTCCTCTCCCTCGGGGAGTGTCAACACTGGCGCCTCGCATAACCGCTGCCGGAGGGTCCCAAACGCCCTCTGCTGCTCAGGGCCCCACCAGAAATCCACTCCCTTCCTCGTTTGACGAGTGAGGGGTACGACAACCTTGGAGAAATTACGAATGAATCTCCGATAATAACCTGCTAAACCCAAGAAACTCCTGATGTCTGAGGGAGATCTCGGAGTCTCCCACTGCATAACCGCCTCCACCTTGGCCGGATAGACCAAAATCCCATCCTGGTTAACGAGATGTCCGAGGAACTGAACCTCTCGTAACCAAAACTCACACTTCGAGAACTTGGCATACAGCCGTTCCCGTCGCAGTACCTCCAGCAGCTCCCTGAGATGCTCCTCATGCTGCTCTCGGGTCTTGGAATATACCAATATGTCATCTATGAACACAATGGCCGAGCGATCGAGCATCGGTCTGCAGACTCGGTTCATCAGATCCATGAACACTGCTGGCGCGTTGGTGAGCCCAAACGGCATCACCACGAAATCGTAATGACCATGACGAGTCCGAAACGCGGTCTTCTCCACGTCCTCCTCCCTCACCCTAACCGGGTGGTATCCTGATCTCAAATCAATCTTGGAAAACCAAGATGCACCATGCAGCTGATCAAAAAGATCGTCTATCCTCGGAAGCGAATATCGGTTCTTCACCGTTAACTTGTTCAGCTCCCTATAGTCGATGCACATCCTGTGCGAACCGTCCTTCTTCCTGACGAACAGGATCGGTGCTCCCCAGGGTGAACTACTCGGACGAATAAACTGCTTACCCAGCAGCTCCTGCAACTGAGACGACAACTCCTGCATCTCTGGTGGTTCCAGTCGGTACGGTGCCTTAGCGATAGGGGCCGCACCCGGCACTAGATCAATCCTAAAGTCAACCTGCCTCTCCGGAGGCACTCCGGGTAACTCCTCCGGAAACACATCAGCAAACTCTCTAACCACCGGAACCTCTGAAATTGAGAGCTGCTCCCTAACCCGCGTATCTACTACATACGCCAAATAACCGGCACACCCGTGCTGTATATACTGTCGAGCCCTGGCTGCCGAACAAAACCCTGATCCCAACCCGGTGCCCTCGCCATATACTACCAGTTCTCCCCTACTTGGGGTTCGAACCACCACCCGCTGCCTCTTACAGTTGATCATAGCGCCGAAACGACTAAGCCAATCCATCCCTACAATCACGCATACATCCCCCATGGGGATAGGAATCAAATCTATCGGGAAGGACACCCCGAAAATCTCCAACTCGCATCCCCGGTAAACCGAAGAAGCAGAAACCCCGTGCTCGTTGGCAATCGAAACTCGCAACGGACACTCAAGATCACCTATCGGCACACTGAACCCTCTAGAGAAAGTCTGAGATACAAACGGCCGACTCGCCCCCGAGTCAAATAATACCAAAGCGGGCAAAGAATTCACTAAAAACGTACCTAACCACAGGTACAATCAATAAGCATAACACCAATACAATAACTGAGACAGAAAATAGAAACGTACCAGCAACCACATCCGGCGCTGCCTTGGCCTCCTCGGCCGTGAGCTGGAAGGCGCGACCCTGAGCCTTTGGAGGCTCCACCCTGCCTGGCCTCCCATCTCTAATCCTCACAGTGGCTGGTGCGGGACCCTGCACCGACTTGGTGGCGAGCTGCGGACAGTTGGTCTTCACATGACCAACCTGATGACAATGGTAACAAATCCTCATATCCGCTGGAGGGGCGGACCGACGGCAATCCCTGGCATAGTTCCCCTCCTTGCCACATTTGTGGCATCCTCCTCCTGCTCTACACACTCCCGAATGAACCCTGCCACACTTTCCACAAGTGCGGCTCTACTGACCCCCAGACCGTGCATCAGCAGTCTTAGACCGCTTAGGCGCCGACTGAGACTGTGCCGGTGCCTGATGCTGCTCCTTCAGCTGTAGTTCTATCTCCAACTCACGCTGCCTCGCGGCTTCCTGTAGATCCAGGAGGGTCTCACAACGCTGTGTAGCCACAAACTGTCGTATATCCGTCTTGAGCATACTCGGATAACGACTCATCTGAGACTGCTCTGACGCAAACTCCGGGCAAAACATAGCGCTCTCTGTGAACATCCGGGTAATCTCCATCACAGACTCCCCATCCTGTCTCAATGTCAAAAACTCCTGAGCAAGCCGCACCCGTTCCACGCGCGGAACGTAACGGGTGCGAAACATATCCCAGAACTGCTCCCAAGTAACATCAGCCCGCTGATCATCAGAGTATGAACCTGTCGTCAATCTCCACCAGTCCTTTGCCCCAAGCCTAAGCAGGTTCAGAGCACACCTGACCTTCTGGTCAGCAGGACATGAGCACGTGAAGAAACAGCCCTCCACGTCAGACAACCACCGCATAGCCCTGATCGCATCCTGAGTACCATCAAATGCCGGGGGCTTCGTATTATCGAAGTCCCGGTACTGGAAAGCCCTGCCGGCTCCTCCTCCAACCCCTGCTGCAGTTACAGCCGAAGTGGCTGCAGTGGCTGCTGTCTCTGCCAGAGCTGCATATCGCTCATCAAAATACTCGACCATCGCGGTCTTGATCGACCCAAACATCTCTGGTAGCTGCGCTCGGAAACCCGCAGCGACCTCATCGTGCAGAATCTCCCGGATCCTGGCATCCAGCTCCTCAGTCCCCATCTGAACCACAGGCTCAAGTGCTACCGGCACCTCTGGCCCTCCGTTCCCCTGTCCCGACCCTAATCCGGATCCCGATCCTGATCCGGACCCAGCAGCAAAACGTCTCGTCACCACCATAATGAAAGATACGTTCAAGACATTAGATACACAACATAATATCGGGAGATCAAAACTCACAAATCCTAGGGGTTGTGACTTCCTTGCTACGCGTATGGGTCCTGTGCTTCCAGTAGTATGGGCCCATACTACCTTCCACACCTACCCATATTTGTCTCAAGTATCACCACAACTCCCTAATACTATACTCAACATAATGTGCGCTCAACCCTCACTACTAGGGGACATCACCTATCTCACTACTGATCCCACAGCTCTGTACAACTTACACCTCCATGGAACTTCCATCAGCCCCTGCAGCGCTAGTGTGTGCTAGCCGCACATAACGCTGGACCCGATAAACTTTCGAATATCCAACCCTACCCTAAGGTCGAGTCAGACATTCTCAGGCTATAAGATCTTAACTATACACGGCCGTGATGCATACACTAAACATCTACAGTTATGATGTCAATCCCATATACAAGAAACCCTAGGCTAATAGGTATCATATAATCAGGCAAATCTATCATGCGATTCCTGAAGATCCCTAGCCTAGCACTAGCATGTTGTTCTAACATATCAGAATATCAAATAACTGTATGGTATTTTGGGGTTTACTTACAGGCTCCGGCTGATCGTACCCTCTGCATCCTCCATCCTTTCTTTTCAAAACCATTTTTAAAACTTACTTCCCAAAAATCTCCTTGGTTTGAGACTGGATTCAAACGAGTGTTCCTCCAATTCACTCAAACCAAGGCTTTGATACCAACTTGTAACATCCCAAAATTTCACGCCAAATTCAAACTTTTTAAATCACAAATAAGAGTCAAATAGTATTGTCTACAAAATGTTTTCAAATCAATATCCATCAGAGTGTCCCAAAATCATAACATAAGGATGAGGAGCGGTACGGTCACGCCTTCGCCTTACCACGATCTCCTGAAGTACCTGAAACAATAAACTGAAAACTGTAAGCCCGAGGGCTTAGTGAGCTACCCCCAAAATACCAATACCACACTGACAATACCATATCAGTAACAATCAATCAATCAATCATGCATACTAGGCCATCGGGCTGACTGGTCCGCCCTACCGGGCCTACAGTCTATCTGAATCTATTCCTTCATACTGGGCCATTGGCCTGACTGGACCATCCTACCGGGCCTACAGTCTATCAGAATCTATCTCGAGCCTTCGGCATGACTGGTCCGCCTCGTGGGCCTGTAGTCTCCCCGGACCGCTCATAGGGTATGTTGGCCTTCAGCACAAAGCAGGACCGCCTCAACCCAACCAATAAGCAACCAACCAAGTTCGCATAACTATCATATACTGGCATATATAAACATCAAACATATCTGTCATACTGATCATCAACCATAGAATCCTCTCATAACTAGAGTACCGACCTAGCAGGTCACTAACATACCAATCCTTACGGATCATAAAGCATAACATACTGTCTACCCTGATTCCGATCTAGCAGACCAAACCATGTAGCATACCATAACAATAACAACTAAAGGGCCGGCCTTGGTGCCGTAGACCCTATCGATATAGTGAGGATAACTCACCTCGCAGATGCCGACTCGAAAGGTAAACTCCAATTCTCGGATCACTTGACACAGGCTCCACCACCTATGATCATAGTACAATATACTCATAAGTCCTTAAATCTATAAGGTACTCCATAACCCATCACTCAACCCCTGGTCAAAGTCAAAGTCCTCAGTCAAGGTCAACAGTCCATGTTGACCCCCAACTCGCCGAATACCCTTGGCTACTCACCGAGTTCCTCGAAGCACATTCCACTCGCCGAGTCATCGGGGTGACTCGTCGAGTTCCTTCGATTCCCGTTCAACTCTAAGGCCACCCGTCGATTTTCCTCCTTGCCACTCGACGGGAACACACGCATACATATCCTAGGGAAAACTTATCCGACTCGCCGAGTTGTTCTTCAACTCGTCAAGTCTTATGGTGATCTTCATCGGACTCGCCGAGTTGTTCATCCGACTCGTCGAGTCCACGGCCATATTCATGTGACTCGCCGAGTCAACCTTGCGACTCGCCGAGTCCATTCAGTCCTTTTTCCATACAGACTTTTTTTGAGCCATGCAGCGGCTCCAAATCACAGATCCAAGCTTCTAGGGCATGCTTTTCACGTAAAGTTGCAAACTTTACGTGCATGCATAGCTACAAAGGTTCTAAATGCCAAATCTAAGCTCTTAATGGGGCTTCATGTCCAAGAGGGACCTCAATCACGACCAATACAACAACTTTATGATTCTAAAACTTAAGGAGGGTCCAGATCTGAAGTTACAACTTCAGATCTAGCCCATAGCCCACCTTATCAACCTCATAATCCATGAAACCCCCCCCCCCAAACTCAACAAAAGGAAAAAGGGAAGTAAGGATGGCAACTTGATACCTCCAAGGGATGCTAGCTGAGGTAATTTCTGCTTCCCACACCTTCCTTGCTTCAATTCCTTTGCACTTCTAGCTTTTCTCTTCTAGCCAACCTTCTTTCCAAGCTTAGGACACACCAAAAGGGAATACCACACGAATTAGGGTTTTTAAGGAGCTCTGAGAGGCTGCAAAGAGGCCAGAGGAGGCTGAAGCTCCTTTAAATAGGGTGCAAAACCCCAGGATTTAGGGTTTCATCTGCCAGCTCCTACTCGCCGAGTCCCAATATGGACTCGTCGAGTAGGTCACTTAACACGCGATCCCACCCCGCTGCTACTCGACGAGTAGGTCAACCAACTCGTCGAGTAGAGCTTCACCCAATAAATCTTATTTAAACAATACCTGAGAATCGGGGCGTTACAATTCGAAACAGTTGAGCTATACGGCGGTGTGTCGGTCTGAGGCTTTGAGATGACTAGAGGTAGTCATGTTGGGAAGATTCTAATATTTTTGTCTGAGTTGCGGGATATTTGGAGTTGGTTGGTTTCCATTAGGAAGATCATTGAAAGATTACGTGGTACGTTCCAAGAGTCAAGTGTGATGTACCGGGTAAAACAGTATGGAGTAGATTGTTGGTATGCCAATTGGTGATGGTTCGAACCCTGAGTGGGGGAGAACTGGGTATTCTATTAGGAGGATCAGCGATTCGTTCAAGTGCGGGTAGAGAACTAGTTATGGAGATCTGCGGTGCAGACACATGAGACTTGGGTTATTGGTGGATGAGGCGAGGTGCAAGGCGGGAAGATGTATGAGTATGTGTTTAAGAAAGGATGAGTGAATCCATGGCAGGTGGCCGTTGGTCAGGGAATTTATTGTGGCCAGGGATTTTTCGGGTTTACAAATATTGAGTTCGAGGCGGTTGAATCGATGAGTTTAGGGTACACTAGCTGAGATTTGCGTGTATAGGCATAGATTGTGATCTATACTCCAGGAGGGGCATCAGTTGATTTGTCAACCAATTTCAGAGTCGGTATGAGTAGTTTCATCTAGGTGGTGATCAATAGAGGATGGAACTTCGGATTTTTGGCAATGTGTTTTCAGTCATTGACGATTCCTCCGTGTTTCAATTCGGGAGATGGGAGTATTTCGAGGTTTCGAGTTGCGTAAGTGGAAGATCAATGGTTGAGGCAAGTCATCGTGAGATGATGTGAGGGTGTACCGAGGTACCCGAGTATGATGTCCTCATTTTTGGTCATGTTGAGACTCGAGTGCGAGATGGCGAGTGGAGTACCGAGAGATTTTATTCCAGGGGGAACCCATCGATTAACTGTCACCGGAGTGGGACTATCTAAGGGTGTATATGTGCTAAGAAAAGTGTCGTCCCTTCGAGAATTTACATCAGGGAGTGATGGTGCATAAGTTGGGTGGGTGTAAGCACCTATCTAGGTTGAGCTGCGGAGCATGATTTAGTGAACTCAGTGCAGTGATGTCTTGATGATGAGATTATGGGGTGATAAGAGAGCGAGTGGATCCGGGTAGGAATAATCGCTTAGGATTATCAGGAGAAACCATGGAGTGAGCCCATGGTGACTTAGTGAACGAGAGAGTGTTGTAAGACTACGGGGAGCCGTAGCATTCATGAGTCAGTGGGAAAGGGTATCGTGGTACTACAGGGAGCCGTAGTATTCGCTAGTCATCGGGAGAGTGTCATGATACTGCGGGGAGCTGTAGTACTCACTAATCAGCGAGAGAGTGTCGTTATACTGCGGGGAGTTGTAGTATTCACTGGTTAGCAGGAGAGTGTTGTGATACTGCGGGGAGTCGTAGTACTCACTGGTTAGTGAGGGGGTGTCGTAAGCCTACGAGTGGAACCGTAGCACTCAATAGTTAATAAGAGTGAATACTGTTCTGCGGGGAGCTGTAGTATTCACTAGTCAGAGTATGATGCAAAGGAGTTCTTAGGCTTGGGTAGCTTTACCACTTGAGTCTTCTGGAAACTGGTTACCGGACCAGGGGCGAGACTGCGGTCCCCGTGTCGGACGAGGATTGTTGTATCCCGGGTTGAGGAAGGATTACCGTAATCGTAAGGAATTGGAGAGATGGTGTGTGCATAAATTTGTGAATCGCGGGTACGGGTTAAGTATCAGATTGGAAATGAGTGGTTCCATTTCTGCTATGAAATCAGACTCTCGAGTTAAATTTGGGACAATATTGTTGGATTAATGTCTAAGTCCATAACTATATTTGGTATGTACTTGACCCGAACCAGCATGGTCCATTTGGGTTGCACTTCACCGGCATAATTTATATGGATAGTCTTTTGAGAATAGTATATTTATGATTTATATTAATATATTATAAGTGCTAATATATTAATATGGAATCATATTATTTAATTAGTATTGATCAAGAATTAATTTAGAATTAATTAAGTGATCAAAAAGAACTAATTAAATATGGACTCTTATATATATGGAATGGGCCAAGTTCATTTAGGTTGGGCTAAGCTTTCATGGATGGTCCATGGAGCTTTTAACCCATGGATCCTATGTAAATGAAAGGTCATGGGTATTAGGGTTTACATGGATGTAACCCTAATCCTCCATAATATATAAAGGGATCCTTGGCTCACAAAATTGGCACAAGTGTGTGAAAATAAGAGTGGGCCGATTTTAGTGTGCATACATATTCTCTCAAGTTCTTCCAAGGTGTTTTGGTGATTTGTGATTCCATTTGAGGCTTCCACACTATTGGGGCTAAGCTCTTAAAGCTTGAAGACATCAAGCTACATCAAAAGGTATGTCATCTAACTAGAACTTTGTAGCATAGGTGCTTCATAATATGCTAGTTAGGATGAAACCTTGGAATAGTTAATATTTGCATGTATAATAAAAAAAACATAGATCTAAGGTTTATAGGGTTGCATGTACACCATAGGAGTGTTAGAATGCTCAAAATCCAACAGTGGTATCAGAGCCACGGGTTGTTTTCTGTTATATTGATTCAAATGTTTTATTTTCAAAGTTGGAAAAAAAAAAAGAAAAAAAACATGACGTTTGTCAAATTTTAAGATAATTACTTGTTTTTGTGAAAAACTAATTATTTGTAAAATTTGAATCATTTACTATATGAGTTGAATTAGGTCAAATTTAGTAAAAGATAAAATGATATGATTACTTTATTAGTTTTAAAAGTTTGATCTAAAGAGTTTTTTGAAACCTCTATAAGTTATGGATATGAAAAGGTTTTTTTAAAAAATTTGATTCAAAGTTTTTATGGAGTTACAAAATTTGGTGTTAATGTTTTAAAGAATTCCATAACTTGTTCTTAAGTTATGGAACATGGAAAGTTTCATCATAAAACACCATTAATTCCATAAGTTATGGAATCGAAAGGTTTTCAAGAATTACAAAACTTGCCCTCAAGTTTTGGAATTTGATAAAAGTTTTTTATGAAAAAAAGAATTGAATTCTAAAACTCTTGGGTTCATAACTTAAACAATTAATTAAATGGTTTTAATTTTGAGTTTAATAATTGGAATTATGATGTTTTGTTGAATAGTTCAAATTAACTCTTATGGACTTTATTAATAGTTAATTAAAGCGTTTAATTAAAAGAGTATTATTAATCCATAAATATATGGTTTGAGTTTAATTAAATTAAAAGTCTAGTTTAATTAATAGATTAAACCACCAAGTATTTTAAATGTCTAAAATACACCCTTATACTATTATAATATTAAAAGTTTAATATATTATATGTATAAGAGCAAGTCGTCTTACCATTAGTAGGCCTCATTCACGAAGCCGGTCTATAAGGGGGGTATAAGGTTACTGCCTATAAAATGGCAGTTTAATGGGTGTCCACTCTCACCCACCGCTTCCTTAACTGGTGGAGGGTCGTTAGCCGAACGGGTAGGACAAGGACTATAATTCTCCCTTCATTAAAAGTATTAATGATAAATACTAAGTAACTAAACTCTTATTAATACCCAATCTTAGTTACTTAAGAAAATGTGAATTGGGTGCTAACCCATGAAATTACACTTTGCACTTTGCTTAAGTCAGTTAGTGGAGCGTGTGTGGTTAACCGGCAGACTAGCTTAATTTAACAAGGTAGGCAAAGGGTAACTTAATGTTTATCATAGTATCGATGGAGCGTGTGTGGTTAACCGGCACATCGATTTAGGGGTAAATATTAAGGGTACCAAGTATATTTGCATGGTTATTCACACCTTGTTTTGTGATCCTCGGCATCCCAGTCACAAAACCTGAAGGGCACACTCAAGATTGAAACATGCCTTTGAAAAGTTCAATGAATCTCAAAAGAATCTAGGAGTTTCAAAACCAATTAAAACCTAATAATACATTTCGTTTATCTTGATGGAAATTGGTGAATCGTCATTCACCTACCTTCAAATATTTTATAGCTTGGATTACGACATCCCTCTTCCAAGTTATAAAATAGTTTGCTGGGTCCTAGCCTTAATATTTCATATTGGGTGTTATATTAAGGACTTTAGATCAACTATCTTGAATATCTCCCAAAAAGATGTCTGGTTCAGACATCTATGATCCTCCCAAATCTCTTGGAACTTCACTTCATCCACCTCCTCCAATTATTCTCCCTAACCCACAAGTTCAAGGTCACTCAAGCCCTATTGGCAAGCAAGGTCTATGTGTGATCGCATCTTGGAGAAGAAGTCACATATTGACAAGCCGGGAGAGTTGGGTGTCAAACTCTTGAGAAAGTTGGTGGTTCAATCACTTTCTAAGTCACATAGTGAATTCCTTTGGGACTACTATGAAATAGACTATGACATGACCCTTAATGATCTTATCTATTTGCTTGGTGCTGCTGAATCAGCAATAACTTGGAGCACTGGGAGAGAAAATTTGATTAGTAGATCAACTTCCCAAACTACCATGGATATTGACAATGGTAACATTGGATATCTAGAAAATCCTTCTCTTCCTAAGGAAAGGGATTGACCATAGTCAACTAGGTTGACCAAATGGTAAAGAGAAAGGCTAAGTCTGCGATAGTCCCATGTACCATTCCCAAAGAGTCCCTATGTTTCTCTTGCCAAAGGAAGGGGCATTGATTGCGAAGCAGCCTATTTACCTGAAAGATCATAAGGTTGATCAAGTCAAGAAGATTGACTCTACTTCAGGTAAAGTCCACTCTCTAACTCTGTTAAGTTTCTATTCTGAGATTCTTGTTACATGATGTGACTGGGTTACATGTTGATGTTTTAAGAATCAAAGAAAAGTGAAGATACTTAAAGGAAGTATATGCTGATTCTGATCGCGAAGATGGATCTCGATCGCATGGTTCTGTGATCAAAATTTTGAGTTGTTGCTTAGAAGTTATGATATATTGCTTAGGAATAGATAACAACAAAGTTTTTCATGTGCTTTTGCACTGTAAGGATAGTTTTTCCGCAAAGTTTTTAAAATAAAAGAAAAAAAAATTTGATTTTATTTATTTTAAAATATCCTTACAATGGCATTTGTGAAAAGGAAAAAAAATTGTTGCTTATATGATTCCATTAATAGCAAGAGTGGAAATATGAATTTGATTCTTTCATTTGTGGTAGTGTCTAAATTTTCCAAATAAGGAAAGATTCTCATCACCCAAGTTTCAGTTGGATAGAAACTTGGAATCATGCAAGTTGTATAGTATGATGAATGAGAACTTTCAAGCATTGGAAAATTAAGACTAATTACTTGTTCACATGGATGTGTGAGTCAAGTGAAGGACTAAAGGGATCGAGTACACATTCTTGTGCACTGGTCATGACCACCACAAAGCTCGTTAAGACTATTTCATTTACTAAAGTTTAGTAAATATGGTTATACTTACAACTTTAAGTATAATTCTGAAACATTGGAAAAGTCTCAATGTATGGCAGAACGAATGGGAAGAATCAAATTAGGCAGAAAGATAAAAGTTTCTCAAATCTAAAAAGATGGGAGAGTACTTTAGTATCATGTTTGTGATCATCTTAATGATTTAGAAATCATATCACAATTAGTCCTCTAAAGGTCATCTTAGTGCATTCTTATGACTAAGAAGAGGAGTCATGAATTGTTGAAATGGTTAGATCAGGAAGATGAGTCATACTTCGTTCCAAAACAATTCTTAGAGTCATACTCCAAGATTGTAACTTGAGTGACATATCTTAAAGAAAGGTTTAAAACACTTGTCAAATGTAAGAGTAAAAGTGTCCTACTCTTGTACGTTTGAAATTGGTAAGTTGTGATGTTTTGGATAAAACAAAGACCAACTAAGGCCAATTGTGTGAAGTGTTTGTCTTGATAAAGAATCTGCACTATCTCTTGAATATTTGGCAAGATAGTCTTATATGTCAAGAGGATAGTGGGAGTCTTAAAGATCCTAAAAAGAATTTCAAGAACTAATCAAGAATAAAACTTGAGGTTCTTCACTAGCACACGACTTGAGGTTTATAACTTATCGTGTTGACATATTCTGTGCCCATTCCAGTTAAAGTTGGCTTTGCATAGGAGTTCTGAAAGTTCTCAATTGGTTGCATAACAACTTGGAAGCAATGGCAGGCCCTGTACTGCCAGGTGGCAAGAAGTTAAGATTGCATAAGTTCAGTCCATATGAGTTTGGATTTGTCATTATCCTTGTCTTGTGACTATGGTTTTGACGATTCACATGGATAAGAACACATACACCATAAAATCTAAGGGTCATAAGGTTTCTCTCCGATTCATGAAAATGATGGTGAGGAAACACTTCCACCAAGTAGATTTGAAGCAGATGACAAAAGGTCTAAACAATTGAGACTATGATTACGGCATCCCTTTTCATAGTTCTGAAATTGTTTAGACACACATGCATGCTATCTAAGGAAAGGTGTATGATTTTGATAAAGTTTTATCAAAGCATCTCGTATCAGAAATCTGAACTTTGGTAAGAAAGTCAATAAAGTATTGATTTCTAGAAGTCCAGCTGATTTCTGAGTACATGTCAAAGCTAGTGGGAGCATAAGTGTTATGCTAATAATCATCATGTTAGTGGGAGCATGATAATTATTGTTAGTGTTGCAAGTTAGCAATGTTAATTATAGAAAACAAAAGTTTCAATTCGTGAGGCTACAGGGATTGAAAAAGTTGTTTTGCTATAATGAAGGGAGAGGATATACTTCATTTCAGTTCTAAAGGCTTAGATTGAGACCTTAATCATCTTTAGTCAAGAATATATATATATATATATATATATATATATATATATATATATATATATATATATATATATATATATATATATATATATATATATGAATTTCATGTTGGATTGGTTCAACTTAAGGAAATTCTATATATTGCGTTCTCAAAATTCGATTATGATTACGGCATCCCTCTTCATAGTCAAATTTTGAAAACATGGAAAATAAAAATATTGTAGCAAAAGACTGGTCTAGAATCATGTCTTTATGTGAGACATCATGAATCGTGTACCATTTGCTTTGGGTACAGGATCGATTGCATGTGCTATAATATTTGTCATTTCTAAATTTTTCCAAATGCCCAGAGGCATTAAGAAGGGAAAAGGTCTAGAATTGGATATGACTAAAATGATTAAGCAATTGTCGAGGACAATCTGAGGTTTACCAAAGATTGGTTGCTCAGGGACAGTTGGAAGTATAGTGATAATTTTGGAAGGACCATATTGACATATTCTGAAAAGAGGCATCTCTTATTCAGAAGTGATAGTCAAAATGAGAATATGGAGTTGTCTCCATAGGTGGAAGTTATCTGTGTAAGATTAGAAAACTTAATGCAAGAAGCATGTCCAAAGCAATGTACTTTGAATATGAGACTTAGTTTCCATGGAGTTGATCTCCATTGGAATACCTTATAATGACTGTTGACAAGTCTTTGTGACTTTGTACATATTCATTACAGGAGGGTCAGTGCATATAAGTTTAAAATCTAAACAGATTTCGATAAATGATAGGAATTTGAAATTCTCACATTTTTCGATAAGGATTTGGGAGTGTGAAATTAGAATCATTGAAATTTTGTTCAATTGGTTTATTTCACAAAGTAAGGATCATAGACAAACATAGAGTGCATACTTGGTGTATGGCAAAGCTATTGTTTAAGAAAAACATAGTGTACATGTTGGAGCATGGGACAACTAGTGTTTTTAATTCAAGTATAAAGTTGATAAAAACCGAAACAATGAATAATGAGTAATCAGTATGGTGATAAATAAAAGTGTTTATTTATATTCATAGGGTTTGATACCATATTTGATTCATTTATTCTTGTGTTTCACTTTGCATGTTTTGACTTCCAGAATAACTAAGTCGCTCTTCCTGAATGATTAAGTTATTCAAACCATCCACAGTCGGTCATATGTTGGAAGTAGATATGAATCAAGACTGTCATGGGTTGGTTTGTAGAGGTCAAGTTGGTGGACAAAGTGGTGCTACAACACTCATGAGTGCTCATAAGTTCTGAGTATTGGATTCAACCCGCGCTCATTTGAATCACTTCATGGATTTTATCACGAGTGATCATGAGACGATAATATCTTATATTCTTCAAACCTAGAGATATGAGTTGTTACTATGAGTTGGTTATACATTGATTGCACGAAAACACATTGGTAACTCGATGTTATAAAACGTGCCTTTGTGTATGATTCAACAAGTAATAGAACAAGCCATATGAGTCGAAGTTTATCCATTCCTTTTACCTTCGGGATAAAAGCGATATCTGTGGGCCCCTCGATGATTTAGCGATGACACATGTGAGTGCTTGGCCAAGCCAGGACTGATTTGATTTGTTCAATCAGTCAGTCATCATAAATCGGAAATCGGGAAACAACAAATGGACAGAGAGAATGATTGATAATTCATGTCTCAGTCCATATGATATCTAGAATGGAGGAATATATGATGCCTTATCTAATGGACAAGTCATTGACAAAGGTCAGAGTTCATCGACAAGGTCAGAGTTCGACAGCGGCTTTAAGAGCTACGATTGCCAGTTAGGTTTTGAAGTCATACTCAATAATAGTTTTAGACTTATCCAAGTGGGAGACTGTTGGATTAATGTCTAAGTCCATAACTATATTTGGTATGTATTTGACCCGACCCGGCATGGTCCATTTGGGTTGCACTTCACCAGCACAATTTATATGGATAGTCTTTTGAGAATAGTATAATTATGATTTATATTAATATATTATAAGTTCTAATATATTAATATGGAATCATATTATTTAATTAGTATTGATCAAGAATTAATTAAGTGATCAAAAAGAACTAATTAAATATGGACTCTTATATATATGGAACGGGCCAAGTTCATTTAGCTTGGGCTAAGCTTTCATGGATGGTCCATGGAGCTTTTAACCCATGGATCCTATGTAAATGAAAGGTCATGGGTATTAGGGTTTACATGGATGTAACCCTAATCCTCCATAATATATAAAGGGGTCCTTGGCTCACAAAATTGGCACAAGTGTGTGAAAATAAGAGTGGGCCGATTTTAGTGTGTATACATATTCTCTCAAGTTCTTCCAAGGTGTTTTTGGTGATTTGTAATTCCATTTGAGGCTTCCACACTATTGGGGCTAAGCTCTTAAAGCTTGAAGACATCAAGCTACATCAAAAGGTATGTCATCTAACTAGAACTTTTTAGTATAGGTGCTTCATAATATGCTAGTTAGGATGAAACCTTGGAATAGTTAATATTTGCATGTATAATAGAGAAAACATAGATCCAAGGTTTATAGGGTTGCATGTACACCATAGGAGTGTTAGAATGCTCAAAACCCAACAAATATGTGTATTGACTAGGCTAGATGAGATTCCGGATTTGCATATGGGTTCCATTTTGAGGGGTATTGTGTGTCATATGATGTCTGAGACCTGAGTGGGTCAGTTCGACGGTATGGGAAGGACCGTGAGATGTATGGAACTAATGAGTAGTAGGCGACAGAGGTCGAGGGTGAGATGATTTCAGTTGGAGTTGTAGTATTCGCTTGAGGTAAAGCGAACTTCGTGACTAGTGTGTCACACTGTGCCAAGACAGTTAGTGTGAGAAGGAAGTCCGTAAGACGTTTTGGGGTATGCAACGGGTAACCTTTGGAGGTTCAACTGTTGGGTCGGGAGTTGACCTGGTGCTTCGTGTTGAAAGGGATATTTGAGAAGGGAGCTTGGGCTTATGATTGATAGATGTTAGAGGATACTTCTGAGCAAGCATGATCATTTTCATGTGTCTGAGGACAGGGTGTTGGGAGTTCATTGTTCAGATGGGTTTTGATTGCAGTACAGTTGGTGGGTTCCTGGTGATGTGATCCTTTTGTTCATTAGAGTATGATCTGAATCGTCTTGTATGTATGGTAAGAGTGATCGGTAGCCAATTTTTGGGCATTGACTTGTTTTATCAGTTGCAGTGAGAGAATCAGAGGGGCAATAAGTTATCGGGGTCTGTTATTCGAGGAGCAAATAATATTGTAATATCCTGAGAGGGCGGTCTGTCAGTGAGACAGGCCACTAGAGTTTCCAGATTCTGGAGAGTCAGAAGGGGTAACGTAGCGGCAGGAGGGTCTGTGGTATGAGATCCTTTCGATGGTACCTTTCGGTTTTTTGGGTTCGATCTATGTGTTGTGGAGGAGCGATTTCGAGGGCGAAATCTAATTCGAGTGGGGGAGAATCGTAACATCCATATTTTCAGGTATATCATTGTAAGAGTAATTCTGAGATTTATGGAGCGACTCGACGAGTTATGAGACCAACTCGTCGAGTAGAGTCGAGTTATCCGTGTGGGTTTAATGAACTGACTCGACGAGTCAGTGTGCCGACTCGCCGAGTTGGTGTTGTGCGAGGAAACCCTAAATTCTCGGAGTTGGTGCCTATTTAAGGGGACTTATAACCTCAAATGCACCTCACCAGCTGCCCAACTCTCCTGTGTGAAACCCTTAGCGGCCATTGAAGCTAAGAGAGAGTGCTTGAGCTAATATCAAGTGTTTTTGGTGAATCTTTTGGAAGGAAAGGAGTGAGCAACAAGCAAGGAACGAGAAGGGGATGTAGGATCTATCATTTCTTCACATGGAGCTTCCGTAGAAGGTATAAAGCCTACACCTTTCTCATCTTATTAGTTGGATCTCATGACTATGGAAGTTAGGGTTTTTTCTACCTTTTGTTGGGACAATAAGTACATGGAGTCTATTAGGAGGCCTAGACTTCAGATCTGGACCTTGTGAGGTCGAGAGAGTCGAAAAATTATAGCTTTATTCAACCATATAAGAGTTATTGTGGTTAATCATCCTTGTTAGAGTTATATTGGAATTTAGAGCAACATATGCCATGCATGCATGTAAAGCTCGTGACTTTATGTGATAATCGAGCCCTGAGAACGTAGATCTAAAGTTTGGGAAGGTTTTCTACCTTGAAATCGTCTAAATGAGAAATGAGTCTGAATAGAATCGCCGAGTCGATGAGCCGACTCGACGAGTCGGTTAGGGTTTGTCCCGATGAGCTTGATCATGCGATAACTCGGCGAGTTGGGGGTCAACTCGACGAGCTAATCTGGACCTTCACGAGACTTTTGATGAAACGAGTGGACTCGACGAGTCACATAGGTGCACTCGGCGAGTCGGGTCAAACATGGATTGTTGACTCGAGTTGACTTCTTTTGACTTTAGGGTTTGGTCAATGATATGTGCATAATTAGTCATATATTTTGTGTTAAATATTAATACTTTTTGGCTATTTTATTGAAAATCATGAACAAAAGGTACTTAATTACGTTTAAGTTGTATTTTCAGCCTAAAAGATGTGCTCAGAAGCAAAAGGAAGCGGATGTAGCAATTGGAAGCTTGGATCTTGGATTTTGAAGAAAGAATGATGTTGCTGGATAGCTTGACCCCTTATCAGTGTTTTGGCCATATCTCATGAACCGTAGGTCCGATTGAAGAGATTGAAAATATTCTGAAAACTAAACACAATTTCGGACGACTTTCGTGTTTTGAAAAAATGTTGATTCCGAATGCACTCGACGAGTTGGCCATCAACTCGACGAGTTGATCAGAAAGGAAATTTCATAATTTAAGTGATGGACTCGTCGAGTTGGTCACTGGACGCGCCGAGTCGGCCCTATTTTCATAATTTATATATATATAAACGCTTCTCATTCGAACCCTAACTAATGAGGGGAACCCTTGGGGGATTAATTTGCGACGGGAGGTGCAGCTAGAAGCTCTGGAACTCGTGGAACAACCCTAGACTTCAATTTTGAGAAGATCAAAGGCAATTTAGGTTTACTATTTACTTAATCTTTTGTTTGAACTATATGTAAACTGTTATATTTCATTTTTGAGCTACTATCTGCTGTAATCGTGAGCTAAAACTCATATCTTCTGTTTAGGGTAGATGAATTCATGACTATGTGTTGATTTTTGTGGTTGGATTAATTGAAATTGGTGAGTTTGTTTTGTTAAGCTTGTTAAAGAACCTTATGTGTTAATTACAACTATTTTCTGTTAATTAACCAGTATATTAAGTTGCATGAACATCTGTTAATTGCTAATCTCATATGATTTATGTGAAAACATTGTTATATGCCTAGGAATAGCGAACGTGAAACTAGGGTTAACTAGAAAATAGGAAAATTAATGTGTAAGCCTTGTGTGACGAACCATCAACAAGAGGTTAGTTGAATTAGCAATTTGATTAGCTACTACAAGTCTTACTTAACCCGACTCAATAAACTAGAAAATCTATTAGTTTAATCACTTGGCCACTGTTTAAATTCATCTGTTTTCAAAGGATTAGTAATAGCAAACGTGACCCTAATCACACTAATCGGTAGCCAATGCTAATTAATCCATTGCACTTGCCATAAAATCAACCATAGGAGTAAATGAATCGAACCTAAACAAAAGTCTTCTCCATTATTGAATTTAGTTGATTGTTTATTTGCTTTAGCTGTTAGTTGCTTAGTTTGCGTGTTATTTGATTGTTTAAGTTTCTAGTCTTGCAAAACTAGAGAAAACCCCTTTCTATTACTTGTTTTATTTAGATAATATTAGCATTTATTTTAATTTTTTACCGTTCCCTGTGTTCGATACCCTACTTGCTTGAACTATATTACTAATAGATAGGTACACTGCCTTTTGTGTGTTTATTTTATGTCTAAGTTAGTAGGATTAAAACTAGTGCATTTCACACACATCAGTCAAACATGAGTAATGGAGACCATGGAGGGGTAAAATGGTCTTTTACCTACTTCAAGAGTTAGAAAGAGGAAGAATAACCTTTGGTTTACTTAGAGTCGAGAATCGAGTCTTTATTGAGATAATTACCCTATGTGTTAGGCGGTGGCTAGTTCTAGATTCGAGTGCGAGGATGATTGCTTGCTGTCAAGGTGAGTCCTCTCACTATACTTATCATGAGTGGTATCTTTGTGTGACGGAGATGTCTTATGTGTTTATATTGAGTACTGAGATATCCTGCATTATGTCTATGTGATTTATGCTCTGTATTATTCTGTGCTTACTGAGTTAGGACCGGAGGGTCCACTTGAGTTATGGGACCGGAGGGTCCACTTGAGTTATGGGACCGGAGGGTCCCACTGAGACACATTGACCGGAGGGTCTTACTATCTTATAGCCTCGAGTGGCTAATGAGCTGTGTGTGGTATTTTGGGGATCTCACTAAGCTTCGTGCTTATTGTGTTATGTGTTACGTGTTTCAGGTTTTTCTCAGGATCGCGGGAAGGCACCGACTTGAATGTACACACCAGTGAAAGAATTATGTTTTTGAGGATCTTGGATTTTAATCAAACAATTATGAAGTTGCGAGTTGTAAATTAAATAAATGAGATTTTTGTGAAATGTGTTATGAGAATTATGTGATTTTAAATGAAAAATTTGTTTGAAAGTTTTCGGTGTTACAAAATTCGTAATAATTGATCAGTGTTATCCATAAGGATTTAAATGTTATAAATTCTGGAATTTGGGATCTATATTGTAACATTTGGACTTGAAATGTAAAGAACGTCGTGGAGCAGGGGCTGTTTGGTAATTTATGGATTCTGATTTGAAAATGAATAGAGAAGCAGGGGCTGAAAGTCTCAAATGGAATGAAGTTTGAAGGTAGAGGCGGGTCTAAAACCCGTTACCTCCCCTTCCCTTGCATCTCATCCAAACCCTAACCCTACATCACTTCCCCAGCCGCCACCTTAACACCCCCTCACCTACAGCCGACACCTTATCCCCTTGACACTGCCGTGGAACACCAAGCGACCACCACCGTCGAACTTCCAACCCCCCGCCCATGACGGAAGAGATCGAGACCAACGAGGAGTGGAGGGCAACCTTCGGGTGCTGCTGCTTCGTCAATCAACATTCACAGCCGACACTGCCATTTCTTTTGCTACGATTTTGAGCAGCCAAGCCAACACCGTCATTGCCGCTGTTTGTGTCTTTGACCTTCTTCATCCTTCCGACCACCGTCCTCCTCCAAGAGTGAGGTTGCAGTTGTGTCATGGATGTTTTCGAGTGTGTGCATTCATTTTTAAGTTGATGTCGAAGTGTGTGTGTGTGTGCGTTTTGGTTGGCCGAAAATCGATGAGAACCACCATGGAAACCAACCATGGTGGATGCCGCCCTTATTGCCTTTTCTTCCACCACCTGCCACCATATGTGGGTGGTTGTGTGTGTGATATTGTGTATGTACGTGTTTTAATGATTTGATGTTGTATGAGCATTCTTGGCCGGAAAAATCAAAAAACGCCCACCACCACCACCATGAGGTGGCGGCTGCCACCTCCTATCACCATCTACCACCTTTTTTGGTGGCTGTTTTAGGCATTTTGGTATTCTTTGTGATGCTAGTGTGTGTATGAATGATGTAGGAACTTTTATGTGTGCTTGGATTATTGTATTTATCACTCGAAACCGCCACTGCCACCATGTGTGGGTGGCTGCCACCGCGGGCCGACGTCGTCCGCCACTTCCCGAGGTGGTAGTGGGTGGTGCCTGACTTATTAAACATTTAATGACATCAGCATTTAACTTTAGTCCGACTGGCACGAGTTTGGGTTTGGAAACCGTAATTAGGGTTTTGAAAACCCTAGTGTCAAGCAAACCCTACTTTTGGAGTTGGTCGGGACCCACGTTAAAACTTTTAATTAAACCTTAAATAATACTTAATAATGCCCTACAATTAAGTTAATTTAATATTGGGGTTGAATTAGGTCCTTAAGGGGTTAATGTGGAACACTAACCCTAGTTATCATTTTATGTGGAAACCCTAGAAACGGGGAGCTCTATTTTGGACAATGACCGGGTGCGTAATTGGGCTGTTGATTGGATTATTATTTCACCCGAGAATGACTAACTCAAAACTTAATCAATCCTACCCTTAGGTGATTAAGTCCTTAATGGGTTAAGTGTTCTTGCTTAACCGTAATCATCATTTTATGTGAAACCCTAATCGTCATTTCATGTGAGGTAGTCACTGTTGCAAGTGACTACGACCTATGATCGGGTGTTGCCTCGAGTATCATCCTATAGGTGATCAGAAGTGAGTTGAAGGTGGTAGACTTCTTCATTGCTACTGTGGTTACCTAAATGCATAACGAGGTGAGTTTCACCTGACTGTACCTATGGGTCGAAGGCACCAAATCCGGGCCACTTGTTTTGGTTATCTATTAGTAGAGGGATACCTTAGGGACTATATATAGTCATGTGGGATAAACTGATGACTCTTGATGCAAGCTCTCTTTACCCATTCCTTCTTTTTGTGTGGTTCTAGAGTATGATCATCTGTCCGAGTAACTATCTCACCTCTGAGTATATACGGCCTTGCGTTCCCTGGATAGTTGATATTTAGTATGTTGCTATGCTATAGTGACATGTTAGATCTTTGTTCAGGTATTGAGTATGCTGCTATGTTGTAGTTATCTGTTAGATCTATGTTCTGGTATCGAGTATGATGCTATGTTGTAGTGGTATGTTAGATCTGTCTCCTAGGATTGAGTATGTTGCTTTGTCATAATAACATGTAGAATTGTATGTTATATGTGATTCCTGGTTATCATCTATGTAGTGCCCTTAGGGATTGTATATATTCATGTAGGATAGACTGAGGACTCTTGATCCAAGCTCTCTTACATGTTCCTTGTTTTGGTTGTGGTTCTAGTGTAGGATGAATTGTCTGGGTGACTATCTCACCTCTGAGTATATACGGCCATGCATTCCTTGGATTGTTGATATTTAGTATGTTGCTATGCTGTAGTGATCTGTTAGATCTGTGTTCTGGTATGGAGTATACTGCTATGCTATAGTGATCTGTTAGATCTATGTTCTGGTATCGAGTATGCTCCTATGTTGTAGTCATTTGTTAGGCCTGTCTCTTGGTATTGAGTATGTTTCTTGGTAGTAATAACCTATAGAACTGTATGTTATATGTACTTGCTGGTTATCATCTATGGAGTGCCCTTAGGGACTGTCTGTGGTCATGTAGGATAGCCTTGAACTCTTGGTCTAGGCTCTCTTGCATGTTCCTTGTTTGGTTGTTTCTTTAGAGTAGGATCATCTATTCGGGTGATAATCTCACCTATGGTTATTCATGGTTACACATTCTATGGAGGTTGGCTGGTAGCAGGATTATATGCTGTGAGAGGACTAGTAGATGGTAGTGAGTTGTATGATTGTTGTTTGCCTGTATTGTGTGCCTACTTGATCTTGATTGTTATATCTCGATATGTTGTGTTTGGTTTGGGTTGAGGCAATCCTACTTTGTGTTGTAGACCAAGATACCCGGTGCGGTCCGACTGTAAGCCGTAGGTACGGAGGCTCGGGAAGAGCGGTAGGGTTGAGGTAGTAGGCCAACAAACCCTATGTATTCCAGCCTGATGACTGATTTGACCCGTTGTATATTGTCATTCCAACCTAGGGTATTCCATCCCGAGGATGACTGGAACAGAGGATGTCTAGGCCTGGGGTATTCCAACCCGATGGTTGGTTAGACCGACCTATTTGATAGTATATGTTATCTGTTTGTGTGGTGGTATTTTAGGGGAAACTCACTAGGCTTTATGCTTACCCAATTGTTATTGTTTTATGTTTCATTGATTTCCATGGGAAGCAGAAGGCGAGACTATACACACTCATCAACAACATTGAAAATTCTGCGTTTTCTACAATACTCTGATTTTAATAATGTAACTTTGGAATAAATGGTTTTCTTAATAATGGACTTATAAATTGGGAAGTTTTACCTTAATAAAAATGTAAAAATCTTGGTTGTGAAAATGGGACGTTACATTATGCCATTAAAAATCGTGCATTGATAGAGGTGGAAAATATTATGAATGAAATGGTAACAACTTACAAATATTTCTTGAGATATAATTTCTAGTTGTTGATAAACTTTTGCTAAATCAAAATAGATTAATCCATAAAAAATTATCGAACAGTGTGATCATAAAAGTTATAGACATAGAATATCGAACAAGTTTTAAAACATATGTTGAAATGTTAATGGCTCAACTCAAATGTGAACTGAAAGTAGCATCTATTTTCAGGAATGTGTTATTTTGGCACATACGACTGAAGAAGTAGGCCAAATAAACTAATATATTATTAATCAGATATCTGGTGATTCACAAACATATCTAAGTTCGGGTAAATTGTGTAATGTTTAGTAATACAAGTCTCCGACGAAGCGTTGTACCTACCTAATGTTTTCCATCAAATAGTTAGAAATACCGGACCATGAGTTAATCTTGAATGTAGGAGATCCGTTAATGTTGTTGGAGAATCTTAATCAAAATCTAGGCATATGTAATGGGACACACATGCGTGTAATCAACCATGTAACACATGTAATTGAATCATAAATCACTTACAAAATTAGTGTTGGAGCTCGAACGTTCATACCCATGATCCTTTTAAATCCACATGAAAAACAAATGTCATTCAAATTTATCCATAAAAATGCCCCTTGGTGTTGTGTTTTTGAATGACAATCAATAAATCAAGGCCAATAATTTTCTAGAATTGGGTCAATCTTACGACTACCGGTTTTCATCCACGAACAAGTGTATGTTTTTTGTCTTGAGTAACAACCGATGAGGACATTAAGATGGTATTCATGGATGAAGAAGGGAACCTATCAAACACAACTACTAACGTTGTTTACAATGAAGTACTTCAAAGTTTACAAATAACACATTGGTCATCACGATTGGGTTGATGATCTTTGTGTATACTCTACAATATATGGTGCATAAATAGATATTGGTGCTTGCTATGTTTAGTAATCTCTTGATTTTAATTTTATTCATATGTCTATCTATAGTAGACATATTAATATATTTGAGCTCGTGTTCATACTTGTGACAACCCGATATTTCGAATCAATGTAATGACCTAAAAAGTCAAGAATTGTAATCTCTTTTGATATAATGAAATTTGCATCAAAAATAAAATGTTCAAAAGTCTCTATTGGGTTGCCTAAAAAGATAGTTGTCATGTCAAGGTTTTCAGAAATATATAGAACACTAAAATTCGGGTTATAACGAAGAAGTTATGACCAACCTAAGATACGCAGCAAAACCGTCAATACTGTTAAACGTAAAACGCGAAGTTTCAATACAATAACTTTTAGCCTTAGGTATCTAAATGAAAGTCGTAGATATCGTTAAAACCGTGAACATACATAAAAAGAACGCTCAAATCTGACTTCGTATGAGGAAGTTATGATTTTTCCAAGTTTCGGATATAGCAATAGACAGCTAAAATCTCGAAATAGAGATCGAGAGACTTTTGGCCGAAACAACCTAAATGAGAATCGAAGATCTCAACAATAGTAGTGCAACGGTGAAAAGTCTGACGAAAACGGACATCGAATGAAGAAGTTATGGATTTTTAACGGACTTTTCCAGTCCCGACCTATTAAAAATATAAAATTAAAAATAAAGTCAAAATTAGCCGACGAAGTCTAAACGAAAGTTGTAGAGCATAATCTCACCTACGCGTGCATATAAAGAACGTCAAAAACGGAGCTCGTACGCGGAAGTTACGGATTTTACAAGTTCGAGACACGAAAATCGAAGCTATCAGACAGCTCACGACGTGAGCCATAAGACTCACGACGTGAGTCTGTGATTGATGGGTTCCAGAGCTGTCAGCAGACGTCGCGTGCTTGGAAGAGGATAAGATCAAAACTCACGACGTGAGTAAGCCCATGCTCACGACGTGAGACCCCAAAAGTTGGCCTATAAATAGATCTCAAGGGTTTCCGAGTTTAGTTGCTCATTTCTTTCCTTTCTCGTGCCGAAGCTCTGCGTTTTAACCCCCGAAGCAATCCCAAAGCCCCGGTCTTCGCATCCAAGTTCCGAAGGAAGGTCTTACACTCTCGATAATTCCCGAGAATCCCGAGAAAACCCGCTTTCTCCTGTCAAAGTTCTGCTCGGTTTTCATCTCACCATCTTCACTCTATCAGGTGAGTTCATACCCCTATAACTACATTTTCAAATGCTTTTATACACTTTTAAGGGGGGGAAATACAAGTAAACACACGATTATCCTCGTGTGAATAGCATAAATCTTTTGTTATACTTTTTGTTATAATCAATCATATGTGATTGATAACTATCATACGAAAACATTCACATACAACATATCACGAGAACACTTGGTCCTTTTTGGGATAAAACATGTTGTTAAGTAAATATGAAACACTTTGTTTATATTTTGAGTATAAATGTTCAATAATGTTATTACAAATGTTATACTTTACATACAAAGTCGACACTACGTTAGGGTTTATATACAAACGAATTACACTTTTGGAAAAACTATAATAGGTATAGTTTACTAGATATTCATGAGATTTCACATACTATAAATACTATATCAAGGGAATACTTTCCTATACAAGAACAAATGGACTTTTCATACGTAAATCTATTTGATACTAAGTTTTGTGAGACATTCAACTTCACGTACTTTCAAGTATGCAGTTAAAGTCCTGTATTATATACCATAATCTCTTGTAGGGAGAGCGTGATTCTTGTGTATAGATCTATACGGGATCGACAATCCCGCACCTAAACTGTTAGCTACAGTTAGACTGGCAAGTCTGGGGTGACAATCGTCATAACATTCCAACGCCTGAAGAACGTTGTTACGGGCAGTCTGGGTCAATAGCATGTTTATAAAACTCACATGGAGTATTAAAAACACGTTGATTTACGGGGTTATCAAATGCCTTAGTGATTTTATACATACATAAATCTACTATTCTAGGCATGAAAAACACTTTTCCATTTCAGTTTTGGAACTTTAAACTACCACACATTTATGGAAAAACATGGGATTTCTAAAAGCAAACATTCAAATCAGTCGGGTCTTGGTAGAAGACTAGTTTTATACTAGTAGGAAATATAGGATTTTCTAGGAGTTTTCAAACATATACAAACAATTTCATTCTGATTTATACAAACATTAACATTAAATACTTATGAACTCACCAGCTTAAATGTTGATCTACTCTTTCAAATCTACTTGTATTTCTCAAGGATTCAGTAATACAGGTAACTTCAGCTTTTGGAGAAGTGACGCTAAGTCGTTAGTTTAAAACTCATTTTATCATCATATTGTAATTTGTTTTGAAACAAGTATTATTCAACGATGTAACTTTTAAATTATATATATGATGGTTGGTTTACTATCTTTACTCTGTATTCAACTGTTACGATACTACATGAAGTCATCCGCCCTCGAACGATTCCGCCATTCTGGTTTGGGGGTGTGACATATTGGTATCAGAGCATTGTTTATAGTGAACTAAGTATATCGAACCACATAAGATATACAAACTATAAATGCATAGGGACTAAAACTCTCTGACAAAACGTTTTTACACCTAAACCGCGTTTCATATTGCTTAAAATTATTTGGGTCATAAAAGCACAAATACATGCATACAACGAGTCGTTTTCATAGTAGAACTATATAAGAAGTATTAAGACAAGTTGGACACTACGACTAGGCCTCTGAATATGTAATCGGATTTGAGACGAATATAGCCTGATCAACTATATTTATCCGAGATCAGACTAACGTATGTCGAGGAATGGTCGTAGTGAACAACAAGTCAAAACTTACCCAAAATGACACTAGTATCAAACATACCAACTTAAACACTATAGAAGTATTTGGTAAATGCAATAGTTTAACCTACATGTTTAGATTTACATGTTTTAATTTCTAAACAATTCTCATATCTCTATTCTCGTACAGATACAATGGCTGGATTCCATCCACCAGGGGATCCCTACTACACGAATCAGGGCAACGGAGGATGGGTAGAGGAGGACCCCGAAGAAGATGAGGAACCTATAGAGTTTGAGGAAGGAGAAGACTCTGGTACAGACTCAGAGCCAGAAGTAATCAACCCATCAGTCGCTCAACCTCCCGCATTTAGGGGAAACTTTCAGGGACCAACTCCCATTTGGGGAAGTCACATTCACCATTGGAGCCGACAGCAAGGGTTACGTCCTCCCTATGGTATGTGTCGGGATTTCTACGACGTCAGGTGTGGAGGTTGAGCCGACCGAGCACTCCCAGTCATGGTGGGAAAACTAGCCAACCAGTCCTATCAATCAGGGGTTCAAGCAAACCGGATTCGGGAAGTCAACGTGGAAGTACAAGTTCACAATTCCGACATCCGTCGACTGGACAGGTTGTAGGAAAATGCCCAACTCCGTGCCGACACATTCCAAGATCAACTGATTTCAGCCCTTTCGGAAATAAGGGAACAGCAAGCCGTGTTTGATAGGCGTCTTATGGAAGCAAAGCAATCAGACGCGGAGTCGAGCTCCAAGCGTAACCTACGTCGCAAGTAGTACGTGCTCGAATCTAAAAAAAAATTATAGAATAGGAACTCGACTAAAAGTCTTACTTTTCCTTAACTTCTGTATCGGAGACCCGTAGAGGGGTCAAAATTTTCTTAACTTCAAAATGTAACACAACGTATTGTTTAATATATATGAAGAAATTTCTTTGTGTGTTAATTCCTTGAATACCACTCAGGTTCATAAGTCTATCTATCATTATACAAACTTTTGTTATGAAACAAGCTCTAAACCTTGGGTAGGTCAGTCAAATTCATAAATTGACGAAAGTAATAAATTTATTAACACACAGCTTCCAATCATTAAAGACTTATGTTCTTCATTCTATTTCTCTAGCAGAACGATGATGCCCCGTAGATCTGCACGCCGTGTCAACAACACGACACCACCACCACCACCTCCACCAACAGATAACGCCGCCTTGATTGCTGCTGTAACAGCAGCAATGGCACAAATAAGTAATAATGGGTCCGGAGGGGGAGTAAATAGCTCTACGAATGGCCAACGTCAGGGTCGTTCAGGGGACTGCACCTTCAAGGACTTCACCAATAGCAAGCCCATATCTTTTAATGGATCCGGAGGGATAATGGCTCTATCACAATGGATAGAGAAAACAAAAGCGGTTTTCGAGATTTGTGCATGTCTGGAAGTGAGCAAGGTAAAATTTGCTGCTTGTACATTCTCCGAGAGAGCTCTGACGTGGTGGAATGGCCATGTCAAGTAACTAACTCTGGTAGTGGCTAATTCTATGGGCTGGGAGAATCTAAAGCAATTGTTAATGCAAGAGTACTGTCCAAGGGGAGAAGTACAAAAGCTAGAGCAGGAACTCTGGGGCCTGACTATGGTAGGATCGGACATCACAACCTATACCAACAGGTTTAGTGATTTGGCACTCCTTTGCCCAGGGATGGTTGCTCTAGAGAGCAAGAAGATCGAGAGGTACATCTGGGGACTGTCACCCCAGATTCGAGGAAGTGTACTAGCTTCCAAACCCGTCACTTTCGATAGTGCCAAACAGTTGGCACAAGCTCTCGTTGACCATAGAGTCTGCCAAGGTTTCGCAACTGCGGTTCCTGAGCAAACCATAGGAAACAACAACAACAACAACAGTACCAACAATAACAACAAGAAAAAGTATTGGAACAAGAGGAAGAGTCAGTCTTCACAAGAACCTGCCAAGAAGCAACAGATAGTTGCGGTCCATGCCGCTACTACCCCCACTACTGTTCCTGTTACCCCCACACCAGCAAAGCAATATGCGGGGAACCTACCAAAGTGAACCAAATGTAATTTCCACCACAACGGAAATTATCGGGAGATGCACTGCAACAACTGCAACAGGAAAGGGCACACTGTCCGTTTCTGTAAAGCACCGGCACGACCAATCACCCAAGTCCCTGGAGTCGGTGTAGGTCAGGCATGTTATGGGTGCGGTGAGGCTGGACACTACAAGAGAGACTGCCCTAAAGCAAGGAATGCTGGCGGCATGGGAAGAGTGCTGGAAATAGGGCAGAACGAAGCAATAGCTGATCCCACGGTGGTTATGGGTACGTATCTCCTCAATAGCGCTTATGCATGCATACTCTTTAATTGTGGTGCGGAGAGGAGTTTCGTGAGTCATAATTTCAAACACATACTAAAACAGAACCCTAAATCACTCAATAAGATATTTACAGTAGAAATGGAAAACGGTAGAACAGAAAGCACAAACGATATGTACTTAGGCTGCACACTAACTCTAAACGAGCATTCATTTCCAATCGATCTAATGTCGATCACTATAAAGAGCTTTGATGTCATCATCGGTATGGATTGGTTAAGCCTGCACCATGCCGATATACTTTGTCACGAAAGGGTCGTTCGCCTAAATCTGCCAAACGGCGAAACTCTTGTCATTTATGGTGACAAACCCGGTACCAATTTACAAATCATCTCTTGCGTCAAAGCCCAAAAATACCTGCGTAAGGAGTACCATGCCTTCTTAGTCCACGTGGTAGATAGGAAAAAAGAACCGAAAGACCTCAAAGACATTCCTGAAGTCTGCGATTTTCCCGATGTCTTCCCTGAAGATCTTCCAGGAGTCCCACCAGAACGACAATTCGAGTTCAGAATCGATTTAATCCCCGGAGCTACCCCAGTAGCTAAGTCTTCGTATCGTCTAGCGCCAGCTGAGATGCAAGAATTATCCAACCAATTAAATGAACTACTCAACAAAGGATTCATCAGACCGAGCTTCTCACCTTGGGGAGCACCAGTCCTGTTCGTAAAGAAGAAGGATGGATCTTTCCGCATGTGCATCGATTACCGGGAACTCAACAAGCTCACTATCAAGAACAGATACCCCCTTCCACGCATTGACGACTTGTTCGACCAACTCCAAGGAGCGAGTTATTTCTCGAAGATCGATTTAAGATCCGGGTATCATCAGCTATGAGTCTTGGAAGGAGATGTTCCCAAAACAGCCTTTCGAACTCGTTATGGTCACTACGAGTTTGTAGTGATGCCCTTTGGATTAACAAATGCACCGACAATGTTCATGGACTTAATGAACCGAATGTGTCGTTCATTCCTGGACAAATTTGTGATCGTGTTCATAGACGATATACTCATTTATTCAAAGAGTAAAGATGAACATGGTCAACACCTCCGACGAATCTTGGAAACTCTAAGAAAAGAGAAACTATACGCAAAATTCTCAAAGTGCGAATTTTGGATTCGGAAAGTAGATTTCCTAGGTCACGTTGTTAGCAAAGATGGGATACACGTGGACCCTTCCAAAATCAAGGCAATAGAGAACTGGTCCGCACCAAGAACCCCAACGGAAATCCAACAATTCTTGGGCCTTGCTGGCTATTACCGAAGATTTATACAAAATTTCTCAAAGATTGCTAAACCACTTACCACCTTGACCCAGAAAAGAGTAACTTTCAATTGGGGAGAAAGACAAGACGCTGCATTCCAAGCACTGAAGCAAGCACTATGCAGCGCACCTATATTGTCCTTGCCAGAAGGAATTGAAGACTTCGTGGTCTACTGTGATGCATCTAATCAAGGCCTTGGATGTGTTCTAATGCAACGAGGAAAGGTCATCGCCTACGCCTCGAGGCAACTCAAGACGCACGAGGTCAACTACACTACACACGACCTCGAACTAGGAGCAGTCGTTTTCGCCTTAAAGATTTGTAGACACTATCTCTACGGCACAAAATGCAGAATCTTTACCGATCACAAGAGCCTTCAACACATCCTCAATCAAAAGGAACTCAACATGAGGCAAAGACGATGGGTGGAACTGTTGAATGACTACGAATGTGAAATTCGTTATCATCCAGGAAAAGCGAATGTGGTAGCTGATGCTCTTAGTCGAAAGGAATACTCGGGCCGCCGAGTGAAATCCTTAACCATGACAATCCATTCACACCTGTCCACACAAATCAAGGAAGCTCAGAGAGAAGCCTTGAAAGCAGAGAATGTGACGAGTGAAGCCTTAAGGGGAATGGATAAGAACCTTGAACTCAAGGGCGACGGAGTTCGCTACTCTTGGGTTATTTGCATTCTAACACTCCTAAGTGTACATGCAACCCTAAATACCTTGGATCTATGTTTTCTCTATTATACATGCAAATATGAATATTCCAAGGTATTCATCCTAACTAGCATAAGAACATGGATTCATATGAATATAACAAGTTAGAATTACATACCTTTTGGTGTAGATTATCTTCATGAATCTTGAGTGCCTAGTGCCCCAAGTGTGACACCTCAAATGGTTCACACAACACCAAATACACATGGAATGACTTGAGAGAAACTTGAACACTTTGTAAAATCGTATAGCCCTCATATGAATATACTAGTGCCCAATTTCTTGAGCCATGGGATTCTTTTATATGGTGACTATTAGGGTTACACTATGTAACTCCTAACTTTACCCATTCCTTATGCTCCATGGATTTTAACCTCCATGGAGTATCCATGGGTCACCCCATGGACTTAGTCCAACATAAGGAATCTTGGATCACAAGCCCACATATATAAGAATGAATGATTTACACAATCAACCCATATATTTAATTAGTCTTCTTTTGATCACTTAATTAATCCTAGATTAATTCTTGATCAATACTGATTAAATAATCTTATTAATATATTAGAACTTATAATATATTAACAAACCTTAAGTGTTATTTCTCTCATTATAGTCTATCCAAATGCATGATGCCATGCAACCCAAATGGACCATGCCGGGTCGGGTCAAGTCTTACCAATTAGTTATGGACTTAGACATTAATCCAACAGTCTCCCACTTGGATAAGTCTAAAACTATTATTACGTATGACTTCAAGAACCGACTGGCAATCGTATCTCTCAAAAGCTTCTGTCGAACTCTGACCTTGTAGATGAACTCTGACCTTTGTCAGTGACTTGTCCATTAGATAAGGGATCATATATTCCTCCATTCTAGATATCATATGGACTGAGACATGGATTATAATCATTCTCTCTGTCCATTTGTTGTTTCCCGATTTCCGATTTATGACGACTGACTAATTGAACAAATCAAATCAGTCCTGGCCCGGCCGAGCACTTACATTTGTCATCACCAAATCATCGAGGGGCCCACAGATATCGCTTTTATCCCGAAGGTAAAAGGAATGGATAAACTTCGACTCATATGGCTTGTTCTACTACTTGTTGAATCATACACAAAGGCACGTTTTATAACATCGAGTTACCAATGCGTTTTCGTGCAATCAATGTATAACCAACTCATAGTAACAACTCATATCTCTAGGTTTGAAGAATATAAGATATTATCGTCTCATGATCACTCGTGATAAAATCCATGAAGTGATTCCAATGAGCGCGGGTTGAATCCAATACTCAGAACTTATGAGCACTCATGAGTGTTGTAGCCCTTTGTCCAACATCTTAGACCTCTACAAGCCAACCCATGACAGTCTTGATTCATATCTACTTCCAACATATAACCGACTGTGGATGGTTTGAATAACTTAGTCCATCAGAACAATGACCTAGTTATTCTGGAAGTCAAAACACGCAAAGTGAAACACAATAATAGTCGAATCCAATATGGTCTCAGAACTTATGAATATAAATAAAACACCTTTTATTTATCACCATATGATTACACATTATTCATTGTATACTGTTTCAGCTATCAACTTTATTCTTGAATTTAAAACAATAGTTGTCCCATGCTCCAAGCATGTACACTATGTTTTTCTAAACACCAGTCATGCCATACACCAAGTATGCATACTATGTTTGTCTATGATCTTTACTTTGTGAAATAGATCAATTGAACATAACTCCAACGATTCTCATTTCATATTCCCAATTCCTTACTGCAAATGCAAGAATTCCAAATTCATGCCATTTACTAAAATTTGTTAGATTCTAAACTTATATGCATTGATCCTCTTGTAATGATTATGCACAAAGTCAGAAAGATTTGACAACAAACATTACAGAGCATTCCAAAGGAGATCAACTCCTTGGAAACATCCTTCTTGCATTAAGTTTCCTAATCTCACACAGATTGAATAATTTCCAACTTTGAAACATTTCCATATTCCATTTTGACTATCACTTCTGAACAAGAGTTGCCTCCTTACAGATTATGTCAATATGGCCCTTCCAGAATTAACACTATACTTCCAACTGTCCTTGAGCAACCAATCTTTGGTAAACCTTAGATTGTCCTCGACAATTGCTTAATCCTTTTAGTCATATCCACTTCTAGACCTTTTTCCTTCTTAATGCCCCAGACATTTGGAAACTTTTTTGAAAGGATGAATATAGCACATGTAATCGATCCTATATCCGAAGCATATGGGACACGATTCATGATGTCTCACATAAAGACTAAACCAGTCTTTTGCTATAATATTTCCATTTCAATTTGCCAAGTTCTCATAATTCAGATTATGAAAAGGGATGCCGTAATCATAATCGAATTTTAGAACGCAAATAATGGACCCATATATAGAATTTCCTTATGTTGAGCCATTCCAATATGAAATTCATATATATATCCTTGACTAAATACGATTTAAAACCTCAATCTAAACTTTTAGATTTGAGATGAAGTATAATTTCCTCTCCCTTAATTATAGCAAAACAACTTTTTCAACCCCTGCAGCCTCACGAATTGAAACTTTTGTTTTCTATAATTAACATTGCTAACTTGCAACCTTTATCATAATTATCATGCTCCCACTAACATGATGATTATTAGCATAACACTTATGCTCCCACTAGCTTTGACATGTAATCAGAAATCAGCTGGACTTCTAGAAATCAATACTTTATTGACTTTCTTACCAAAGTTCAGATTTCTGATACTAGATTGCTTTGATAAAACTTTATCAATATCATACACCTTATCTTAGATAGCTCACAGGTGTGTCTAAACAATTTTAAGAACTATGAAAAGGGATGCCGTAATCATAGTCTCGATTGTTTAGACCTTTACCACTTCTCACAAGTCCATGTTAGTGTGCTGGTTAACCACACACGCTCCACTAACGACTTTGAGAATGCAAATATCACAATTGCTATCTAGCTAAAATCTACTTAGTGAAAGTGTTTCCTCACCATCATTTTCATGAATCGGAGAGAAACCTTATGACACTTATATTTTATGGTGTATGAGTTCCTATCCATATGAATTTTGTCAAAACCATAATCACAAGACAAGGTTACTGACAAATCCACACTTATATGGATTAAACTTGTGCAATCTTAAATTCTTGCCATTTGGCAGCTCAAGGGTCTGCCATTGCTTCCAAGTAGCTGTGCAACCAATTGAGAACTCTCAGAACTCCTATGCAAAGCCATCTTGAATAGGCACAGACATGTCGACACAATAGGTTATAAACCTCAAGTCGTGTGCTAGTGAAGAACTTTAGGTTTTACTCTTGATTAGTTCTTGAGACTTTCAAGACCTTTTAAGACTCCCACTGTCCTCTTGACATATAAGACTCTCTTTGTCAAATATTCAAGAGATAGTGTGGATTCTAATCAAGACAAACACTTCACACAATTGGCCTTAGTTGGTCTTTGTTTTATCCAAAACATCACAACTTACCAATTTCAAATGTACAAGAGTAGAAACCTTTTACTCTTACATTTGACAAGTGTTTTTAAACCTTCTTTAAGACATGTCACTCAAGTTACAATCTTGGAGTATGACTCTAAGAATTGTTTTTGGAACGAAGTATAAATCATTTTCTTGATTTAATCACTTCAACAATTCATAGCTCCTCTTCTTAGCTACCAGAATGCACTTAGAGGATGAATTGTGATAAGGTCTCTTAATCATTAAGATGATTATATAACATGATACTAAAGTACTCTCCCATCTTTTCAGATTTGAGAAACTTTTATCTTTCTGCCTAAGTTGATTCTTCTTATTCGCTCTGCCATACATTGAAACCTTTTCCAATGTCTCAGAATTACACTTATGCTTGTAAGTATAACCATATTTACTGAACTTTAGTAAATAATGACGAATAGTCTTAACGATTATTTGTGGTGGGCTTGATCAGTGCACAAGAATGTGTACTTGATCCCTTAGTCCGTTACTTGACTCACATATCCATGTGAACAAATAGTCAGTCTTAATTTTTCCAATGCTTGAAAGTTCTTATTCATCATGCTATACAACTTGCATGATTCCAAGTTTCTATCCAACTGAAACTTAGGTGATGAGAATCTTTCCTTATTTGGTAAATTTAGACACTACCACAAATGAAAGAATCAAATTCATATTTCGACTCTTGCTCTTAATGGAATCTTATAAGCAACAAAAGTTTTCACAAATGCCATTGTAAGGATATTTTAAAATAAATAAAATCAAAAAATTTTTTCCTTTTATTTTAAAACTTTGCGGAAAAACTATCCTTACAATGTAAAAGCACATGAAAACTTTGTTGTTATTTATTCCTAAGCATTATATCATAACTCTTAAGAAGTAGCTCAAGAATCCGATCTTCAAACTATGCGATAGAAATCCATCTACGCCATCAGATTCAGCATATTCTTTCTTTAAGTTTCTTCACTTTTTCTTTGATTCTTAAAACATCAACATGTGACCCAGTCACATCACGTATCAAGAATCTCAGAATAGAAACTTAGCAGAGTTAGATAGTGGACTTTACCTGAAGTAGAGTCAAACTTATTGACTTTAACACCCTT
Source organism: Lactuca virosa (assembly GCF_052849685.1). NCBI lineage: Eukaryota > Viridiplantae > Streptophyta > Magnoliopsida > Asterales > Asteraceae > Lactuca > Lactuca virosa. The sequence goes on from NC_136427.1 coordinate 29,368,723, forward strand.
AGGTAAATTTGGCAGCATCGCAACCAATGCCCCTTTCTTTGGCAATAGACCCTTGATAATGGGACTATCTCAGACTTAGCCTTTCTCTTTACCATTTGGTCAACCGAGTTGACTATGGCCGATCCCTTTCCATTGGGAAGAGAGAGCTTTACTGGATATCCAATGTCATCATTGTCAATGTCCATAAAGTTTTAGGAAGTTGATCTTAGCAAATAGATAAGATCATTAAGGGTCTCGTCATAGTCTGTTTCATAGGAGTCCCAAAGGAACTCACTATGTGACTTAGAAAGTGATTGATCATCAGCTTCCTCTAGACTTTGACACCCAACTCTCCCGGCTTGTCAATATGTGACTACATCTCCAAGATGTGATCACACGTAGACCTTTGCTTGCCAATAGGGCTTGAGTGACCTTAAAATTTTCAGGAACTTGTAGGTTAGGGAGAATAATTGGAGGAGGTGAAAGAAGTATGATTTCCATGGGACATCATCTTCATTTTAGGAAAACTTGTTTCAAGAGATTTGGGAAGATCATTTTTTGGGAGATATTCAAGATAGTTGATTTAAAGTCCTTAATATAACACCCAATATGAAATATTAAGCCTAGGACCCAACAACCTATTTATAACTGGAAGAGGGATGCCGTAATCCAAGTTATAAAATAGTTGAAAGTAGGCAAATGACGATTTACCAATTTCCACCATGGAAAAACGAAGTATAATTAAGTTTTAATTGGATTTGAAACTCCTAGATCTTTGAGATTCATTGAACTGTTCAAAGGCATGTTTCAATCTCGAGTGTGCCCTTCAGGTTTTGTGACTGGGATGTCGAGGATCACAAAACAAGGTGTGAATAACCATGCAAATATACTTGGTACCCTTAATATTTACCCCTTAATTTGTGTGCCGGTTAACCACACACGCTCCACCGATACTATGATAAATATTAAGTTACCCTTTGCCTACCTTGTTAAGTCCAGGTTAGTGTGCCGGTTAACCACACACGCTCCACTAACGACTTAAGCAAAGTGCAAAGTGTAATTTCATGGGTTAGCACCAAATTCACATTTTTCTAAGTAACTAAGATTGGGTATTAATAAGAGTTTAGTTACTTAGTATTTATCATTAATACTTTTAATGAATGGAGAATTATAGTCCTTGTCCTACCCGTTCGGCTAACGACCCTCCACCAGTCAAGGAAGCGGTGGGTGAGAGTGGATGTCACACCCCGCTAAAGCGGAAACGCAAGGTATGACAGCGATAAAGGTTTCATTGCAAAAGATAAAGATACATCACCATAGCAATATTTAAAAGTTTACAACCCATAGCTTAAACAAAACAAAGTACAAGTTTTCCAAAATGTCATTGTTCAAAATATAACTTCATAAAATAACTTCCACACGATGCAGCATGCTCTATGATGATGAATCTTTATATCCACTTACTAATTATTTCCTGAAAAAGCATGTAAAAGGAGCGTCAACTATGAAAATAGTTGGTGAGTTCACAAGTTTATAAAATCAAGATTTGGTATAAGACTTTTCATAAATACAAGTACATTGCTTTAATGAGAAACCAAGTTCATTGCTATAATGAGAAACAAAGTTGATTGCTATAATTGATAAACGTGATTATTGCCATAATAAATAACAAGTTTATTGCTATAATGTGTAACGAGTTTGTATGTGTATGAGCAAACAATGAGTTCTCAACCAAACCTATGACTGAAGCCCTATCAAGATCTATGCTTATCGTTCCATAGATTAATACGGTATCATGCACTCCAGCAATAGGGCAAGTGAGGAGTTGTCAATTCCTAATAGCGCTATCCATAATGACCATTGGCTCAAAGAGTTAATGGTTAGAGATAAGGGAAGGGCCTTAATACGATAAGTTCTCATGTTTCGTGTTGCATAGACATACATAGAGAGATATAGCAATAAAATAGCAATCATGTTTGATACAAATCAATTTAGATACAACATTCAAATAATAGTTTTTCGGGACATGCTTTTCCACCCCAAAACATAAAAACTGAAAATAGGGGAGTGCGTGAATACTCACAATATTTCGAGTAGGTACAAGTAGCGCCTCGGAATACACCAACGCCTTACTACCGGGATCCTACGACATCAAACACACACTAGTGAGTTTCCATGTCGAAATCTAATGCTAATATACTAAACTCTACATATAGAGAAATGCCAAATTTATGTTCTAATATCGGTTTTATATTAATTGGTTACAATTTTTCTGAAATGGTGAAATTCTATAAGTCATGTGATTAAGACTATTTTGGATATTAATTTTCCAGATTTAGTAATATAATTTGGGGGTATTTCAACACATTTAAAGGTGTTTTAAATTCCTAAAAACGCAAAATATTATCAAATAGTTTCCAAAAATTGTCAAACCTTGTATTTTCATTCTAAATACAATAGAGGTTTTCCAGAAAACTTCCCTTGAATTTTTGATATGGTTAACTAATTTTCCAAGTTTTTAAGCCTTCATAACCAAATAAATTCACGAAAAATAGCATTAAAAGGATGAAAATTCTCAAACTTTTTATTTTACTGTTATTACACATTACTAAGCTAGGAAAAATATAAAAATGGATTTCCAAGCTGTTTAATTATATTTTATGATTTTTGAGCATTTATTCTAATAAAAATTGAAGTAAATAGAAAACAGTTTCCAAAATTACTCAAACTTTTTATTTAACTGTTACTATACATAACTAGGCTGGGAAAAATATAAAAATGGATTTCCAAGCTGTTTAATTATATTTTTATGATTTTTGAGCATTTATTCTAATAAAAATTGAAATAAATAGAAAACAGTTTCCAAAATTACTCAAACTTTTTATTTAACTGTTATTATACATAACTAGGCTGGGAAAAATATAAAAGATATTTTTCAGTGGGTATTTCTATTTTTCCTTGTTTTATCCACTTAAATAATCATTAATTGAAGAATAAATAATAAACAGTTAAAAAAATTACCAAAAATTTTTGTAACATCATTTACAGTGTAAGTAATCTGGAAAAAATACCAAAAGTGGTTTTCATATTGTATAATCTGGTTTTGGGTATTTATGTGTATTTAAGTGTATTTAAGTGTATTTAACCTTAGAAAATATGAGAAAAATAGTATACAGTAGAGAAAACTCATCAAAAATTTTATGTAACCTCCTAATGTACAACATGATGTTCTGGTAAATTTTCATGAATTTTGGATAATCAAAACTATTTTTCCTATTTTTAGGCCATTATAAATACCAAAAATCGGGAAAAATAGAAAGGCATGATGAAAACTTATGAAAATATTTTTCTGAGTCTCCTACCACAGGTAAGAGCTGCGAAGATTGTTAGATACAATTTTCACACTCTCTAAAGTGGTTTTGTGATTTATTGCACCCAAACAAAAAGAAAATAGAAAATCATACTAAACAGCAACATAAATCGATGAAATTTAATGAGAGGTCATTATTCACCATAGGGGTCATCCACGAATTTATTCCGGATTTATAGACCTCTGGAAGTATTTTATGTGATTTATGCCCTTGTTTTCATGCAACAATTTTAATAAATCAAGGAAATGATAAAAGCTCTTGGGATTTTCCAGATATTCATATTACCTTAATGGGAATCTGGAAAATATTTGATTTGAGAAGAAAAGAACTTTTAGATATTTTTCTAGACAAAATCATTTACATGCACTATTAACAATGTACTTTGATCATCAAGCTCTTTAGCTTGGTGTTCTTCACATGCATCACGGTTTGAAGACCATGCATGGACATATGTTTGTTATAGTGATGTTTTTAAAGGAAATACTTGAATGCATAAGGTGTATGAGCCTTTGAAACTTGTAAAAATCCGAACCTTAGTGTTTGACATAGGTTTTGGTCCTTGGATTTCACCATTAAACAACATGCATGTTGTTCTTGGGTGAAACCCTACCACCATCATCATCAAACTCGACATTCATGAACATGTTCATGAATGTTCATAAAGAATGGTGTAGAAGGAGGAGAAGTACAAGAAAACCCTTTAAAAACAAGAAGGAAAAGTAAGGAAGGGTGAAAAATTTTCGTGAATACCTTGAAGAATAGCCTTAGAAGATGAAGATTTGAGTGTGGAGAGGTGTTCTTGACTGAATATTTTCGTGAGTTTAGAGAGAGAGGAGGAGAGTTTGAGAGTTGAAAGGGTGGAGTGTGAGAGAGAGAATGAAGAGGGAAGTTGAAGTGTAAGAATGAGTTTAATGATTGAAGTTTTTGGGAAGAGAGAGCATGGGGAGAGGATGCACGAAATTTATGAGTGAGAGAGGCTCCGTCTCTCCTAAAATTCAAATTATATAATTCTCCCTTCAATTTTTATAAAACCTAAATTTTTATAAAAATGTTTCTTTAAGCAATTTTTGATTTATTTAAAAATCTTGTTTTTAACTAATAAATTATGATTAATGTATGATAATTTAAATTTCTATTTCATTGATTATAATCTATAATTTGATTAATAAAAATTTTTATATTAGGAAGTTTATAGCAAATTTTATAAAGTTTTAAAGCTTTAAAGTTTATAAATTTGGATTTTTCGGCTCTTTAGAGTTTTTGGAACATTGTTTGATATTCACCATCATATTGGAATGAAATTAGAATATTTTAATTTATTTTTAGGGTTTTATACCCTTTTTCAATTGTAACAAAGTTTGAAGTTTCATTCTAATTATGGTATTGGCATTTCCTATTGTAGTTAAACAACTTACTAGAATCGTAAGAGTCAAGTATATTAGTCCTAGATCTTAGTTGGATCCTAGTTTATGCAAGATTTTGACCTAATTTATACTACTAGGCCATAGCATGTTGTGGATTAATTGGTTTTATAAAGATGCATGTGTCCGAGAATGACCTGAATTGACAGTTGTCACAGTATCCCCCACTTAAAAGAATTTCGTCCCGAAATTCATTCTATGTCATCGTTTGTCATCGCATGGGAAAAGTTGTGGATACTTTTCTTTCATGAAGTCCTCACGCTCCCAGGTGTACTCCGGCCCGCGTTTTGAGTTCCATCGAACTTTCACAATCGGAATCTTACTCCGCTTGAGTTGTTTTACCTCCCTGTCAAGGATTTCTATCGGTTCCTCAACAAAGTTTAGCTTATCATTGATCTTGATTTCCTCCAGGGGTACTATCAATGCTTCGTCGGCTAAACATTTCTTAAGATTGGAGACGTGGAATGTGTCGTGAATGGCGCTTAACTCTTGGGGTAATCGGAGTTTATATGCCACCGGACCAATCCTTTCAATGATCTCGAAGGGTCCAACATATCTCGGGCTTAGTTTTCCTTTCTTACCAAAACGTACAAGCCCTTTCCAAGGCGACACCTTTAGTAGTACCTTGTCTCCAACTTGGAATTCTAATGGTTTCCGACGATTATCCGCATAACTTTTCTGACGATCTCTGGCGGCTTTAAGCCTATCTTTGATGATAGCAATCTTGTCAGTTGTTTCCTGGATAAGGTCGAGTCTAGTCAATTGTCTGTCTCCGATTTCTGTCCAACACAATGGAGAACGACACTTGCGTCCATACAATGCTTCGTATGGGGCACATTGGATACTCGTGTGGTAACTGTTATTGTAGGAAAACTCAATTAGAGGCAAATGAGTATCCCAATTTCCTTTGAACTCAATGACACACGCCCGTAGCATGTCTTCCAATGTTTGTATTGTTCTCTCTATTTACCCATATGTCTGAGGGTGGTAAGCTGTGCTCAAATCTATCTTGGTCCCTAGTGCCTTCTGTAACATCCACCAAAATCGTGATGTAAAACGACCATCTCTATCAGAAATGATGGATAGGGGTACACCATGCAGAGAAACAATTTTGTCGATGTAGATTTGGGCCAACTTTTCCATCTTGAAGTCTTCCCGAATGGGGAGAAAGTGAGCAGATTTCGTCAGTCGATCCACTATGACCCAAATTGAGTCATGACCTTTAGCAGTTCTAGGAAGTTTGGTAACGAAATCAATGGATATCTGCTCCCATTTCCATTGGGGAATTTCAGGTTGTTGCAATAAGCCGGATGGTTTTTGATGTTCAGCTTTGACTATTGAGCAAGTTAAACACTTCCCAACATGTAAGGCAATATCCCTTTTCATTCCAGGCCACCAATAGTACTCTTTAAGATCCTTGTACATTTTATCCGTTCCAGGGTGGATTGAGTATTTAGATCGATGAGACTCCTCTAGTACCATGTCTCTCAGATCGTTAACCCTTGGAATCCAGACCCTGTCCTTAAAATAACGAACTCCATCAGGTTTGGTTTCAAATCTCACTTCCAAACCATGTAAAGTTTCACCTGGAAGATTTTCCTTGAATAAAGCTTTCTCATGGGCATCAATGATTTGAGATTTCAAGTTTGTCTGAATTACCATTCCCAAAGCTCTCACACGGGAAGGTTTCACTCTTTCTTTCCTACTTAGAGCGTCGGCTACTACGTTAGCCTTCCCTGGGTGATATCGTATCTCACAGTCATAATCACTAAACAACTCTACCCATCTCCTCTGCCGCATGTTTAACATTTTCTGATCTAGGATATGCTGAAGGCTTTTGTGATCGGTATAAATGGTGCACTTGGTTCCGTACAAATAATGCCTCCATATCTTTAGAGCGAAAACTATTGCTCCTAGTTCTAGATCATGGGTTGTATAATTCTTCTCATGCGGTTTGAGTTGTCTGGAAGCATACGCAATGACCTTATCTTTTTGCATTAACACACATCCTAATCCTTGATGAGACGCATCACAATACACTACAAAGTTCTCTGATCCTTCTGGTAAGGCCAGAATTGGTGCATTGCACAGCTTGTTTTTTAGGATTCGAAACGCTTCTTCGTGTCTCTCTTCCCAGAGAAATTTTCTGTCTTTTTGGGTCAAAGATGTTAATGGTTGAGCAATCCTAGAGAAATTCTCAATGAAGCGTCTGTAGTACCCAGCTAATCCTAGGAACTGTCGTATTTCTGTCGGGGTTTTGGGGGCTTCCCATTTCTTGATTGCCTCGATCTTAGCTGGATCTACATGAATTCCTCTTTCGCCGATCACATGACTAAGGAAATGTACTTCCCGAATCCAAAATTCACACTTAGTGAACTTGGCATACAATTTCTGCTCCTTCAATAGCTCCAACACTAGCTTCAGATGTCTCTCATGATCTTCTTTGGTTTGTGAGTAAACAAGTATGTCATCGATAAATACAATTACAAACTTGTCTAGGTATGGTTTACAGACCCTATTCATCAAATCCATGAAAACAGCGGGTGCGTTCGTTAGTCCAAAAGGCATGACTAAGAACTCATAATGTCCATAACGGGTTCTAAATGCTGTTTTGTGAATGTCTCCTTCGTGAACTCTTAGTTGATGGTATCCTGATCGGAGGTCGATCTTTGAGAAGTATGAAGCGCCCTGCAACTGATCGAACAAGTCATATATTCGAGGGAGAGGATATCGATTCTTGATTGTCAACTTGTTCAGTTCTCTATAATCAATACACATTCGGAATGACCCGTCTTTCTTTTTGACGAATAACACTGGGGCTCCCCAAGGTGAAGAACTTGGTCGTATGAACCCTTTGTCTAGAAGTTCTTGAAGTTGTCCGGACAGTTCTTGCATCTCGGATGGCGCGAGGCGATATGGTGCTTTTGCTACCGGTGCCGCTCCGGGAATTAAGTCTATCCGAAATTTGACCTGTCTGTGAGGGGGTAGACCGCGTAATTCCTCCGGAAACACTTCGGGATAGTTTTGAACCACTGGGATCTCCTTGAGTTGCTTAGCTTCAGGTTCTCTTTCTATCACGTGGGCCATGAATGCGATACAATCCTTTTTCAGGTACTTATGAATCTTTATGCTCGATACAATGTTTAAACTTCTTCCTGGCTTCTCACCGTGTATGATAAGGGTTTCTCCATTAGGGAGAGGTATCCTAATGACTTTCTCGTAACAACCAATGTCCGCTCTATTCTTGGATAACCAATCCATTTCTACTATTACATCAAAACTACCTAGCTCGATAGGAATTAGGTCAATGCTAAAGAGTTTATCAGCTAAATTCAGAGTACAGCCAGGAATTATTTCATTAGCCCTAATTTCATACCCATCAGCAAGTTCAATAGTATGAGTATTCCTCATCTTTCTTGATTTCAAGTCGAGTACCGGTCTAAATGCTAAAGAAACGAAACTCCTATCTGCTCCCGCATCGAATATTACTGATGCAAAATGATTGTTCAGGAGAAACGTACCTATTATCACTTCAGGGTTCTGACGAGCTTCTTCTGCACCAATCACAAAGGCTACACCTCTTGGCCGCCCACCTTGATTTCCTTGGAAATTTTGCCTAGCTTGGGCTTGTCCATTGTTACCATGCCCCTTGTTCAGTTTGGGACAAGCACTACGCAGATGATCAGTACTCCCGCACTCGTAACATGCCCTTTTTCCATCCTTATTCAGCTTACAATACTTCGGGTAATGGCCTGTCTGTTTACAGTTTTGGCACACTGGGCAACCTCCCTTGTGATGGAAGTTACACTTATTGCACTTCGGGTGCGGTCCCGTGTACTGCTTTCGCTCCTGCACTTCCATGACTTTCTGTTCCTGAGTTTTCACTGGTTCTTGCTCCTGGGCTCTTACCATAAAGTTTCTTGAGACTTTCTGCTTCCTCCCCGACTTGCCTCCATACTTCTTCTCTCCCTGATCTGCTGGCTTCCTCTTGCTACTAGAGTTTTCCTTTGCCGATGTTCCCGTCCTTATCACATCATTGGTTAGTCGATTTGCTAGACTTACTGCACTTTGAATGGTAGTTGGGTTTGCTGAAGTAACCATTCTCCGAATCTCTGGTGCCAGACCCCAGATGTAACGATCTATCCGTTTCTCCTCAGGAGTAACCATGTGAGGTACCAGTTTTGCTAGTTCATGAAATCGGACTGTGTACTTCTCTATTTGGGTTCCAACCATAGAATGGTTCCAGAACTCCGATTCAAGCTTCTGAATTTCATCCTTGGGACAATACTCCTCTATTAGCAGCTTCTTTAGATCTTCCCAAGTTAGCTGAGATGCCGCTGCACGGCCTCGGGTTTGCACTAAAGTATTCCACCAGGTCAACGCCCTATCTTGGAGTAGACAAGTTGCATACTCCACTTTGTTGCATTCGAGACATTTGCTAATGTGAAGGACCAACTCCATACTGTCAATCCATTTCAGCAACCCGACCGCACCTTCCTTTCCATGGAATTCCTTAGGTTTACAGGCCATAAAGGACTTGTAGTTGCATTCTCTTTCATTGTTTCCCTGATTTGTTCCTCTAGTTCCTTGGTTAGCATTAAGACCCGCAGTTACTTGAGTGACAATGTTTGGGATTGCTGCCATGAGTTGTTGTGCTACCACTTGAGCAACATCGGGTGTTTCGTTCTATGGGCGCCCGCGATTAGGCCTTCCTGACATGGTTCTAGGACACAAGAGAAGAAATACGTATAAATACATAAAATAATGTATAATTTTTTTTTAGTTCACTACTATTTTGAAAACCATAAGTGTTGTCAAATTAATGGTTTGCATTAATACTATGCACATAGATTTGAGAAAGGAAAGAAAAAGAAAGATCTTTTTATTCCACCATTAACTAAATAGATTCTAGGGTTTGACCTCATAGTAAAAGTTTTCAAACAAAAAATAAACTTCTTCATTACCATTTGAAATAGTCTTAAAACCAAAACAATACATCAATCCCAAAATAAAGTTTTAATGTTTTTCCCCAAAAGATATCCAACATGGGTTTTCATTTCATGACACAATAAAATACTAAAATCAGAACCAAGTACGAATCGCTATCCCAACAAGAAACATCCACACCACAATCAGTAACAGCCCTCCAAACACATAACATGCGGTCATCGCACGACCTGCCACTCGTCTAGCAGCACTAGCAGTGTCAGCAGTCTCCATCGAATGCTGAAACAGGATTTCCATCCTTATCAACACTTCATCCAAAACTTCCCGATGCTCAGCTATCACAGCAAGACTGTGATGTAGGCCCGCTGCCATCGAATGCATCCTCCGGGACTCCTCCGGGGTCATACCTGAGTGCCTGACAGGTATCCCTATAATGTAGGCCCGCTGCCATCGAGTGCTCTCGGTCCTGCCATGCTGGGTCCTACCCGACTGGTTCCTGCCATGCCAAGTCCTGCTGTACTGGTTGCTATCCTTCCTGGAATAGGAACACTCTTCCTCACCGTCCTCCGAATACGAAGCCCATAAAGTGGTGGCTGTGGCAACACCGATGCAGGCGATGCCTCGCGTTGCTGACTCGAGGCGTTGTCATTGCTGATCTCCACCGAGTTTCCTGTATCTTCTGTGTCTTCCGAGGGGTCTTCCTCCACCGAGGCGGGGGGATCACGTCGAGGAATAACAGTGATGTAGCCGGACTCATCAGCTGAGGCGGTAGCGTGAGAAGATGACGATGTCGACATAGTGGACTGAGACATAAATTCAATGAGATATGAAATAAATGACAATGCATGCCTATAATATGCAATGCTTACACACACCAAAATTAACCTTTTTGAATTTTTGAAATAAAGTTTTCTCAAAAATTTTGTTGAACATATTCCCATTATAATTAGCTCAAGCTTTGTATAAATCTTTCCTTAATTAAACATAGGTGATCAGGCTATGTTTAATTGAGGTCCAACGATACAATTCCCGACCTAATTATATTAGTAATATGTTTGATGTAAAAAGAATTTTTTTATAAGTTTTGGTTATAGGTTGTGTTTTCTTAAAGGAAAACTGATGTTCTCTATAACTTTAGCTCTGATACCATTTCTGTCACACCCCGCTAAAGCGGAAACGCAAGGTATGACAGCGATAAAGGTTTCATTGCAAAAGATAAAGATACATCACCATAGCAATATTTAAAAGTTTACAACCCATAGCTTAAACAAAACAAAGTACAAGTTTTCCAAAATGACATTGTTCAAAATATAACTTCATAAAATAACTTCCACACGATGCAGCATGCTCTATGATGATGAATCTTTATATCCACTTACTAATTATTTCCTGAAAAAGCATGTAAAAGGAGCGTCAACTATGAAAATAGTTGGTGAGTTCACAAGTTTATAAAATCAAGATTTGGTATAAGACTTTTCATAAATACAAGTACATTGCTTTAATGAGAAACCAAGTTCATTGCTATAATGAGAAACAAAGTTGATTGCTATAATTGATAAACGTGATTATTGCCATAATAAATAACAAGTTTATTGCTATAATGTGTAACGAGTTTGTATGTGTATGAGCAAACAATGAGTTCTCAACCAAACCTATGACTGAAGCCCTATCAAGATCTATGCTTATCGTTCCATAGATTAATATGGTATCATGCACTCCAGCAATAGGGCGAGTGAGGAGTTGTCAATTCCTAATAGCGCTATCCATAATGACCATTGGCTCAAAGAGTTAATGGTTAGAGATAAGGGAAGGGCCTTAATACGATAAGTTCTCATGTTTCGTGTTGCATAGACATACATAGAGAGATATAGCAATAAAATAGCAATCATGTTTGATACAAATCAATTTAGATACAACATTCAAATAATAGTTTTTCGGGACATGCTTTTCCACCCCAAAACATAAAAACTGAAAATAGGGGAGTGCGTGAATACTCACAATGTTTCGAGTAGGTACAAGTAGTGCCTCGGAATACACCAACGCCTTACTACCGGGATCCTACGACATCAAACACACACTAGTGAGTTTCCATGTCGAAATCTAATGCTAATATACTAAACTCTACATATAGAGAAATGCCAAATTTATGTTCTAATATCGGTTTTATATTAATTGGTTACAATTTTTCTGAAATGGTGAAATTCTATAAGTCATGTGATTAAGACAATTTTGGATATTAATTTTCCAGATTTAGTAATATAATTTGGGGGTATTTCAACACATTTAAAGGTGTTTTAAATTCCTAAAAACGCAAAATATTATCAAATAGTTTCCAAAAATTGTCAAACCTTGTATTTTCATTCTAAATACAATAGAGGTTTTCCAGAAAATTTCCCTTGAATTTTTTATACGGTTAACTATTTTTCCAAGTTTTTAAGCCTTCATAACCAAATAAATTCACGAAAAATAGCATTCAAAGGATGAAAATTCTCAAACTTTTTATTTTACTGTTATTAGACATTACTAAGCTAGGAAAAATATAAAAATGGATTTCCAAGCTGTTTAATTATATTTTATGATTTTTGAGCATTTATTCTAATAAAAATTGAAATAAATAGAAAACAGTTTCCAAAATTACTCAAACTTTTTATTTAACTGTTAGTATACATAACTAGGCTGGGAAAAATATAAAAATGGATTTCCAAGCTGTTTAATTATATTTTTATGATTTTTGAGCATTTATTCTAATAAAAATTGAAATAAATAGAAAACAGTTTCCAAAATTACTCAAACTTTTTATTTAACTGTTATTATACATAACTAGGCTGGGAAAAATATAAAAGATATTTTTCAGTGGGTATTTCTATTTTTCCTTGTTTTATCCACTTAAATAATCATTAATTGAAGAATAAATAATAAACAGTTAAAATAAATTACCAAAAATTTTTGTAACATCATTTACAGTGTAAGTAATCTGGAAAAAATACCAAAAGTGGTTTTCATATTGTATAATCTGGTTTTGGGTATTTATGTGTATTTAAGTGTATTTAACCTTAGAAAATAGTAGAAAAATAGTATACAGTAGAGGAAAATCATCAAAATTTTTATGTAACCTCCTAATGTACAACATGCTGTTCTGGTAAAATTTCATGAATTTTGGATAATCAGAACTGTTTTTCCTATTTTTAGGCCATTATAACTACCAAAAATTAGGAAAAATAGAAAGGCATTATGAAAAATTATGAAAATAATTTTCTGAGTCTCCCACCACAGGTACGAGCTGCGAAAATTGTTAGATACAATTTTCACACTCTCTAAAGTGGTTTTGTGATTTATTGCACCCAAACAAAAAGAAAATAGAAAATCATACTAAACAGCAACATAAATCGATGAAATTTAATGAAAGGTCATTATTCACCATAGGGGTCATCCACGAATTTATTCCGGATTTATAGACCTCTGGAAGTATTTTATGTGATTTATGCCCTTGTTTTCTTGCAACAATTTAATAAATAAAGGAAATGATAAAAACTCTTGGGATTTTCCAGATATTCATATTACCTTAACGGGAATCTGGAAAATATTTGATTTGAGCAGAAAAGAACTTTTAGATATTTTTCTAGACAAAATCATTTACATGCACTATTAACAATGTACTTTGATCATCAAGCTCTTTAGCTTGGTGTTCTTCACATGCATCACGGTTTGAAGACCATGCATGGATATATGTTTGTTATAGTGATGTTTTTAAAGGAAATACTTGAATGCATAAGGTGTATGAGCCTTTGAAACTTGTAAAAATCCGTACCTTAGTGTTTGACATAGGTTTTGGTCCTTGGATTTCACCATTAAACAACATGCATGTTGTTCTTGGGTGAAACCCTACCACCATCATCATCAAACTCGACATTCATGAACATGTTCATGAATGTTCATAAAGAATGGTGTAGAAGGAGGAGAAGTACAAGAAAACCCTTTAAAAATAAGAAAGAAAAGTAAGGAAGGGTGAAAGATTTTCGTGAATACCTTGAAGAATAGCCTTAGAAGATGAAGATTTGAGTGTGGAGAAGTGTTCTTGACTGAATATTTTTGTGAGTTTAGAGAGAGAGGAGGAGAGTTTGAGAGTTGAAAGGGTGGAGTGTGAGAGAGAGAATGAAGAGGGAAGTTGAAGTGTAAGAATGAGTTTAATGATTGAAGTTTTTGGGAAGAGAGAGCATGGGGAGAGGATGCACGAAATTTATGAGTGAGAGAGGCTCCCTCTCTCCTAAAATTCAAATTATATAATTCTCCCTTCAATTTTTATAAAACCTAAATTTTTATAAAAATGTTTCTTTAAGCAATTTTTGATTTATTTAAAAATCTTGTTTTTAACTAATAAATTATGATTAATGTATGATAATTTAAATTTCTATTTCATTGATTATAATCTATAATTTGATTAATAAAAATTTTTATATTAGGAAGTTTATAGCAAATTTTATAAAGTTTTAAAGCTTTAAAGTTTATAAATTTGGATTTTTCGGCTCTTTAGAGTTTTTGGAACATTGTTTGATATTCACCATCATATTGGAATGAAATTAGAATATTTTAATTTATTTTTAGGGTTTTATACCCTTTTTCAATTGTAACAAAGTTTGAAGTTTCATTCTAATTATGGTATTGGCATTTCCTATTGTAGTTAAACAACTTACTAGAATCGTAAGAGTCAAGTATATTAGTCCTAGATCTTAGTTGGATCCTAGTTTATGCAAGATTTTGACCTAATTTATACTACTAGGTCATGGCATGTTGTGCATGAATGGTTTTTATAAAGATGCATGAGTCCGAGAATGACCTGAATTGACAGTTGTCACAGTGGACACCCATTAAACTGCCATTTTATAGGCAGTAACCTTATACCCCCCTTATAGACCGGCTTCGTGAATGAGGCCTACTAACGGTAAGACTGACTTTACTCTTATGCATATATATAAATGTTATTAACTTATAATATTATAAAGTATAAGGGTTGAATTTTAACTTTTAAAATTCTAAGGGCTAACTTGGAATTAAAGTATTCATAAGTGAAAATTTTTCAAATTCCAAAACTTGAGGGCAAGTTTTGAAACTATTCAAAACTAATTAATTCCATAACTTATGAATTTAAAGTAGTTTTAATTTAAAAAAAAACTCTTCAAGTTCCATAACTTGAGGACAAGTTATAGAAGACTTTAAACTAATTAATAAAAAAAAATAACTTTTTTTTATTGTAACTTATGGAACTAATTAAGGTTACACCTTTTTTTTTAATTTAATGAAGAGACTCTTGAACCTCCATAACTTGAGGACAAGTTATGGAGTCATGAAACCATTTAATTAGAACTAGACTCTTCATTTTGTAACCTTTGCCAACTTTTATGAGTTTTATGATTCTTAAATGTGACTTTTCATATAACTTGAGGACAAGTTACAAAAACACACTTTGGAATCAACTCTTAGATTAAAATGGATTGAAAACAACTATCTCATAATTTTTCCTATTAATCTAAACAAACTCATAAACATGAACATTCATAATCAACATTTTTCAAGCATCATATAAACATGTATAAAACTTGAAACTTTGATTATTATCCTTTATTTGGATGAGAATAATCATTACCATAGTATCAAAAAACAAATTTTATGAACAAAAACACTTTGCGGTAATGATTCTAATCCAAAACAGGCCAAAAAAAAATAATTCGATTTTTTTTTCAGTTTTTTTTTCCAGCAACTTGCATCAAGTATAATTGAAAAATAACCAGGCTCTGATACCACTCTTGGGTTATTTGCATTCTAACACTCCTAAGTGTACATGCAACCCTAAATACCTTGGATCTATGTTTTCTCTATTATACATGCAAATATGAATATTCCAAGGTATTCATCCTAACTAGCATAAGAACATGGATTCATATGAATATAACAAGTTAGAATTACATACCTTTTGGTGTAGATTATCTTCATGAAGCTTGAGTGCCTAGTGCCCCAAGTGTGACACCTCAAATGGTTCACACAACACCAAATACACATGGAATGACTTGAGAGAAACTTGAACACTTTGTAAAATCGTATAGCCCTCATATGAATATACTAGTGCCCAATTTCTTGAGCCATGGGATTCTTTTATATGGTGACTATTAGGGTTACACTATGTAACTCCTAACTTTACCCATTCCTTATGCTCCATGGATTTTAACCTCCATGGAGTATCCATGGGTCACCCTATGGACTTAGTCCAACATAAGGAATCTTGGATCACAAGCCCACATATATAAGAATGAATGATTTACACAATCAACCCATATATTTAATTAGTCTTCTTTTGATCACTTAATTAATCCTAGATTAATTCTTGATCAATATTGATTAAATAATCTTATTAATATATTAGAACTTATAATATATTAACAAACCTTAAGTGTTATTTCTCTCATTATAGTCTATCCAAATGCATGATGCCATGCAACCCAAATGGACCATGCCGGGTCGGGTCAAGTCTTACCAATTATAGTTATGGACTTAGACATTAATCCAACAGCTACTTCATGGATCGGATCTGGACACCGAGGGTTGGTGGATTCAGAGACGCGGTCATGAATGAGGCTCATAAGACTCGATACTCCGTGCATCCAGGTTCGGACAAGATGTATCAGGACCTCAAGAAACTGTATTGGTGGCCGAACATGAAAGCAGAGGTCGCTACCTATGTGGGCAAGTGTCTGACTTGCGCCAAAGTCAAGGTAGAGTACCAAAAGCCATCAGGATTACTACAACAACCCGAAATACCCGAGTGGAAGTGGGAACGGATAACCATGGATTTCATAACCAAATTACCCAAGACAGCAAGTGGGCTAGACACCATCTGGGTAATCGTCGATAGATTAACAAAATCCGCACACTTCCTACCCATAAAGGAAACCGACAAGATGGAGAAGCTAGCTCGAACATACATCCGAGAGATTGTACGACTGCATGGTGTACCAATATCCATTATCTCTGACAGAGATAGTAGGTTCACCTCGCGATTCTGGCAGTCGCTGCAAAAGTCTCTGGGAACTAGGATAGACATGAGTACCGCTTACCATCCACAAACTGACGGTCAAAGTGAGAGGACCATACAAACCTTGGAAGATATGCTAAGAGCTTGTGTAATCGATTTTGGTAAAGCATGGGATACCCATTTACCACTAGTCGAATTCTCATACAACAATAGCTATCACTCCAGCATTAAAGTTTCTCCATTCGAAGCCCTCTATGGCCGGAAGTGCAGATCACCACTGTGTTGGGCTGAAGTGGGTGACACGCAACTAGCCAAGGGACAAGTACCCGACAGTGCTCTCACAGGCCCGGAAATCATCAGGGAAACAACTGAGAGGATTGTTCAGATTCGGGAATGACTAAAGGCTTCAAGAGACAGACAAAAGAGTTATGCAGACAAAAGACGAAAGCCCTTGGAATTTCAGCTTGGGGACTGTGTGCTATTAAAGGTCTCGCCCTGGAAAGGGTTAATACGTTTCGGAAAGCGTGGGAAACTAAACCCAAGGTATATCGGACCATTCGAGATCCTTGCAAGGATCGGTCCGGTAGCATACAAACTTCGACTTCCGCAGGAAGTCAATAATGTACATCCTACCTTTCATGTGTCAAACTTGAAGAAATGTTTGTCCGATGAGACCCTCGTCGTCCCTCTAGACGAAATCGAAATCAACGAGAGTCTCCACTTTGTAGAGGAACCAATTGAGGTCATGGATAGGAAAATTAAACGAACAAAACAAAGTCGCATACCCATTGTGAAGGTCCGCTGGAATGCAAAACGGGGACCTGAATACACTTGGGAGTGCGAAGATCAAATGAAACAAAAGTATCCGCATCTCTTTCCTTAATCCACAAATGTTTATCTTACATTAAATTTCGGGATGAAATTCCCTCTAACGGGGGGATGATGTGACAACCCGATATTTCGAATCAATGTAATGACCTAAAAAGTCAAGAATTGTAATCTCTTTTGATATAATGAAATTTGCATCAAAAATAAAATGTTCAAAAGTCTCTATTGGGTTGCCTAAAAAGATAGTTGTCATGTCAAGGTTTTCAGAAATATAAAGAACACTAAAATCCGGGTTATAACGAAGAAGTTATGACCAACCTAAGATACGCAGCAAAACCGTCAATACTGTTAAACGTAAAATGCGAAGTTTCAATACAATAACTTTTAGCCTTAGGTATCTAAATGAAAGTCGTAGATATCGTTAAAACCGTGAACATACATAAAAAGAACGCCCAAATCCGACTTCGTATGAGGAAGTTATGATTTTTCCAATTTTCGGATATAAGAGTAGACAGCTAAAAACTCGAAATAGAGATGGACAGACTTTTGGCCGAAACACCCTAAATGAGAATCAAAGATCTCAACAATAGTAGTGCAACGGTGAAAAGTCTGACGAAAACGGACATCGAATGAAGAAGTTATGGATTTTTAACGGACTTTTCCAGTCCCGGCCTGTTAAAAATATAACATTAAAAATAAATCAAAATTAGCCGACGAAGTCTAAAAGAAATTTGTAGAGCATAATCTCACCTACGTGTGCATATAAAGAACGCGTGAATATAAAGAACGCGTGCATATAAAGACGTGAGCCATAAGACTCACGACGTGAGTCTGTGATTGATGGGTTCCAGAGCTATCATCAGACGTCGCGTGCTTGGAAGAGGATAAGATCAAAACTCACGACGTGAGCAAGCCCATGCTCACGACGTGAGACCCCAAAAGTTGGCCTATAAATAGATCCCAAGGGTTTTCGAGTTTAGTTGCTCATTTCTTTCCTTTCTCGTGCCGAAGCTCTGCGTTTTAACCCCCGAAGCCATCCCAAAGCCCCGGTCTTCGCATCCAACTTCCAAAGGAAGGTCTTACACTCTCGAGAATTCCCGAGAATCCCGAGAAAACCCGCTTTCTCCTGTCGAAGTTCTGCTCGGTTTTCATCTCACCATCTTCACTCTATCAGGTGAGTTCATACCCCTATAACTACGTTTTCAAATGCTTTATAAATGCTTTTATATACTTTTAAGGGGGGGAAATACAAGTAAACACACAATTATCCTCGTGTGAATAACATAAATCTTTTGTTATACTTTTTGTTATAATCAATCATATGTGATTGATAACTATCATACGAAAACATTCACATACAACATATCACGAGAACACTTGGTCCTTTTTGGGATAAAACATGTTGTTAAGTAAATATGAAACACTTTGTTTATATTTTGAGTATAAATGTTCAACAATGTTATTACAAATGTTATACTTTACATACAAAGTCGACACTACGCTAGGGTTTATATACAAACGAATTACACTTTTGGAAAAACTATAATAGGTATAGTTTACTAGATATTCATGAGATTTCACACACTATAAATACTATATCAAGGGAATACTTTCATATACAAGAACAAATGGACTTTTCATACGTAAATCTATTTGATACTAAGTTTTGTGAGACATTCAACTTCACGTACTTTCAAGTATGCAGTTAAAGTCCTGTATTATATACCATAATCTCTTGTAGGGAGAGCGTGATTCTTGTGTATAGATCTATACAGGATCGACAATCCCGCACCTAAACTGTTAGCTACAGTTAGACTGGCAAGTCTGGGGTGACAATCGTCATAACATTCCAACGCCTGAAGAACGTTGTTACGGGCAGTGTGGGTCAATAGCATGGTTATAAAACTCACATGGAGTATTAAAAACACGTTGATTTACGGGGTTATCAAATGCCTTAGTGATTTTATACATACATAAATCTACTATTCTAGGCATGAAAAGCACTTTTGCATTTCAGTTTTGGAACTTTAAACTACCACACATTTATGGAAAAACATGGGATTTCTAAAAGCAAACATTCAAATCAGTCGGGTCTTGGTAGAAGACTAGTTTTATACTAGTAGGAAATATAGGATTTTCTAGGAGTTTTCAAACATATACAAACAATTTCATTCTGATTTATACAAACATTAACATTAAATACTTATGAACTCACCAGCTTAAATGCTGATCTACTCTTTCAAATCTACTTGTATTTCTCAGGGATTCAGTAATACAGGTAACTTCAGCTTTTGGAGAAGTGACGCTAAGGCGTCAGTTTAAAACTCATTTTATCATCATATTGTAATTTGTTTTGAAACAAGTATTATTCAACGATGTAACTTTTAAATTATATATATGATGGTTGGTTTACTTTCTTTACTATGTATTCAACTGTTACGATACAACATGAAGTCATCCGCCCTCGAACGATTCCGCCATTCTGGTTTGGGGGTGTGGCAATACTGACCTATTACCTAGTTTTATATGATTTAAAATGGAATTTAAACCAGTTTTTTTTAATCATTTGCAAAAGACTTAACATATTTTCCATCATATTGTTGGTTTTCGATGATAAATATGCAAAAATAAATAATTAGAAAATTATAACGTCGATTGATTGATGCTCGTGTTTGACACAATTCCCTTAAATAGTTTCGTCATCTGTTCCCAGGGTACAACAGTTAAAACAGTATGTACTGTCGGATCTGACCACTTTCCTAAAAAGTTTGTCACAATTTGTATGCAGAGAGAGGATAAGAGAGTATTCTTATATTCTAATCTTTGTAACTGTACTCATTAAGTCAAAATTAAATAAAGTAATTATGCATTTAGTAATGCAAAAACATGGCTTGCTGTGTGAGCCAAGAATTTTTGAGTTGCATTCTGTGTCTATAGGTCACGAGTCACGCCCACACACGAGTTCCTTAAATTTTGTTAACAAATTCTATGATTTGCACCCCCTGCATGTTCATAGGTGTTGGAGTAAAACTATACGTAGAAGCTTTTAAATCTATTATATATCTATATTTGTAAACCCACTAAGAGTTTGCTCGCTTTTCTTATGTGGGAGACTTTTCCACACCCACTTTATTTGTTAACTTTATTTTCAAATATTTATCTTTGAACATCGATATCTCATTCACAGATTCTCCGTGTTGGACACAATATTTTACATTTCGATGCTCTCACGGTGGAGAGGATAGCCCACTAAGGATTAATATATATATATATATATATATATATATATATATATATATATATATATATATATATATATATATTTCATAATTTTTATGAAATTTCCAAGACATTTCATATTTGCTTATTATTTGGGAGTGGATGAATAATTTCATCTAAAACTTTCAACATTTTTTTTATTTAAGTATGATTGAGCTGGTAATTCCCAAACTAATTAACATGAGTGTATGAATATAGTTACGTTTTTAGTAAGTCGTTTTTTAGTAAGTCGTTTTCTGGTCACCTGCGTATTATTTGGAAGTGGATGATTAATTTCATCTAAAGTTTCACCATTCTTATATTTAAAAAATAATTGAGCTGGTAATTCCAAAACTGATTAAACATGAGCTTTGAATATATTTCCTCTTTTAGTAAGGAGTCATTTTCTGTTCACCTGCATTATTCCACCCACGAAGTTTCCCACGAAGATTCCTTTGACATTTCACAAATCCTGATGTACATTGCATGCACCCTCTCCAACAAAGTTCTTCTATAAGTTAAACCCTTCTCCTGCTCTTCCGTTTAACCAATCAAGAAGATCAGGTACATTTCTCCTCATTCCTAGGCATATAACAAAGTTCTTCTATTAGCTTTTCCGTAATTGTTGATGTCATTCAGGTTTGTACAATTTCCTGTACCTCTATCAGTGTGTTAGATGCTTTTATTGCCAAGTTGTTTTCATTAACTTCCATTTTGTCTGCACATTACATAATTAGATAAGGTTTTATTCTATGTAATTGTTCTTTTGGTTTAGTCAATTAACCGCATAATTTTCAAATTTCAGGATGAATAATTAATGACAGTGCAGTCTAGTTAGACGTACGCGGGTGAAAGCGCTGAGAATGAAAAGGAAGCGGCTTATAATTGTATCTCATCCACTGAACATTAAGTCATTACTCATATACAAACTTCGATTCCAATAGAATCTAAAATCATTATACCCTGCTACTTACCTCCTTATTTACAAAAAATTTGTTTATAATTGTATCTCATACAAGAACATGATTTATTCTAAGAGAATAACAAACATCTACATGTTTATAAAAACCGACCATTCTAGCAGAACAACACCTAAAACTATTTCATTCTACCAGAAATTACACAACAATCACAATTTCTTTTTGCAAAACACAAATCATACATGCATAAGTTATTCTAAATATACTTCTTACACTATAATACATCTTCGAAATCAATAAACATCAGATAAAACAAAAAATTGTTACTTTCAGGTTCCACAACAAAATCATCACCGTCATCTTCAAGATTCAATGTCGTCTGTACTGTGTTCTTGAACTTCGACTTGAATGAAGTCGAATGTGTACTCCTCATTCTGCCAGAATAAAGTTCACAGAAGCCCCCAAATGTTGATTCCGTCTTCTAGGGTTTAATGTCGATATTTATATCAAAAACCTTCCACGAATCTTCCGATTCTAAATATTGAATACAGAAAATCAGAATATGTGTCAATCTCCGAAAGCATTGGGTGTTTGATTTTGATAGTATGCAAGATATTTGGGATTATCAGTGGACCAATTCCATAATTATCGACGGTTTCCTATTAAACTGACGAGGCAAAGTACCATAGTACGCTTCCGTTCCTACTCATTTAATAAAATCCTATTAATTTGTTTTTTTTTTCTATTTAATATTAAAAGAAAACTACTTCCTTAATTTACCACAAAGGATTGGCCGACAATCCATAAAACAAGCACACAATATATATATATATATATATATATATATATATATATATATATATATATATATATATATATATATGTATATATATGTGTGTGTGTGTGTATATGTGTGTGTGTGTGTTCAAAGTTGAATAAAAATACATAAGTTTTATGAAATTTCCAACACATTTCATATTTGCTTATTATTTGGGAGTGGATGAATAATTTCATTTAAAAGTTACAACATTTTTTTTATTTAAGTATGATTGAGCTGGTAATTCCCAAACTAATTAAACATGAGTGTATGAATATAGTTACGTTTTTAGTAAGTCGTTTTCTGGTCACCTGCGTATTATTTGGAATTACCAGTTCAATTATTTTTTAAATATAAGAATGGTGAAACTTTAGATGAAATTAAGCTTTGAATATATTTCCTCTTTTAGTAAGGAGTCATTTTCTGTTCACCTGCATTATTCCACCCACGAAGTTTCCCACGAAGTTTCCTTTGACATTTCACAAATCCTGATGTACATTGCATGCACCCTCTCCAACAAAGTTCTTCTATAAGTTAAACCCTTCTCCTGCTCTTCCGTTTAACCAATCAAGAAGATCAGGTACATTTCTCCTCATTCCTAGGCATATAACAAAGTTCTTCTATTAGCTTTTCCATAATTGTTGATGTCATTCAGGTTTGTACAATTTCCTATACCTCTGATCAGTGTGTTAGATGCTTTTATTGCCAAGTTGTTTTCATTAACTTCCATTTTGTCTGCACATTACATAATTAGATAAGGTTTTATTCTATGTAATTGTTCTTTTGGTTTAGTCAATTAACAGCATAATTTTCAAATTTCAGGATGAATAATTAATGACAGTGCAGTCTAGTTAGAAGTACGCGGGTGAAAGCGCTGAGAATGAAAAGGAAGCGGCATAGTGTTTTGTTTGAAATTAAAGAAGAAATGAATTTTTCAATGCGGTTTCGTTGAATTTGCTAAACGACTTTTTTATTTCTTTTATATTTTCGTGTTGAAGGTGGCTTTTTGAGGATATCGTTATCATAATAATTTTTTGTTAAATCTTTAGTTGAAGGCAGAAATTTTTAAAAATTCTCGGGGTATACCATGAAGGATTTCTAAAATCTCATAAGCAAAACGATTTAAACAAAATCATAGGATTTAAAAATCCTCTATTTTTTTAACAAATACAAAGTCTTGGAGAAATTTCAGTTCCAAATCCTTCATATTCCAACCACCTCGATACCAGAATAAAAATGTCAGACTACATTCCTTCGAAAATCCTAGTGGAAATCTTCAAAAGACTTCCTGTGAAGTCAGTTCTTCAACTAAGATCCCTCTCAAAACGATGGAAATCTTTGATCGACAGCTCTAAGTTCATTGCTGGTTACGGGGCCCACCAAACTCAGCCACAGAGTCTACTTGTAACCTACAACGATCCAGAGAGCCAACACCAGGACGAAACATATGCTTCATTGGTTGATGATGAGACCTTCGTCCAACAAGAGATCCGTCCAATGCTTCCTGAGCTCACTAAACAACTTTTGATGTCACGTGTTATTGGTAGCTCTCATGGATTGTTCTGCTTGTTTGGTTACGAACCCAACAGTGAGATGGCTGTTCTTTGGAATCCTTCGATTAGAAAATCAGTTTGTGTAGCTGTGCATGGTGTGCTACTTATGCGTCAAAACGCCATTCTTGGTTTTGGGGTTTGTCGTATCACTAGTAACCCTACGATTGTGAAGATAGATGGTTCGGTAATTGAGGTTTTTACATTGAGCACAGGTAGTTGGAGAACTCTTCCCAACAATCTGCAGATTAATTCCATTAAGTTCTCATGGCGTCATGTAGTTATAGATAGGTTTATATATTGGCTTTCTTATGGTGAGAATGAGAAACCTCTTATTGTGTCATTCGATATGACTACTCATGACATTCAGCATAATAAGACTAAAAGAAGGAAAGATTTATTTAGGAGGAATTGTAAAGCGAAAGTAGTTTTAGATATAATTCCTGGTACTCTTAAATATGTTGTGAGTGATTTTGTCGAGCAACATAATCACGAGTTGTTTAGCAAAGGCAATATGTTCTTATCTCGTCAAAGAGAAAACTTGATTATTCGCAGGAAATTTTCATTCATAATTTGTCAAAACAAAATATTGGTCCTGTAAAATCACATAGACTGTATAGTGCTCTTTAGGTCGGTCCTTCGGTTCGAGGTAGATTGGTTTCTGATTTCAAGAATGCTAGGAGAAATATGAATTGTTACATAGGTGGGAGGGACGCGAAATTCCTTGTTGACAAGATGAATGACAGGAAGAAAAATGTCCCATCATTTACTTTTGAGTATAAAGTGTTGAACAAAAGATTGAATTCTCTATTCTGGGTGGACAAAACAGCAAAGTATAACTACAATTCATTCGGAGACGTTGTATCACTCGATGCAATATTCAGCATGAATAAGTATTTCTAACCTTTAATACTTTTACAATAAGAATTATATTGTTTTCAGTTATGTAAACTAATATTTTATTTTTAAAATAGGTATGATATGGTTTTTGTTCCGTTAACTGGCATTGATAACCACAAAAAATGTGTAACATTTGGTGCTGGACTTTTAAGTAAAGAAGATGGAGTTTCTTATGAATGGTTGCTTAGAGCTTTTTTGAAAGCATTTAGAAAACAACCTCAATTGGTTATATCTGATCAAGATCCAGCTTTGAAAAAAGCTATAGATAACGTTTTCCCGTTGGCACATCATAGGTTATGTATGTGACATATAACAAAGAAGTTGCCAAATAAGGTATGCATACAAAGACTAGTATCCTTATTTTTGTCATGATTCTATAATGATTTACTCATATTCTACCAGAATTAATTGACTTAACTTTTTTATTTTATTCATCCTCAATTTCAATTTAAACAGATTTTATCAATTGAAGATGCAACCACCAATCAAAAATTTCGAAAGCGTTTTCACTCTATAATTTGGAATTTTAAGCTGGAACCACATGACTTCGAGAATGTATGGCATATGATGTTGGAGGAGTTTAAAATTACAGATAATATTTGGATGAATACCATGTATGGTTTGCGAAGATCTTGGATCCCCGCATTTTTCAAGCACATTCCAATGTCTGGTCTTATGCGAACTACATCACTGTCTGAAAATCAGAATTGGTCATTTCAAACCACCACATTAACCGGTTCTCATCTTATCATGTTTATGATGACATTTGATTCTGTCATGGAACGACAAAGATATAATCAAATTCTCAATGATTTTAATACTGCCACCACTTTTTCTAAATTCATTACCCGTAGTCCGAATGAACCTCATGCTTCAAAGGTATATACGCACAAGATTTTTTATCAGGTCCAGAAAGAGATATCAAGAGCTGAAGATAATTGTTTCCAAAAGAATGTGATATCTTCCAACGGTGTTGACACAATTATTGTTTTGGAGAAAAAAACGACATACCCATTAGGCAAATAAATGATGTCGATGTTGATGACAAAGACGAGGAATACAATTACAATTGTCTTATAAGGGATACTGAATACACGATATATTTTTTTTCATATTAATTGTCATTTTATCCATTCAATTTTAAACTCTAAATACTTACAACTTAAACATTATCACTAATCATCTTATATATTCCAGGTCACACACTCAACAAAAGATGGTTCATTCAAATGTACTTGTATGCATTTTGAACATGTCCGGATCTTATGCAGACACATATTATGTGTGTTTAAGTATGATGACATCGAACAAATTCCTGAAAAGTACATTTTGAAACGTTGGCGTAGCGATGTTATCCAACAGAATTACTAAAAAGACACTTCACCAATTCTTTTGACGATTCTAATTCCGACATGATTGCTATTGACATTTTTTCAACTGTTGACCGTTGTGTGTCTTTTTTGAGTCATGATGCAACTAAGTTAAAGTTATACCTTGACGAGCAGAATAAGTTGAAAAAAAAATCGTACACGATTGTCCAAATCATGATTTACCGAACAGAGCAGAACATTTCAACAAGCTTCTAGGCGTGGTAGTTCCTGATGTAGTATATGATGTTAGTGATATTCAGAATCCTTCAGATATTCGTAACAAAGGATGCAGCAGTCGTGGGAAAAGATTAAAATCTAGAAAAGAGATGATTGAGAAAAGAAATCTCTAAACCTCAGAGAAAGTGTGCTACATGCAGACAGATGGCTCATCATGAAAAAAGAAATTGTCCTTTAAAGAACGTCCATAAATAGTTTCTTATTATGTTACTTTAATTGTTTTAGTACAAACACATTTCATTTTACTTTTGTCGGTTGACATTCAAATGTTATCTTTTATGTTGTTCAATAAAGTATTCACCTTAACCGTTAGTGACGATGGCATTGTCTTGTCAATTAATCTAACAATACTTATGTTTTTTATCTCTTAAAAATAATTATATAACGGAATACAAATATTTATTCCATCAATTCTATAAATACTGTATGCATTCCAACATAATTTTATTCTATCAGCATTAATAGAAAATTAAATACTATAACATATTCTATTAGTAGAAAATTAAATATTATAACATATTCGGTTAGAATAATAATAATAAAAATATTCTATCAGCATCAGAAAACTGTAAAAAAAACCCCGGGTATACAACATCTGACCATTTATTTAAAAAAGACACATCAACACATCCATTATTAACAACAAGCGTGTGTTAAATTTAAAACAACTTAATAATTTAATACTAAATTTTTGTCCTAAATAACCCATCAAAAAAATTAACATTAAACTACTACGCATTCTACCATAATCGCTTTTTCACAATGCACAACATCATCAATCACGAAACTAAACAATCCATCAACACAATCATTAAACCAAAACAAACATTCCATTAGAAGATATAAGTTTACATATTGATACCAATCATTCAAACCTTCTGAAAGACAAAGTACTTTTTCCAAAAGCTAACATAAACCAGATTTTTGTTTCAACAACCGCAAAAAAAAAAGTTCAAATACTATCATGTCAATACTTATCTTCAAAATACCAAACTACCACTTCAAATTCGTACCGACGACCTCTCGCTTTTCTCTTTTTCTTCCTATTTTCAGCTGACTCTTGAAGAAGTATGTTTTGTTCCAAAATATCCAGCTTACAAAACGCTTCAAAATCTTTAACTATCATACTCTTATACTAGTTGAAATCATCTGTCAACAATCTTGCCATGTATTTTTTTCTTAACTTAATTATAGCACTCACATCACCAGGCATTTTACCTGTAAGACCACACTCCCAACGCCCTTCATTTTCCCCCATGTAACTTTCCATATGTCTCATGAGGTAGACTCCACAATCTGTTCCAGAGTTTTCTACTTGCCAAGATATGTTCATCAACTGTCCCGCCTTAAAACTTAAGGCTTTTTCCATTAGATGATGTTGTGATGTTTAGTAGTTGCAAAATAGTTTTTTCTGTCATTAAATACAACAAATACATCAAACATAGTTTTAAAACAATCTTTAGAATGAAAAACTGTGTGTTCAGAATTTTATTCAGTATCTTACCACCAAATTTGGTATCATGCCATATTTCCTATCCAAGGTTCTTGTTCTCTTCACATGATCTACTATGTAGTATAAACTTGATCTCAGATCAAAGATCAGTAAGTAATACTTCGCATCATCAACTATTGGGAAGAAAACCTTGTATACATTAAAAAACAAAGTTAATTTAATATTAAGTGATGCAACAATTAATACATTTACTCAATATACTTACAAGCGCAACATCTCTGAAACTTGGCTTGACATCAAATTTCTTAATGTAGATTCGCAACAGAGTAGCAAAAAGCCTACATTTCAGATCTTCCGTATTTAATTCATTCAATATCTCTTCTATCTGTAAAAACCCACATCACCAACAATATTAATTCTAAAAAAATAAATTTGAATTTAAACTTTGTTTACAAAAAAAAATATTACCACAATAGTTGTATCGAAGAAAATATTTGGCAGGGATGATTCATCCTTGTAGTCCTCCATTTTATTTAAAAACCCAGCCCAACAGTCAATTACTTTAGAATGTATAAACATTCCTTGATTAAATTGGAATGCAAAACCCTGGTGCAACAAATGACCTGTTCCAATGTCCCAAATCTCATACCTGTAACAAAAATTATAAATAAAATCAATCTTCATACATTCACATTTCTATTCTAAAAAAATAATAAACAACTCATATATACTTACCCTTCATCTCTTTTAGATGCAAAAGCTGAATTGCATACTCCTGTTTCATCCTTAGTCAGTTTATCCCCAACCTTAAAAAAAATTTCAATATACTGGGAATGAAATATTTTTGCTTTTTTAGAGATACGTTTTTCCCTTTTGTCTTTATCAGCATCTTCTGCAGCATTATCAACAGCTTCTCCTAAATTTCTTCCAACCACATTATCCCCACTGAATCCTGACATTAGCTTTTTCCTTCTATACACCTGTAACTCAGTTTCTTCCAACAACTGAATCATTCCATCATTCACCCCCGGAAGTCGATGAAACTGAATCATTGTTAAAGAATGGGTATCAACATGTGTACTATAATTGACATCTTTCTCTATATTAACTTCATTAATTATCAATCCTCTAACAGGTGAACGATTTCCTTCACCGCCATCTCCTGTATCATTCATATTTACCTCATTATAACCCTACTGCTCATGCACTTTTTTGTTGTTTGCCCCTTCATGCACTTCCCTAAAAAGCTCATTCATCTTTTCCATCCACTCTTTCAACACCACACTATCAGGGAACTTTTCTAAACCATCCTTCAATGCAACCTCCATAGTACTTTTTTCGTTTAGAATTAACCCATAACTATGCTCTAAAACAGTAGCATATGCCTGCAATACATATAACTAATTATTATTTACATTACAAGAATATTTCAACAACTTTAAGATGGGAATTTTCACTTTATATTCTACCAGAATATAAATTCAACTACTAATTACATTAATTACAAATTAACTAAGTATGCAAACGAAAAATCTACTATTACCTCCTCATCTCCAAAATCCCTCTTAAAAGTGACCAATTGTTGCTCTTCACCTCCTGTTTCATCATTCATATCGACATCCTCATGCTCATCCCGAAATTGCCTCCCGAACCCTCCCAAATTGATTTCCAGGCGTTGAATCTCTAATAAATTAGCACCGGTAATATGCCCAATAAAAGGAAGCCTTTTATCTAACATTATAGAATACTTTATGTTATACACGTACACGAACTACAAAAAAAAACATTAAATTAATCAATACATCAATAATACATTACTACCAAATCTATACTATCATATAATACGATTTGACACTTACTAGCAGGAGTGTAATAGGACCAGTGTAGTAGCGTGATTTGTCATCCCTTTTCCATAGTTTTTTCCTTGATCCCAAACAGTCGAGCATATATTTGCACCAATTTAACTTTGAAAAGTCTTGTACCAACACCAACTTCCTTACCACTTTTATTTGAGTTGTTCCCATCAACATTGACTCTATGAAGTTGTTAACGAAAAGAGTCAAAAAAATTCAGTCTAAACATCAAACTATCTTTTGATGTAGACTGAATTCTTCTTAAATACTCCTCACCATTGAACTTATCACAAGGATATTGTCCCTTCCATTCTTCCAGAATTTGATTTCCCTTATCACACAATGGCAGCTCATTGATGTCTTCTCCACCAATTGGCAACCCCATCATATCATGGATTGTCTGTTCTGTGATCTCAATAACAGAGTTTTGTAGGACAAGTCTTCTACTATCAGAATCATACACATCTAAAAGATAGTAGCTTAGTTGCCCCAGATAACTTGTTATATTCACTTGCAAAATTGACCCATAACCCCTTCTTAAGACTGCTTGTTTTTGTTCTGGTGACATGCCCTTAACAGCTGCAGTGATGTTATCACATTTCATTCTGGTTGGAATGTTTCTTAAACCAGGTGGATATTCCTTACTTGTTTTTCTAACATTATCTTCTTGTTCCTCATTGACAGAGTCATCAATTCCCTTATTCTTTAAATTTTTTACAATTGGAACTCTCTCATATTTTCTCTTTGACCTTATCTCTCTTTCCAAAAGTAGTACATTTAAAGGTTTAGGACTTTTCTTTTCTGGAACTGATTTATCAAATTTTTTCTTTGACCTTCTTTCTCGTTTCACGTGTTGTTCTTCTTCTTGTACTTGTTCAGCTATAACACATAATAAATATTAGAATGTATATTATAATATATTAAACATTTGAGTAAAACACATTATGTTAATTGATGTTTAAAAATATAAGATATTTTTATTATTCCAACAGAATAAAAATTTACTTTTACAACACAAATATAACATATACAAAATTACCATTATAAGAGGATAAAAAAAGGACAGAATAATCAATAACACACATAAATACAATTCTAACAGAATATAAAAGAAACTACCATATCATCATACATGTCATTTCGATACATAATACACTGCACATTGAAATACATATATTCAAACATATATTCGTATTCTATTGGAATATATTACATATAAATTCTATCAACCTACAAAAATTGTAAATTTTTCAATTTACCCCATAATTATATCTTAATAAAAACTTAATCACAAAGAGTAAACATTCTACACACATTGATTCAATGATAACAGTATAAAAAAGAAATTCACAAATTTAAATTCTATAAGAATCTTACACATTTCAACTCAACACAAATAATCCACTGAACATTGAAATACTTATACTCATACACATATTTGTAATCTATTAGAATATATTACATATGAAGTCTATCAATCTACAAAAAATTGTAAATTTTCCAAGTTACCCCATAATTCTAAGTTAATAACAAAGAGTAAACAAAGAGTAAACATACTCTCCATGGGTATACGTACACTCATAAAAATCGTTCCATTCTAATAGAATTCAACACAAGTAGAGTATATCCCATTTGTAAGAATTTTGAATGTTTAGTTTAAGTCATTACTCATATACAAACTTCGATTCCAATAGAATCTAAAATCATTATACCCTGCTACTTACCTCCTTATTTACAAAAATTTTGTTTATAATTGTATATCATACAAGAACATGATTTATTCTAAGAGAATAACAAACATCTACATGTTTATAAAAACCGACCATTCTAGCAGAACAACACCTAAAACTATTTCATTCTACCAGAAATTACACAACAATCACAATTTCTTTTTGCAAAACACAAATCATACATGCATAAATTATTCTAAATATACTTCTTACACTATAATACATCTTCGAAATCAATAAACATCAGATAAAACAAAAAATTCTTACTTTCAGGTTCCACAACAAAATCATCACCGTCATCTTCAAGATTCAATGCCGACTCTACTGTGTTCTTGAACTTCGACTTGAATGAAGTCGAACGTGTACTCCTCATTCTGCCAGAATAAAGTTCACATAAGCACCCAAATGTTGATTCCGTCTTCTAGGGTTTAATGTCGATATTTATATCAAAAACCTTCCACGAATCTTCCGATTCTAAATATTGAATACAGAAAATCAGAATATGTGTCAATCTCCGAAAGCATTGGGTGTTTGATTTTGATAGTATGCAAGATATTTGGGATTATCAGTGGATCAATTCCATAATTATCGACGGTTTCCTATTAAACTGACGAGGCAAAGTACCATAGTATGCTTCCGTGCCCACTCATTTAATAAAATCCTATTAATTTGTTTTTTTTTTTTCTATTTAATATTAAAAGAAAACTACTTCCTTAATTTACCACAAAGGATTGGCCTACAATCCATAAAACAAGCACACAATATATATATATATATATATATATATATATATATATATATATATATATATATATGTGTGTTCAAAGTTGAATAAAAATACATAAGTTTTATGAAATTTCCAACACATTTCATATTTGCTTATTATTTTGGAATGGATGAATAATTTCATTTAAAAGTTACAACATTTTTTTTATTTATGTATGATTTAGCATGTAATTCCCAAACTAAATGAACATGAGTGTATGAATATAGTTACGTTTTTAGTAAGTCGTTTTCTGGTCACCTGAGTATTATTTGGAAGTGGGTGAATAATTTCATCTAAAATTTCACCATTCTTTTATTTAAATATAATTGAGCTGGTAATTCCAAAACTGATTAAGCACGAGCTATAAATATATTTCCGTTTTTAGTATGGTGTCATTTTCTGGTCACCTGCATTATTCCACCCATGAAGTTTCCCACGAAGTTTCCATTGACATTTCACAAATTCTGATGTACATTGCATGCACCCTCTCCTACAAAATCCTTCTATAAGTTAAACCCTTCTCTTGCTCTTCAGTTTAACCAATCAAGAAGATCAGGTACATTTCTCCTCATTCCTAGGCATATAACAAAGTTCTTCTATTAGCTTTTCCGTAATTGTTGATGTCATTCAGGTTTGTACAATTTCCTGTACCTCTGATCAGTGTGTTAGATGCTTTTATTGCCAAGTTGTTTTCATTAACTTCCATTTTGTCTGCACATTACATAATTAGATAAGGTTTTATTCTATGTAATTGTTCTTTTGGTTTAGTCAATTAACAGCATAATTTTCAAATTTCAGGATGAATAATTAATGACAGTGCACTCTAGTTAGAGGTACGCGGGTGAAAGCGCTGAGAATGAAAAGCAAGCGGCTTAGTGTTTTGTTTGAAATTAATGAAGAAATGAATTTTTTAATTTGCTAAACGACTTTTTTTTTCTTTTTGAAGGTGGGTTTTGTGGATATCGTTGTCATAGTGATTTTTTTTGTGAAATCTTTAGTTGAAGGCAGGGATTTTTAAAAATTCTCGGGGTATACCATGAAGGATTTCTAAAATCTCATACGCAAAACGATTTAAACAAAATCATAGGATTTAAAAAACCTCTATTTTTTTAACAAATACAAAGTCTTGGAGAAATTTGAGTTCCAAATCCTTCATATTCCAACCACCTCGATACCAGAATAAAAATGTCAGACTACATTCCTTCGGAAATCCTAGTGGAAATCTTCAAAAGACTTCCTGTGAAGTCAGTTCTTCAACTAAGATCCCTCTCAAAACGATGGAAATCTTTGATTGACAGCTCTGAGTTCATTGCTGGTTACGGGGCCCACCAAACTCAGCCACGGAGTCTACTTGTAACCTACAACGATCCAGAGAGCCAACACCGGGACCAAACATATGCTTCATTGGTTGATGATGAGACCTTCGTCCAACAAGAGATCCGTCCAATGCTTCCTGAGGTCACTAAACAACTTTTGATGTGACGTGTTATTGGTAGCTCTCATGGATTGTGTAGCTGTGCATGGTGTGGTACTTATGCGTCAAAAGGCCATTCTTGGTTTTCGGGTTTGTCCTATCGCTAGTGACCCTACGATTGTGAAGATAGATGGTCCCGTAATTGAGGTTTTTACATTGAGCACAGGTAGTTGGAAAACTCTTCCCAGCAATCTGCAGATCAATTCCATTAAGTTCTCATGGCGTCATGTAGTTATAGATAGGTTTATTTATTGGTTTTCTTATGGTGAGAATGAGAAACCTCTTATTGTGTCATTCGATATGACTACTCATGAATTTAGAACAACAAACATACCAGACAGTTTAGCACAAAAGTCTTCTTCTTCGTTTTTTTCCATCTCTAAGGTGTCTGAGGGTCTTGCTGTGCTTAAATTCAAAGGTATAAGGACAGGAGGTTGGGATGTATGGATCATGGATGATGGTGTTCCAAATTCGTGTACAAAGTTATTCACCATTAACAATATACCAGGTGAAAACTTCAGGAATATACTGGGATTTACAGAGAGGAGTGAACCTATACATGTTCCTGGGGAGTGAAAGAACTCCATGTTTGTCTATGAACCATGCTCACAATACATTATTGATATTGGGATTTATGGAAATAAATATCCAGGTTCTGTTGGTTACTACATGGAAACCCTACTTCTGCTTGATCAGCCGGATTCTAGTGTTTATGTGGAAAATAGTGTTGGACCGATGGATTTCATGTTGTGGATCAATTCACTGCGGGAACCCGTCGAGGTCTCCCCTAGCCAATCCACTGCATCCACGTCTCCCCTAGCCAAGCCGCCCGCCATTTCTCCATTATGTCTTTGCTAAGGAAACTTTGTAACACCTTTTAAATTTGATGCAAATTGGACGTATGATATTTGAATAATTAGAGCAGAAATTAATTGTGTTTTCTCTCATCTCTGTTATGTTTGGTAATTGATACAATTGATAGTTTGTTTGATTGTTCATGAGTTTTCTAATCAGTTCAGTTATTCTTTACATCGTGTTGCAATATGTATGAAGATTTCAATCTTCTAGTATTTGATGAATGGGATGCTACACAATAGAATATTAGAATAGGTTTGACTTTGTGAGGGTTTTATTCTTGGTTTCAATCCGAATCAGCTTGAAGGACTTGTTTAGTGTAGACAATCGGGTTTCATTTACATATTTTTTTAAACAGGTTATAACCTCCCTATTAAAGATAGAATGCATATTGGTATCAAGCATGTAGTAACGAGTGTTGAATATAATATAATACAGAGATAATGTAATTATTATTGTTTATGTTATTTGTTATAATTTTCATATTAAAAAAACAAATTAAACGGGTATCCACTACTAGAAAAACAGAAATTGAATACATAAGATAGAATACGGTTATAAGCAAAATCTGTTTTAGATGTAGAAAACAGAATAGAATACAAAAGATAGAATA
This sequence comes from Lactuca virosa, assembly GCF_052849685.1. Lineage (NCBI taxonomy): Eukaryota > Viridiplantae > Streptophyta > Magnoliopsida > Asterales > Asteraceae > Lactuca > Lactuca virosa. The sequence goes on from NC_136427.1 coordinate 29,404,089, forward strand.
AAGTTATTAGGATAGTCAGTATTAGATTAAGAAATATAGATAGATCATAATATATAGTTATATAAAATTAATCAATTTTAAATAGTTACTCGTTATATTTTTTTAAATAGAATCGAGTGTGGAGACTGACATCACTGACTCAGTCCTAAAATAGAGTTCCGATACCCCACTACCATCACCATCACCATCATAATCGACATCACCGACTATTGCCGCCATCAACATGTTTGGATTTCATGGAGATCTAATCCTTGCTCGAATTAATGAATCTTTCAAATTTGAACCTCCATGGCGAAATTTGAGAGTGAGTTTCATTTCAATACAATAATTTCTAATTAAATATCGATTTCGATTGGATTTCGGTAGGGGTTCCGTTAATAAAATTTCGATTTTGATTTGGTACTTTCTATTTGTCTTTAGATTCTGATTGTATATGGCTATGGATTATTCGATCTTCAAGGTGACATGGTTGATTTATTCTTTTGATTTAACTTAATATTTTCCATTTTCCAGTTACATTTGCTATGGATTATCATGTCTTGAAGATGAGATGATTGATTTGTTCTTTCAATTGATATTTTAAAGGCATATTTATTGTTCTTTTGGTATGTTCATGCGTTTAAAGGGCGAGATGGTGTTATTTATGTGAAATGCATTACGATTTTGTGGTTTTTTTTGTATAATGATAGGTTTAATTTGGTCGTGTATATGGAACTTAGGGTTTCGTAGTGAATGTATGTTGTGAGGTTAGTCAGAAGGAGAATAATGTTGAGTTCTTGTTGGTTTTCGGATGTTGATGTGTTTTTCAGAAGAATCATGACCAAAGAAGAAGAGGAAAGGTGTCCTTTGCGTACAGAAGAGATGGGTTGGACTGAGTTGATTCCTTGCAAATGTGGTTACAAGGCTTGGATGTTCACTAATGAAACAATTTCATTGCCTCTTAACTTCATTTATTTGGTGTTGACTTGTTTGATTAGTTGTTCTAACCCTCTTGTACTAGTTGTACTACCAATACAGGTGTCTGGTGTTGGCATCACATAATGGATATGGTAGAGAAAGATGCAACAAAGGGGCGTTCTGTTAACTTTCAATGTTCGAATAATTCAACGAAAAATGGTGTACATTATTGGAATCCCTCTTGATCTTGCTAATGAAGATGTAAGCACCTTTCAATCTTTTCTTTCTAAACATTAAATATTATTGTTAATAAGTTACCTTTTCTGGTGCATTTATTACAAAAAAAATGATTATTATGTGAAATATGGAAAAGTCATAAAATTTTCCCTTTATTGGACAGCTAGCAAGACTCTCCAACATTTTACTAACGACACTTGTTGTGTGTAAGTTTATAAGTTTGCATATTGAGTTGCTCTTATGCTTGATTTTAGTCCTAGATTTCATGATTTTATCCCTTTTATGTTCCCAGATATATAGTAACATGTATGCAATCTGTTCAAGGTTCTGTCAGGGACGGTAGGCTTTTAAGGTAAGCAAATGACCTTCTTGGCCTCTTGCATTATTGCATGTTTATGAGACATTTGCAGTGTGTAAGTTTATAAGTTTGCATATTGAGTTACTATGCTTGATTTTAGTCCCAGATTTCACGATTTTCTCCCTTTTATGTTCCCATATATATAGTAACATGTATGCAATATGTTCATGGTTATGTCATGGATGGTAGGCTTTTAAGGTAAGCAAATGGCCTTCTTGCCCTCTTGCATCCTTTAAAGTTATTGATAAAGTTCAGTAGTTGATTCTTCGCATTCTTGATGGTTTCCATACTAGTAACCATGTCCTGAATTGTGAATGCATTGGGCTGTAATATTTGATATGATGAACAAAATGTATTTGGCATTGAAATCCGTTGTATACATGTAACGTCCAAAAAATACCGAATAAAATTTTCATTTTTATTAAGTCAAAACCATTCATTCATCCATTATTCCAAAAGACGATCAGAGTAAAAGTATTCTCAATACACCAAAGTAAAATCATAAACAATCATTGCGGATTAATCTTCAGGAGATGCAGTGTGATCATGTCGGAACCTTCCTTTTGAAACCAGAAGTACCTGAAAAAAATTTAAACATAAACTGTAAGCACAAAGCATAGTGAGTTCCCCAAAATACCTCATACCATACATACATTTCAACCCAAAGCTGTAACGGGTCTATTTCACCCTATGTCCCTTCCAACTCTTTGAGTCCTGTCCGAGTCTCTAAGCTCCTTTCAACTCAATCGATGTTGTTCAGCCGAATGGGTCTATTTCACCCCTGAGTAAGTTCCGACTCAATCAGTGCTTTTCAACTGATCGGGTCTATTTCATCCCACATACCTATACCATATAGGCATACACACATACAATAAGAGTCACATAGACAACAAGCATATACGACACCTAATGTCTTACAATACATTAAGAAGACTCACCTGAACCACTCATTAGAAGCCCAACAACTATCTCAACATCAGAATATCCAACCCAAACTTCCTAAAACCAAACCAACACCAATCTTTAGTAAAATACTAAATTCTACCCAAGTTTGACCAAAAGTCAAACTAGTCAAAAGTTAACGGTCAAAGTCCACAAGGTCAATGGTCAGCTTGGTCAGAGTCAACTTCAAGTTATGACCATTCCTTGGTCACATCGTGAGAATGCAATGACAAAACAATCGCAATTATGGGCACCATCACTTTGTGACATATCCTATGTCACGTCTTGACTTCTGGTTAGAAGTCCAAAATCTTTATTAAGTGCTTAATAATGGAATAAAGTTTCGATCTTTATCCATAAGGATGGTCCAAACAACGAAGATATGGTCTTTAAGTCTCAAAGGTACCAAGAACGCATCTTTCTCAGGAAAATCCATTAAGTTTAAGTCTCCAACGTTCAGATCTGAGTCAACATGATGTTTAGATGGATAAAGTTTCCAACTTTATCCATAATAATGTCTCAAGCTTTCAAGATCTAAACTTTATTACACCAAAATAGCCTAAATGACCAAAATAACTTGCATGGCTGAAAGAGAAGGCGAAAGATCAAAACTTTCCAAGTCCATGAGGTCCAAGAAAACATTCTAAACTAATCAAAAGGTGCTAGAGTCCAGATGTGAAAGATACAATGTCCTTGGGACCTTCGAGAGTAATAAAGTTGCAAACTTTATTCCCAAATCTCACTCAAAAGACATTAAAATGGACCAAAACACCAAATACAGTTAGATCCAGGGTTGAAATGCAACAATGCTTGGAACTTTATAACTTACAAAGATCTAGAAGATAGATGACAGTTGAGATCTTAAATTTCTAAGCTTCAAGGATCAATGTTTAAATCAAAGAGTGTTTTCGAATGACAACTTTTAAATCCTTTGAACCCACTTTTGGGGTGTTGATGAAGATAGAAAAATCAAAGAGTATGATTTTCTCTACAAGTATCCACCGTCAAGATTAAGGAACTTTGAATGCTAGTTCCTTCTTATATTCTTGAGTGTCTTAAGCCCTTAATTACTTAACTCGAATACACACTAACAAAGACAACTCAAGAGAGCTTCTAATTCACCAAACTAGTTTCTAATAGAGAAAGGTGTTGGAGGAGAAGAATTTTCATACATAGTAGAGAAAGACTAGAAAAACTAGTCAAAAAGTTATGCAAAAGGCTTCCTTTTATACTCCCATGCAAGACACCTTTATATTATAATAACATAAAGTATTGGTAGCCTTTTAAAAGCGTGAGTGATGTAAGAAGGAAGTTAACACGCAACCTCTCTTATTATAATAATAATTTAGGCCATGCCTTCAAAGATAACAAAAATTGTCTAACTAGTAAAGTAGAAGGATTGTTTAAATTTTATAAACTCAAAGGATTCAACTAGTCCAAAACTTTGTACATGACTTATTAAATCATACCATATGATATAATAACTAGTTATACTCTCTTTTAATTATTATTTTTACAAAACAATAATTATTCCATAGTTAAATAAATGAATTGATATTACTTGTTAATAATCATATCAATAATAAAGATAAAAAAAATATGCTAAATTGATGAAGGTATAACCCTATAGGATCATATATTATTAGCAATATCACTTAATAATGATTCTTGGGCATATAGATTCAATGATCTCCCACTACATAATATTCATTACAAACTAACATTGATAGTAGCTCGCGTCTAGCAACGATCTACTGTCCCTAACAACATATGAAGGGTGTCATCTTATCTACAACCAATTGTAGGAGCTCTAAGCTAGAATTGTTATTAAAGGTGTGGTATCAGTTATTCCTTTTTCTCAGGCATCATGTCGAACATGAGATATGCATCATCATCAATCTCATTTAGTGTTCAACTTTTACTAAGGCCTTAGATGTCTAACTCTCAACAAATAAGAGGAACAAATCTCATCTTGACTACATATGCCCATCATGTAGTTCATGTCATACCCAACGATGGCCCTTATGACAACCTTTTACGGAGTAATGTTAAACCATGTCAAAGCACAACAATTCCTACACTTCAAGTACTAACTATGTATCTCAGGTCTAAGAATACAAAGATACAACCTTGACAAAATAATCACTCATTAATACGATCCATAAAGTGATTTTGATGCGGTTTAGGTCCAATACTTATTTTCCTAATCAAGTATCTATGGATTGGTAGCATCCCTTACTATTCTCATCTCCATCTGAATCAACCAATCCATTCATATTAGTCTTACTTCATAGATGCTCCTACAACTATGAACGACTACGGCCATTAGGATTAACCTAGTTATTCAAGGATTTAAACATGCTAATATAGAACACAACAATTATTTAATGAAATACTCATATCCAATATATCAAGTCATTACAATATATGTTGATTGTATTGTTCCAATATCCAAATACTAAATTTCAATCAAATACATCTACTCATATAAATAAGGCCCTATAGCACCAGGTTGACTTTTATGCTTTAGTTAATGAAAGAGCTTTGTTAAGTAGATCTGACAAACTTCATGTGTATAAACTTTGAAAATACAAACATTATATATATATATATATATATATATATATATATATATATATATATATATATATATATATATATTACTCGTATATATAGAAAACTATTGAGAATTTATTAGATGCTTAAATATGACATAGATACCAATACTTTCATAATGGGATTACACATAGTCATAATGAACTATATATTATGCATCATTTTATGTGGTTCTCCAAATCAAAATGTACTCTAACTCTGATGTGTAAATGTAATTAAAATCTACATGGAAACACTATCCGTCTAAATTCTCTTCAGTATGGAAGTTTAGCACATGTGTGACAGCTTTAAACATAGCTCTCTTTCAAGTACTCCACATGTTAGGAATATTTCTCTAGTTCTCACAAGTATTTTAGAATATCCCTATAAGTCATACCATGACTTGTTCTCGGATTATACTGGTATCTCGCATTACTGGTATCATTCGACATGCTCCAAGCATACTTTTCGGATTTATACTGGTAGCAGCATATGGAATACAATCATATTATCTACTTCAAAACATTGTACTAGGATTTTGAGGAGTTCTCAAAATCATGTCATGTGGTATTTGTCAAGATAAACTCTCTTAGAGTCTTATATCTCATGCTCTTTAGGATCCTTAACAATCAATGTAATTTTACTTAATCCTTTAAGTTGTCATGATCTATCTATATAGATCCTTATTCAAAGAATTAGTGTGTTAATCACATATAATACTAGGAATGTTACTGCGCTCCCATTAGATTTATAGAAAACAAAAGAGTCATCTTCATTAATAACTAAAACACACGATGTAATTATCTTATAAGAAAAAACATTCTTACTTTTAGATGTCATCTTAAATCTGGGAAGATTTTCATTCATCTATGTTTTCTCCTTTGAAAACTCACTTACTCTTTATGTTCACAATATATCGAGGAAGATTAATCAAGCCCATACTTGATAATCGGACATGAGTGCATATCTATGTGCTTTTATTAGTTTCTAATCAACTATCGAGCAGATTCAACAGTTATTGAAAAACATGCTAGTTCTAAACTATGATGCATTTAGCTTATGGTTCTTTACCTCATAAAGTTCCATATTTCTCCCACTTAGAAAAAGAACTTTCTAAGCACTTGTGTGATGGAATGACAATTCATCGGTTTAATAGAAACTTCATCCTAAATAATCATTTAGGATAATCTACATAAATGCAGTTAGTAGATGCTAGAGTGGTTAAGCTTATTGTCTAACATAAGCTCTAAAACTCCATACCTTTTAGATAAGGATAAACCATTACATCCTTAGTCTAATGAAAGTATTTAATCCATTTGTTTGGTTGGATATATATATATATATATATATATATATATATATATATATATATATATATTGTAGTAAGCATAATTCTAAATTTTTTATAAAGTAAATAGTTCTTTAAAACATCACACAGTAGACTGAATGGTCTATGTTTTATCCTCTTTAAAAACTTGTACTATCGTCATTCAATCAGTGGCCAGGTGACCCTATCCCACTAGAGAATATGAAGGCTACCTCGATCATCAAAATATGTATCCAAGTGACTAGGTGATCATGTGCCACAAGAACCATACTAATGAGAAGTGAGTGTTTTTGTCGGAATGAGTTGTGAATCGATTCAACAACTCCTAGGATTTTCCTAGAAGACTTGGTTTACAAAACTCATTTTCTTTAGCACAACGAAAGGTTAAAGATGGTCTCATTAAGTTTTATTCAATCTTCAGTATGAAACAATTTGAGCAAATCATAGGTTTCAATAATAAGATCTATCACTAAATCTATTCAGGGATTGAAAACATTACACACATCACTTATGTATAATTCTTTGTAAAGCCCTTTTGTTCTTTAACTACCAATAGATAAAGACACTTATGAATCATTTTCCCATATAAATAGGATTCATTTATATCAAATGAATCAAGCTCATTTTCCTTCAAAAAATTCCATCCTTTAGAAGTTGGTATATGTGCTTCTTATTTATATAGTCATGATGATTATGACATAAATAAGTTTTAATCAAATATCAATTGATTATTTAGGTTTTATCATTAATATTGTAACACTCTAAATTTTCAAAAAAAAAATTCATTTTTAAAAACACATAAATCGCAATCTCACATTTCTCAAATCAGAAATGTATAAGTTTTTCAAAACACAAGTCAATAAAAATGTTTGATAATATCCCAGAATCCTCAAAAACATAATCTCTACATGGTGTGTACAATCAATCCGGTGCCTTCCCGCGATCCTGAGAGGTACCTGAAACACATTTCACACAACACTGTAGCACGAAGCTTAGTGAGTTACCAAAATACCACTGACAAATATTTAGCCTTTCATGGCTATATATCGATAAGGACCCTCTGGTCATGTGTCTTGGTGAAGACCCTCCGTTCCCACAGCTCAGGTTGGACCCTATGGTCCTGTGTCTTAGTGAAGACCCTCCGGTCCCACGAAGACAGAGTAAGTCAATAAGGCATAGAATGATATACAACATGAATCACAAAGACAAAATGCATAATATATCACATAACTCAGCATCATCACATAAGACCCTCTGGTCGCACAATGACTACCACTCAGGTAAGTATAGTGATAAGACTCACCTCGTAAGTAAACATGTAGGTCTCGTAGTCAACGATCGGTCTAGACTCCGCCAACATATCATAATCATCTCTAATTAACAGTTTATAACAACAACTCCAAAGGTGTTAAACCGACCCCTTTTCTAACTCTCGGAAAGGGTGAAAGACCATTTTAACCCTTCATGGTCTCCATAACCCATAACTTGACCAAACCCTAAAAGTCAACGGAAGTCAACACTCGAGTCAACAGTCCATGTTGACCCAACTCGTCGAGTGCATCTATACGACTCGTCGAGTTCCTTCGTTTCTTCTGAAAAATCGGGAAAATCCAACTCAACTCACCGAGTTGTCTTACCAACTCATCGAGTTCATAACACGTCCAGACTATCGGGGAAAACCCTAACCAACTCGTCGAGTTGGCTCACCAACTCGTTGAGTTACTTCAGTTCATTCTCTCATTCAGACGTTTTTAACCATAACTAAGGCCCCATACTCTAGATCTAGCCTTCTAAGGCTGAAATACGACGTAAAGCTGCAAGCTTTACGTTCATGCATGGCATCTAGGGCTAAGTTTGCCAACCCAAGCTCAATAAAGGGTTTAATGCATGAATGTTGGCCAATAGCTTGATAAAGTTTGAATCTTTTTTCCTAAGGGACCTCATACTTTCCATATATGAAGTCTCATCTTCAAGGCATGCTCAAACAACTAAAGGACTCAAAGAGAAGATGGAAATGACCATAAACTCCTAGTTAAGAGATCTAATAAGAAAATGGTCAAGGTAACAGATTTTTACCTCCAAATGGCAGCTAACACTGAAAGAATACTGGATTCAAGGGCTGCTTCTCGTTCCAAGCCTTTTGGTCCTCAAACTCCTTCCAAGAATGCACTAAAACAAACAATCTTAGCCCCTCTCTCTCTCACAGATGGTAATAGCTCGATTAGGGTTTCTCTCAGCGTGTTAGGGTGATTAGGGAGGCAGGGTAAAGGACTTAAGGTCCTTTAAATACGGTGCAAACCCTGAAAATTAGGGTTTTCACACTCAGCTCCTACTCGTCGAGTCGGGTCCCCCTAACTCTTCGAGTAGACTCTAAAAATCACGTAACCATCTCAAACTCTACTCGGTGAGTTTGGGCCTCCAACTCGTCGAGTTGTCCTGTCAAAATGAATATAAATTAATTAAAAATTATACCTAGGAGTCGGGATGTTACAATTCTCCCCCAGTAGAATCAGACTTCTCCCTCAAAGTCATCCTCTGAAAACAACGCTGGGTACTACTCACGCATCCCAGACTCCAGCTCCCAAGTCCAATCGGATCCCATCCGATGTTGCCACTGAACTTGAACCAAGGGCACCTTTTTATTCCTCAATACCTTCACCTTCTTATCCAAAATCGTCACCGGCTTCTCTATGTAGTTCATGCGATCATCAACCCGAATGTCCTCTAAAGGGACCATTGCCGTCTCATCGGCTACACACTTCCTCAACTGGGACACATGGAAGGTGCTATGAATCTGACTCAACTATGCAGGCAGCTCTAACTAATAAGCTACCTTACCCACTCGAGCGATCACTCTGAAAGGACCAATGTATCTAGGGCCCAGCTTGCCCCGCTTCCTGAATCGGATCACCCCTTTCCATGGGGATACTTCAGGAGGAAAAAATCTCTGACTTGGAACTCTAGCTCTGAACGTCGCCAGTCTGCGTAACTCTTCTGACGACTCTGATCCATCAGTAACCTCTGTCTGGCCTATTGGATCTGCTCTGTCGTCTTGAGCACTATATCAGTTCTCCCCATCACTCTCTGCCCTACCTCTCCCCAATAGATAGGAGTCTGGCACCTTCTCCCGTACAAAAGCTCAAAGGGAGGCATAACAATACTCGAGTGGTGGCTGTTGTTGTATGAAAACGTAGCCAAGGGTAAGTAGGTGTCCCAATCTCCATCGAAGCCCATAACACATGCGCGTAGCATGTCCTTGAGCGTTTGAATCGTCCACTCGCTCTGCCCGTCTGTCTGTGGATGGTAAGCGGTGCTGAAATGCAGCCGGGTACCCAACTCCTCATGAAATTTCTTCCAGGACCTGGAAGTAAAATGCACATCCCGATCGGACACTATCGATGTTGGCACCCCATGTCGTGCCACCACCTCTCGAAAGTAGAGCTCGACCAATTTCTCCGCATAAGAGCTCTCACTTATATCCAAAAAGTGAGCATTCTTCATCAAACGATCTATAATCACCCATATCGCATCGACACCTCGCGCAGTCCTCTATAACTTGGTAATAAAATCCATGGAGATTTGTTCCCACTTACACAGAGGAATCTCCAAAGGCTGCAACTGGACATAGGGATGCTGGTACTCTGCCTTGACCTGACGACAGGTCAAGCATCTCTCGACTAACCATGCCACATCTCTCTTCATACAGGGCCACCAATAATCCCTTTTCAAGTCCAAACACATCTTGGTGGCCCCCGGATGGATCGAGAATCTTGACCTGTGGGCCTCCTCCATCAAAATACGTCAAGCTCCACCCGTATATGGCACCCATATCCGCCCACGGAAGGTCATAAGCCCCCGACTATCAGTCTCAAACTCAGAAATTTACTCGATCACCCGCTCTCTCTTACATTTCTCTGGTCTCATGGCCACCACTTGGGCCTCTCGAATGGTATCTAAGACTGGAGTCATCACCGTCATCCTCATGCACACATCTCGGATCGGAGCACTCGCTGCTCTACGACTCAGGGAATCGGATACAACATTAGCCTTGCCAGGGTGATACAAAATCTCACAGTCATAGTCTTTCACTACATCCAACCGCCTCCTCTGTCTCATATTTAGGTTGTGCTGATCCATAAGGTACTTCAGGCTCTTACGGTCCGTGTATATGGTACATCGGACACCATAAAGATAGTGGCGCCAAATCTTAAGGGCAAATACCATCGCCCCCAGCTCTAAATCATGGGTGGGGTACCTCGTCTCGTGAGGCTTCAACTGCCTCGACACATATGCTATTACGTGTCCCCTCTGCATCAACACGGCACCCATCCCTGATAGAGATGCATCGCAGTAGACTACGAAGTCCTCCACTCCCTCCGGAAGGGCTAACACTGGAGCTTCACACAATCTCTGGCGAAGAGTCTTGAATGAAGCCTGCTGCTCGGCCCCCAGACAAAAGTAACACCCTTCTTGGTTAGTCTGGTGAGAGGAACGACAATCTTGGAGAAATCTCTGATAAACCTCCGATAGTAACCCGCCAGACCCAGAAAACTCCTGATCCGGGATGGGGATCTTGGCACCTCCCATCACATAATTGCCTCCATCTTGGGGGTCGACCAAAATCCCATGATGGTTAACAAGGTGTCCCAAGAACTAGACCTCTCGTAACCAGAAATCACACTTGGATAATTTGGCATAAAGCCTCTCCATCCTCAATACCCCAAGAATCTCTCGCAGATGCTCCTCATGCTGTTCCTTAGACCTCGAGTACACCAAAATGTCATTGATGAACACGATCACTGACCTATCCAGCATGGGCCTACATACTTGGTTTATGAGCTTCATGAACGCTGCCGATGCATTGGTGAGTCCGAAAGGCATCACCACAAACTCGTAGTGCCCATAACGAGTCCGAAAGGTCATCTTCTGAATATCCTTCTCGCAGACTCTCTTCTGATGATACCCAGATCTCAAATCAATCTTGGAAAACCAAGACGCCCCCTGCAACTGATCAAACAAATCGGTGATCCCCGGTAGTGGATAACGATTATTGACCCTCTGCTTGTTCAACTCCCGGTAGTCGATGCAAATCCGGTGTGAATCATCCTTTTTCATGACAAAAAGGATCGGCGCTCCCCACGGTGAGCTACTCGGTCTAATGAAACCCTTCCCCAGCAGCTCTTGGAGCTGCAAGGACAACTACTGCATCTCAGGCGGCGCAAGGCGATAAGGTGCCTTGTCAATAGGTGCCACACCCGGAATCAGATCAATCCAGAACTCCACCTGTCTCTCAGGAGGCACACCTGACTATTCCTCAGGGAAAACATCCGGGAACTCACTCACTACTGGCACATCGCAAATAGAACTCGGCCTCTCATTGGCAACTAACGTATCCAACACGTACACTAAAAATCCCATGCACCCCTGCTGTAGACTCTGCCTCGCCGTGGCGGCAAAGCAGAAAGATGATCAAGATCTAGTTCCCTCGCCATACACAGTAAGTACTCCCCCACTAGGGTCTCGTATGGTCACCATCTGACGCTCACAGTTAATCACATCTCCAAACTGTCTCAACCAATCCATGCTCATTATGACACAGACATCACTCATTGCTATCGACACCAGATCTATCGCAAACTCAACACCAAAAATATGTAATACACATCCCCGAAATACATCAGTGGCAAAAACCGCATGCTCATCGGCTATAGAAACCCTCAGTGGTCGACTCAAAGCCTTGCTTCTAACACTAATGTGACGACTAAAGGATAAAGACACGAAAGATCGACTCGCACCTGAGTCAAATAACACCAAGGCAGGCACAAAACTCACAAGAAAAATACTTATATGCAACACAGTATAAGCATAAACAAATCTCAAACTAACATAAATAAGGAGATACGTGCCAGCAACAACATAAGGCGCGACGCGGACCTCCTCCGCAGTCAGCTGGAATACTCTCCCATGATCTCTCGGAGCCTCGGCCTTCACCGGCCGGCCATCAGTAACGCGCAAAGTAGCAGGAGCAGAAGCCTGGGCTGATCCCTGTGTGAGTTGAGGACAGCCGACCTTCCGGTGGCCGGTCTAGTTGCAATGAAAGCAAACCGAAAATCCCTTGGGGCAGTCCTTCGCCATATGCCCCTCCTTGCCACATTTGTAACAAATCCCTGATCGACAAGATCCCTCATGGCTCTTGCCGCACTTGCCACAAGTGTGGCCCTTCTAGCCTCCTGCTCTCGTATCAGCGGGCTTAGCCCTCTTGGTCGCCAGCTGCAACTGTAGTGGTCTCCTGTCTCTACCCTGAGACTCCCTCTCCTCTCTAGCCTGAAAATCCAACTCAATCTCCCTCCTCCTGGCATTGGTTTGTAGCTCAACCAATGTCCGATATGATGAGTTCGCCACGAACTCCCGAATATCTCTCCTCAATATGCTCAAGTACCGGCTTACACGTGTCTGCTCCGTAGACACGTGCTCGGGGCAAAACAACGCCCTCTCATGAAACAACCTCGTAATCTCTGTCACGGTTTTTGTCTTCTGCTTGAGAGACAGAAACTCCTTGGCCAACCTCTCCCTCTCCACCTGGGGAACTTACTCATCTCGGAATAGCTGTATGAACCTCACCCATATCACTGTTGCATGGTCTGCAGGAGAAAAATCAGTCGTCATAAACCTCCACCAGTCCTTCACTCCCGAGCGAATCTGGTTCAGCGCAAATCGAACCTTCAGGTCCTCAGGGCATGAACAAGTATAGAAACATCCCTCGATATCATAAATTCATCTCATAGAAGCAATCACGTCCTGGATCCCGTCGAACTTCGGTGGCTTCGTGTTGCTGAACTTCCGAAGCAACAAGGAATCAACCCATTGAGGCCTCGCAAATTCTGCTATATAAAGAATAATATGTGCTTAAAAATAAATATAAATAAAATGGTCTTTTCCAGACCGTAAAAATAGGGATGTCATAGAGTCTTAGACGAAAAAACTAGTAACTTTTGACTAGAGCAGTTTCTTATAAATACCATACATGCAAAAAGGCTACTCCTTATTTTATTCTAAAAACAATACTCTACAAAGAGAGGCATAGGAGACAAGGCATGGAAGTTAACAAGAAACCTCCATACTTCATCAAAAGTTGCGACATTATGGTCTTCACAAGAGACAAAAATGATAAGCTAGTTTATTTAACTTCAAGACCACACAACTAGTCAGTCCATGGTTAACCATAGTGTTCAAAACATTTGTACATGACTTATTAATCATACAATTTGATATAATTACTAGTTTGCCTTCTCTTTTATTATTATTTTCAAAAACATTAATTTTTCTCTAACTAAGCACAAGAGTTGAATTTATTTATTAATAGTCAAATACTTAATAAGTACAACCTTGAGTAAGGTGTGACCTTATAAGATCATATGTTATAGCAATATAACTCAATAATAATTCTTGAGCATGTAGATCCAACATAGTCTTAGATTTCAACAAAATCTGCAGTTTATATGAAAAAATGTTCAACTTTATTAATATTTTAAATCCTTTTTTGATTTGAGATATACTAAGTATTGATATTATGCTTAACTATTGATATGATATCTTTTTTACTATATTTGTGGGAATACAAGTTTCGGATTATATCATTGAAAATCGTCCATTGATAGAGGTGGAAAATATTGAGAAACAAATGGTAGCAACTTACATAAATTTCCTGAAATGCAATTTCTAATTGCTGGTAAATTTTTGACAAATCAAAATAAATTAATCCATAAACAAATATCGTAAATATTATCATAAAAGTTGTAAACATACAATATCGAACAAGTTTGAAAACATAGTATGAAATGTTAATGGCTCAGCTCACACGTAGCATCTACTTTCAACAATGTGCTATTTTGGCATATATGAATGAAGTAGGCCAGATAAACGAGAATATTCTTAATCAGATGTCCGTTGATTTACAAATATATCTAAGTTCGGATAAATTGTGTAACGTTTAGTAATACAATTCTCTAACGAAGTGTTGTACTCACCTAATGTATTCCATCAAATAATCGGAAATACCAGACCATGAATTAATGTTGAAAGTATGTGCACCGATAATGTATTTGCATAACCTTAATAAAAATATAGGCCTACGTAATGGGATACGCATGCGTATAATTAACCACGAAACACAAGTGATTGAAGCATAAATGACTTATGAAATTAATGTTGGAACTCGAACGCCCATACCCATGATCCTTTTAAATTCATGTGACAAGTAAATGTCATTCAAATTTATCTGTAAACAATTCCCCTTGGTGTTGTGTTTTGGAATAACAATAAAATTAAAGTTGGTATTCATGGATGAAGAAGAGAACCTATCAAACACAACAACTAATGTTGTCGACAAGGAAGTACTTCAAAGTTTATATATAGAACATTGGTCATCAAGATTGAATTGATGATCTTTAAGTATACTTCACAATATATGGTATATATATATATATATATATATATATATATATATATATATAGAGAGAGAGAGAGAGAGAGAGAGAGGTAGGTTCAAATGTTTCTCACATCTATTGTGTGCTAGAATGCACCAATAGGAATGTAGTATTTATTATATGTATATTAAATGCTATCCATACTTATAACTCATTTTTATGGAAACTAATTAAATTCGTCATTAATGTCAACAATAATATTCTTTCAGAATGAATTCATATCTAGAAGAATGAGAGTGTATTCCAGCAGAATGAGAGTGTATTATAGTAGAATACATTCTCGTTCTTCATATTCAATGCAACTTTATTGTATTTTAAGTGAGTGGGTCCTGAAACAAAATACGAACTCATATATAAAAACCTAGATGCGAATTCATTCTGAAAGAATGTTATTGCTGACATTTATGACAGATTTAATTAGTTTCCATAAAAAGAGAATTATAATTATGGATATCATTTAATATACATATAATTATGGAAATCATTTAATATCTATATTTATTTAATTAAATAATTATTTAATTTACTAAATTTCTATTGGTGCATTGTAGCACACAATAAATGTAAGAAACAAAATAACCTAGCCCTATATATATATATATATATATATATATATATATATATATATATATATATATATATAGAGAGAGAGAGAGAGAGAGAGAGAGGAATGATCATTTGAGAACTCAAAGTTTCCCGAGAACCTGAGAACTAAATAATAACCGTTAGATTAAAATAATAGAGGGTTAGGATGCTTCGTGGCACTTTCGTAAATATCTGAAAATAAAATGGGGCGGGGGTATCTTATTAAAATAAATCAAGGACATTTTAGGGGCATTTAATCACGTCAACTCATCTCTCTCTCTCTCTCTCTCTCTCTACCCTTCATCACACCTCCGATCTCAAATCCTGAAATCGTCGTTGAAGTGTGACAGGATGTGAGTATAGTTCATCGGAACATCTACAATGAAGCATTAGGTCGGTCGTTTTCTTCTGAATCTGATCTTGACTTGTCGATTTGGAGAAGATAGTCCTATCGAATGTCCAGTTGGAGTGGAATCGATCATCTACAATGAAGCATTAGGTCATTAGAGAAATCTCGAGTTCATTGAATTCCTTGAAATCTATCCATTTCCGACGATTGATTGTTCGTGATTCCGATATAGATTTATTAACCCGAACCCGTGGTCAATAACTTCGGGTTTTGAACCTTGATTTGTGCTCAGGGTTTTCAACAGACGGATTACTCCAAATCGGTAAGCGGTGTAACAATTTGAGAATTATGTATCTACAAGAGTGCTTAATCGTCGAAAATGACGGCGAATGGTACATGAGCTAGCTTTCCGTAACACATCCATGGAATCGTTAAACTTCTACATAACAGATCTGGTTAAGTTTCATTTCAATGATCTAGAACTCTTCGCAAAAAACTGCAACGGATCGTTACTATCAGTGAAAATGCGAATGCGACCTCAAAGACCTTTCTGATTTCTTCAAACACACAGTGAAATTACAAGAATTTGGCGATGGCGCTTTCAACGATCAACCTGAAAACTACGCCGGACTGAAATTCCCTCCTCTTTTAACTTCC
Organism: Lactuca virosa; assembly: GCF_052849685.1. Classification (NCBI taxonomy): domain Eukaryota; kingdom Viridiplantae; phylum Streptophyta; class Magnoliopsida; order Asterales; family Asteraceae; genus Lactuca; species Lactuca virosa. Next base: position 29,420,522 of record NC_136427.1, read on the forward strand.
ATGGCGTTGAATTACATGAGCCAAACCAAAATCCCAGTAATCATCCCATTCGCTTCCCGATTAACAAGACTCGATCTTCTTTACGCTCTATTGACAATTGTATGTCATTCTTTCTCTTAATCTTCTTGTTTAGGATTGTGAAACGATTAGGGATACCTGATAAGAGGATCATTCTTATGTTAGCAGATGACATGGCTTGCAATTCCCGAAACAAATACCCTGCACAAGTTTTCAACAATGAAAACCATAGGCTTAACTTGTATGGAGATAATGTTGAGGTCAATTTTTGTGTCCAATTAATTTCTACAGCCCTTTACTTATTTACATAGCTGTTTTTAGAGAAGATGTGCTGATTTTACTACACTGTAGATTATCGAGGCTATGAAGTGACAGTTGAGAACTTTTTGAGAGTTTTAACAGGTCGCCATGAAAATGTTGTTCCAAGATCCAAACGTCTTTTGAGTGATGAAGGAAGCCATATACTGTTATACATGACAGGACATAGAGGAGATGAGTTTCTGAAATTTCAAGACTCTGATGAACTTCAGAGTCATGATTTGGCTGATGCAGTCAAACAGATGAAAGAAAAGCATAGGTCAGAACCAATTTTTAATGCTATCTCATCTGTCATTGGTTGTGGAATTATGACTTACTTGTTCTCTTATGTGTTCATGTTTTTAGGTTCAAGGAACTGTTGATTATGGTAGATACATGTCAAGCTGCTACCCTCTTTTCCCAGGTCTGGATCCTTTTCTTACATAAAGCATTGAAATAATGAAAACATAAATTTATTGAGAATTCTAAAACAGTGTGGATATTTTCTTTATTTTCAGCTCCATTCACCTGGTGTTTTGGCTATTGGGAGTAGCATGAAAGGGGAAAACTTATATTCATATCACTTAGATTCTGATCTGAGTATTATCTGGATTCTATCAACTTCAAAAATTTGTAATTTGATATACATGAATACTCCACGATTTCTTTTGCTTTTCTTGCTAATTCTGTAGAGATTATTGTGATACATATAGGTTGGTGTCTCTGTTGTGGATTGGTTCACATTTTATATGTTAGCTTTCTTTGAGAGGCTCAACATGTATGACAATGCATCATTAATCAGGTATAAAAAAATGTTGCATTTTGAAAAACCTGTTAAAGTTTTCTCGCCCTATTTGACTTCATTTTTCTTTGTTGTTTTGCAGTCTGTTTGGCTCATTTAATCCAAATTTACTGCTGTCAACTGCATATTATCGAACAGATTTATACCAACAAGAATTGGAGAAGGTATGTCACTTGTAGATATATGCCATTTTTCATCACATTTCACCCTTCCTAAAAAGGGAATTTCTGTTTTTTAAGGTCTAGGCATTCATACCACTGTTTCTTTCTAGACTAAATTACAAAAGTAGTCCCTGTGGTATATTGTTTTCTATGGATATGTTGTATTGCTTTCATCTGTAGTTTGATACATGTCATTTATAATAGTGTGATTTGTTTTGTTTTTCTTGAACAGCATGTTAGCAGCTTATTATTCTTAAAGCTGATTGTATGGAACTACAGATTATGGTGCTCTCCTTTATCACTGTGGATTTTACAAGGAATCCTTGAAATACCTACACTTATATCAGGATTCACATGTATACCCTACACCACCATATCAAATTGCTACAAAACCCCTTATATTTTCCCTCTTCATTCCAAAAAAAAAAAAAAAAAAAAAAACATCTTGTCGTTTGTTGACTTTTCCATGAAAGCCACTTGAGATTTTAAATAATAGCTTTTCTAGAAAGTTCATAAATCTCAAACAACTTTCATTGAAAAATCTATGGAAAGTTAACAATTTATTTAAAGCCTTTTATAGAAAGTTACCAAATCTCAAATGGCCCCATATCATGGAAAACGTTTAATTAATCTTTAAGATATTTTCTGTTCCATCATTGATTTCTGATTCGGTGACCAATAAACTAATCCACTAGTATAATATATAAATGAAAATATAATTTTATTGAAGTATTTTGGTTGCAAACTTTACATATGAATTACATGTGATTCACATGTAAATCACATGTAATTTACATATGATTCACATGTAAATCACAAGTGAATCACATATGAATTACATGTGATTCACATGTAATTTATATGTGATGTAAATCACAAGTGAATCACATATGAATTACATGTGATTCACATGTAAATAACATGTAATTCACATATGATTCACATGTGACTCACATTTTAATCGCATGTAATTCATATATGATTCTCTTGTGATTCACATGTAAATATGAATTACATGTGATTCACGTGTAGATCACAAGTGAATCACATATGAATTACATGTGATTCACGTGTAAATTACATATGAATTACATGTGATTCACGTGTAAATCACATATGAATTACATGTGATTCACATGTAAATAACATGTAATTCACATATGAATTACATGTGATTCACATGTAATTCACATATGATTAATTTGTGATTCACATGTAAATTACAAGTGAATTACCTATGAATTACATGTGATTCACAAGTTAATCACATATGAATTATATGTGATTCACATGTAAATCACATGTAAATCACATATTAATCACATGTAATTCACATGTAAATCACAAGTGAATCACATATCAATTACATGTGATTCACATGTAAATCACAAGTGAATTACATGTGATTCACATGTAAATCACAAGTGAATCACATATGAATTACCTCTATATGCACACATGCATTTTGTGCAAGTGTTCTTCGTTAATTATTTTTTAAAATTTTCTTGTGAATTTCACATTTAAATCTTAAAAGATACAATCACATGTGAATATCACATTATATAATCACATGTGAATTTTACATGATATATACATGTGCGTGTTCTTGCATTAATCAAATTTTTTTATTTTTTCTTGTAGATTTTGAAGAATTTTTTGAAAATATTGAAGAGGTGAAAAGTGATAAATTGAAGAAAATATGGAAATTTTGATATGAAGAAATAATAACACTATGAATCTTTGTAGTTTTTTTATATTTTATTTTGTATCGAATAAAATACTTGTATTATGTTTATAGATTGATTAATAAAAATGAGATTTTTTATAATTTACTTACGAATATTATAGTATAAGAAATATGCATATATGCACCTAAAACGTTGATTTTTTTGTTAAAAAAATGCAGTTTTGAAAAAAATCGCACTTTTTTATAAAAATCGTAGTTTTTTTTTAAATGCAGTTTTTCTACAGAAAAAAAATGAAGTTTTTTTGAAAAAAAATACAGTTTTTTTCTAGAAAAAATGCTGTTTTTTTTTAAAAAAAATACATTTTTATTAAAAAAAATACAATTTTTTTTAAAAAAAATGCAGTTTTTTTTTTAAATGCAGTTTTTTTTGAAAAAAGATGCAGTTTTTACAAAAATATTTTTTTTCATTTTTTTGAAAAAATCATGTTTTTTGAAAAAAAATTAAAAAATATCCATTTTTTAAAAAAATCGAAAATTATTTTTAAAAAAAAAAATAAATCCGAAATTTTGAGTTATTTTGTTAATTTTTAGACATTTATGTTAATATATTAAATAACACAAAAAAATTAAACATTAAGTGAGATTGGTAAGATGACGATCATATTCTTAACGAATTATTTTTGATCCAACGCTCCACTTTTAGTTCTCGGGTTCTCGGGAAACTTTGAGTTCTCAACCGATCTTAACCATATATATATATATATATATATATATATATATATATATATATATATATATATATATATATATATATATATATATATATATATATATATATATTTGTGTTTGCTATATTTAGTAATTTTTTGATTTTAGTTTCATTCGTATGTCTATATGTAGTAGAAATATTAATATATTCAAGCTCGTGTACAGACCTATCACCTAGTTTTGTATAATTTAAAATTGAATTTATATCAGTTTTTAAAATTTTTATTTCATTTGCAAAAGACTTAACATATTTCCATCATTTTATATTTGCTTATTATTTGGGAGTGGATGAATAATTTCATCTAAAACTTTCACCATTCTTTTATTTAAGTATGATTGAGCTGATTAAACATGAGTGTATGAATATAGTTTCGTTTTTAGTAAGGAGTCATTTTCTGGTCACCTGCGTATTAATTGGAAGTGAATAAATAATTTCATCTAAAGCTTTCCATTCTTTTATTTAAATATAATTGAGCTGGTAATTCCCAAAGTGATTAAACTTGAGTGCATGTATATAGTTCCGTTTTTAGTAAGGTGTCATTTTCTGGTCACATATTATTCCACCCACGAAGTTTCAAAGGAAGTTTCCTACTTTCCTTACACTTTTCACAAATCTTGATTTACACTGTAATTCTCTTGAAGTTCTTCCATTAATAAAACCCTTCTCTTGCTCTTCCGTTTTATCTATTAAGAAGATCGAGTACATTTCTCCCTATTGGTTTTGCTTTTCATAATTGTTGAAGTCAATCAGGTTTGTACAATTTCCTGCCCCTGCTCACCCCTCAGATGAGTGTGTTAAATGCTTTTAATTCCAAGTTGTTTCATTAACTTCGATTTTATCTGCACAATATTACATTAGATAACCAATGATGTTCCATGAGGTATTCTATCTAATTATTCTTTTAGTTTAGTCAATTAACAGCATAACTAATTAAGAGCGCGCATAACTAATTCTGAAATTTCATGAAGGAATTATTTTTTGTTGGGGTTGAAACACACTTTTATTCAGAACTAGAACAAAAGAGAAGAGCTTACACACTCAATATTACAAAAAAAAAAAAAAAAAAAAACAACCCTCTAATACTCACTCTAAGTATTACACACTACACTCTCTGTTTTGTGGTGTCTTACAACTGATATTAGAGCCTCTATTTATACTTAAACAAGCCTACAATTACTACTGCTACCATTTATTGTGTTCATTATGTGAACATACGAAGTTGCCATTTGAGTTCTTATTGTCAACAAAGGAGGGATTCATTTGTCAACTAAAGAGGGTGGTACAGCTACTCATGGCAGGTTCACACCCAAGTAGGTTTACACTCACATTCTCCCCCTTAAACCTAACTTGGCTCGAGATTCGTCACTCCGATCATGTTTCGCATTTCACCATGTTTCACGTATGCTAAAGCCTTTGTAAAGATGTCCGCCCGTTGATCCTTCGAGTTGACATATTCCACTATAATTTGCCCACGTTCAACACATTCTCGTATGAAGTGATAACGAATGTCGATGTGTTTGCTTCGACCATGAAACACAGGATTTTTCATCAATGCGATTGCTGACTTGTTATCGACATATAAGGTGATAGGCATAATATGATGTCCCGTGAGCTCCTTCACGAGATTAGCAAGCCAAATGACTTGACATGCTGCTGTTGTAGCTGCCATGAACTCGGCTTCACACGTGGACAAAGCAACAATCTTTTGCTTTTGGGATTGCCAAGTTATCGCATTCCTTCCCAGATAGAAAATCATTCCACTTGTGCTCTTGCTATCAACAGGGTCACCTCCAAGATCACTATCGGTAAAACCAACCAAATCTTCAATTTCACGACCTCTTCCATAGTTGATTCCATAATCAACGGTTCCTTTTACGTATCGCAAGATGTGTTTCACAACTTGGAAATGCAAAGTGGTTGGTTCCTCCATGAAACGACTTGCAATTCCAACCGAAAATGACAGGTCTGGTCGAGTGTGAGTCAAGTACCTCAAACAACCTACCACTCGCCTATATTCAGTTGGATCAACTTTTTCACCATCTTCATCCTTCTTAACCTTCAACTTAGGTTCCATTGGTGACGTTGTCGGATTGCAATCCAGCAACCCAAATTGCTCTAAAATCTTCTTTGCATAAGCCGTTTGTCGCAAAGATATTCCCCACTTCTTTTGCGAAACTTCGATTCCAAGGTAGTAAGAAAGTAATCCCAAGTCACTCATTTCGAATTCTTTCTTCATTTGTTCTTTGAATTCGACAACATCATTAGTGTTAGACCCGGTAATGATCAAGTCATCAACATAGACACCAACAATAAGAATTTTGTCTTTTGAGTTCCTTTTGTAAACAACTGGGTCTTGTGAACTTTTTGTAAAACCAAGCCTTTTTAAGCTTTTATCCAAACGAATGTTCCAAGCTCGAGGAGCTTGTCGTAGACCATAAAGAGCTTTATAAAGCTTGAACACCTTGTGACTGTTTGCTTTATCAACATATCCTTCTGGTTGGGTGACATAAACCTCCTCTTTGAGATCTCCATTGAGAAAAGCCGATTTAACATCGAGATGGTGGACAACCCACCCATGTTGCGCTGCTAAGGCAAGAATGAGCCTTACGGTGTCAAGTCGTGCTACCGGTGCAAAAACTTCATCAAAGTCGACTCCTTCCTTTTGTACAAATCCTTTTGCTACAAGTCGAGCTTTATGCTTCACCACTTTTCCCAAGTTGTCTTTCTTCACTTTAAACACCCATTTCAAACCGATTGCTTTGTGTCCGGATGGCAAATCGGTAAGTTGCCATGTCTTGTTCTTCTCGATTGCATCCAACTATGTTTGCATAGCCTCCTGCCATGCCTTAGAGGTTACCGCCTCTTTAAAATTCAAGGGTTGATCCGCTGCAATCATCAACAATTCTCCGGGTTCAAGGAACACATTTTCGGTTTCAGAATAAATATCGGTTAACAGACGCAATCCCCTTGGCCCAATCTCACTAGAAGGGCTTTCCATATGGGGCGAGGTTGAAGAAAACGGGGCTGAGACAGGAGTATGTGGAGCTGGTTCAGGCTCGTCAAATTCAGCATATGGTTGTCCAACTTGGATAGCATCGATTCCTGGGCTGTTTGGTTGTTCCGGATTGATTTCGGGGTCATTTTGAGGTGTTTCGAGGTGTATTTGGGGTTGTGGTTCAATTATGGTAAAGGTCTTAGGAGTCGCCATCTCTTCTTCTTTGTTTTTGTACCAATTCCATTCTTCTTTTTCGTCAAAAACAACATCGCGACTAACTCGCAACTTTCGGTCTTGTGGATCAAACAAACGGTTGCCTTTAGTTCCATCTTCCACACCTAAATACACCATCTTCTTACTTCGATCATCAAGCTTCTTCAAGTGACCACCTACAAGTTTAGCAAAAGCAACACAACTAAAAACTTTTAGATGTTCAAGGTTGGGCTTTTTGCCAAACCATGTTTCATAAGGCGTCTTGTCGGGAAGTACTTTTGTTGGCAGGCGGTTGAGAAGATAAACTGCATGTCTAACCGCTTCTCCCCAAAACTCTCCCGGAACATTTCTACCTTTGAGCAGACTTCTTGCCATGTCCATAACGGTCCGATTTCGCCTTTCTACAACTCCGTTCTGTTGAGGCGAATATGGTGTCGTAAGATGCCTTTGAATACCATTTTCTTCACAAAATAATGAGAATTCTTTTGAAGTGAACTCTCCCCCTCGGTCCGTTCGAAGTGTCTTTATTTGATAACCCGAATTCTTTTCAACCATCAACTTGAACCGTTTGAAAGCGCTCAAGGCTTGAGACTTCTCCGATAGCATGTAAACCCACATCCACCGGCTAAAATCGTCTACTAAAAGGAGAAAATATTTACTCCCTCCAACAGACGTAGGTGTGATCGGACCACATAAGTCCGCATGAACAAGTTGTAGAGGTTTTTGAGCTCGAAAAGCTGCATGATCCGGGAAAGGAATTCGGGTTTGTTTGGAAAGAACGCACCCTTCACATACTTGGTTTGGGTGCTCAATCTTTGGGACTCCGATTGCCATATTCTTTTCGGACAACTTCTTTAAGGCGAGAAAGTTAACATGACCGAGTCTAGAATGCCATATCCAAGCTGGTTCGTCTTTTGTTGCTAAAAGACAAGTCGGTCTACCGGTCCTTAAAGGAGTTTTATATAACCGGTTTGGGGATCGTTTAACTCTCAAAAGTAGAGTTTTGTTTCTGTCAAACAATGTCAGATCCGACCCATCCATTATGACCCGACTCCCTTCCTCCGTCATTTGTCCAAGACTAATAATATTGTTTTTTAGACTTGGAATGAAATATACCTCATTAAGGAGTCTTTGGTCGCCATTTTTGCTATCGAATAAAATCGACCCTTTTCCCAAAATAGCGACGGTCGAACCATCCCCAAATTTCACATGGCCCGTAACGTGCTCATCTAGTTCGCGAAACTTTGAGCGGTCTCCAGTCATGTGATTGCTAGCACCGTTGTCGAGATACCATACCTCAGACTCGACTCGACTTTCTCTCGATACAAGAAGATTAACACAAATCTTCTCTCTTAGAGACACTGTTTTGTGTGCATATTCTTGTGAGGTTGCCATCATTAAAATAGGCTCTTCTTCGTTGGCTTGAGTGAGGTTTGCCTCCTCACCTCGATTCTTGTTTGGACACTCCGAAGCATAATGACCAAATTGTTCACAAGTAAAGCATTTGATTTTACTTTTATCCTTTCGAGAAGGATTATGGTCATTCCGATTTGTATTGTACTCGCGACCACCTCCTTGGCCACGTCCACGACCTCGGCCTCGTCCCCGGCCTCGGTTACCATGTCCTCCTCGTCCTCTTGAAGTGTTTGACGAGTTTCTCTCGCCAGTTTGCTTCGAACGAGATTCCCACTCGGCATGTGTAAGCAATAGAGAAGGTCTTTCTTCTTTTTCTCCATAGCTTCGAAGTCTCTCTTCATGGGTCTTAAGACGACCCACAACTTCTTCCACCGTCATATTCTTCAAATCTCCGAATTGCTCGATCGATGTTACGATTTGTATAAATCGTATCGGTACGGCTCGCAAAAACTTCTTCACAGCCGTAATTTCTTCAATCTTTTCACCAAGAGATCGAATACCAGTTACGATAGTATTCAATCTCATGGAAAAATCATCTACCGATTCACTGTCTTTCATCCGGATCACCTCGAAGTCACTTCTCAAGGTTTGAGCTTTAGCCTCCTTGACCCGATCGGCTCCCATGTGCATCATCTTGAGCGTTTCCCATGCTTCTTTAGCTGTGTCCTTCTCAGCTAACATCAGAAGTACGTCCTCTGGAATTGCTTGATAAATAGCCGCAAGAGCCATCCGATCTTTACGTTCGTCCGTTTCTGCATTTTTAATTACATCCCATACTCCTTGTGCTTGTAAATTCACTCGCATTTTTATGGCCCACACCGCGTAGTTCATCTTCGTGAGCATTGGATAGTGTAACGTAACGCTACCGTCTTTCCCGGTCCTTTGAAAACTTTCAACTTCGGCTTGAGAAGATGACGAGGTTGGTGTAGTCATTCTTGGCATATACTTGGGCATACACGAGTAAGAATATTTTTTTTTTGAAGTACGGGGACCAATATGAACTTTTCAGAAGTTCAGGGGGCAAACAGAACTTTTACAGAAGTAAAACAGGGGCTAAATTGAAATTTTTCTGAAAAGCGGGACCAAAATTGTAATTTTTCTGAAAAACAGGGGCTAAATTGCACTTTCCGGAAGAACAGGGGCTAAACTGTAATTTCCAGAACTGTGGTCAGCTGCTGACGTCACTGCTGATGTCACTGCTACAGTGCTGCTACAGTACTGTCTTCTCCGGCGAACCCTGGTTTTTCCGGCGACTTTTCCGGCAGATTTGACCAACTTTGACCGGTGATTTGGAGGCCTTCCGGTGGTCAAAAAATTTAAAAAAAATATATTTTCGGAATCCTCAGAACGAGACCTTTCCAATGGTGTACTCCGAAATTGTTTTTGAGACAAAAAAATTTCGACCAAAAAACAGAGAATGTTTTCCCCGGAGCTTAACCAAGCTCTGATACCACTTGTTGGGGTTGAAACACACTTTAATTCAGAACTAGAACAAAAGAGAAGAGCTTACACACTCAATATTACAAAAAAAAAGAAACAACCCTCTAATACTCACTCTAAGTATTACACACTACACTCTCTGTTTTGTGGTGTCTTACAACTGATATTAGAGCCTCTATTTATACTTAAACAAGCCTACAATTACTACTGCTACCATTTATTGTGTTCATTATGTGAACATACGAAGTTGCCATTTGAGTTCTTATTGTCAACAAAGGAGGGATTCATTTGTCAACTAAAGAGGGTGGTACAGCTACTCATGGCAGGTTCACACCCAAGTAGGTTTACACTCACATTTTTTTTAATGGGGTTTTGTAGAATTTGCTAAACAACTTTTTTTTTCTTTATATTGTTGTTGAAGGTGGGTTTTTAGGATATCGTTGTCATAGTGATTTTGTGTGAAATCTTTACTTGAAGGCAGGGATTTCTGAAAGCTCTCGGGCTATACCATAAAGGATTTCTAAAATCCCAGGACCAAAGGATTTGAAAACCCTATTTTTTTAACCATACAAAGTCTTGGAGAGATTTCAGTTCTAAATCCTTCATATTCCAATCACCTCCCAGGATCAAAATGTCAGACTACATTCCTTCGGAAATCCTAGTGGAAATCTTCAAACGACTTCCTGTGAAGTCAGTGCTTCAACTAAGATCCGTTTCAAAACCATGGAAATCTTTGATCGACAGCTCTGAGTTCATTGCTGCCTATGGCGCCCACCAAACTCAGCTACAGAGTCTACTTGTAACGTACAAGGATCCAGAGAGCGAACAGCCTGACGAAACATATGCTTCATTGGTTGATGATGAGACCTTCGTCCCACAAGAGATCCGTCCGACACTTCCTTTGCTCGCTAAACTACTTAGGCCATCACGCGTTATCGGTAGCTCACATGGATTGGTCTGCTTGTCTGCTAATGATCCATATCAAAATGATCACAAACCTCTCGGAAGGAAGATGGCTGTTCTTTGTAATCCTTCAATAAGAAAATCAGTTGGTGTAACTGTGCATCTGGCGATAGATATGCCTAAATCCTACGTTCTTGGTTTTGGAGTTTGTCCTATTACTAGTGACCCTACGATTCTTAAGATTAATGTTGGGGTTGTTGAGGTTTTTACATTAAGGACACGTAGTTGGAGAGTTCTGTCTTACAATCCGCAAATTAATTCTCTTAAATTCCCACGGCGTCAGGTAGTTGTTGGTAGGTTTATTTATTTTGTTGCGTATGTTGAGAAGGAGAAACCTCTTATTGTGTCGTTTGATATGACTACTCATGAATTTAGAACGAAAGACATACCTGACAGTTTTGCACGACAGCCTTGCCCATATTTTTCCATCTCTAAGGTGTCCGAGGCTCTTGTTGTGCTTAAATACAATACTATGGGGATGGGAGATTGGGCTGTATGGATCGTGGATGATGGTGTTCCAAATTCATGTACAAAGCTATTCACCATTAGCAATGTACCACGTGCAATATGCTTGACTACAGTACTGGGATTTACAGACAGGAGTGAACTTCTAATTGAAAGGCAAGATGACGTTGCTGGGTGGAGAAAGAGCTCGTTGTTTGTCTATGAACCATGCTCACAACACATCGATGATATTGGGATTGATGGAATCCAAGGTTCATTTTCTGTTGGTTACTACATGGAAACCCTACTTCTGCTTGATCAGCCGGATTCTAGTGTTTATGTTGAAAATGGTGTTGGACCGATGGATTTCCGGTTGTGGATCAATTTGCTGCCCGACGAGGTCCTTGTAATAAAATAAACTAGTTTTCTTTTGTGGTGCAAGGAACACGGAAACAGAAGAAGAATGTAGTGGAAGAAAACTTGCTCTTAAAGTTAAAACAAAGAAAGAACTAGTAATTGCATTAAAACAAATGACGCCTACTTTTATACTAATTAATTAGATACCTTATGAACCTCTAAAACCATAAAAAAAAGACTTCGACTCTTATTCTAAAACTAGGAAACAAAACTAATAAAAAAGAAACTTTCCTATTGCTTTTCAAATAACCGATTAACCCAACAATCACCCCCTTAATCGGTTTGGTCATACGAGCCACTCGTTCAAAACAATGTCGGTTCCTCTTCGATTAGACCCGCTTCTTCCTTTTCCCATTTAGGACACTCGTTTTTATAGTGACCAAGCTCACCACATTTGGAACATCTAACGTGACTTTTATCCCGGACACGTTCATTACCATCTCGAATTCTCCCGGACCCCCGACCTCTTCCCCGGCCACGTCCAAAGTCATCCCGATTTGAACGTCCATTGTCACAATGCTTACAAACATGTGACTTTTCGTCACTAGCCAACAACAACCCACTTTGAGTGTCCTCCACTTTCTCGGTTCCTCTTATACGCTCCTCGTACGCCTTCAATCTACCAACCGCTTCATCGAATAACATTGAATCCAACTCGAAACATTGCTCTATTGAAGCCACGATTTGGAGGAACGACTTAGGCATCGAATCTAGTAACCTTTTTACCAAATCACCTTCTTCAAGCTCATATCCAAGACTCCTTACTTTTGACGCTAAACCGGATAATTTCGTCACAAAATCATCAACCGTTTCATCCTCCTTCATGCGTAAACTTTCAAGCTCCCTTTTTAAGGTTGCAAGTTGAGCCGTTCTCACCCGATCCACTCCCAAATACCGTGTTTTTAGCCCATCCCACACTTGTTTTGGGTCGGTGTAACTCGCCATTTGCAACACCATGTCTTCGGGTATCGCTTGAAACAAAAAAGCAAGAGCTTGTTTTGACTTCTTTTAATCTGGTGCTTTATCTAACGTTTTCGGTTCGACCGTCTCCCATATGCCATGTGCATCCATAATCGACTTGACTTTAACCGCCCACACCGGATAATTCGTTGGAGTCAAAACCGGAACTTGATATATCAACGAACCTCCTTCTTTAACCAACGACATCCTTTTCTCCTTAACCCCGACTTCTTTAATCAAGCTTGTTCCGAGAGCACTCTTCCACCGGACAACAAGACAAGGTCACGACCACCTTTACAGTCTTCCGTCACCCGCAAAACGAACCGAATCAAAGCCACCCGCTTTGACGTCTTCCCGTTCGTTTACTCCGCGCCTCCGGTTAGTCTCTAACAAGCCCGATTAAAAGAAATCGGGGTTGCTTCTAATCAACCTCGAATCACACCCCCTTCAACGAAACCGCGCTCTGATACCAAGTGTAAGAAAATAAACTAGTTTTCTTTTGTGGTGCAAGGAACACGGAAACAGAAGAAGAATGTAGTGGAAGAAAACTTGCTCTTAAAGTTAAAACAAAGAAAGAACTAGTAATTTCATTAAAACAAATGACGCCTACTTTTATACTAATTAATTAGATACCTTATGAACCTCTAAAACCATAAAAAAAGACTTCGACTCTTATTCTAAAACTAGGAAACAAAACTAATAAAAAAGAAACTTTCCTATTGTTTTTCAAATAACCGATTAACCCAACAGTCCTGTCCACCATGTCCACACCTCCCCTAGCCAATCGGCCCCGTGGTTTTTTCTTTTTGTCTTTGCTAAGGAAACTTTGTAACATCTTTTAAATTTAATGCAAATTGGATGAATGGTATTTGAATTAGAGCATAAATTAATTTTGTATTCTCTCATCTCTGTTATGTTTGATAATTGATACCATTGATAGTTCGTAATGATTGTTCATTAGTATTCTAATCAGTTCAGTTATTCTTTGACATGTGTTGCAATATATATCATATATGAAGATTTTGAATCATTCCAGTATTTAATGAATCGTGATGCAAGACAATAGAATATTAGAATGGGTTTGATTTGTGAGGGTTTTAATCTTGGTTTCAATCTGAATCAGCTTGAAAGATTTGTTTACTGTAGACAATTTGGTTTCATTTACATATTTTTTAAGCAGTCTATTCTAGGTTCAGGCTCAACAAAACACACACACAACACACACTAGTCAAGTAAATATGTATGTGAAAGTAAATTTGCAAAATGGAACCTGATTATAAACGTCTACATCTTCCTATATATTAAACAAAAACAAAGTACATCTATTTATACTAAATAAAGAGCTGAATAATAGCTATCATCTAGCCCACGATATTATGCTAAAATGTAGCCAGTCACTTTTATATTCCATAAAACCCGGTCAAAGATAAAGACCAAATCTTTTGCTGCACGTTTGGATTACAACAAACCCGATTAATCCAACAATCACCCCCTTAATCGGTTTGTTCACACCGCTCCTTAATAGTGGGCACTACAAATAATATTACATTTAGTGGCACAAAGTTTTAGTGACACTTTGATTTTGTGCCACTATAGCCTATTTTTAGTGACACTTTTTTTTCTGCCACTATAAGTTTTTAGAGATACAATGACACTTTTTTTTCTATGACAATGTTACCCTTGGCATTAATCATTTTATGAAACTGTTTTTATAATTATTAGTGGTAGAAAAAGTGCCACTAAAAGTTTTATATATCATATATTATATTTTATTTTAATGTTAATAAAATAAAAAATTAAATTAAATCAATTTAGTAGTAAAACATGAATTAAAAAAATTAATGAGTATGTGTCTATAAGAATCATCATCAAAAATTAAGAAGTCCCTCTTTCTTCGTTGGAGCGGGAAAATGTTTTCCCCAAAATTTACAAAACCCCGCTTATACTTTGATTCCCTCCCATCCAAAATTTCCCCCTTTTGATTTCTACATAGATAACTAAAATTTTCAATTGCACTAGACTAATTACCTCACATACTCCCACCGTTTTCCCACTCCTGCCCTAAATCCCCAATCGCCATCTCCATAGCCATCGACCTGACTCCGAGCTCCAAGGCGTTGTTTCTCAGTCTTCGGAAACTCGCCTCCATTTCCCTAACACTGCTTATCGGCCGCGCTCTGCCCGTACATCTCCGAATCAGGTAGAAAATCCGTCTTCCCTTTTTTGAAATCAGGCACGGAAATGTACCTCAAACATCCATCACCAAACCCAATAGATATGAGGGATTGATTCCACCACCGAGCTACCGATTCAAGGCTTTCCAGTTCCAAGTGGCACGACCAGCCATCGTCGACCTCTTCAAAAAAGAAAAATGTAACACCTTCTTTCTCTATTTACTGAAATTTTCTATTTTCCTTTCTTTCATCTATGATTACATGGTGCAACTTCTTTTTTGGTTCTTATTGTGGAAAATAACCATTTTCCAAATGTTCACCTTTATTAATATTTTAAATCCTTTTATGATTTAAGATATACTAAGTACTGATATTATGATTAACTATTGATATGATATCTTTTTTTACTATATTTGTGGGAATACAAGTTTCGGATTATATCATTGAAAATCGTCCATTGATAGAGGTAGAAAATATTGAGAAACAAATGGTAGCGACTTACATGTAGCATAAAAGTTGTAAACATACAATATCGAACAAGTTTGAAAACATAGTATGAAATGTTAATGGCTCAGCTCACACGTAGCATCTACTTTCAACAATGTGCTATTTTGGCATATATGAATGAAGTAGGCCAGATAAACGAGAATATTCTTAATCAGATGTCCGTTGATTTACAAATATATCTAAGTTCGGATAAATTGTGTAACGTTTAGCAATACAATTCTCTAACGAAGCGTTGTACTCACCTAATGTATTCCATCAAATAATCGGGAATACCAGACCATGAATTAATGTTGAAAGTATGTGCACCGATAATGTATTTGCATAATCTTAATAAAAATCTAGGCATAGGTAATGGGATACGCATGCGTATGATTAACCACGAAACACAAGTGATTGAAGCATAAATGACTTATGAAATTAATGTTGGAACTCGAACGCCCATACCCATGATCCTTTTAAATTCATGTGACAAGTAAATGTCATTCAAATTTATCTATAAACAATTCCCCTTGGTGTTGTGTTTTGGAATAACAATAAAATTAAAGTTGGTATTCATGGATGAAGAAGAGAACCTATCAAACACAACAACTAATGTTGTCTACAAGGAAGTACTTCAAAGTTTATATATAGCACATTGGTCAACAAGATTGAATTGATGATCTTTAAGTATACTTCACAATATATATATATATATATATATATATATATATATATATATATATATATATATATATATATATATATATATATATATATATATATATATATATATATATATATATATATATATATATATATATAGAGAGAGAGAGAGAGAGAGAGGTAGGTTCAAATGTTTTTCACATCTATTGTGTGCTAGAATACACCAATATGAATTTAGTATTAATTATATGTATATTAAATGCTATCCATACTTATAACTAAATTTTATGGGAACTAATTAAATTCGTCATTAATGTCAACAATAATATTCTTTCAGAATGAATTTAGAAGAATGAGAGTGTATTCCAGCAGAATGACAGTGTATTCTAGTAGAATACACTTTCGTTCTTCATATTCAATGCAACTTTATTGTATTTTAAGTGAGTGAGTCCTGAAACAAAATACGAACTCATATATAAAAACCTAGATTCGAATTCATTCTGAAAGAATGTTATTGCTGATATTAATGACAGATTTAATTAGTTTCCATAAAAAAAGAATTATAATTCTGGATATCATTTAATATACATATAATTATAGAAATCATTTAATATCTATATTTATTTAATTAAATAATTATTTAATTACTAAATTTCTATTGGTGAATTCTAGCACACAATAAATGTAAGAAACAAAATAACCTACTTTTATATATATATATATATATATATATATATATATATATATATATATATATATATATATATATATATATATATATATTTGTGTTTGCTATATTTAGTAATTTTTTGATTTTAGTTTCATTCGTATGTCTATATGTAGTAGAAATATTAATATATTCTAGCTCGTGTACAGACCTATACCTAGTTTTGTATAATTTAAAATTGAATTTATATCAGTTTTTAAATTTTTTATTTCATTTGCAAAAGACTTAACATATTTCCATCATTTTATATTTGCTTATTATTTGGGAGTGGATGAATAATTTCATCTAAAACTTTCACCATTCTTTTATTTAAGTATGATTGAGCTGATTAAACATGAGTGTATGAATATAGTTTCGTTTTTAGTAAGGAGTCATTTTCTGGTCACCTGCGTATTAATTGGAAGTGAATAAATAATTTATCTAAAGCTTTCAGAGAGGTGGGTGTACGCGTTACTAGGAGAAAAAACATTTATGGTGGTAACGGAAAGTAACGGGAATGCTTTTAACACGCAATAACGGGAGGGAGGGGCGGTGTTCATTGGCGTTATCACATGTTATTAGGCACAATAACAGGAGTGGGCGTTGCCGACTCCGAGTAGTCTCACCATTCTTTTATTTAAATATAATTGAACTGGTAATTCCCAATGTGATTAAACGTGAGTGCATGAATATAGTTCCGTTTATAGTAAGGTGTCATTTTCTGGTCACCTTCATTATTCTACCCACGAAGATTCCCAGGAAGTTTCCTTACACTTTTTACAAATCCTGATGTACACTGCAATTCTCTTGAAGTTCTTCCAATAATTAAACACTTCTCTTGCTCTTCCCTTTCACCTGTTAAGAAGATCGAGTACATTTCTCTCCATTGGTTTTGCTTTTCAGTAATTATTGAAGTCAATCAGGTTTATACAATTTCCTGCACTTCCTCGGATCAGTGTGTTAAATTCTTTTAATTCCAAGTTGTTTTCATTAACTTCGATTTTATCTGCCCAATATTACATTAGATAACCAATGATGTTCCTTGAGGTATTCTATCTAATTGTTCTTTTAGTTTAGTCAATTAACAGCATAATTAATTCTGAAATTTCAGGATGAATAATAACAGTGCAGTCGGGTTACAGGTACACCGGTGAAGCGCTGGTGAAGACGAAAGCTGCCTCTGAAACCATAAGCGCTGAGAATGAAAAGCAAGCGGGTTAGTGTTTATGAGCCAATTCCATTTCTCTAGACTTTCCCATGAAACGTGCTAGAAGTGGGTGAATTATGGAATAAATTGTTCTGCTAATTTCATTTAGTTCCACAGAACTAAATTCGGTACATTATGGAATAAATTGTTCTGCTTACTTGACCTTTTCAAATTTTAATAGCGAAATCAAGCTATGTGTTTTCCTGGAAACATTTGTTGTATTTATTTATATCTTTATTATTATAGACTATAATATTATATACTATAATTGAATGTGAATCAACAGATTTAAAATTCTTTAAGATGTGATATGGATGTTACTTTCTAATTGATTAATGTTTCCCATAAAATAGAGAATAGCTTTGAGAATTAATGCTTGTTGTGGTTGAAAGCTAACCATTGTGATAAAATTTTGTCAAAATTTATTTTCATTATTATTTTCTAAAATAATTTTTATTTCTAAAATATTGTTTATGGTCGCAGCTAGATAACAAAAAGTTTGGAGCTTCCCGAAACAAGAAGAATAAGACTCCTACAGTGTAGGTACGACGAATTCGAAACAATATGGTTTTATTCACATTTCAAGTTTAGCTCCATTGATGACCAATGATAAGAGAATATGGTTGTATTCTTTTTAGGTGACCTTCATATTCCTTACTTAAAGTATGCTTAAACATTTAAAACATTGGTTCTTCAATTCCCCTTACTCTTTTATACGAATATGGGTAAATATTACGAATATGGGTAAATATGTTTATTTTGGTGAACAACTTTTATGTTTTAATTATTGAATAATACACTTGGTTTGTGGGTGAACAACTTTTATGTTTTAAAATAAATAATATTATTATTATTATTATTACTTTTTTTTGCAGAAGGTTTAGTTTGTGATAAAAACATTTAAACAATTTGATGGTGTGTAGTTCATATGGGCAAATTTTGGAGACGAGTACAAGCACGGGGAAACTCTTTTTGGGTGTGGAGTATGATTTGGAGGCTTAGTTATATTTTGTTTTCTTATTGGCAATATGCAGGTACAAAATTTTCCTTCTTTTTGTACTTTCAAAGTTTATATTAGGATTTGATATGCTTTTGAGTAGTTGGATATTTTAGTAGTTGAATCGCGAAGACGTACCTCCAATCTACAACTTCAAGACTAAAAGAATAGAGGGTCAAAAGAAGGGACACCGAAGAATGGATGACTACACTTGGGTGTTTAGGAATAGTTTTGAAATTGAGTACATGGGTATTGTAATACTATGTATTGAAATATAGTATAGCCGTATGTAACAGATTGTGAAGCAATAGTGATATAGGGAGTGGCTTTTGTTAGACAAGTGAACGTTTATGTTAAGTAATAATATTTTGCTTCCATTTGTTAATCTTAATTGTCTTATTATTATTATATATTTCTTTTAAATTTAATATAAAATCAAGCCTAATTTATGATATAATTTTTTAATGTGGAAAAGTGCACTAAAGTATGAAATAACATTTAATTTGTCAATTAAATAGTGTCATAAAAATAGTGCCACTAAAACCTACAAGTGATTTAGTGGCATAATCGAAAAGTGCCACTAAAACCCAATAAGGCTGCAGCGACACAACTGGAAAGTGCCACTAAATGTCTTTAGTGGCAGCGCTTTTAGCGGCACTTTTTTTTGTGCCGCTGATTGTCCAGGGGGACTTTAGTGGCACTTTTTTTGGTTTTAGTGACACTTTTTCTATGCCACTAAATGTCATTTTATTTGTAGTGGGGGTTTCTCCACCATTAACCACCGATGACCACCAACACCTTCACAACTTCTATTCACAGTCGACCCGCCGACTGCTTCACATGAAAACCCGTCGACAACAACTATTTTAACCAACACCATATGGTTGTACCATCTTCCAGCCACCTGCTTTACCAAGACAACAACCACCACGAGTCTCGACCTTTCCCGGACACCTGACCTCCACCTCGGCCACATTCAAAGTCTTCTCTCGACTTTCCCGGACCCCTGGCCTCTTCCTCGGCCACATCCAAAGCCAACTTTGTCACAGTCTCCTTTAACGACCACTGCAGTCACTGTCGAGACCTTCCTTTGACATCTCCAATCCTTTACCTGTTCCAAGAGTCTTCTTCTACCGCTACCAGTCAAGAAAACCAAGCTTCTCCTTTTTCTGTTTTCTTTTACCTGCAAACAAGCCAAACCAAAGAACCACATGTTCTGATTTCTTCTGGCTTGTCTTCTCGGCTTCTGGTTAGACTCATCGTACTGAACTACATCAGCCATCTATTACACCGGGACCATTCTTCCCTTTGTTACCTGCTATCATCACCATCCATCGCTACCATAGCACCCGTCGATCATCTTCTCCGGGAACCATAGTAAACCGCAGCCACCTGTTGCACCATCTTCTACAAATCCGAACACCATCCAACCCATTGGAAACCGACATCTGGTTCCTATCACAACAGCTCCCGATAACCACCTGGTTAGCTCTGATACCAATTGTAGGTTCATGCTCCACAAAACACACACACAACACACACTAGTCAAGTAAATATGTATGTGAAAGTAAATTTGCAAAATGGAACCTGATTATAAATGTCTACCTCTTCCTATATATTAAACAAAAACACAGTACATCTATTTATACTAAATAAAGAGCTGAATAATAGCTATCATCTAGCCCACGATATTATGCTAAAATGTAGCCGGTCACTTTTATCTTCCATAAAACCCGGTCAAAGAAAAAGACCAAATCTTTTGTTGCACGTTTGGATTACAACAAACCCGATTAATCCAACATCTATAACCACCCTATCAAAAGTTAAAGATAGAATGCATCTTGGTATAACACTACAAATAAAATGACATTTAGTGGCACAGAAAAAGTGTCACTAAAAACTGAAAAAGTGTCACTAAAGACCCTTTGCGCAAGCAACGGCACAAAAGAAAAAGTGTCACTAGAAGCGCTCTCACTAAAGGCCTATAGTGGCACTTTTTGGTTGTGTCGCTGCAGCATTTTTTGGTTTTAGTGGCACTTTTTTACTATGCCACTACAACACCTATAGGTTTTAGTGGCACTATTTTTATGCCACTATTAAACTGCTAAAGTAAATATTATTTTCATCATTTAAGTGACCAATTTTTTTTAACAAAAAGAGTATTAATAATGCAGGTGTGACTTTTTTTTTAATTTTAAATGAAATATAAAATAATGATAAGACCATTAAGATAACAAATGGAATACATAATATCATTATTCCAGTTAAAACTTGTCTAACAACTAAATTCAAAATATTTAACATATAAATTCTTCAACAAAGTTCAATAAGTCTAAATATTTTGCTCCTCTTGAATCAAGAACTTGTCCATTCTTCTTTAAACTTCATCACATATTGGAACTTTTCACCTGTATGTAACAACACAAAACAACATACATATTCTTTAATATGTTTATAATATAATCAACTAAAAATTGATTTTCATTTACTAAAAAACTTGTCTTTTTGTTACATTGTTTTTGAACATTCATGTTTATGTTTCCTCACCTTCATGTTTTTCTCCTCTTCATTTAATTCTTCTTCTCTGATTGATTTCTAGAACTCATACGCCTGCATGCATTTGTAATATATATATATATATATATATATATATATATATATATATATATTAAGACTACAATTTAAAAAGATTGTATATTACAACACATATACTTGTGTCGGCATCAAGACTGTATAAAAATCCTATCTTCAAGTTAAATACCATATTTACCCATGTTTAGTGATTTACATTTTCTGGTCACATAAGAGGAAAACATAAGGACCAGCAAAAACGAACCAACCATATGCTACCCCTGCTCATTCCAACTTCGTTTTATCTTGCAAAAAATATTTTAAGTGAAGTTTCCAAATTTTCCCATATTTCAATATGTGCTTTTTATGATGTAAGAACTCTAAACTTTTGATGCTTGCACTCCAATTTAGCCTTAATCCACTCTGCATTCGTAGGAAGATATATCAATTTAAACACTTTTAGTCTTCATCTTTATCTATGTAGAAATCGAAAGGGGGAAAATTTCTCGATGGGAGGGAATCAGAGTATAAGAAGGGTTTTGTAAATTTTTGGGGAAAATATTTTCCCGCTAGCAACCAAGGAGGGATATTTTAATTTTTGGTGATGATTCTCACAAAACATACTCATCTGTCTTTTAGTTCATGTTTTCCTATTACTAAAATGATTTAATTTAATTTTTATTTCATTTTATTAATATTAAAATTGAACATAATATATGACATATAAAACTTTTAGTGGCACATTTACGCCACTACTAATTATAAAAACAGTGTCATCAATTATTAATGCCACGAAAAGTAGGTTATTAGTGTCATAAGATATAAAGTGTCATTGTATCTCTTAAAACTTATAGCGGCACAGACAAAAGTGCCACTAAAAATAGGTTATAGTGGCACAAAAGCAAAATGTCACTAAAACTTTGTGCCAATAAATGTAATTTTATTTGTAGTGTAAGCATGTAGAAATGGATATCGAACATAATATAATACAAAGACAATGTCATGATTATTGTTTATGTTAATTGTGATAATTTTCATATTTAAAGAAATATATTTAATTTATTAAACGGGTATCCATTGGGTTACCCACATCCAGTGGAGATGTTTTCATCCGAAACTCGTCGGAAATTAGGCGGGGTTGGGGCAAAGATGGGTTTGTGGAAATAATGAGATGTCCCTATGTATGATTAAGAATCTTTTTTTTACATTACATTAAAGGAAGTAATGGGATGTCCGTTAAGAAATTTAAAAGGATAACAACAATTTGATACCCACCACTCCTTAATAATTCTCCTTCTATAATAGTATGTTATGTTGTTTGAGTAAGCACTTTTAATCAAGCAAGCATAATACACATAAATGTTACTATCATAATGCAGATGTTTCATAACTTGGGGGTTGATATCTCTTACATTGCTTATGTAAATGGAATAAAGGAGCACAACCTTCTCGTTTTTTTTGAACGACCATGTATATTAAAACATTAGCTACAAACTAGCTGATGAAAATTAGTCATTAAGCAGGTTTTGAATCCACCCATAAATGTTTTCCTAACTTTGCGATTCCTACTAGAAAACGAAATAAAAGAAAAAGAGAAAATAGGATCAAACATGAACTTTGTTGGGTCAGAATTGACTCAGTCTCAACGATACATATGGAAGTTTTCCTAATTGCAGTCGAATGTCATAGGCATTAGAGGGCTGAATGTGCTACATGAACAATTGAATGTTGTAGGCGCTAGAGGGTTGAATGTGTTATATGTACAATGGTAGCACTTTTCCTAAGACCAATTGGTATATTGGGAGAGTTGGTAGGGCCTAAGGTCCAATAAACTCCTTCCCATACTTCGTGTTTCCAAAAAATTGTGTGTTTCGGTATGTCCAAAGAACCCTAATAAACGTAGCACAAGCCACCTCAATAATCGCTCTACAAGTATTTGCAACCAATTGTGCATTGTGCACATCAATCCAGACGTAAACTTCTTCAATGGAATCAAAAGTCAGAGCACACCTCTATCGTTATTTTCTTTTCCTTTAAGAAATATTGTTCTGATTCCTTGCCTTCATTCATCTCCCTCAAGGCTTTAAACACATATCTCTATTACGTTTACAAGGAAAGTAAAGATAGATACAAACACATACTAGGATATCTATCTAATCTCAATTTAAATTTAAATGATAGTAATAGAATATTCTAAAAGTCCCCTACAATCTTGGTAGGACGAGAATATAAGTTAAGATTGCTTCGAAAGTATCAAGTAAAATGAACGGTAAAACTTTGGTAAAAATATCAACGGTTTGATATTGAGACATTACATGAAGGACACAAACTTCGCATCCAATGACCTTTTCATGAACAAAATGAATATCCATTTCAATGTGTTTCGTGCGGTGGTGTTAACAATGTTTTCCTGACAAGTACGCAACACTAACATTGTCACAGAAAACAAACATTAGATTTGGTGAAAGAGTAGTGAAGTTCTAGAAGTATGTTTTAAAGCCAACAAGCGTCAGAGACAACGTTTGCAACACCATAATATTCAGCTTCCGCACGAGACCCGGATAATGTAGTTTGTCGTTTAAATGACCTCCAAATTAGGTTGTGACCACGATAAACATAATAAGATGATGTAGAACACCGTGTATATGGATACTCACCCCAATAAGTGAATGTATAGCAAACAAACGCGCGTAGTGTTGGAATAGGTGACCAACGTTATAACTAAATTGGTCAAGGTCATGACTAAGTTGATATAACTTTACGAAATAAAAGTAAAGTCCTTTTTGGGTTTCCCTCATAACCAGAAATAGCTAGAAATAATACTAGGTGAGAGATAAAATTATTTGTTAATTTATTATATGATTAATAAATTAATTAGAAATAGATGGCATTGATTAATTCTTAATTCGAATTAAATTGGATTAATTTAGGATTAATTGGAATTAATTAAAGGTGTGAGAGTTGAATTGCAATTATTCAATATTTGAATAAAAAAGGCAATTCTAGAATGATACATATGATGGACGATTTTGTAGGAAGCCTAGAAGAGTTCTCAAATTATCTTGGTAGCGGATAAGGAAATGATTTGAGCTGGGGATTAAACATAATATTTAATTGTTCAAATATGGATTTATCTGTAAGTTACCTAAACTATAAATAGGACCATTTGGCATTCAAATTTTGTGCATAGCCTTTAAGGAATGATGAAATCTGAATTTCATCATAGTCTCCTGTATCCTTGTCGATCAAGTGTTCTAGGGTTTTGTATGTGAGCCATTAGAGGCGTTCACATTATTGGCACTTGCTTTTCATGGACTTTTGAAGATCAAAGGAGTTTTGCATATTTGATTATGTTAAAGGTATGTTTCCTAATCTAGTATTTTTTTATTATACCTAGATTAGATTAGTTTGTTTATATAGTATGTTGTTATAATGAGGAAATACCATAGATCCCTAGGTTGTGTGTGCCCATAAATTATTTATGTCGAAATTCTAATGTGCTAATATGATTTAATGGAACCTACAAAATCCATAAGTGGTATCAGAGCCTAGGATTTTCTATTATATATGCATTGGTGAAAAACTAAAGAATTTGAAAATCAAAAGAAAACAGCTAAGTCGCTAGCCCACCTCACCCTGTTCTCAAACAGATTTCGGATTTTGTTTCCTTTTTCTAATTGGTAGGATAATTACTAGTTAGATTTGGTTATTTTAATTGCTTAAAGTATGAAAATTTAAACTAGGTAATTGGATAAGTTTTAAATTTGAATTGATGGAATAAGAATTAATATTACTTAATTTAATGTTTAATTAAGATAATTGTTTAATTCATAAAATATTTAGTTTTATTTAATTAAAAGTTTAATTAAATATAATCATTAAATCTCAAATGGTTTAAAATATTCATTAATTAAAAGTGATGATAGTTAAATTTAAACCTATTAATTTTAAAAGGTATTAAAATACACCCTTACACACACACACACACACACACATATATATATATATATATATATATATATATATATATATATATATATATATATTAGAGTTATATTACTATATGTAAAATACTAACTCAGTCAAATCAAGAGTATGTCACATTCACGAAGCCACACTATCATAAAGATATAAGTAAACGACCTATAAAATGACCGTTGAATAAGTATCATTTTCACCCAATGCTTTTTTGTGTGTTGGATGTTCGTTAGCTGAAAGGGTTTTGATAGGACACTAATCATATTAAAAGTATAATGTAAAAGTACAAGAACATTTATAAAATCTCACTCGAGTTACTATAGGAAAAATATAAAGTCATATGCTAATCCATGAAAACACACATTATTTCTTTGTAAATCGTTAGTGGAGCGTGTGTGGTTAACCGACACACTAATGTGCGACTACAAGGTTGAAATGATGGTACATACTTGAAATTTATGATTGTTGATGGAGTATGTCTGGTTAACCAACACATCATTGTGAGATCATAAATGACTTCGAAGATGTCATGCGGGTTTGCATGGTTATTGACATCATGTTTGTGATTCTCGACATCCCAGTCACAAATCGAAGAGCATAGTCAGAGATTAACTTATCATTAATTGTTCAATGAGTCTCAAGAGATCTATGAGTTTCATTTTGATTCAAATTAGTAAAATGCTTTACTTACCTTGTGAAAGTCGTCAAAAGTTGGGCAGTGACCAACAACCGTAAAAAGTTGGTATCAAACATGCAGTAATGGATGTCGAACATAATATAATACAAAGATAATGTCATGATTATTTTGTATGTTATTTTTTATGATTTTCATATTTAAAAAAATTGTTAATTTATTAAATGGGTATCCATCGGGTTCCGCGTATCCGGTGGATATGTTTTCACCTTAAACCCTTCGGAGACTTGGTCGGGGGCAGGGGCAGGGATGGGTGTGGGGATCGGAGTTAGGTTATGGGGACGAATTTGGAGTCTCTACCAATATCCGTCCCCTGTTTGCATCCCTATCTATGATTAAGAAGCTTTTTTTACATTACATTAAAGGAAGTGATGAGATGTCCATTAACAAATTTAAAAGGGCAACAAAATTTTGATACCCACCACTCATTATTAATCATCTTTCTATAATATTATGTTATATTGTTTGCACGGAATGCTTTTAATCAAGCAAGCACAATACACATACATGTTTCTATCACAATTCAGATTTTCCACCGCTTGGAGTTTGATATTTCTCTAGATTGCATATGTAAATGGAACTGAGAAGCACACCCACCTCGTTTTTTTTAACGTCTGTGTATATTAATTGATTTGCTAGAAACTTGACAACAAATATTAGTTCATAAGTAGATTTGCATGCACCCGGTAAACAGTTGCCTAACTATGTGATTCTTACTAAAAAACCAATTAAACAAAAAAGAAACAACAAAATAAAAGATGAACCCCTTCTCATACTTCTTGTTTCCAAATACTTGTATGTTCTGATATGTCTAAAGAACCGCAATCAACGTAGCATAAGACACCTTAATAATCGATATACAAGCATTTGCAACCACTTCTGAATCAATCCAAATGTAAACTTCTTTAATGGAATCAAAAGTTGGAGCATACCTGTGTCGTTATTTGCTTTTCCTTTCTGAAAGATTATTATGATTCATTTCCTTCATTCGTCTCACTAAAGGCTTTAAATGCATACCTCTATCATGTGTACAAGGAAAATAGAGATGGATAGAAACACATACAAGGATACTTATCAAATATGCATTTATATTTAAATGATAATATATTATTCTAATAGTCTCCTGCAATCTTGGCAGCTCGAGAATGTAAGTTGAGATTACTTCGAAAGTATCAAACAAAATGCATGGTAAATCTTTGGTAAAAATATCAGTGATTTGATGTTGAGATGACACTTGAAGGACATGAACTTCTCTTTTGATAACTATTTAATGAACAAAATGAATATCTATTTTGCTTTAGTGTTGAACATCATTGTCTGATAAGTAAAAGATAGTAACATTGTCATAAAAAAACATTAGCTTTAGTGAAAGGGTAGTGAAATTCATGATGTAAGTTAGGAAGCCAACAAGCCTCGGAGAAAACATTTGCAAGACCCCAATATTCAACTTCCGCACTAGACCGGATAATGTAGTATGTCATTAGGATCACCACAAAATTAGGTTGTGACCAAGATAAACATAATAACCGCATGTAGAACGTCGTGTATTTGAACACTCACCCCAATCAACGTGTGGATAGCCAACCAATACAGATGTCGAATACTTTTACATATGGAGCCCATAAGAAAGATTGTCTTGAAAGTATTGGGTTATCTGTTTGACCGCATTCATGTGGGAAGTGTAAGGGGTATTCATGTGTAGGAAAACTTGTTGAATTGCATAAGAAATGTCGGATTTGGTAAAGGTGAGGTATTGTAGTGCACCTCAAAGACTCTGATAATGTGTAGGATCAGGATAAAGGATAAAGTTTGCCAGAGGGAGTGCTTAGTTTAGAGTTTGTATCAACAAGGGTAGGAGAAGGTTTACAAGAAGATATACCAACACGTTTCATCAAACATAATATATTTAAGTAAAAAACCGTGGATAAAAACACTAGATAAATTAAATTTATTCCTAATCTTATGGATAATAGTGAGGAGCTTCATATCCGTGATCACATTCAATTCTTTATGATTTAGCCTTTTACTTCCTTTTAGTCACTGCACGTTCTTTCAAATGCCAATAATTCATCTTGAGTCTAATACTTAGGAGTTAGAAGTAATATTTTATATGGTATTATGATCGTATATCGGGTTGTGGCATACTTTTTGGCTTTTAGCTTCTTTAAATCTTTTAATATACCTAAACTCCTATTTAGGTAGGCAATATTGTCTGTCAATTTAAGTCTCTATGAAACTCCTAAATATGTCGATATTTATTGATTTATCTTGCATAATTCTTGCAATGGAACCATACTACCTCATTAGGATATATTAGAGCAATTTCACAACCTTGTCTAGAGTTGGGTGTCCCAACCTTGTCCTTCCCTTTTAGCCTTTCAGTGTTTGGCTTTCTTCCTCTTAATAGTTTCTTAATGATAGCAAATATAAAAGCTATAAAGCTAGAGCTTCTAGGATTGTACATGTAAGTTCTAATGGTCTTTAACAAGCCATCCAACTCCAGGATGGTCCTTTCCAACTTGTTCATATCAAAAGCAAGTTGAATGAATTATATATGAACTTCTCAGCTAGTTGAGGATAATATCCATAGCCAACTCCTAACTAAATCGAAATCAAATCGCTCTAATATATCAATGTACGGTGTATATTAGCACTTTCTCCTTCCTGTATCTTTAGATACATTACTTGGAGAAAACATAGGAAGAGATTCATCTAGAACACGTTCTTTCGTTTTGTACATAAGAATTATTCTCAAGTCATGAATCAGTTAAGATCATTCAACCCATTCAACTTATCCCTTTAGAGGATTTGTAGCAATCAATATTTTGTAGTGGACGAGTTTAAGTTGGTAGACATCAGTTAAAGTAAAGTTTCATTTTATTTAGTTTGTATAATCCTTAAAAAATATTATACATATCAACATTATTTAGTTAAGGCTAATACTCATATTTCACTTCAAGATGTGAAGAGTGATGTTGTAATCACACCAAGAAGATATTTAGGTAGGCAATATTGTTTGTCAATTTAAGTCTCTATGAAATTCCTAGATTTGTCGAGATTTATTGACTTATCTTGCATACTCCTAATTTCTCATGATGTGGATGGGGTGGATCATGAGTTTGGATGGTAAATTGACCATGCAAAAACCATGTGATGTATGAACCAAGTTACACTTGAGTTATCACAAGTATCACATCACTTTTGACTAAAGCTTATCGATGCATTAGCTCAAGCACTTCCCTATGTTGAAAGACTAATGTAAAGTGTGTGTTAAAGTGAATATACTGAGGTGAAGGATTGAGCAAAACAAGATTCCAAAACACATGGACCTGGATAACCTGTTGTGCCCCTTATGTGTGGAAGATGTTGACCTTATCGATCATGATTTTTTCTTCTGCCCAGTCGTTATATCATTATATAGTAAGATGATGAGGCGGTGGGATATCTAGTTTTGAGAGATTAATAACTCCAAAGAGTTTAGCTTGGAAGCTTGGAAATAGGGTGATGTTCAAGGGGAAGAAAAAGAACCCTTGGTGCCAAGCTAAAGAAAAGGATCACATTGATAAGAGAAAAAGCAAATACGGCTAATGCCAAATATCTTTAAAACAAGCTACCTTGAACATCGGTAAAATCATTATCCATAAGAGGTCGGAATGGCAGAGAAGGAAGCTTGACTTTCAACTTTTCAAGGAGGTTGTCTTGGTAAACCATCCTAAGTAGAATCTTGATGGTTGATTAGAATTAATGCTAGAGATGTAAAACTAGACCGGATGTCATTGATTAATTGTCACCCTGTAATTATGTGTTTTTGATTGGTAGGTTTTTAGATGTTTCTATAAAATTTGTTTTTTTTTAAAGTAATTGAAAACTATTAATGGGTTGTCTGCTTATTTAACTCCATAAATTTTTTTGATAAAAATGTTTATTAGCTTAGTTATTTTATAGTTCTTTTTGCCGAATATGTCATGAATACTTTTGAAAAGTGAGAATTTCTAACTAATTCTAAGTGGCTTTCTAAATTCAATTTCAAACAACCCCTAAAAAGTTGAAAAATGATAATAAGAAAGTGATGCGTACCAATGATATTGATTTCTTAATAAAATCAAAATAAGTAATAAAAATAATACTGTCGGAAATGGCCTAAGTAATTCGTGAACAAATACCAAACATAATACACTTAGAATATTTAAAACTAATTTTTATCTTTATATGTAATATAATGTTATTTAGAAACACATGATTTTTGATATATTATAATTATAAATAAATAATCTATTTAGAGAAAATTTCACAATTTACATAAAGAATTATGACCAATATATAAAAGTAAAATTATATACATATATATACTTTTTTAAACATAGAAACCGCTTCACGTCTTTACCATATAAAGATGAGCTTGAATACGAATAACAATTACACCATTCATTTATACATTTTACAAAATAACGCCCACTTTCCAAAGTAAACGGTTTCGGAAGGAAAGAAATCTCAATTCGAGACACATCATATAATCATCACTCCCGCCACCTGGAAAACGTTGCCGCGCTCCATTATTCAAAAACTGATATCTTTAAATCATCAATTCGTGCTTGTCTCTCCATTCATATAAACCCCAGCAATTCAACTCCCTAACCATCTCCCAAAATCAAAATGTCAGACAACATACCATACGAAATTCAAGCAGAAATCATCAAAAGACATCCTGCGAAGTCACTGGTTGAATTCAGATCCGTCTCCAAACAATGGAAGTCTTTAATAGACAGCCGTGAGTTTCTTGTTGCTTACAATATCTACCACAATCAGACTCAACGTTTAATTGTATGGTATGAATATCCAGTAGACACTGAGGAAAAGTATGTTTCATTTATTGATGATGAAACTTTCGCCAAACAAGGTTTCGCTGTGACTGTTCCTGTGCTTGCTAAAGTACTTAACGACTCACGTGTGGTTGGTAGCTCTCAAGGATTGTTGTGCTTATATGGCTATTATCGTGTTCCAGGTCATTCTCGTCACAACTCTGTACGAGAGATGGCTGTTCTTTGGAATCCTTCAATCAGAAAATCAGTTGGTGTAGCTGTGCCTGGTGTGTTACGTTGGGGTCTTGAAACCATTCTTGGATTCGGGGTTTGTCCTATCAGAAGTGACCCTATGATTGTGAAGATTACACAGGTTAATGTAAACTGGGAAATGAGAAGTAGGGTTAGCGTCCCTTGGGTGGTTGAAGTTTTCACATTGAGTAAAGGTAGTTGGAGAATTCTTTCTAGTAATCTGCCTAATAAGTCGATTAAAATTACATGGTCTCAGGTAGTTATAGACAGGTTTATTTATTGGTTTGCTTTTGACAAGTTGGTTGCAGCTGATGGTGGTTTTTCCACAAAAAATATGATAATGTCATTTGATATGACTGCTGAAGAATTTAGAGTGGTAGATCTACCAGAGAATTTAGCAAACCAGTCATACATGAATTTGTCAATCTCTAAGGTATGGGAGTCTCTAGCTGTTGTTGAATACGCTACAAACATGATGAATCAAGTTTGTAATGTATGGGTGAGGGATCATGGTGTTCAGAATTTGTTTAAAAAGCTATTTACCATTAATGCATCATATGCATCAATAAGGTCACTGGGATTTACGAAAAGTGGTGAACCTATAATGGAAGTGAAAGATTATTACAAAGAAGCAGCTGCACTTGTTGTCTATGAACCCAGCTTGGGATACATCAACAAATATTGGGATTAGTGGAAATTATGGTTCATTCTTCGTTGGCTCCTACATGGAAACCCTACTTCTGCTTGATCAGTTAGATTGTAGTGTTTATTCTAACATTGACAACTGATCCTGGTGTCTTAATTGCAAAATGTGTAGTTTACAAGATATGAATTATCATCCATTGGAAGGTAAGACAAGATGATATGAGATCTTACAGTTGAGGGGCCATGTTTGTAAGCAGGAGAGAACTAAACCATTTTCATTATAACAATAGAATATCCATGTGAAAGTAAAACATATTTTGCATTTACTAAAGTAAGCAACTTGTTTTTAATATATAAACTTTGTAGCAAGTTTTGCGCAATCTTTCCTTTTAGTGGTAGGAATTCAATTATTGTTTGGTTCTCAAGGGCTTAAGTGGAGATCGAAAAATTCCCTTGACGGAGATCTCAATTGGCTGTTCATTTAACTGGAAGACAATCAAGTATTACAAATAGTATTGCTCTATGGTGTTGGATGCATATTCTAGATCGACCTTCTATATATGCATATGCTTTGCCTCTAGAGCTGTAGCTATTTTAATGATCCCTAATTATGTGGAACTTGAATAAATGTCTGTTATAGAATCTAGACTTATAATTTAGATATGTTCTAGTGTGGTGGGATTTATTCATCAAAGCTTGTTGTGGCACATGACAGCCCTCAGCGTTTGGGTTCTCGGATTTAAAACAAACTCATTCATACA
The DNA here is from genome assembly GCF_052849685.1 of Lactuca virosa. Classification (NCBI taxonomy): domain Eukaryota; kingdom Viridiplantae; phylum Streptophyta; class Magnoliopsida; order Asterales; family Asteraceae; genus Lactuca; species Lactuca virosa. The sequence continues at coordinate 29,453,037 of NC_136427.1, forward strand.
TTGTCGGGTTCGGACTTTACGCATGTTTGGATGTATCATAATAATGCGTTTTCACATATTCAAATGTATAGCTTTGTAAAATATTCAATAGAATAATCCGTGTGAAAGTAAAACATGTTTTGTAGCTAGCCTAATTACCTCTATTCTCTTTACTTAAAAAAATTCAAATATGAACTTCTTCCTTGAACATATTAAAATCCTTTCCGAAACAATCTTTAATGCTTATAAGCTTGTCAATATAATTCACAAGTTTGTCAACTTGGTCTACATGATTAGTGTTGATGCCTTGCATTCTCATTTCATAGATTTTTTTTCATGTAATTTTCAAATATCTTAAGATAATCTTATGTCATGTTCAATTCATATTTACCTTAAAAGATATAACTTCGAGTTAAACCAAACTAATTGGTTTATCATTTTGCATATGCCAATGGTTGCATAGATATATAAATATATTCTAGGTAAAACAGGTGGATTGTCTGTGTATGTAAGAGTATGTAAATGTATTTGGGCTGCAAATAGTGAACAAAACTTGTTTCCTTGGGTTTGTGGATGTAATTTGAAAATAGAGAGAAATATGGTTGGAGCGAAAACTGTTTTACTCCTATACGGAAAAGCAACAACACTATCAAGAAAGCGATACATGTACATTATATAGAGAATTAATGGCGACATGGAATGACTTGTCACCTGTAACAACTTTATATATAATGGGTGATGATAAACATAAGGACTTACAAGTTCTATCTAATTTAAGAATGATGTTAATATATTTCAACGTGATTAGTTGATTTGCCAAAAGGATGTACTCCTATGGTAATGATATTAAAACGATCGATTACAATGATTATGATGTTTTGTTGTGGAGATTATGAAGCGTCATGTACATCCTATAAAAATTGATTGCATATTTGTAAAATGCATCTATTGGGAAAATCCGCATTAGACCCTTATGTCATTGTCATTAAAATTAATACCTTCAATTAATGTAAAACATAAGTATGGGACCTAAATTTAATTTAGGCAAGACTTAGGATATTTTCAAATCCCCGTTGATCCAAGAGACAAGGAGAATACCAAGTTTACATGTCCTTATGAGACATTTGCTTACTGACGCATGTCATTTGGCTTAAGCAATTCACCGACCACTTTCCAAAGATGCATGACCGCAATCTTCTATGACATGGTGGAGAAATATATGGTAGTCTTCATGGACGATTTCTCAGTTTTTTGTCACAATTTTGATAAATTTTTATCTAACATTGATCAAGGAAAAAGAAAGTGTGGTTGGAGTTTTGAAGAAACGGAAAAACACAATCACATGGAGAATCACCGAATTTAACGAAATAAGGCTTGCTCAAACAAGATCCTTATAGAAGATGATGCAAACCTAATTGTACAACACCAAAGAAGGCTAAACTCAAAAATACAATAGGTGGTCAAGAAAGTGATTCGAAAGCTAATGGATGCGGGATAATCTATTTGATTGCTGATACTCCTTGGGTGAGTCCAATTCACGTAGTGCCAAAGAAAGGAGGAATGAAGATAGTCAACAACGATAATAATGAGCTAATTCCTACTAGGATGTTAACCGCTTGGCGAGTGTCCATCAATTACCTAAAGTTAAACGATGACACTTACAAGGACCACTTTCATGTACCTTTTATATATCAAATGCTTGAACAACTATCTGGTCACCTTTATTATTGTTTTTATATGTTTTCAGGATATTTTCGATTCCCCATTGATCCAAGAGACGTAGAGAAGATCACGTTTACATGTCCTTATGGGACATTTGCTTACCGACACATGCGATTTGGGTTATGCAATGCACCAGCCAGTTTCCATAGACACATGACCGCAATCTTGCATGACATTTTGGAGAAATTTATGGAATTCTTCATGGACAATTTCTCAATTTTTAGTCACACTTCTGATAATTGTTTAACTAACATTAATCTCATGCTTGCTAGGTGCGAAGGGACTAACTTGTTCCTCAATCGGGAGAAATGTCACTTTATGGTAAAAGACGACATAGTTTTGGGACACAAAGTCTCTAATTTGTGGATAGAAGTGGACTAGGTAAACATTGACATAATTTCCAAATTGCCACCTCCATCAAACAAGAAAGGGGTGCGGAGTTTCTTAGGACATGCATGTTTTTTCTGCCAATTTATAAAAGAGTTTTCAAAAATTACACGTCCTTTAACTCAACTGCTTTTAAAAGATTCTAGCTTTGATTTTTATGATGATTGTTTAAACGCTTTCAATGTATTAAACAAGAAGATAACTACCACCTTGATCATGATAGCCCCGAATTGGAACTCAACATTTGAATTTGCTTTAGGAGTTGTCTTAGGACAAGAGTTGCAACCAATTTACTATGCAAGTAAAACACTCAACCCATATCATGAGAATTACACTATGAATGAAAAAGAAATATTAGTTTTCGTATATGCCTTCGATAAATTCCATCCATATTTGACTTTATCTAAACCGGTTGTGTTTACTAACCATTCTGGTTTGAAGTATTTGTTTAGCAAACATAATGCAAAACCAAGACAGATTCGATAGGTGCTTCTATCTCAAGAATTCAACATCGAGATCAAAGATAAGCCAATCACCTTATGAAATTAGAGAATCCAAAAATGGAGGAGTTCAAAGAAGGCGAGATTGACGACATCTTTCCCGACAAGTACTTAATGGTGATAACCGGAGAAGAGACAAGGTTTGCGGGTATTGTAAACTTTCTAGCCAATGGTTATCTTGTTAAAGGCTTGACCAAGAAACAACAAAGAAATTTTTCGTTGATATGAAGTATAACTTTTGGGCTGAGCCATATCTATTCCGAGGTTCTGCCGACAACATTATCTAATGATGCCTGTTTGGAAGAGATGCAAGGGATATCTTGCAACATTGTCATAGTGGACCAAACAGTGGACATCATGGAGCACAATATATAGCAAAGAACATGGACATCATGGAGCACAATATATAGCAAAGAAGGTGACATCATTTAACAAGGAATGTGAAGTCTTTCACATATGGGACATTGACTACGTGGGTCCATTTCCAGCTTCAAAAGGTAATAAATTCATACTAGTAGTCGTCGACTATGTGTCGAAGTGTGAGGAAGCGCAAGATTTACCGACTAATGATGCATGTGTCGTTGTTATATTTCTAAAAAACATATTTTATCATTTTGTTATGCCTAAAGCCTTAATTAGAGATAGAAGGAGTCAATTGTGTAATGAAAAAATTGGAAAGTTGTTACAAAAATATGGTTATCACTATAGGTTTGCAACACCTTATAAACCTCAAACAAGTGACCAAACCGAAATAACTAATAGTGCATTAAAAAGGATTTTAGAAAGAACAGAAAAAAGCAATGAAAAGGAATGGTATGAAAAATAAGACAATACACTGTGGGCATTTTGAACCACTTTCAAAACCCCTATTCGTGTTGTACCATATAGCTTGGTCTTTGGTAAAAGTTGTCACTTACTGGTTGAAATTGAACACAATGAATATTAGGCTCTTAAAACTTGTAATTTTCAATTATTGGAATTGTGTACTAACTGTTTGATGCAGAGGAACGCCTTAGATGATTTAAGAAATGAATTGTATTCTAACTCTTTCATCTATAAAGACAACAAAAATAAATGGCATGATACAAGGTTAAGAGGAAACAAGGAGTTTGTAGTTCGTCAAAAGGTGTTACTTTTTAACTCTCGTATGAGACTTTTTCTGCGAAAACTAAAGACCAGATGGTATGGACCTTTCATAGTGAAAGAAGCACTCCCACATGGAGCGGTTGAGCTGATAAAATAGGTTGGAACTACGCTAAATTCAATGGGCATCGAGTGAAACATTATGAAGAATGATTACCGGAAAATGAAAACGAAGGGGAGGATCTAATCCTCGATACAACCACTACAATGTAGACTGTAAAGGAGTCCAACTAACAACTCTAGCAAAAAAGAAGCACTTCCGAGAGGCAACCTGCTATTTGGTTCATCGCTTTTTTTTTTTAAATTTTCGTCTTTATTTTTCCATTTTTAGTGGTATTTCTATCGTTGTGATTTTTTCCCGGCATGTTACCTGTGAGGTCAAGGCAACATCAAGTGTGGGGTGTGGTTAAATTTGATATTTTATGAACAAAATTTGTCTTAAAATCCTCAATACCACGACATGGTAGACCTACTACCCCCACTTAGTCCTTACCTGAATGACAATCAAATGCATAGTACAGCGCGACCAAGGCGTGGTAAGTATTCTCAACACGACGTGGTCATTACAAGAGCAGGTACTTCTACTGAACCCTAACTCATTTTTTTCACTTTTTTCACTTACCTCTAAACACCCACCATGACGACATTCATCTCCGAAGTTTTTCTACAAAAGCTACAACTTCTTCATCAATTTCCGTTTAATCCACGACAAAGGTATGATCTTTGAAATTCAATCTACTTAGCATTGCCTAAAATCATTTGAAATTGAGGTAAATAGGTCAATATTTCATCTTTCTAGGGTTTGTAAAAATTAGGGCTTTTAGCTATTATTTTTGTGGAATTGTTGTGCTTAATACATTTAGACATGGCCGAATGACAAACCCGTTGATTATAGTGGTCTTATTTAATATTAACAGATCCTAAATTTATGTTGTTCATCGTGCACCACGGCGTGCTGGATGAACCAACCACGGTGCGGTTTCTGGGCACATGTAAAGTTGAATTGTTTTATGCTAACTTTCTAATATGTGACGTTTGGTATTATTTACTTTATGTATTTTTTATGTCCAACGGTACTAAGAGGTTCACACAACAAACAACAAAGGGAACCACAAGAGGACCGGAATGCACCACCATTGCACCTGTTTTTCCGGTTCCCAACTAATGTTTCGACCCTAATGCACCACCATTGCACCTATCGTGACACGATATAACAACTAGTTTAGGTAGCTTCGACAAAGAGAAATTGTTGTATCAACAAACATCGATTCGACATGGCCAGACATATTTATAATATTGGACCAAGTGATACCATACCTGGAGAAAGTTTATTTAGGGTACGGGTTTTCGTTCATATGCTCGGGGTGTTGAAACGTATTTCAAATAGTCGAACCGGTATGCATGGAGTTGTATGTGGAATTCTTTACAACGATTAGGTTTGATGAAAACACCGAGAAAGTGCATAGTCAAAGGCCAATCTCATTTGGGATTGGTGAGCAAAGCCAAGAGTGTAGGTTGGTCGAGCATGGGGTGAGGCATGAGATTTATTGCGAGGAAGACTCGAGAAGACGACATTTTGATACAGTTTTGGAGGCCGTGCATCAGTATTTTTCTGAGGGGTTCAGTCATATGATTTTTGGAGCACAATTTCCAATGGGGTATTTGATATGACCTTGGTGTGTGAAAGTGTGATTCGCTCCCCGATTCACCATTTCATGCAATGTCTCATCACTATCAGTAAAAATCAGAGAAAATGAGGAGACAAGGTCCCAAAATGGGATTTATTTTTCGTATGGTGCATTATCACCCCCATAGTGTTTTGTAACATTCCTTATAACATTTCCCATTTCCTATCTGACACCGCTGCAAGGGCAAGAGAGGGGTGTCCAATTTATGTGAAACACTTGGTATCACGATTAATTAGATCCTATGGGATTTTAAAGCAGCCATTGTCCTGCCTGTATACGCTTATTCCGGTACAATTACTCACAATTATTAACTTGGAAAAAATCTAAATAGTGATGAATGTGGGCCATGGATATGCTATTCTGGTAGGTGAACTAGTTGAGCAGTTACGAAGTGTCGATGAAGAACCATAACCACGTTGAAACATTGTGAGAAGATACGAGTGACCGGTATAGGGACATCAACATGTTATCGATTTACAATATGTTTCTACATTGAATTAGCAGTTATCCGAAAGGGTAAAGAACTTGGTTTGTATTTAGACGATGTGTGGGGACGTGATGCATGGGTCGAAGGCTTGTTGGAAGTTATTACGCAACATTTAGGATTAGCGCCACCATCACCATATAATGCCCATATGACATACGTTCGTAGCTATAATGAACGTTTCCCAAGATATGACGATCTTGGACCTTTAGGGACTCATCACTCATCACTCAAAGGATGAGAAGTGATTTTTGTTGGAAAAATAATTGGTGAATTGAAACTAATCACTAAAGTTGGGGAGTTAAAATCGAAAATTGATGTTCAATTTTCAGTTACAAGTCAGTAATTAAAAATGATATTAAATATAATGTCGGTTACAAATTGTGTTTTAATGACAATTTAATTGTTTGTTGGTTATGGTTTATAGTATAAATACAACTATTTGTGACACACTGTGACATCCCCATTTTCACAGCCAGAAAAGACCGGTTCCGTTTATGCTTTTAAAATAAAATCATAGTAATCTTTCAAAAGGTGTTGCGGAATTTTTCCCCAAAATAATATATGATAAAAATTTATCAAAGCATTTCTTACAGAAATGTATTTTTCATTTCATTACAAAACACAGGATGTCCACATCGATACAGACCAAAAGCATAAACAGTACAATATAGGTCTTACAACAGTTATTTACATCTACTGGCCTATAATCCATAATCCCTCGTCATCGTCCAACTATGCTCTTGTTCCACTACCTGTAATATAGAAAACTGAGTGGGTCAGGCTTGGAAGCCTGGTGAGCACATAGGGTTTTCAACCCACAATAAATAAATTTATTAAGTTTAGTCATCAAACAATCAACCCAATTTCTCATCCCCATTATCTTCTTTATTCTTATAGATCTTAAGAATCATCTGTTCTTCATTCATTCATTCCTAAGGATTATCCTAAGGAATAGGCACGAAGTCCATCGCTGCCAGGGTTCTTAAATTAAAATTGATGAACACGTAGTTTAAAACATCTGGTAAACACTCAGTTCAAAAATACTTAATGAACACCTAGTTCAAAAACACCTAATGAACACTCAGTTCAAAAACACCTAATGAGCACATAGTTCTAAAGCATCTGATGATCACATAGTTCAAAAAACACAGGATGAACACATAAGTTCAAAAATACCTACAGATTACGACTCTGTTATCGTTCCACTGGACTGTCTAGAAAAGTCTGTGGTCGTCATCTATATTCTGCTAGATGACTGGAACATTGTCAACATCGAGACCTCTCATCATTTTATTTCATCACACATCAACTATTTCATCTACCCATGTTATACCCAACATATTTGTAGATAAAAATACATATACAGTTTAAATCATTCTAAACATGTATAAAACATTCATTCAACATCCATCTCACATAAACAAACAATATATATATATATATATACACATAGCATTTATTTTATATAAAATACTTCATATCTATGTGTAAGATGAAAGTGACTATACACTCACCTTATAAGACGGTGATTGGATAACACTTCGTCCCTTAAAACAATCTTTTTCGATGAAACCGGGTTGTTTTCTCAAAAACCGGGGTTTGTGCAGGCTGAGTTTCGACTGAAAATATTATTTTCTCCGGGTCTTCAGGTGCTCCGGGGCTTGCTTCGGGTGTTTGGGTGATTCTCTAGGCTTCGGGGGGTGTTAGGATAGTTTGAGAGATGTTTTAGGGTGTAAAAGTGTAAATTTTTCTAAACAAATTCGGGCAGCCTCACACTCTATTTATAGTGGCTGAAGCCCCAGGTTACGCTGGGCGTAAAGTTAGAATACGCGGGGCGTACTGCCTTGAGAAGTTCTACGCGAAGCGTACTCTCGTACGCTGGGCGTAGGAGCTTAGTGTCACCACCATGCCAATCGTGCGAGATAGGTGTCCTCCATCCGAAATAGAGGCGACATGGCCAACTTCTGACCTGGTCCGAGTACGCTGGGCATAATCTCGTATGTTGGGCGTACGGCTTCGGATAAGTCTCGAATTTTATGTTTAAAAATTCAAAAATTCATATCTTTTACATACGGGCTCCGTTTTTTACCTTCTTTATATCCACGTGTAGGTGAAACTATACTCTACAATTTTCATTTAGACTCCGTCGGCTAATTTTGAATTTATTTTTAAATTTATATTTTTAACAGGCCGGGACAGGAAAAGTCTGTTAAAAATTTATAACTTTTTCATCCGACGTCTGTTTTCGTCTGTCTTTTTACCGTTAAACTAATATCAACAAGATGTTCGATTCTCGTTTAGATTGTGTCGGCTAAAAATCGTTCGATCTATAATTAGAATTTCGAGCTGCACACGGATATGCCGATTCTTAAAAAAATCATAACTTCCTCATACGAAGTTAGATTTGGACGTTCTTTTTATGAAAGTTCTCGGTTTAACAAATACTACGACTTTCATTTAGATTACAAAGGCTAAAAAACACTTTATTGTGAATTTACTTTTTACGTCACACAACATTATGTCGGTTCTGTCGCGAAACTTCAACACGTCATAACTTCTTCGTTATAATTCGAATTTCGGTATTCTATATATCTCCGGAATCCTTGTTTCGACCACTACAACTTTCTTCATAGATATTGGCTTTATCTAACATTTTACTTTCGACGCTTATTTTTATCCTTAATTTATTATATCATCATAATTAAATATATGGCACATAAATTCACATAATTCATTCTTATTACTTCAAAACACGTTACAATAGTTGACCTAGACTATTACATCATCTTTAATGCTTAGTCCAGAAACACGGGCGTTAAAATTCTCTCCCCTTAGAATGATTCCGTCCTCAGAATCATACATCAGCAAACAAATGCGGATAGCGACTCATCATGTCACTCTCCGTTTCCTAGGTGAGATTTGGCTCATTCGTATGTTTCCATCGCATAAGCACTAACTCGACAATCTTGCATCATAACTTCTTAGTCTTACGGTCAACAATTGCCTCCGGTTCTTCAATTTACCTCTTGCTTTCATCCATCCTTAACTCAGAAATAGGAATTATGTTGGGAACTTCTCCCTTGAACTTTCTCAAATAACACACTTGGAAAGTGTTATGAATACTATCTAGTTCTTCTGGTAGTTCTAGCTTGTAAGATTGGTTCCCAATCCTCTAAAGAACTTTAAACGGTCCAATAAACCTTAGACTCAACTTTCCCCGAACCATGTAACATACTCATCTTAGTCGGACTCGATTCAATATGACCTCTAGGGTCAGAATATCAATCATCTTCTTAGTCATTACCGAAACGATGGTAACGGCATACTTGAACAAAAACGAAATAAATTACTAGCTTTTTGGTAACCTTGTGACTTTCCCTGATCTAAGTGTGAGTCGTGTGCTTCCAGTAGTATAGGCCTCTACTACTATTCACACCTACTCATACTCGTCCCAAGTATTGTCTCGCAGTTTTCCAAGTCACCATTCAAAAATTTCACATAATCGTTTGACACATCAGGTAACAAAATGAAGGTTTATATTATTTCTTGAAACGATTACAAAGATGTTCTAGTTTAACCTATACTATGACTCTTATAGGCTACACCACCGAATATTATCTGCATGGTTGCGTTATATCTTGATTTTGGAACATAGAGTCCTTACTCCTGATCCCTTGCATCCTCGCCTGCTTCATTAACGATCGTCGGGAATGTTGTTGCCTTTGGCGGTGGATATGGCCTTGCTGCTTCATTTTTCTTTGGGCAATTCTTCGAAATATGCCCTCCTTCTTTACATTCGTAACACAACCTCTTGCTGGATGTACACTCATTGGTGTAATGCCCAGACTTTCCACATTTGAAACATGTCACCTCCTCGCCACATTTTCCTAAGTGTTTCTTCTTGCTCTTATCGCACCATCTTGCTTCACCTCCTACTCCTTCGAACTTTGAGAATTTTGTTTTCTCGTTGGACCCTGAAGTTCCTTCCAACTTTCTTTTCTTGCAAACTTCAACCGTGTTGGCGGCTCTTCCCTTGATCATCTCTTCAACAGACTTGGCAGCCCAGATAGCTGCCTCCAGAGTAAGTGCCTGACACAATGGCACCGCATAATCCCATGGAAGTCCCTTTGCATGCCTATCGATTTTTATCAGCTCATCTGGGACAATACGTAAAGCAAACTACATTTTATCTGTGAAGTTATTAGTGTATTCATCGATGGACATGCTTCCCTTCTTTAATGTCAGTAATTGGTTCTCTAGCTCAAGAAGATTTTGGGCCGAACAGTACTTGCTCTTGAAATGCACCAAGAACTCTGCCCAAGTCAGTTGTAGTGGCTCATTATGGCTTAGGGTCTTCCCCAGAGTGTTCCACCAGCGAACAACGCCACCTCTGAACTGACGCACTGCAAATATGGTTTGTAACTTGCCGTGGCAACCACATGTCATGAAGGCTAATTCCATCTCCGAGATCCAATCCATTACTATGACGAGATCTTCCTTTCCAGTGAAAGTTGACTGCTTGCAAGTCATAAAGTCTTTATACTTGCATCCATTTCTCTCGAATCTGTCCTCTTGGTTATTCCTCAAAACCACAAGCGGTTCAGCTTGACCAACAGATCTACTGTAATTTCCTTCCTCTGACTGACTGTCATTTAATTCAAGTTGTTCAATAGGCATTGAAGGTTCATTCCTGTTGTTCAACAACTGTCTTATTTCTTCCCTCTGTTCAGCCATCATAGCCCAAATCATGGCTTGAACACCAGCCATTGTGACTAGATCTGGTGCAACTTCTACCACAGGCACCTGCTCAATCACTTGGGGTTGATGTTGCTGATTCCTATTTGCATTTCTAGCTCCACTTCGGGTTCTTGCCATTTTGATCTATACACCAAATTAGGCGAATTTAGATCTTTATTCACGACAGATATTTAAATTATCTTTATCACTCCGAAACGTTATATGCTAGTTCTAATATCGTAATCGTACACTTAGAATCCTGAACACATAAGGTTTCCAGATCCGGTCGGCAACAGACCATAGATCTGAACAAATAATATCATATATGGCAAACATATAACATTTAACACATAAAAGGATTTTAGGCATCTTTCCTAAAATAAACTAGTGCTCGTGTCTAAAACACGGTAGACACTCATCTTATGATCATCACATAGCATTCTAAGTTTAAGTCTAGAAATCCTACAAATTCTTAGTTCGCTTAAACTAATGCTCTGATATCAACTGTGACATCCCCATTTTCACGGCCAGAAAAGACCGGTTTCGTTTATGCTTTTAAAATAAAATCAGAGTAATCTTTCAAAAGGTGTTGCGGAATTTTTCCCCAAAACAAAATATGATAAAAATTTATCAAAGCATTTCTTACAGAAATGTATTTTTCATTTCATTACAAAACCCGAGATGTCCACATCGATATAGACCAAAAGCATAAACAGTACAATATATGTCTTACAACAGTTATTTACATCTACTGGCCTATAATCCATAATCCCTCATCATCGTCCAACTATGCTCTTGTTCAACTACCTGTAATATAGAAAACTGAGTGGGTCAGGCTTGGGAGCCTGGTGAGCACATAGGGTTTTCAACCCACAATAAATAAATTTATTAAGTTTAGTCATCAAACAATCAACCCAATTTCCCATCCCCATTACGTTCTTTATTCTTACAGATCTTAAGAAGCATCTGTCCTTCATTCATTCATTCCTAAGGATTATCCTAAGGAATAGGCACGAAGTCTATCGCTGCCATGGTTCTTAAATTACAACTGGTGAACACGTAGTTTAAAACATCTGGTAAACACTCGGTTCAAAAATACTTAATGAACACCTAGTTCAAAAACACCTAATGAACACTCAGTTCAAAAACACCTAATGAGCACATAGTTCAGAAGTATCTGATGATCACATAGTTCAAAAAACACCGGATGAACACATAAGTTCAAAAATACCTACAGATTACGAGTCTATTATCGTTTCACTGGATTGTCTAGAAAAGTCCGTGGTCATCATCTATATTCTGCTAGATGACTGGAACATCGTCAACATTGAGACCTCTCATCATTTTATTTCATCACACATCAACTATTTCATCTACCCATGTTATACCCAACATATTTGTAGATAAAAATACATATACAGTTTAAATCATTCTAAACATATATAAAACATTCATTTAACATCCATCTCACATAAACAAACTATATATATATATATATATATATATATATATATATATATATATATATATATATATACACACACACATAGCATGTATTTTATATAAAATACTTCATATCTATGTGTAAGATGAAAGTGACTATACACTCACCTTATAAGACGGTGATTGGACAGCACTTCGTCCCTTAAAACAATTTTTTTCGGTGAAACCGGGATGTTTTCTCAAAAACCAGGCTTTGTGCGGGCAAAGTTTCGACTGAAAATATTATTTTCTCGGGGTCTTCGGGTGCTCTGGGGCTTGCTTCGGGTGTTTGGGTGATTCTCTAGGCTTCGGGGGGTGTTAGGATAGTTTGAGAGATGTTTTAGGGTGTAAAAGTGTAAATTTTTCTAAACAAATTTTGGGCAGCCTCGCACTCTATTTATAGTGGCCGAAGCCCCAGATTACGTTGGGCGTAACGTTAGAGTACGCGGGGCGTACTGCCTTGAGAAGTTCTACGCGAAGCGTACTCTCGTACGCTGGGCGTAGGAGCTTAGTGTCACCGATGTGTCAATCGTGCGAGATAGGTGTCCTCCATCCGAAAAAGAGGCGACGTGGCCAACTTCTGACCTAGACCGAGTACACTGGGCGTAATCTCATACGTTGGGCATACGGCTTCGGATAAGTCTCGAATTTTACGTTTAAAATTTCAAAAATTCATATATTTTGCATATGGGCTCCGTTTTTGACGTTCTTTATATACATGCGTAGGTGAGATTATACTCTACAACTTTTATTTAGACTCCGTCGGCTAATTTTGACTTTATTTTTTAAAGTTATATTTTTAACAAGCCGGGACAGAAAAAGTCCGTTAAAAATTCATAACTTCTTCATCCGACGTCCGTTTTCGTCTGTCTTTTTACCGTTATACTACTATCAACAAGATCTTCTATTCTCGTTTAGATTGTGTCGGCTAAAAATCGTTCGATCTAGAATTAGAATTTCGAGCTGCACGCTGCTATGCCGATTCTTAAAAAAATCATAACTTACTCATACGAAGTCAGATTTGGACGTTCTTTTTATGAAAGTTCTCGGCCTAACAAATACTACGACTTTCATTTAGATCACAAAGGCTAAAAAGCACTTTATTGTAAATTCACTTTTTACGTCACACAACGTTATGCCGGTTCTGTCGCGAAACTTCGACAGATCATAACTTCTTCGTTATAACTCGGATTTTGGTATTCTTTATATCTCCGAAATCCTTGTTTCGACCACTACAACTTTCTTCATAGATATTGGCTTTATCTAACATTTTACTTTCGACGCTTATTTTTATCCTTAATTTATTATATCATCATAATTAAATATAAGGCACATAAATTCACATAATTCATTCTTATTACTTCAAAACACGTTACAATAGTTGACCTAGACTATTACATCGTCTTTAATGCTTTAGCCCAGAAACACGGGCGTTACACACACCAAGAAGGCAACGAAAAATCTCTTCTTCTCCATTTCGTCTTCTTCATTTTCTTGTCATATCGAAGGTATAATCTAGACCTATTGAGGGTTCGGGTGGTCTTGAAGAGAAACTTCTAACTGTTGTATCCTGGGAAACAAACACCCGGTAGCGGACTAATTTGTTTTAAGGACAATGTGTTAAACACACGCCTCAATTTTTCTATTTTCTTGTTTGATTTCGTACATTACCGTAATATTATTCCTACAATCTGAAAACAAATTGGTTTGTACGAAACGAACTAGAAATCGAAAACAATTTACTTGCATTATTTTGATATTGTACAATTTTCATAAGGAAAAAATGAATTTTTTTGTGATTTTGAAGCATCTTTGGTCATTAAGTCATTAAGACATGTATTTATTATTAAGTATCTAATTTTCTAGCTTTGGTACTGATTCTATTAAGTACCTAATGGGTTAAGAAGCTAGCTTAACTCAAAAACACAATTTACGTGTTGCTGTGAAATGCTCTAATCTGTGCCATATTTGAAAAATCATAACTTAATCATGGATGATCTTTTTTGGTTGAAACAAATTCTCAAATTTGGTATATGAGTCTACTTTGTTTCATTAATTTTGGCCGAAAGCTGTAAACAACTCTAACTAGGGTGAAAAATACGATTTTCACTGTCTGGTTAGATTTTAACAGCTATGATACACAGTTTTGTAAAATTCATAATAAATTGTAGACAAATCGTGTGCACTTCTACAAGTAGTCCCTGGAAAGCTAAGAGAAAAGGCTATTGGATTATAAGAATAGATTGTAGTTTTGATAGCTTTTAATGGGGCTAAAGTAGTCTCGAACAGACTGCATGATTTTTTTTAAAAAAAACTTTCTTTATTAAAAAACAACTTCAATTTTATATATAACAACTTTGGAAATCAGAAAACAACTTGGTATGTCTGAAGATAAAAATAAAATAAAAAACAGCCCCGAAAACTGAAAAAGCAGCTTTGTTTTACGTAAAATCATAACATTTTAAATACTTTTGTTGAAAGTCAAGTTTTTAGAATTTCGGCATTAGAAATCAAGTTTCATAATTGTTGAAATATAGATTTTTAATTATGTTGAGTTTTCTCCAAGCAAGAGGCAAACATATTTTTTGGAAATCATAATTCTAAACATTTATATTTAGTGTATAAATGATTTAAGAAATGTCACCATCCAAATTGGAATGATTTCCAAAGTAAACTCTATGGATGCTAACTCCATTGAGTGATGGATTGATATAGGTGTTGCACGCCAAATTTTTAAAGAGGGAGTGACTCAAGAATTATAAGGTTGTCCAAGTTGAGGCAAAAATTTATTCTTGAAATTGTGATTCTAAACACTTAAATTTGGTGTTTAAAACATTCGAGAAATGGTATCACATAGAAAAGAGATAACACTTAATGATGTATTGTATATTCCATTGATTTGGAAGAACTTAGTGTTTGGATAGTAGTTGAACAAACATGGATTTTGTTTGGCATCTGAGTCTAATAAGTTTGTATCAACTTAAAATGGTATGTTTGTAGGCAAGTGTTATGTGGATGGTGGAATGTTTAAATTCCATGTAATGGCTAATAAGCCTAATTTCAGTGAATTGGATAACTCTTCTGCTTACTTGCTTAAATCCTCTAATCTGTGGCATGCTAGACATGGACATAATAATTTAGACACATTAAGATGGTTAATCAAACTTGAACACATACCTTACTTTCATATAAATCAAAATATGGATGCAACACATGTGTTGAATCAAAGTTAATACACCAAACATTCAAGTCCATTGAAAGGACAACTAAACCCTTTGGATTGATTCACACAAATGTGTATGATACGAAGTGGAATTCATGTAAAAGTGGAAATAAGTACTTTATCAATTTTATTGATGATTGCACTACACTTTGTTGCGTTAATATAATTAAAAGGAAACATGAAACGATAAACAAGTTTAAAGTGTATAAAACTGAAGTTGACAATCAATTCAACGAAAAGATTAAAGTACTAAAAAGTGCTTGTGGATGTGAATATATCACCATTTGAAGAATTTTTTGCAAATCTTGGTTTAAGACATGAGATTATTTCCTCTCATTCACCACAATAAAAATGATGTCACAGAAAGGAAAAATTGTATCTTAAAAGATATGCCATGTTGATAAGTTATGTTTTCCCCGGTGAATGTGGGGGTAGCTATTGTAAGCTAACTACCTTTTAAATAAGGTACCCCAAAAGAAAACGAATAAAACACCATACAAGTTATGGTTGGATATAAAACAATCTTACATATACATTCACATGTGGGGGTGTCTTACAAAGGTTTTATACCTAACCCCAAGGTTGTAAGGATAGGACACTAGATTGTTGGTTGCATCTTTATTGGTTATGCATAAAACAATAGTAGTTTTTATTGTTTTCCTCTTTATGAATATAAAATGTTGGAGATTCATAAAGGCATGCTAAGGGAATCAACAAATGAAAATGTGTTTTTTATGTTTCGATAAGTGCTCCAAAACAATTAGGCATAACAAATTTTCTCATGAAGAAGAATTGGAGGAAGAAATTTAGCCTCAACGGAGTAAAAGGGTACGATTTGAAAAATCATTTGGAAATGATTCTTACAATTATATGGTTGAAAAAGAGCCTCAAACTTTCAAAAGGAATTAACAGTGAAATAGATTCTTAAGAAATACCTCAATGGAGAGAGGCAATTAAAAGAGAAATGGATTTTGTCTTGCAAAATCCCACATGGGAGCTAGTGGATAGACATATAGGATGTAAACCACTAGCTTATAAATGGACTTTCAAGAGAAAAATGAAATCAGATAGATCCAAAGAATATGAGAATCGGTTAGAACATAATGGTCTATGATTTCAATAGATATATGTATTGATTCTTTGTTTGGAAATTTAGAATCAAATGATGCTTCTATACTCCACGAAGCTATTTTCACTAAATCCAATAATATTTGTTGTAATTCATCAAAAAAAGATAAAGGTTTTGATGAATATTAAGATATTCAACATGAAGTTTAAAGGACAATGAATGGAAATATGAGTAGTCTAAATTTGGAATCATATGATCGTTTCTTAGAAGATCATATTGGATTAATTTGTAAAAACTAATAATGGTTCTATTGGTTGAACTATTAAGCTTGAGAAATCACTACGGTTTAGTGGATTTCCAAATAAGAAGGAAGAGCTGATGACATATTTGAAATACATGTTTGGATTACAAACATAAGAATGTCTTGATTAATTTTCATTTGAATGCTCTTATAATTATATGTGGTTTAACTTCTCAAAATTTGGAAGCATATCATTCTGATATGAAACTAAAACTTCTAAATATAGATTTAGAAGTATAAATGTACTTGGAACTGCCAAGTAGTTATCTTACCCGATGGAAAGTAACAAAATGTATGAGTCGTAAAGTCATTATATGATTAAAGCAAGCTTTGGAACAACGGGCATCAAAAGTTTGAATATGTCATTCAACATCAATGGATGTGATGAAATAGATCCATATAAATGGAACTTTAAAGTGCTATTCTATTTTATGACATAGTAGGATCCTTGAGAGAGGATGCCTAAAAACTTTTAAATGTAGATGGTTAAAGCAAGTGTTTTGGATTTCAGTGGCAGTTGGGATACGTACCTTCAGTTAGCGGAATTTTCGTATAACAACAGTTACCACGCCAACATAGACCGACCTCCCTTCGAGATGCTTTATGGGAGGAAGTGTAGGACCCCAATCTATTAGGGCGAGGTCGGTCAGAGAGTCATCGGGTGTACTGAGTTAGTATTCAAGACTACGGAAAGGATTCAGTAGGTTCGGAGCAGGCTCCAGACTGCTCAGAGTCGGCAGAAAAGCTATGCTGACAAGCGCCGTTCAGACTGGGAGTTTCAGGTGGGCGACATGATTCTCCTGAAGGTTTCACCTTGGAAAGGTGTCATTCGATTCAGGAAGCGAGGCAAGTTGGGCTCCAAATACATCGGACCATTCAGGGTTTTGGCTCGGGTGGGTCGGGTGGCGTATCGGCTGGATCTTTCGGCCGAGCTTACTTAGATACACAATACCTTTCATGTCTCTGAGTTGCGGAAGTGCTTGGTAGATAACCCCGCAGTGGTGCCTCTGGAGGATATTCAGGTGGATGACAGCCTGAATTACATCGAGCGACTTTCCCTGATCCAAGTGTGAGTCCTGTGCTTCCGGTAGTATAGGCCTCTACTACTATTCACACCTACTCATACTCGTCCCAAGTATTGTCTCGCAGTTCCCCTAGTTCTTATCTCTTAAAAGCACAAAACAATTTAGCACATACGAATGTGTCCAAATAATCATTAATATTTCCCTAGACTCTACTAGGAGTTCTTCCATGCATATCTTCAACAACAATTATGCTTCAACTCGGTTGGTGATGGAAACGTCAGACGATGGGATAACTTCATGGATTATACCAAAAAATCTTTCTTTCTCCTAATCAAAAGTGTACTTCTCCTGTACTAGACGTATTATTTATTAGACGCATTCTAAAGGCAAGATATCACTCTTACGATATCTTCCGATAGGTATCATTCACTATCGTAATCTTTCTCATTTCTTCCATTTTCTCAGTCTGCTATGAGTCCTTATCATGACATTCTATACACCAAAGCAGGCATTCGGTGTATCGAGAAGAGAATATAGATAGAGGAAGATTTAGACGCGTATTCCTCCTTATTACTCCAAAAAGTTACATGCTAGTTCTAATATCATAATTAAACGTTTAGAAATCTGAGCACATAAAATTTCCAGATCTGGTCGGCAACAGACCATAGATCCGATCAGACATTTAGCATCATAAATCATTTAGCATATAAAAGCATGTTAGGCATTTTCCCTAAGTTAGCTAGTGCTTGTGTCTATTCAGGTGTATTACCTAAATTTTATTAGACACACTCCTCACAATCATTGCTTAGCATTCCAAGTTTAAGTCTAGAAATAAATCCATATTCCTAGTTCGCTTAAACTAATGCTCTGATAGCAACTGTGACATCCCCATTTTCACGGCCAAAAAGGACCGATTTTGTTTATGCTTTATAAAAATCAGATTATCTCTTTTAATAAAAATGTTGCGGAATTTGTTCCCAGTAAAACATGATAAATGCGTTATCAAAGCATTTACGAAGAAAAGTATTTTTATTCATTTTAAAACATTTGGGATGTCATCGTCAATACAGAAACATAAGCATAAACAGAACTTACATTCATTATCACTAGTGATTTATATCTCCTTAATCTCTCAGTGTAATGTACCTTCATATCGACACCTATGATACAAATAAACTAAGTAGGTCAGGTTGGGAAACCTGGTGAGTACATAGGGTTTTCAACCCACAAGAATATAATTATTAATTTTAAACATCCAACAATCAACCCAATTACCCATCCCCATTATCTTCTTTACTCTTAAGGATCTACCCTAAGAATTCGCTATTCCTCGTTCATTCATTCCTAAGGATCATCCTAAGGAATGGGCACAAAATCCATCTTTGTCAGGGTTTACTCTACAGGCACTAAGTCGCATAGTCGCCAGGATATAGGCACTAGTCTCATAGTCGCCAGGGTTTATACAACGGGCACTACGTCACATAGTCGCCAGGGTTTATACAACAGGCACTACGTCGCATAGTCGCTAGGGTTTAGGCACTAAGTCTCATAATCGTCATAGTATTCTCGTTTATCGACAGTATCGTTTCCGAGAATCCACTCGCAATACGTGTCAATGGGTTTTGAGAGTACAGCTGGTGAATACACAGTTCAAATACACCTACAGGTTGCGAGCCTGCTAGTGTTCCACTGGACTGTCTAGAATAGTCTGTGGTTGTCATCCATACTCTGCTAGATGACGGGGCCAACACTTGGGTAAACGGCTTCTCTCATGGTTCACCTCTCACTCTTATCTCATGGTCTATATCATCTCGAATCATTTTATTTTTGTCACACAACAATTATTTCATCTACCCATGTTTTACCCAACACATTTTATAGATATAAAATACATATACAGTTTAAATCATTTAAAACATGTATAAAAATCTTTCACCCAGCATAGACGGCAAGTATACAGACAATATGCGCACGTAGCATGTAATTTATATTAAATACTTCATATCTATGTGTAAGATGAAAGTAACTATGCACTCACTTGAGAAGGTGGTGACTCGGTACTCGGACAACACTTCGTTATCTCAAATCAATTTTCCCTTGACAAAACCTAGTATCAATACCACTAGGGTTTAGTCTAACGTTAACCGCAACTAATTAATAGTCTAGCTATTATTATTATTATATAAGCGTTAAACAACACTCTATATAACTCATAATAATAGCCCAAATAATTATTTTAAGGTCCTAATAATGTTACTATAATTATTTAAAAGCTATATTAAAAATTGCATAGGCGTAGCTCACTTACCGCGGGTTTTATTGAAAACCAGGCTTCGCTTAGAGCAGCGTTTCCGAACCGAAAGACCATTTTTCTCGGGACTCCGGGAGCTTCAGGGCTTCCTTCGGGTACTAGGGGTTCACCTAGGCTTTAAGGGGGGTTAAAAACCCTAGAGAGAGAAAGTAGTGAGAGAAAGAATGAAGAAATGAGTGAGAAATCCGGAACATTTCGCATGGTATTTATAGGGCTGGACTTCAGACCGTACGTTGGGCGTACAACTCAACTACGCTGGGCGTAGTTCGGATAAAGGGGGCAGCTCGCATCCAGCTGTCTCGCAGGTGGCCTGATCTCGGAGTAGATAAGAACCAAAGTACGTTGGGCGTACTCGGCCTCGAACGCGAGGCGTAGGCGAGGCGACGTGTCACTCATCCGATGCGAAGCTTGATCAACATCGAACGGCCCAGATGCTGCCACGTCGTCAATCTCGCAACAGGCTTCGCATTTTCGAGTTCCAACTTCAAAAATTTGTATCTTCCTCATATGAGCTCCATTTTCAACGTTATTTATATCCACGCGTAGGCGGAAACGTACTCTACAACTTTTGTTTAGACTCCGTCGGCTAATTTTGACTTTATTTTAAAAGTTATATTATTAACAGGCCGGGATAGGATTGGTCCGTTAAAAATTCATAACTTCTTTATCTGACGTCCGTTTTCTTCTGTCTTTTTATCGTTATGCTACTATTAACGAGATCTTCGATTCTCGTTTAGGTTGTGTCGGCTAAAAACCGCTCGATCTAATATTCGAACTTCGGGTTGTACGCTACTAAGTCGAAACTTCGAAAAATCCTAACTTCCTCATACGAAGTCAGATTTGGGCGTTCTTTTTATGGACGCTCTTGGTTTAACGTATTCTACGACTTTCGTTTAGGTCACTAAGGCTAAAAGTCACTCTATCGTAAATTCACTATTTACGCTTCCCGGTGTCGTGCCGGTTCCGTCGCGAAACTTCGACGGGTCATAACTTCTTGGTTATAACTTGGATTTTGGCGTTCTTTATATGTATGGAACCCTTGAGACATATTCTACAACTTGGTTAAGATTATTTATTCTAAATAATTTTTTGTCGAAGAGTCGTTTCGACCCCTATTATCTCTAAATTGACTAGCCCGGATCTACGGGCGTTACAAAAAGTCTTATACTTTACGTGTTCATTCGGTATCTAAGGCCTAGATCTTAGTTTTCATGCTTTGGTTTGGAGTATTATGGCTTTTAGGCTAAGATCTAAGTCTTAAGGAACTAGGGTTTGAGCTAAACCCATTAAGAAGGACTATTAACGGGTAAAGTTGGAAACTTTACCCTTAAAAGGGCATTTCCAGTATGTAGATGAAGTATGGAGTTTGGATTTGAAGGATAGGAGCTTAATCTATTAAGATGGCTCAACAGACCGAAGTTCAGCGAAAAGAGAGAAAACTCGACGAGTTCAGCGATGACTCAATGAAGAGAATGGGAAAGTCCCGATATCATGGATACGAAGAACTCGACGAGTTGGATTGCGAGTCCAGAGTTTTCGGATTTATGGAACTCGACGAGTTGAGTCAACTCGGAACATTTGTAACATCGAAAATTCCAAACCAAAATTTTCCATTTTCAAACACAATAAATACATGTCACACTTCCAAAAATGTCAAGTATCAACCATAACACATATTATTTTTTTCAAAAGTTGTTCATCACAAAATTCAGGACCCTCCAAAAATATATCTCCAATGTGAGTGTGAGTGTACAATCAAGCAGGGGCCTTCGCGCGATCATCGGTAGTACCTAAAACACATAACACATAACACGGTAAGCACGAAGCTTAGTGAGTTCCCCAAAATACCAAACACAACTCATTAGCCACTCTAGGCTATAACTCAATAAGACCCTCCGGTCAATGTGTCTCAGTGGGACCCTCCAGTCCCAACTCAGTAAGCTCATAATAACAATACTCATCATAAATCACAAAGACATAATGCAGAATTTTAAGATACACAGGCAAGCACAAATAACATCTCAATCACACGAAGGTACCACTCATGGTAAGCATAGTGAGAAGACTCACCTTGCAAGAAATCGGTAAATCTTGAACTCAAATCACCGGTCTAGCCTCCGCCTAACATACACAAAAATTATCCCTAATTAATCACTGCTCTCAAGAGGCTACACTAAACTCACAGAAGGACAAAATACCATTTTACCCCTCAATAGCCATAAATGTCCACAAATTGACCAAACCCTAAAAGTCAACTAAAAGTCAACGACAGGGAGTACGTTGCGTGTACCAGCTCTCTACGTTGGGCGTACTACGCTGCCATGCAGACATCGGGGATGCACGACCCCTACGTTGCACGTACTGGAATTACGCCCAACGTACGCTCCAGTTCCAACCTTCTCACTTATTTGGTCTTAACCAGTTAAGACCTTGGCTCATATTACAGATCTGGACTCCCTAAAAGCTCTTAACCCATAAAGTCAGTGACTTTAAGGCTTTGCATGGCTGATATGATCACAGACACACAAAATACTCACTCTTTTATCTCAAGAAGCTCATAACTCCTGCATGGCTTGATTCCAACGACCAAGATTGGATTTTTATGACATTACACCAGTAATACACTCAAAGGGGGTTGGTCATAGTCTTTGGAGCTCAAGATCTCATAAAGTCTGCACATTTTTGGGACAAAACCCTAAAATACTCTACTATGATGCACATAACAAAAGAGTGCGAACGTTTGAAGCTTTATACCTCTATATGAAGCTTCCAACTCAGATATGCTCAGATCCAAGAGCCTAAACTCCCACTCCTTCTTCTCCAAAGCTTTCTCTTCTCTTCAAGAACACACAAGAACTCTCAAAGGCTCTCATATGCACTCACAAGCTCTAAAACGAGGGTTAGGGAACACTTAGGGTTTGTTGTCTAAGAATGGTGGCCAGAAATGAGGCCATCATATCCTTTATATAGGGGACTCACCCTAAACTAGGGTTTTCACTCTAGGCCTAATACGACCAACGTACCCTCTGGTATGCCCAACGTACTAGGTGGCTTTCCGCGTCAAATGCACGCTTATGAGTATACTGACCGTACACTCTTGTACGCCTTGCGTACTCATTCGCCACCTTTTCTCAATAAAGGGCTAAAATGGAAAAGTGCTCAAAGATCAAGGGTTACAAGGTATACCTGGACCTGGGATGTTACAACATTGACTTTGCCGAGGGTGTTGACCTTGACGTTGACTTTGACCAATGTTGACCCTAATGGGATTATGAGTATGAAAAGGGTAATTGAAGGAAAGGTTTATGCGTAGACGGTTGAGTGGATCGCTTTCAAAGCAGAGGACAGTTCAGCAACTACCCAACATTTGAGGTGAGTTACCTTCCAGTAGAGGTGGGTCTAAGGCACCAATGTCGGCCCACCAGTAGGTGATTATGTTTGAGATGATTGTCTTTGTGATAATTGTTTGGTTGCCACTATCTGGTATGCTCTATGTGCTAGGATGCTATCATATATGTGTTAGTAGTAGGAGGGGTGGAATAGTCCCCTGATACCGGCCGAACGATACCGAAGGGGTAGACAGTACTCATGCATTCCTAGCAGTATGTTCATGATATGTTATTATGTGGTAGTGGTAGGGGTGAAATAGTTCCCGCAACCGGTTGAGATAAACCGGAGAGGTAGGTCGGACACCCTGGTATGTCTGACAGGGGTAGGTTGAGCACCCTGGTATGCTCAGCAGGGTAGGTCGGGCACCTAGATATGCTTGGCAGGGGTAGGTCGGGCACCCCGGTATGCCTGACAGTATGTTATTTATATGGTATGTGGTATGATGGGGGAACTCACTAAGCTTCGTGCTTACGGTTTACAGTTTTGGTTTCAGGTACATCTTCCTCGAGGGGAAAGGAGCCGACTTGACTGCAGCGCGTCACAACACCGTTTTTCCACATTATAATTTCTCTTGGGATTGCACTCTGACATTATTATGATCTGCGTTAAGACACATGACTTACCGATTTTATGATATATGATATGCTGATGACATTTTCCATGATCTATTATTATGAATCTATTAACTTAAAAATGAAATTTTTGGTCCGGATTTTGGGATGTTACATGCACCCTATTGAAAGTTGGGTTCCTTCAATTTAAATATTTAAATCAGGATTATGAGCCAAGAACTGAAGCACCCACAATTTCAATTTGAAACCCAATTGAAGATACAGAAAAGAGCAATACATTCAAAAAGTACAAACTTTTAATACAGTTAACAAAAATGATAGAAAAATCATTAACTCAAACTCATATCTCCACACAAAAAATCGAGAACACAGAAATTATAGAGAGAAAAAATCAAAACACCATGAAGCAAAACCTAAGAAATCATGAAGAAACTCAAAAAACGATAATTTTGACCTAAAATTGTAACGCTCGGTTCCCAGGTAAATTCATTAAAACCTAAATGTTTTTTTTGTTCATTGTGTATTTACGTTATGCTTAAATAAGGTACACAGGGCGTACCTTGTCAGCCTTGGACATGGGGCTAACCCTCCTGGTTTGTTGGGCATATCTAGAGTACACTAGGTGTACTTGAGCATGAGACAAACCCTAAATTTTAGGGTTTGGACCCTATTTAAACACTTTATAACCCCACCCTAACACCTCTATTATAACCAGCCTCCTTCGTCCCGAAGCAACTTCTAAAAAACCCTAACCCCTTTTTAGAGGAAATTGAGTCTTGTGTGTGTTTTGGTGTGTGTTGGGTGCATCTTGAAAAATAAGAGATCATTAAGGGATGATTAGTTTTCTTGGAGCTTGAAGGTTCATCACTCTCTTCACCTTTGCAAGCTTCTGTAGGTATAAAGCTTCAAACTTTATGACTCCTTAGCTTAGATCTAGATTTGGGATTATGTTTGGTATGCTTTTTGTCCCTTTGTTTGTTTTTTGTAAGTATAAGTTACTCTAGAACTTGTGTTGGTCATTTCCTGGTATTTCTGGAGTTGTAGAATCAGAAAAATGGCATCTTGATGGGTTAAGCTCAACCATTCATGAGTTGATGGTCTTAATATGAAGCTAGATGTTAGAAATGCAAGTTGGGCCTCTTTGAGCCATGCACAAGCATCAAGTTGATGACTTTATCATTTAATACATTTCCCAAGATGGACTTTTGGGCCTTAGGTCTTTTGGCAATCAGGGGCATACATTAAGCGTATATAGGCGTACGCTCAGTGTAACGTGTTATAGTCCCATTTCCTTTGCTTTGAAAACTTCTACATTGGGCATAACAAGGTGTTACATCGAGCATACTCACCAGATGGACTTTTGGGCCTTAGGTCTTTTGGTCCATTCTTAGGGCTTAGGTCTTTTGGTCCATTCTTGGGACTTAGTTCTTTTGGGCCATTAGTAGGCATTAGGTCATGGCTTGTTGGGCATATAGTAGGAAGGATAAAAGGGACTTTTACCCTTTGCAATAGGAATTATGATTTGGACTTTCATTTGTTACCCTAAATAGTGATTAGGGTTGGTTTTAATATGTTCAGTGTGAGGAGTCGTGGTAGCAGCAACCATAGAGTGTGATTTGTGCATCTTCAGACTGGGGTGAGTTTCCTCACTGTATTTGTGGATCTAAGGCACTAATGTCGGCGCATTAGATTATGTTGTAGAATGGTAGTGATTTTCGTTACACTTATGGATATGTCTGTATGTGGTTGTTGTCTTTGTGACTCTTTCTAGTATGAATGTACGTTTAGCTGTAGGGGTGAAATAGACTCGTACTGGTTGAAATATATCGAAGGAGTCAGAAGGGACTCAGAGAGTTAGAAGGGACTCAGGGGTGAAATGGATACGTTGTACGTTGTATGCTATGTATGATATGTATATATGATGTATGGTATGTGGTATGTGGTATTTGATGAACTCACTAAGATTTGTGCTTACGATTTATGTTTATGTTTTAGGTACTTCTGGTTCAAAAGGAAAGGGCATGGCCTGATTGCAGCTTATCCACCCATGTTTCCGCAATTTTTAAGATTTTGGGATTTGTACTCGGATACTATTTTTACACTGGCATACTTTGATGGTTGTTTGAGATATTTGATGAATTTTGGTTGATTTAAAAAAATGAAATTTGTACTTATATTTTTGGAATATTTCAAAAACCCCTAAAATGCAAGACAACAAGAAATGGTAGAAAAAAGAAAAGCAAAACGAAGACTCCTTGTTACTGTTTTCTTACCATTAAAGTCTTGAGTGGAGAAAAAGGCCCACCGGAGAGCATGAATACAAGTAGAAGAGTGTTGTGTTCTAAATGACATAAAGGGAATCAGTCACCATTTGTTAGAAATAAAGATAGATTAGTGAGTATGCATATGGAAGAAGAAGAAGAAGATGATGATAGTAATGGTAATGGTGGCCTCTCAAATTAACATAAAATAAAGGGAATCAGTCACCATTTGTTAGAAGGATGCACCCTTATTTTGGTGTATTTCATTAGTGTTTAGTATAGAGAGAGATTTGTAGGGTTGTATGTGTGTGTGTGTGTGAGAGAGAGAGAGAGAGAAAGACCCTCAATTTTTTTAATAAAATTTAAAATTAAATAGAAAAAACATAAAATGCGTATCAAAAGGACATTTAGTCTTTCCAGTTTTACGAGGAACCAAAATCACAAGCAAACATTGTGAAAATGACAACCAATTCGAAAAAGTTAGTGTTTAGATTAAAACCTAGAAAACTTGTATATCATAGGGATCATTTTTGCAGTTTTGTCTAAAAACAATTCCTATGTGATAAAATCAAATATATTATACATGGCTTTAACATCTAGTTAGGCTTTTAATTAGTCGGTCGTTCTAACAAGAAGCATTTATAAGGTTACATAGAAAATATAAAAGAAATGATGATAATAATAAAAAATAACAAATAATAAAAACTTTTAAAGTATAAAAATAGCTCTTCTTTCTAAATATAAAAGTAGAAACAAAACCAAGAAGGTACACCGGTTCTTTTTGACTTTTTACATAATTAAATGCTAAAAGCATAAAATATAAATGACATTGTAGTATTTTTAGTTTTCTGGACCAAAATAACAAGTAAACATGATCAAAAGGACCATTAATTCGAAAAGTTGGGGTTTAGACTAAATTCCAAAAAAATTGCATAGTAAAGGGATAATTTTTGGCTTTTTGCAGTTTTGTCTATAAAAAAATTCCTAGTGATAAAATTAAATATATTATGCATGACCTTAACATCTAATTAGGTTTTTAATTAGTTGGCGGTTCTAACAAAAAGTATTTATAAGTTTACATAAAACAAAAAAAGGAATGATTATTAAAAAAAAAAACTTTTAAAGTATAAAAATAGTCCACCTTTCTAAGCCTACAAGTAAAAACAGAACCAATAAGGCCATCTCCAATAGATTAAACTCATGGAGAGTTGTATGGATTGCCAAGTAGAAAAGAGAATATACACATTCACTTTAATTCTTAAAAAATTCATAAATTTTCAATTAGAATTCCATTGCACCGTTCAATAGTCATTCAACTCCACACTCTCTTTCCTCTATATTATATTCACATTTATTCCATTAAACTCTCATACAACTCCCATTGAGGATGACCTAAGGTCCACCGGTTCTTTTTGACGTTTTACAAAATCAAACACCAGAAGACAGACGGTCCATCAGTGCCCAAATTAATTTCATAATCAACGTTTCAACGCTCCATGTGCCAGATGATGGTATCTTAAATATTCTTTTCATGCTTGTGTCTCCCTTTATATAATCCCCTACAAATTCATATACTGAACAACCTCCAGAAACCAAAATGTCAGACTACTTGTCTTTTGAACTTCAAGTGGAAATCATTAAAAGACTTCCAGTTAAGCCATTGCTTCAATTCAGATCTGTCTCAAAACGATGGAAGACTTTGGTCGACAATTCTAAGTTTATTGCTACTCACACCGTTGGCCAGACTCAACTGAACCACTTCTTGTATGGTATGAAGATTGCTATGTAGATCTTGGAAAGACTGGGAAAAAAATTGTTTCATTTGTTGATGATGAAACAAATTGCCTCCATGTAGATCTTGGAAAGATTGGGCAGTTGAAGTTTATACATTAAGCACAGGTAGTTGGAGAATTCCTACAAGAAAATTGCCTGATAAACCGGTTACAGTTAGATGGAATCCGGTTGTTATAGATAAGTTTATTTATTGGTTTGCTTTTCATGGGATTGAGGAATATGTTAAATATGGGTAGATGCAAATAAGCTGATTTTGTCATTTGATATGACTACTCAAGAATTTACTCTGATAGACTTACCAAACTGTTTTGCACATCAATCTTCCATGGAAATTTCCATTTCTAAGTTAAAGGGGTCACTTGTGCTGCTTGAATACGGTACAAACAATGAGAAACAAGACTGTGTCATATGGGTGATGAATAATGGTGTTCCGAACTTGTTTTCAAAGTTGTGTGCCATTAACGCACCATATGCATCTATAAAGATTTTGGCATTTATAAAGAATGGTGGTCCAATGATGGAAAAACAATATGAATTTGGAGAACCAGCTGCATTTGTATTCTATGATCTTTGTTCAAAAGACTTCAATCATACAGCTATTTATGCAAAAGGTGGTTCATTTTTTGTTGACTCATACATGGAAACCCTGCTTTTGCTTGATCACCCAGATTCAAGTGCTTTTCTATCACTAACCGAAGACAAGCCGGTGGCTGCATTGAAAAAGCTGGAGCAAATAAGCAATTCGTTTATGAGCAGCCGAGAAAGATAATACATAAAGTATTCTATTTCAGGAGGAAGAATCCCAGCTTCTAAACTAGTAGTAACCGTTTTCTTTTTTGGTACCCTTTTGTGTTAATGTTGAAGTTAAATTCCATGTTTTAATTCATATGGGTTACCATGCATCGATGTGACAATTCTACAATAAATCCAACTTAATATTTTATATATGATCTTACAGTTCAGAAGTTTATATGCAACTTCATAGTTTCTACCTGTTCGTTCTTCCGTTCACAGATCCACCATCCTTTTGTTAACCCTTTTGTTAACGTACCTTATGCCCACCACTAACTAATATAGTGGTGGGTGCTACATCTTCACCACTAACCGCCACTAAACATATGGGATACCTACCACTAAAAAGATCACTCCATCTGATTTTTTTAATTATATTTAAATGAAAAATACAGAAAAATCACATATTTTTTTGAATTCTAGTTTTTCATTAATTTAAAATACCAAATTACATTAAATAAAACTATATTAATTAAGATAAAAAAATAAAAATAACATTAAAAATAAAAATTATAGTAATTAAAATAAAAAAATTAAAAATAACATTAAAAAATAAAAACCTAAAAATACCAAACTTCTGATTTGTGTTTTAAGCAAGATTATTCCATTTTAGGGAATCCTTCAACTTTTTCCAAGCTTTGACATGTCCAAAACGTTTATGATTTGTGTTTTCATATTGCTCCATAGCCAAATTAACTGGATCGATATCTGCTTCGTGTACGTTATTTATAACAAAGTTATAAATTTCATTGAACTCAGAACATTTGAACCTCGTATCGTGGCACTTCGAGCATATTTCATCAACATTTCGAATTGCAGAACTCATTAAATCATCAAAAACACTTTCAACATTTCTCCAAAAATAAGCAGAAGTTTGAGCAACGCCTTCTTCCGAAACCGTCATCCATGCTTGTGCTAATTTCTCTTCTTCCTCTTCTGACCATTTCTTACTTTTGGGGGGCATGGTTTTTAAAAGATCAAACAACAAAAATGGATGTTGACTAAAGGGAGAAGAAATGTGTGAAATTTAAG
This sequence comes from Lactuca virosa, assembly GCF_052849685.1. Classification (NCBI taxonomy): domain Eukaryota; kingdom Viridiplantae; phylum Streptophyta; class Magnoliopsida; order Asterales; family Asteraceae; genus Lactuca; species Lactuca virosa. The sequence goes on from NC_136427.1 coordinate 29,482,932, forward strand.
AAGATGAGTGGTAATATTTGTAGGTAAATATTGAAGGAAAAAAATAAATTGAAAGTAGCCGTTATAGTAGGTCAAACGAGGTTTAAAGGAAGAAATGAATTGATTGGGCGTTTGAAATCATTGTCCGGAGCACGAAGGGCCACAACCACGACTCACCACGAGCCACCGGGATTGTGTGCACGGTCGTGGTTCGTGGCCACCTAGACCACGACCTAGTTTGTGGCCACCATACCGGAAGGTCTTATGCTAATCTTGTAGATGATTGAGTGTTGTGTTTGTTTTCTCCATTAGGTTTGTTGCAATTTTCTGATAAAAAATCTTTCATATATACATATTTTTGCTCTTAGCGTTGTTGCTAACTTGTTATGTTGATTATAGTAGGTGTAAAACATGTATACTACACCGGTTTATTAAAATTAAAAGTTTAATATAAAATTGTAAGCATTACATATTTTTTAAACTAATACTTTTATATAAATAAAAATGATATAATGAATAAAGTAACTAATTAAATATATTCTAGCTAGGAGATTTGAAATAGGAAGGAAAGAAAATGGTTGCTGAGCATTTATTCAAAAATTTAATAGAATGATTCACCTTACATATATAAACCTTTAGTAAATTGTGGATTTTAAGTTTAAGAAAACGAAAAATACAAGAAAATGACAAGTGGAAAAATAATAATTAAAAACAAAATCTCAGAAAATGACATGTGTCAAATTCAATAAGAACATGACATTTGGCAAAAATGATTTTCATTAATTAGGTTAGATATATTTGACTTTTTGCTTATAATGCCTCTAGCTTTTTACAGACTGTGTGCCTAAAATAATAAATAAGGAAAATGACACAAACAACTTACGAAGTTTTTATGTTTAGTCTATTTAATCCCTAAAATATTTTGGTTGCTTTATGGGGTATAAAGTGAGTCATGACCTCTTTCAGTCCCTTTCACCTCTAACCACCGGTACAGATAGCCACATGTAAAATCTTAACACAAGTCAACAATAACATGACATTTACTAATTACGTGGCAACCTTCTTGGAAAGATAAATTATTTCTTGAAGCTTATTCATTTGTTCTTCAACATAACATTCACATATCATCATATTTCCTATTCATCCATTCTCACTGTCGATCTACATATATATTTATTCTTAATAATAGATTTATCTTAAATTTTTTATTATCATCACCGATTTCAGTTGTTGGTTTAATTTATTTACTGGCGACGAATTTTAGGGTTTTTCTTCATCATCGTGCTCTTCACTCTACCATGTTTGATCCGAAAATCATTTAGTTTTTTTTTACTGTAGTTGTTCTTGGTGTTGTAAAGGTGGATTTAAAATTGAAGGATTTGCGAGTTTTGTTGGTTTTCGGTAAGATGAAGATGTATCGAAACTGGAAATTTCGGTTGGATAACAATTCAAAATTAAGTGACATTTTTTATGGGTTTCATCAAGTGACAAATTTTCATAATGATTGTTTTAGATGGTAGTTTATGTTTAAGTCATGGATTTGAATATGGGTAAATGATCAAATTTGTTGTCAATGGGTTTGAATGATATATGGGTTTACAGATATCGACAAGTTGGGTTATGTAGCCTGCACCTTTTTCGAACTTCCATTTTATTTTGCAAATCTTCGATTTCCATCCATGATGAACGCGATGTGTTATGGGATTGGACCATATGAAATCACTCTAAAACAAGAATCGTGCTTTGAATCTGGGTAAATGATCAAATTTGGGTTGTCAATGGGTTTGAACGATATATGGGTTTACAGATATCGACAAAGTTGGTGTATGTGGCCTGCACCTTTTTCAAGCTTCCATTTTATTTTGCAAATATTCGATTTCCATCCATGATGAACGCGATGTTGTATGGTTTGAATTATGTAGTGAGGTTTCGAAGTACATTTAGGCCTGGGTAGTGTCGAATGTCGAGGTCATGTATTTCGAATGTACGTATTACATAAAGCATTTTAGAGGTCGAAGCTTTAAGGTTCAACTCTTATGTTTTTTTGTATGTGTCTGTATCTCCCTATAAATAGGGAAAGTATAGGAGTCGAGAGTACTTTTTGAGAGCTTGAGTGCTTGTACTCTTTAGTGTTCATGTACTCTTTTAGACATAATCAAAGTGCCAAACAGATTCTATGTACATCTTTGATCTTAATGCTTTCAGTTCTTGATTTCATTCATAATACCTAATTCAAATGAACTTCGTTTGGTATCATAGCAGGATACAATCATTCAATTCTAGTTTTCTCATTTTTTTTTCAAAAGTTTTGAGTCGTTCTTTCTGATTCAAAAGATTTCTACACTTTTGATTAAGAAAACTAGTTTTATTTGAGTGATTTGTTACCATTCTGTCAAATCGTTTGATTCTTCGAGTGTTTTCTGAAAAATTTCTAGAATATTTATCCGATAGATCTCCTTTTTCTAAAGATGTAACATCCGGATTTTTCAGGGATATTATTGTGAATGGTAATCTTGAGATTGAAGGAGAGACTCGGCGAGTTGAGGGTCCAACTCGCCGATTCGAGTCGAGTTGCTCACGTAGATTTAATGAGTGGACTCGACGTGTCAGAGGAGGGACTCGCCGAGTAGGTGTTGGGCAGAGAAACCTAATTTACCGGGTTTGGGACCTATTTAAAGGCACTTATAGACTCATTTGCAGCTACCTTCCCCTGAGAGCAAACCCTAATTGCTAGAGAGTGAGAGAGAAGCTCATATTGTGGTTCTTGTGCATCATTTGAGGAAGAGGAGGAGGTTATCAAGCAGGGAGCTGGAGGTGAGGCTGTTGGATCCAAAGATTTCCTGTCCAGAGCTCCTGAGAAAGGTAAGAAGTCTTTACCTTTCTTCTTATTTTGGATAGATCTCATATGTATGGAGTTTTAGGGCTTTTTGCCATCTTTTGTTTGGGTTTTTGAGTAGCATGAGTTATTAAGAAGTCTGGACCTCAGATTTGGACCTTGTGAGGTCCTTAGAGTCTAGGTGTCCCAGCTTTATTCATCCACATGAGGGTTTTTGGGCTTAATCATTCATGAAGGGCATGTATTAGCATTTTGGAGCAATATCATCATGCATGAACGTAAAGATTGAAGCTTTACGTGACTATTGAGCCTTGAGAGGACAGATCTAGTGTTTGGAGTGATAGATCTGTTTTAAATCGTCTGAATGAGCTTTGGGTCTGAATGAACTCGCCGAGTCAATGAGCCAACTTAACGAGTCGATTAGGGTTTTGTCCCGTAGAGCTGAATCATGCGATCACTCGGGGAGTTGGGAGTCAACTCGACGAGCTGAGTCAACCTTCACGAGATTTATGTGGAAAACGATGGGACTCGACGAGTCACAAGGGTGTACTCGGCGAGTCGGGTTAAACATGGACTGTTGACTCGAGTTTGACTTCTGTTGACTTTGGGATTTTGGTCAACATGGGTAATAGAGACCATGGATGGGTAAAATGATCTTTTACCCACTTCAAAGATTTAGAGAGAGAAAGAATAGCCTTCGGTTATCTGAGTCGAGAAAAGAGTATTAATTAGAGATGTTCATCCTTGTGTTAGGCGGATGCTAGTTCGAGATCCGAGCGCGAGGTTATTTGCTCACCTGCTTGCAAGGTGAGTCTTCTCACCATACTTTATCTAGAGTGGTAGTTATGTGTGACTGGAGGGTCTTATGTGCTTACATTGAGTATTATGTTATCCTGCCTTATGTTTTATGCTTTGCATTATGTGTTTGTGATTTATGTGTGACAACCGTAAAAATTCGAGTCGGTTCTAGATTTGACTAAACTTATTTGCACGTACAGGCACGACACATACTAGACTTAGTAACTAGAAGCTAAGTTATAACCTACTAGGAACTTGGAAACAATTAGAAACAATGGATAATGTACTTAGATTTCATATTGATATGTGAATTCTACAACTACTTAACTGTAGAGGCTATCCATATCCGGTTCACTCTTTGACTCGAACACCTTTTCATGAATCATATACACACATTATGCACTTGACCTAGTGGTAAAAATTAGGTCGGAGTCTCGTGGAACTTAAGTCAAAGTTGAAACTATGACTAGTATACTTGGTTCTTCAAGTTTTCTTGAATCTCGGAACCACTACATATAAATGCCAATAAACCGGCAAAAAGGAATTAAAAACATTATTTATAACTATAAAAGAGTTATAAGACTCAAAAATAATTTGATTCCTCCAAAATTCAATCTACCTTGATATCTAAAGTTTAGCAAAATCCGAAAAACCCTAAAAGCCCTAAAAACTCATATTTATAAACTTTAACCTTAAAAATCCTATAAAAACAAGAACCTTATAATATTATCTTATCATAATAATTATTATGAAATACAATCAATGAAAAATAAAGATTTAGTTATTAACATTTACACTTGATTTATAAGTCAAAAATCAAGAGTTTTATGCATAAAAACTAGGTTAAGGTGCACATTTTATAAAAAATTGGATATTTTTATAAAAGATTTGAATTTTTATAAAAGAAACAAGAGAGAGGGAGCCTCTCCTCTCCTAAAATTCGTTCTCTCCCTCCACATATCTCTCTCTCACACTCTCATTCTCCAACATACACACATCTCTCTTCTTTCTCTCTCTAGAAAACTCTCTCTACCTTCTCTCTAATTTTTTTCTCCAAACACCACAACCACAGCCTCTTAACCACGAAATTATGGAGATTCATAAGGGGTTTTCAAGCCACAAATAAATTTAAGGTAAAGAACATACATCTCTTGAAGATCCACAACAATGATTTAAGCCATGCATGTGCATTTTACTTCAAAAATCGACTTCTACTTCTTCATCTTCTTCAAACTTGTTTTCTTTTTGTTAAAATGGTTTTTAGAACATCATGAGTGTGTTTTAACACCACGCATGTATGATAAACAAGGTTGCATGTTCATGATCTTAGTGCAAAAATCGATTTTAAGGACTAAAACATCAAACTCAAGTTAAGAGTTTTTGAGAAACAAAATTTTGTTCATAAATGCATGTATACATTTTGATAAGTTTTAATCTTTTGATATCTGGAAACATGACTAAAATATGAGTGTATCATGATATATTTAAAATATTTCAAAATATTTACTCAAGGAAATGATGAAAACTCACTTTTCTAACCAATCATCATGCATACAATCTGCCAGATTTCTTTACCTGACTTTAAACTGCCATATCTCACCCATTTCTTAACCAAAATTCGTGATTCTTTTTCTGAAATATAATATTTTGAGTTAGATTTCAAACCCATCTGACCTCACTGGAAAATTCCAATATTTCGATTTTTACCAATTTTTACAAAACTGTTGCTCAAACAGCACTTTCCTTATGAACATTTGTTTTGTGTTGCATGTTCAAATGACTTATTCATCACTAAAAATCATTCAAAAATTATTTTGAACTCTTAATATCATGTATTAATAGGTACAAAAAGATCTTGATTCAAAACTCTTTGTAACATGTTGCAAAAATTCTCAAAGTAACATCAATAATCTTTACATAAATCACAAGAACCAAGTTTTCTCTATAATCTATTGAGCCTTTAGGCATGGTTTTCAACATCAAAAATAAGAAAACAATTTTTCATTGTTATTAAATTGTATGAAGATGTATTCTGGAAATTTTCAGCTCAATATATATTTTCTTTATTTTTATATGAAAATAATAAAAAAATAGAGTGTTATATCATATAAAATACTTACGCTAGTAACTAGTTTCTGGAAAAATTCTTGGATGATCCTTTAAGTTAATAAAAATCTCCCATGAAGTTTCAATGACTTTTGTTACTGTTTAATATGGTTTTGAATTTTCTTTTTGTTTAGCTCTAATAAATCATAACACCACATTAGGGAATATAAAAAGAGTATCTATTACTTTTCGCAGCTTCTACCCTATGTGGAAGACTCAGGAAAATATTTTGGGAATTTTTCAAAATGTATATCTATTTTTCATGATTTGTTTTGTGTTTATAATGGACTAAAAACAGGAAAAATAGTTTTACCCATCCAAAATTCATGAAAGTTTACCAGAACACCTTATAATATATTAGAATGCTACATAAAAAATTTGATAATTTTTCTCTTCTGTATGCTATTTTTCATCTATTTTCCCAAGATTAAATACACTTAAATCTATTTTTCTTAGAATAAATGCACAAAAATCATAAAATTGGGTTAAATAGTTCAGAAATTCATTTTTATATTTTTTCCAGCTTAATAATGTTTAATAACAGTAATAAAAAAAGTTTGGGTAATTTTGGAAACTGCTTTCTATTTATTTCATTTTTTATTAGAATAAATGCACAAAAATCAAAATAATTGGGTTAAACAGTTTAGAAATCCATTTTTATATTTTTCGCAACTTAATAATTTTTAATAACAGTAATAGAAAAAGTTTGGGAAATTTTGGAAACTGTTTTCTATTTATTTCAATTTTTATTAGAATAAATGCTCAAAAATCATAAAATTAGGTTAAATAGTTTGGAAATCCATTTTTATGTTTTGCCCAGCTTAAGTATGTCTAATGGCAGTATTATAAAAAGTTTGAGAATTTTTATCATCTGGATCCTATTTTTCACGAATTTATATTGTTATGAAGGCTGAAAAATTGGGAAAAATAGTTAATCACTTCAAAAATTCAAGGGAAAATTTATGGAAGACCTCTAATGTGTTTACAATGAAAATGTAAAGTTTGAGAATTTTTGGAAATTGTTTGATAATATTTTGGCTTTTTTAGAGCTTAAAACACATTTAAATGTGTTGAAATACCCTCGATTAATATTACAAAACTCTGGAAATTAATATGCAAAATTGTCTTAATCACATGAGCTATAAAATTTCACCATTTCAGAAAAATGTTTGTAACTTATCAATATTAAATTTTGACACAATATTAGCATAATTCTATTGTAGTAGTAAGTATACTAGTGTTAGATTTCGATTAGAGACTCACTAGCGAATACCATTATTGTAGGAATCGGTAGCGGTACATGTGGAACGTAGTTCAAGGCATCATTTGCATCATCTTAATGCATTGTGAGTATTCACGCACTCCCCTATTTTCATTTTTTATGTTTTGGGGTGGAAAAGCGTGTCCCGGAAAACTATTATTTGTTTGTTGTATTTAAATTGATTTGTATTAAACATGATTGATATTTTATTGCTATATCTCTCTATGTATGTCTATGCAACACGGAACATGAGAACTTATCGTCTTAAGGCCCTTCCCTTACACTTTTCTCTAACCATTAACTCTTCGAGCCAATGGTCATTGTGGATAGCGCTATTAGGAATTGACAACTTCTCACTCGCCCGATTGCTGGAATGCATGATACCATATAATCTATGGAACGATAAGGATAGATCTTGATAGGGCTTCAGTCATAGGCTTGGTTGAAAACTCATTGTTTGCTCATACACATACAAACTTGTTACTTATTATAGTAACACACTTGTTTATTAATTATAGCAATGAACTTTGTTTCTCATTATAGCAACGAAATTTTATTACTGGAAACTTATTTACTTGTCTTAACAATAAATTTGTTTGCTCCTTGTAGCAAAAAAACCTGATTGCTCATTATAGCAATGAAACTTGTTTACTCGTTTTAGCAACAAACTTTATTTCCATGAGGATATGAACGTTGCATCTCATTTGGGCAACGTAACTTTATTTCTCACGATGGCAACAAACTTTGTTTATACAAACTTATTTACTCATTTTTGCAATATATTTTTATTTATGGAAAACTCTATCAAAACTTTGATTTCGATTAATGAAACTTATATTATTTTTAATCTGTGAGTACTTACCAACTATTTTTATAGTTGACGCTCGTTTTACATGCTTTTTCAGGAATCATCGAGTAAGTGGCACTTAGGGACACTTCACTTATAGGAGCATTCACATGTGTTGTATTTCAATTTACATTGTAATTTCTTTTAAAAGTTGTTCAAACCCATTGTAAATTTGTAATGATTTTTAATACTATGGTTGGTGTTGTCTTTTAACTTTTGCTATGAAACCCTTTATACTGCCACGCCTCGTGTTTCCGCTTTAGCGGGGTGTGACAGAAAATAGTATCAGAGCCGAAGGTTATAGAGAATACCGGTTTTCCTTTGGAGAACCAAAACTATAGCCAAAATTTTCAAAATGTTTTTAAAATACTGAACATACTACTAGTATAACTAACTTGAGTACACATTATTAGACTTTAATTAAGTATAGTCTGGCCAACTATGCTTAATTAAGGAAAATTAATGCGAGGCTGGAAACGGTTATAGTAGAATTATGTTCAAAACAATTTTCAACTTAAACTTTTGAAAAACAAATTTTTTCGGTGTGCGTACGGGCATTGCATATTATAGGCATTCATCTAGATACACTTAGAAACTAAGTGCACTTTTACAACAATGCCTTTATTTAGAAATACTCTTATCCCTTATCAAGTGATAGGTTAACCACTTAGGTTGTATCACTAGCCACTCTAGGAGCAATGCACTTAGTACTGATACGGTAGCTATTGACTTTAGATGTAAGGTTAGTAGCTTGATATACACTAGTAATAATCTTAAGTCGAAACCTATACCAATTATTCCTCAATACCTCTTCATCGTCTTCGTACTAGAGTTACAACTAGGAAAGCGTTCCGATACTAACACGGATGAAAATTGGAGCATCGCGTAAGGAGGTAGATGAGTCGTTTCTAAGTAATCACTTGGATACCATTGGTGGGCATTCCGGATTCGACTCACAAGGAGACACGGAGGTTTAACGCATACGTGAGACCTTATTACTACGCTACGATTTAGCTCTACGTTGTTTCCACCTTGAGCTTAAAACTTAACATAGGATGTCCCTTTTACCTCTATAAAAGGTCGTAAACTGCATTGACACCATAAAACATTTTTCAAACAATTTTCTTGCCCTTTATCTTAGGGAAAAAGACATCGGTACTCGTCTTATACTCGCCTTGTACTCGCCTTAGTATTTAGGTACGATCAGCTACACTAATATACCTATTCCTTACTTCTTAATCTTCCATCGAAAAGTTATTTCTTTTCATCGGTTTTATTTATCATCGATAAAATATTTTATAACCACTTCATACAACTTACTAGACCTTTCCTAACAATGTAAGCCATATTCTCGCTAAAAATCTTTTGACAACTTGCTTTAACTTAACACTTTTCTTCAAAACTTAATTTAACCAATACTGGTTTTAATCCTGCTATTTCAATTTCATTTCAAATCCATTTCAATGGATAAATGTGCTTTTAAGGGCATATAAACCATTTTAAATCTTGCTTACCATTTTTGCACGTTTTCGAAAAACTAGAAACATTTTCTTTTATAATCGTGTTTAAACTCTTTGCTACAAAACATAGACATATGACATTGAAGTTCATTTTATGTGTAAAAGCTTCATCGGATCTTCAAACCACTTTAGTTTTAAGTCTTTTGACTACTTTCTCATTTAGGCATTGTACCATACTTAAATGTGTTTTCTTGAATCCCAAAATGATATTTTCACAACTTTCTACTTCACACATGTTTCTAAGATATCTCTAATTCCTAAATTTCCAACACACATCATTTGTTTATTTTATTTCAAATTAGTTTTATAATCTGTGTTTATAAAACTTACAGCATTGCAAAACTTAGTGTTCACTTTTAAACTTCTAGCGACGTACTTTTGACAATGCACAATTATTCATCTAAATATGTTAAGTCTTTACCTTATCCGTTTTAACCATTGTTGGACCCCAGTCAAAAAGGTCAAAACTGTCAGATTTTCAATTACAAGTTTTAGTGTTTCTTCTTTTTCACAAATGGAGTTTAAGTTAATAGATAACTCGTGAATTTTTAGCAAACCTTAGAAAACACTTTAAAACTTCTTCATTTCTATTTAATCATCAATATACATCACATATTGAAGTTTGAAATATATCTCAACTTGGTTTTAAATCTACCTATATGTATTGTTCTTATAATTTTAACAATAACAATCATTGCCGCCGCTACCTTCCTTTTTCTTTCCCCCGAACTTTATTTCTCACCCTCCTTCTGATTTTAGATCTCGCACGCCATAATATTAACATAATACATTGACTAACTTTGTTTCTGTCTATTTTTCTTCTCATGGTATCATGTTCGTATACATAAAGACTAGAAGTCTACCCTTTCGTTTCGAGCGATTAATACGGGTATAGTCGTGAGCCATAATTTTGATTTAGTCAATTTTGATATATTCAATTACGCCTTTTATCATATACATCTTGTTTTTATTTTGAAATCTCTATAAACAAGTGATCCTTATTTACATTTGCTCTTTCGTTCTAAATTCAGAAACTTGATATAAAATGCAATTTTCATTGTATTTTTCCTTATAATTAATACACAAGATGAATACTCTTATGCTTATAATTTTTCTATATCCGGAAAATATATGTGAAGGATATATTTCCTTATGTTTCTTCTTTTCTTTAAATACATCAAAAGTTTTGAATTTTACGATTATCTATTCTCTAAATGATTGTTTTTGTAGAAACACTAAACTATGAATGCACTATTTTCAAAGATTAACATTTTTACACCTTTCTTAAAATAGTATTTTACTTTGCAATTTTCAGTGAGTTCCTAAACTCTCAAACTTGTTTTCATAAGTATTTTGACTCTTCGTAAACTTGAATTTGTCCTGACTTAGACAATTGGACAATTTCTCAAAAGTTTAATACAAATATTTCTATACAAATTCCTTTAGTGACTACTTAAACCTTTAACCTTAATTAATCTTTATATTATTTTACTACTTTGTTGGATCGCCACACATGTATCTTCATTATCTTGGAATTATTACACATTTTGATAATAGTGAGATTAATTATCATTTCTAAACACACATTTTGATAACAATGAGATTTTTAATCACTTCTAAACACTTAAAATGCTATATACATAATGTGATTTAATTTATCATAAATTTTCATCGCCTCCATTTGCACCAATGACTCTCTAAATATATTTATTCTTCGAATAAGGTTTTATTATTGTAAGAGTAACCGTAGTAGTAATTATAGCCTTGAAGATGCTCAATCATTTCGTAATTTATTTTGTCGACGACACTTAATAAGCCTTTACATTTGAGATGTACCAAAACTTCGTTGCCTACCCTTAGTACGTATTTTTAGGAACTTACCCTCAATCGCTTCTCTTTCATTCATGCTACCCCCTTCTTATTTCGGAATATGTATTTTCCAAATTTAGTAGCCAACTCGGAAGTGAACAAATTGTTCTTAATCCCTTCTTTATTAGATGACGAATTTACACTTAGTGCTGATTTAGAATGCGACTTAGGAATCAATGCGGATCAAACACTCAATGTAGTTGGTGCTTCAGCCAAACTTATAGCGCTCTCTTAATTCAGATAATATCTAACTAGATGATCTTTTTCGACTAGGTCGCCATGCTTGGATAATGATTCCATGACCCAAATTTTCCATAATCTAGACGAAAGAACTCGAATTAAGGAGACAATAATTTAATTGTAGCTAAAGAGCTGCGCTCTTCCCTTGAGGAATTAACCTAAAATAATCAAAGATCTCTTCAAGTCACCACCTCTCCAGCTATACAATTGTATTCGGCTGAGTTCTAATAGAATACGTCACGAATTGAATTTCGGGACGAAATTCTTTCAACCGGGGGAGACGGTGACAACCGTCAAAAATTGAGTCGGTTCTAGATTTGACTAAACTTAGTTGCACGTACAGGCACGACACATACTAGACTTAGTAACTAGAAGCTAAGTTATAACCTACTAGGAACTTGAAAACAATTAGAAACAATGGATAATGTACTTAGATTTCATATTGATATGTGAATTCTACAACTACTTAACTGTAGAGGCTATCCATATGCGGGTCACTCTTTGACTCGAACACCTTTTCATGAATCATATACATACATTATGCACTTGACCTAGTGGTAAAAATTAGGTCGGAGTCTCGTGGAACTTAAGTCAAAGTTGAAACTATGACTAGTATACTTGGTTCTTCAAGTTCACTTGAATCTGGGAACCACTACATATAAATGCCAATAAACCGACAAAAAGGAATTAAAAACATTATTTATAACTATAAAAGAGTTATAAGACTCAAAAATAATTTGATTCCTCCAAAATTCAATCTACCTTGATATCTAAAGTTTAGCAAAATCCGAAAAACCCTAAAAACCCTAAAAGCCCTAAAAACTCATATTTATAAACTTTAACCTTAAAAATCCTATAAAAACAATTATGAACCTTATAATATTATCTTATCATAATAATTATTATGAAATACAATCAATGAAAAATAAAGATTTAGTTATTAACATTTACACTTGATTTATAAGTCAAAAATCAAGAGTTTTATGCATAAAAACTAGGTTAAGGTGCACATTTTATAAAAAATTGGATATTTTTATAAAAGATTTGATATTTGGTGTGCGTGCCACGATCTTCAAAAATTCATAACTTTCGCATACGAGCTCCGTTTTCGACGTTATTTATATCCACGCGTAGGTGCGATTATGCTCTACAACTTTCTTTTAGACTCCGTCGGCTAATTTTGAATTTATTTTTATTATATTATTTTTAGTAGGCCGGGACAGGAAAATTCCGTTATAAAATCATAACTTCTTCATCCGACGTCCGTTTTCGTCTGTCTTTTTACCGTTGCACTACTAATGACGAGATCTTCAATTCCCGTTTAGATTGTTTCGGCTAAAAATCGCTCGATCTCAAATCGAGTATTCGGGTTGTATACTGCTAAGTCGAAACTTTGGAAAAACATAACTTCCTCATACGAAGTCAGATTTGGGCATTCTTTTTATGCACGCTCTCGGTTTACCATAATCTACAACTTCCATTTAGATCACTAAGGCTAGATATCTCTCTATCTTAAATTCATATTTTACATCCTTCAGCATTGTGCCGGTTCTGTCGCAAAACTTCGACAGGTCATAACTTCTTCGTTATAACTCGGATTTCGGCGTTCTTTATATGTACGGAATCCTTGTAACATATACTATAACTTGGTTAAGATTACTCCTTCTAAATAATCTTCCATCAAAAAGTCATTTTTGATGCTCATCGTCTCTAAATTGACTAGGCCGGATCTACGGGTGTTACAATTATCTCCCCCTTAGGATGATTACGTCCCGGAATCATCAACGAAATAGGGCTTGTATAACGATTCCATACGCTATCTTTTCATCCTAGGTACTAACCTTAACTTCTATGTTTCCTCGAAAGAGTATTTAACTCTATGGCTTTCTTGACCGCGGACGATGCCCAATCTTGCGTCTGCTTATCGTACTATGTTGGACTTTCATTCATAACCTTTGAGTTACACAATAAGTCCTTATTGTGGACTCCTTCTTCTTCTTAGGATAAAAACTTTCCCTTATCTATTGCAACAGACCGATGGGTCGTGCTCTATTGACCTCTCATCGCACGATGCGACGCTTAGACTCGGTCTTTTTAAAGTTAAATTCCAGAATGGAATATACCTTCCTTCATATTCTAATGTGATATAATCACATTTCAGCATGTAGCATTTCTACCTGCAAACTTCTTTCAACAACGAGCGCGTTATCAATGATCGTATTGATTTCAGTCTTCTGACTTCAGTCAAATGCTACATCGAACTCGGTTCTCGGAACCGCGTAACAAGCTCATCGTAGTCGGACTCAATTTGATATGACCACTAGGGTCGGAATAACAATCATCCTACTAGTCATTACCGAAACAATGGTAATGACATATTTGAATAAGACGGAATCAACTACTGGCTCCTTGGTAACCTTGTGACTTTCCCTGATCCAAGCGTGAGTCTTGTGCTTCCGGTAGCATATGCATCTACTACCTTTCACACATACTCATACTCGTCCCAAGTATTGTCTCGCAGTTTTTTTTTCCAAGTCACCATATAAGAAAATCACATAACAGTTTAACACATCAGATAACAAAACGAAGGCTTTATTATTTCTCGAAACTATTACATAGGTGTTCAAGTTCACCCTAGGCTATGCCTCCAAAAGACTACATGATATGATTCTATCCTCTTGGTTACTTCATGACTTGGCCTTCAGGTATGAATTCCTCATCCTTGGTTCCTCGCGTTGTTTTCCACTTCGTCGAGGATCATGTGGAATGCCATTGGCCTTGGTGGCGTCTCTGGCCTTGCAGCCTCGTTTCTCATCGGGCAGTCATTAGAAACATGCCCTTCTTTGTTACATCTGTAGCACACCCTTTTGTTGGATGTACACTTGCTGGCGTAATGCCCTGTCTTTCCACATTTGTAGCAAGTCACCTCCTCGTTACATTTCCCGAAGTGTTTCTTTTTACACTCCTCGCACCACTTAGCTTCACCTCCTCCTCCTCCTTCAGATTTTGAGAATTTTCTTTCTTTGTTGGATTTTGAAGATCCTTCAAACTTCCTCTTTTCACCAACTTCTGACCTCTCCAGACCTTTCTCCCTGATCTGGGTCTCAACATTTCTAGCAGCCCAGATGGCGGCTTTCAACGTGGTTGCTTGTTTAACCATTGGACCATAGTCCGCTGGTAGTCCGAGGACAAACTTATTGACCTTTGAGAGTTCTGTTGGAACTAGGTATGGGATAAGCTTCATTTTCTCCGTGAAACTTGCAGCGTATTCAGTAACGCTCATTTTTCCTTTTTTCAAATTCTGAAACTCATTATTGAATTCCAGAAGGTCCTGCTCGGAGCAGTATTGCTGTTTCAGTTGTTCCACAAAGTCTTCCCAAGACATTTTGCTCGCTTCTCCCTTGGGCATAGAGTCAGCTAACAGTTTCCACCAACTCAACACGCCAGATTTCAACAAAGGGATCGCAAGAGCGGTCTTCTGCCTGTTGCTGCATTCGCAACTTTCAAACATTGTCTCCATTTCGGAGATCCAATCCATAATTTGCACCGGCGTCGGGCTTCCGGATAGACACGGTGGCTTAGACGCCATAAAATCCTTGTATTTACATCCCCTTCCATCATTTCCTCCGTCACGATTGTTTTGCCTAACAATCGGTGGGTTGTCTTGACCAACGGTACCGCTGAAGTTTCCACCTTCAGACGTCCCTCCATTCACTTCGGGCTCTTCAACTTGGATTGAAAGTTCTTCACGATTTTGTTGAAGCAGACGTCTAGTTTCTTCCATCTGACGATCCAACATCGCCTGAATCATCAATTGTACACCAGCCATTGTCACCGGCTCAGGTGCAGCAGCTACAACAGGTATTTGCTCAATCACTGGTGGTTGATTCCTGTTTTCATCAGCATCTCCCACTCCACTCCTCGTTCTCACCATTTTTGATCTATACACCGAATAAGGTGAAATTAGATCCTCATTCACGATAGATATTCAAATCATCCTTATCACTCCGAAACGTTTACATGCTAGTTCTAATGCCGTCGACGCACGCTTAGAATCCTAAACACATAAGGTTTCCAGATCCGGTGGGCAACAGACCATAGATCCGAACAAATAATATCATATATGGCAAACATATAGTATTTAGCACGTAAAAGCATTTTAGGCAATTTTCCTAAAATAAACTAGTGCTCGTGTCTAAAATATGGTAGACACTCATCTCACGATCATCACTTAGCATTCTAAGTTTAAGTCTAGAAATTCCTACAAATTCCTAGTTCGCTTAAACTAATGCTCTGATACCAACTGTGACATCCCTATTTTTACGGCCAGAAAAGACCGATTTTGTTTATGCTTTATAAAAATCAAATTACTTCTTTTAATAAAAATCTTGCGGAATTTGTTCCCAGAAAAACATGATAAATACGTTATCAAAGCATTTCCGAAGAAATGTATTTTTATCCATTTTAAAACATTTGGGATGTCATTGTCAATACAGAAACATAAGCATAAACCGAACTTACATTCATTATCACTAGTGATTTGCATCTCTTTTAAATCTCTCAGTGTAATGTAACTTCATATCGGCACCTGTGATACAAATAAACTGAGTGGGTCAGGTTGGGAAACTTGGTGAGTACATAGGGTTTTCAACCCACAATAATATAATTATTATGTTTAAACATCAACAATCAACCCAATTACCCATCCCCATTATCTTCTTTACACTTAAGGATCTACCCTAAGAATCAACTATTCCTCGTTTATTCATTCCTAAGGATCATCCTAAGGAATCGGCACGAAGTCCATCGTCACCGGGGTTTAGGCACTAAGTCTGCATAGCCGTCATGGTTTTGGCACCAAGTCTGGATGATCGCCAATGTTTATACAACAGGCACTAAGTCCGCATAGTCGCCAGGGTTTTGGCACCAAGTCTGCATGATCGCCAAGGTTTAGGCACCAAGTCTGCATGATCGCCAGGGTTTAGAGTACACCGGGTGAACACATCGTTTACAACACCTACAGGTTGCGAGCCTACTAGTGTTCCACTGGACTGTCTAGAACAGTCTGTGGTTGTCATCCATACTCTGCTGAATGACGGGACCATCATTTGGGAAAAAGGCTTCTCTCATCGTTTACCTCTCACCCTTACCTCATGGTCTATATCACCTCTCAACTCATCATCCAACTCATATTTCATCTACCCATGTTTTACCCAACATATTATGTAGATATAAAATACATATACAGTTTAAATTCTTTAAAACATGTAAAAAAATCTTTCACCCAGCATTGACAACAAGTATTCAGACAATATACACACATAGCACGTAGTTTATATTAAAATACTTCATATCTATGTGTAAGATGAAAGTAACTATGCACTCACTTGATAAGACAATGATCGGATAGCACCTCGTCTCTTAAAATAAACTTTTCCGATAAAACCGGGATGTTTTTTCTTGAAAACCGGGCTTCTCACGGGTAGAGTTTCGGCTCGGAAACTTCACTTCTCGGGATCCTCGGGGCTTCGGAACTTGCCTCGGGGCTCGGGAATGATACCGGGGCTTCGGGATATGATTGGCATCCAAAACGATGCAAAACTTAGAGAGAAAGGAAGAAAAATGGCAAGGAAAATGGCTGATCTCGGTTTCTATTTATAGGCTGCTGGGTCTGGGATTACACTGGGCGTAATTTCCAAGTACGCTGGGCGTACTCAGTACGATGGGCGTAATCTTGGTTACGTTGGGCGTACGCTTCGGATAAGCTTTGGTGTGCGTGCCACGATCTTCAAAAATTCATAACTTTTGCATACGAGCTCCGTTTTCGACGTTCTTTATATCCACGCGTAGGTGAGATTATGCTCTACAACTTTCGTTTAGACTCCGTCGGCTAATTTTGATTTTATTTTTATTATATTATTTTTAGTAGGCCGGGACAGGAAAATTTCGTTATAAAATCATAACTTCTTCATCCGACGTCCGTTTTCGCCTGTCTTTTTACCGTTGCACTACTAATGACGAGCTCTTCAATTCTCGTTTAGATTGTTTCGGCTAAAAATCGCTCGATCTCAAATCGAGTATTCGGGTTGTATACTGCTAAGTCGAAACTTTGGAAAACCATAACTTCCTCATACGAAGTCAGATTTGGGCATTCTTTTTATGCACGCTCTCGGTTTACCATAATCTACAACTTCTGTTTAGATCACTAAGGCTAGATATCTCTCTATCTTAAATTCATATTTTACGTCCTTCAGCGTTGTTCCGGTTCTGTCGCGAAACTTCGACAGGTCATAACTTCTTCGTTATAACTCGGATTTCGGCGTTCTTTATATGTATGGAATCCTTGTAACATATACTATAACTTGGTTAAGATTACTCCTTCTAAATAATCTTCCATCAAAAAGTCATTTTTGATGCTCATCGTCTCTAAATTGACTAGGCCGGATCTACAGGCGTTACACTCACCAACTATTTTTATAGTTGACGCTCATTTTACATGCTTTTTTAGGAATCATCGAGTAAGTGGCACTTAGGGACACTTCACTTATAGGAGCATTCACATGTGTTGTATTTCAATTTACATTGTAATTTCTTTTAAAAGTTGTTCAAACCCATTGTAAATTTGTAATGATTTTTAATACTATGGTTGGTGTTGTCTTTTAACTTTTGCTATGAAACCCTTTATACTGCCACGCCTCGTGTTTCCGCTTTTGCGGGGTGTGACATTATGCTATGCGGAGCTTTACAGACCGGACCAGAGGGTCCAACGAGCCATGAGACCGGAAGGTCCTCACTGAGACCGGACCGAAGGGTCCAACGAGCAGTGAGACCAGAGGGTCGTCACAGAGACCGGACCAGAGGGTCCAACGAGCCGTGGGACTGGAGGGTCCCACTGAGACACATTGACCGGAGGGTCTTACAAAGTTGTAGCCTCGAGTGGCTAATTATTTTGTGTGTGGTATTTTGGGGAACTCACTAAGCTTTGTGCTTACCGTGTTATGTGTTATGTGTTTCAGGTTCTTATCAGGATCACGGGAAGGCGCCGGATTGATTGTACACACATCCGAGTTAGAGATATGTCTTTGGAGGATCCTGGATTTGTGATAAAAGATTTTTAAAATGTGTTGACAATTTGTTACTTGTGAGTTTTAAGAAAATGTGACATGTGGTTTATTGTGTTTTTAAAAATGAAAATTTGGTTGAAAATTTACGTCGTTACAAGTTGGTATCAAAGCCTTGGTTTGAGGGATTCGGATGCACCTCTGGGTGTGTTTGAACTCAAACTGAGGATTTGAGAAAGATTTTCAAAAGATATAATTTTTTCTAAAAATGAGAGATAGTTTAAGAGAAAATGAGTTGGAGCAGTGTGTACAATCAGCCGGAGCCCGAACGGTGATTTCCTAAAATACCCTTACTTTTGTGTTATGAGATATTTATGAGATATTTTATGGGATATTATGCATGCTAGGGAGTGAACTTAGTCAGATGAGTACGCTGACGAAGGAGAGTATTCGCTGGAGGGAGAACTTCCGTAACAGGATTGGTGATCGAGAAGGTTAAACGGCTACTTAGGAAATCTGGGACGATCCGTGTGGAAAGTATGGTAGATGTGGCAGGTAGTATGGGCCCATACTACTGAAAGCAGAGGACCCATACTTGAAACAGGGAGAATTCTAGAAGTCCTAAGTAGCGGATTGAGAAGAGAGAACATGGTTCGAGTACCATGATTCGTAGCGGATTGAGAAGAGAGAACATGGTTCGAGTACCATGATTCGTAGCGGATTGAAAAGAGATAACATGGTTCGAGTACCATGATTCATAGCGGATCGAGAGGTGGCCACATGGTTTGAGTACCATGACTCGTGACGGTTAATGCTTCTGGTTTTACCAGTTATTCCGTTGTGATTGGTTAAAATGAGATCAGATGTGAAAGAGTATGGGGCCAGAGGGCCATGTGGAACGAGTTTCAACGGAGCATACCTTGAGAAAAAAGTCGAGTTAGTTTTCGAGGGATTTTTGGTGAAAGGCCAGTTGGAGTCGCAAGACTCGGGGATGAGTAGAAGATGGTGATTTATGGAGGGTTATGGTCTGAATCGAGCAATCAGCTGATAGAGGAGATGTCCCTTTCTGTGATCAGAGTTGTGCTATTTCGGTTTCCTGTGATGGGCAGAAGAGATATTGAGCTTCCGGTTTCAGAGTTGGAGGTAAACCCTGTGGGGTAGCATATGGTTGTGATCTTTTCACCAGAGTATTTGAGCAGCATGTCTACTGCGAAGTATGTCCCATTCCATGAGAGAGTTATTAGTGGGGACTAAGATGTAGGAGAACAAGGAAGTACCTTTCTGGGTGAGGCATACTTTTTGGCAGCAGTTCCAGGAGATTTCGAGGAGTATACCGGGGCGGTGGCCCTCGTTGCTTATGTTGTGTATCGTTGTGAGAGCGGAGTCTCCTGTTTCTATGATAATCCACACGATGGGACGTTGGGGAAGGATTGGAGACGAGAGGTGTGATAGTGGATTATTTCTAGATTGAGAGACGGGACTAATAAGGGACAGATGGGATATCCGGCGGTGTGTTGGTCTGAGATTTCGAGATGGCTGGAGGCAGTCACGTGAGGATGTTTATGAGATTGGTGGATTTCGGGATAATTGGAGTTATGTGGTTATTATCCGGAAGATCATAAAGCGCGGTGTGGTATATCCCATGAGGCGGAAATGGGTGCATCTGGCGAGCCAATCTGTGGAGTAGACTGCGGTATACCAAATGGTGATGGTTCGAACCCTGAGTGGGGGAGAACTAGATTATTTACTGAGAGAATCAGATAATTGTTCTAGTGCGGTTAGAGAGATGGATATGGAGACCTGCGGTGCGGATTCATGAGATCATGGTTATTGGTGATCAAGGCAAGGTGCAGGGCGAGATAATACGTGTTGTATGTGCTCAGGGAAGGACGAGTGTCTCCACAACGAGTAGCCATTGGGCAGGCGCCTTAGGGCGATGAGAAACTTTTCGAGGTTGTAATGGTCTAATTCGAGGTGGTTGGCTCGTAAGGATAGTTTCGACAGTGGAGAATTTCCAGTTCGATGTATGGGTTGTTATGTTCACTTTGGGAAGGGCAACAGTTGTTGGCAGTCAACTTCAGAGTCGGTATGAGTATTCTCGCATGGGTTTGAGCCATAGAGGATGGGGTTTCGGATGGTCGTCAACGTGTTCTTGACATTGACGATTCCTCCGTGTTTCAAGTTGTGAGTTGGAGTATTTTTAGGTTGTGAGTTGTGCTAGTGGAAGATCAGTGAATGAGGGAAGACGTCATGAGGTTCTGTGATGATGTACCGAGTTATCCGAGTATGATGTCCTAAATTTCGGATCATTGTGAGACTTGAGTTATGAGATGACGAGTGGTGTATCAGGTGTCTATGGTTACGGTGGGAGCCCTTTCAGCTAATTGACATCAAGCGGGATTATCTGAGAATGTGAATTGCAGTGAGAAAAAGTGTTTTTGTCGACGGCGGTCGTCAGGAGTTGTGATGCTTAGCTTGGGTGGGTGTGTGCAACTATCTATGTTGGTCTGCGAAGCGTGAGTTAGTGAACACAGTGAGGTAATGACCTGAGGATGATTTTATGGGGCGATAAGAGAGGGTGTTGTGATACTGCGGGGAGCCGTAGTACTCAGTGGTCAAAGAGAGAGTGTTGTGATACTGCAGGGAGCCGTAATACTCACTAGTCAGTGAGAGGGTGTTGTGATACTACGGGGAGCTGTAGTACTCACTAGTCAGAGAGAGGGTGTTGTGATACTGTGGGGAGCCGTAGTACTCACTAGTCAGAGAGAGGTTGTTGTGATACTGCGGAGAGCCGTAGTACTCACCAGTCAATGGGGGAGTGTTGTGATACTGCGGGGAGCCGTAGTACTCACCAGTCATTGGGGGAGTGTCGTGGTGCTACGGGGAGCCGTATTATTCGCTAGTCAGAGCATGATGCAGAAAAGTTTTTAGGCTTGGGTAGCCTTAATCTTTGAGTTTGGGAAGCTGGTGGTCAGACCAAGGGCGAGACTGGGGTCTCCATATGTGTCGGGAATCGTTATATTCTGAGTTAAATTGTGGTTATCGCAATCGAAAGGACTTGGAGAAATGATGTACGCGTGAGTTGCGGGTCATGGGTCATGAGTTGGGTGCTCCATTAGGACGAGTGGTTCCAATTCTGTATCGGACCAGACTCTCGAGTATGAGTTTGGCTTTGGTGGTGTATTGAGTAGGCGAATGAGATTCCAGATTCAGAGAAGGGTTTCATTTTTCGGGGTATTGTGTGTCTTATGATGTCTTAAACCTGAGTGGGTCAGTTCGGTTGTATGGGAAGGACCGCAAGATGCATGGAACTAATGAGTAGTAGACGACAGAGGTCGAGGGTGAGACGATTTTAGTTGGGATTGTAGTATTCGCTTGGGATAAAGCGAACTTCGTGACTTCTGTGTGTCATATTGGGCCGAGATAGTTGTTATGAAAGGAAGTCGGCGAGACGTTTTGGGACATGCAATGGGTAACCATTGTAGGTTCAACTGCTGGGTCGAGAGATGACCCGGTGCTCAGTTTTGAGAAGGGAGCTGAGGTTTATGTTTGTTAGATGACCGAGGACGCTTCTGAACAAGCATGATCATTTTTCGTGTCTGAGGTCAGCGTGTTGAGGATTCGTTATTCAAATGGATTTTGATTGTAGTACAGTGGGTGGGTCCATGGTGTGATGTGACCCTTTCATTCCTTGGTATATGATCTGGATTGGTTATCATGTTTGGGATGAGTGATCGGTAGCCAGTTTTGGGCATGGACTTGTTTTATCGGTCCCAACTAGAGAATCAGAGGGGCAGTGAGTTATCGGGGTTTGTTATTCGAGGAGCATCTTGAGAGGGCGGTCTGGCTGTGTGACAGGCCACTAGAGTTTCCAGATTCTGGAGAGTCAGAAGGGGTAGCGTAGTGGCAGATGGGTCTGTCCGTTTTCCAGGGAGGAGTTCCTGTTTGGATTCAGGTGTCTAGAGAGGAAGGTAGTTGTGTGGTATGAGATCCTTTCAATGGTGTTGTTCGGTTATTAGATTAGATCTATATGTTGTTGAGGAGCGATTTCGAGGGCGAAATCTAATTCAAGTGGGGGAGAATTGTAACATCTGGATTTTTCAGGGATATTATTGTGAATGTTAATCTTGAGGTTGAAGGAGAGACTCGACGAGTTGAGGGTCCAACTCGCCGAGTCGAGTCGAGTTGCTCGCGCAGATTTAATGAGTGGACTCGACGTGTCAGAGGAGGGACTCGCCGAGTAGGTACTGGGCAGAGAAACCCTAATTTCCCGGGTTTGGGACCTATTTAAAGGCACTTATAGCCTCATTTGCGGCTACCTTCCCCTGAGAGCAAACCCTAATTGCTAATGTAGCTAGAGAGTGAGAGAGAAGCTCATATTGTGGTTCTTGTGCATCATTTGAGGAAGAGGAGGAGGTTATCAAGCAGGGAGCTGGAGGTGAGGCTGTTGGATCCAATGATTTCCTGTCCAGAGCTCCTGAGAAAGGTAAGAAGTCTTTACCTTTCCTCTTATTTTGGATAGATCTCATATCTATGGAGTTTTAGGGCTTTTTGCCATCTTTTGTTTGGGTTTTTGAGTAGCATGAGTTATTAAGAAGTCTAGACCTCAGATCTGGACCTTGTGAGTGTTGGATTAGGTGTCTAAGCCCATAACTATAATTGGTATGTACTTGAATTGATAGCAGCACAGTCCTTTTGGGTTGCCCTCAACCTAGCAACTGGACAAGGAAATTATGAAAGAAGAGATATTAATTTATAAGATTAATAAATTAATATATATATATATATATATATATATATATATATATAAATGATTTATTAATATGTTAATGGATTAATATATTAATTAGAAATCATTATGTTTAATTAATTGTTAGCCAGAAATTAATCAGAATTGATTTTGGGGTTAAAAGAATTAATTATAAGGTGCAGGGACTAGTTTGCAATTATCTAATAGTTGAGTGGAAGGCTCTAGAACCCCCTTGGAAGAG
Source organism: Lactuca virosa (assembly GCF_052849685.1). Lineage (NCBI taxonomy): Eukaryota > Viridiplantae > Streptophyta > Magnoliopsida > Asterales > Asteraceae > Lactuca > Lactuca virosa. The sequence goes on from NC_136427.1 coordinate 29,506,440, forward strand.
GGTGGACGAAATCTTTAGGGGAAACCCTAATAATTTCGTCCATAGGGGCTTGGATAAGGCCCTTGGGTTTGCTTAGGCCCTAAGCAAAGGATAACTAGGGTTTCCCTTAAATCCTAGATCCCTCAGCTATATAAGGAGCCTCCTGGTTCATGTTTTTGGTCACTCTTTCTTTTGAAGAAACCCTAAGGCCGAGATTTTGCATACTCCCTCTCTCCTCTCTCTTCTTCTACTTTCCTTCTTGCTAGTCATTGGGTGTGATTCCATTAGAGGCATTACACTTGTGGTGCTAAAGCTTCCAAGAAGATCAAGATCAAGATCAAGGGAATATCAATTGTTTGCTATAACAATTGAAAGGTATGTAAACCCTAAACCCTAGTTTACTATTTTCGAAAATAGCCTCTCTCCTCTAGGGTTCTTGTTTTGCAATTCAAAGTTATATGTTCAATAGTTAAAACATAGATCCAAAGTAGGTTGCATGTGAACTTAGGAATTGTTTTTCTAGTTTATTTGTTTTACCTAAAACCCATCAGTGGTATCAGAGCCATTGTTTGTTTTAAATTGAATTGCTATAATAGTTGAATTGCAAATTAGGGTTTATAGCCATTAAACCCTAAAGGCCAAATTTTCGCAATTAGGGTTTTGGATTGAAGGGTTTTCGAAAACCCTAGCCTCCAAAGAACCCTAATCGAAATTAGGGTTAGGGTTTTGAAAACCCTAGCCTCCTCCCTTATGAATTTCGAAATATGCTAGAGGATAACTAGGGTTTCTTGTTTTTGGATAATTGTTACTTAATTAGATTAATTGGATAATTATCCTTACCCTATTTTTCGAAATTTAGAGGGATAAGGATTAGGATTAAATTAATGGATTAATTTAATTAGATAATCCTTACAAGATTTAATAATTTGATTAATAGTTAATTAAAAGATAAATATTAAATCTAGTTAATTGGTTTATTTAAATTTAAATTTAATAGCTTAAATTTCGAAATTTATAAACCCTTGAAGTTTTAAAATGTTTTAAAACACACCTTATATATATATTATAATTAAAAGTTTAATATTATATATGTATAAGAATATGGTCAGTCAAATCGCTAGTATGCCTCATTCACGAAGCTAATCTATAAGGGGGGTATAAGGAAACTGCCTATAAAATGGTAGTTGAATGGGTGTCCACTCTCACCCACCGCTTCCTTGATTAGTGGAGGGTCGTTAGCAGAACGGATTTGATAGGACAACTACTTCTCATTAAAAGTATAATGATATTAAAAGTACTAGAACATTATTTTCAAAAATCCCAACTCTAGTTACTTTAGGAAAAATGTGAAAAGTATGCTAATCCATGAAATTGCACATTATGCTTTATTAGTCGTTAGTGGAGCGTGTGTGGTTAACCAGCACACTAAAAGGCACTAATAAAGAGTAGTAATGGGTATCTCATAATTGTCATTTTGATGGAGCGTGTGTGGTTTACCAGCACATCAATAGTTAATGATAAAGACAATGAGGTTACCAAGCACATTTGCATGGTTATTCACATCTTGTTTGTGATCCTCGGCATCCCAGTCACAAATAGAAGAGCATAATCTGAGATTAAAACATGCCATTGAATAGTTTCAATGTATCTCAAAAGAATTAGGAATTTCACTTCGTTTGTTTCGTCTAATGGTGGAATTGGTGAATCGTCATTCACCTACCTTTATGAAATTTGCACTTGGATCTCGGCATCCCATTTCTGAGTTGTGAATCTTCATAGTTGGATCCTAACCTTGATATTATATCTTTGGGTTATTCTATTAAGGTATCTTGAAATCTAACTAAAACTTTCTTTCTTTTCAGATGTCTACTCCTGGAAACACTTCTGCTTCGTCCTCCTCCAACCAAAACTTCTCTTTGCTCAATATTTGCTCCAAAGTCGTTATGGATGGCTCAAACTATAACGATTGGATGCGCAACATCAAGATGGCTCTTCGTTTCGAGAACAAAGAATATGTTCTTGAAAAGGAGCTCAAAGAGCTTGATGAGAATGAAGCTACTCCTGAAGATCTTGCTGCCTACAAGAAACATTACGATGATGCTACCAAAGTGGCATGCATCATGGTGGCAACTATGTCCCCAGAACTGCAGAGGTACTATGAGGACTACTGGCCTTTCGAGATGAACAAGGACCTTATGGAAAAGTACCATAAGCGAGCTCGTCAAGAAAAGTTCGAAGTAGTCAAGTCACTCATGGCTTGCAAGATGAAAGATGGGGAGTCGGTTGTCTCACATGTGCAAAGAATGCAACGCTACATAGAGCGTTTGGTCAAGCTCAATATTCACTTTGATGAGGAATTGGCCATTGACATGGTCTTGAACTCACTTCCTGAATGTTATGGTCAGTTTATTCTAACTTACCATTTGAACAATACTGAGCAGACCTTGGCCCAATTGCACAACTTGTTGCAGACAGCTGAGGCAGGGATGAAGGGTAAAAGTATACCCTCCACACCTACGAGTGCCCCTGTTTTGGCTATTGGACAGGGAAAGGGGAAAAAGAGGAAAGGTCCTCCCAAGCAAAACTGGAAGAGCAAGGCTCAAGCTGGGTCATCTAGTAATGGCCCAAAGGCTAAGCCCAATGGTTCCACTCCCCATGTTTCTGATCCAAAAGAGGCAGTTTGCTTTTACTACAACCAAAAGGGGCATTGGAAGAGATCTTGCCCACAATATCTGCAAGATATCAAGGATGGCAAAGTGAAGCCATCTTCGGCAGGTATTTACACTATTTCTACTAATAACTCATTATCTTCTCGTTCATGGGTCCTTGATACAGGATGTGGTTTTCATATCTGTTCTGATTTGCAGGGTCTAAAGGAAAGTGAGGAGATAGAGCGAGGAGGATAAACCTGATCATGGGAAACAGAAAGTCTTCACCAGTAACCAAGATCGGAGTTTATCAGCTTCTGCTTAGTAATGATGTTAGATTAGATTTAATAAATTGTTGCTATTCGTCTGAGATGACGAGAAACATTATTTCATTTCATGCATTGTTCAGACAAGGTTTTACATATTCTTTTAATGATTTGAATGGTTCAATTTCTGTTTATAAGAATGGTGTTTTTATGTTTGAAGCTTTGCCTTGTAATGGTGTGTATGAAACAGTGACTTGTGTTGATAGCTTAGGAAATAGTGTACTTAATATTGACTTGTCTAATAGTGTAGACAAGGCATGCTTGTGGCATTGTCGTCTTGGACACATTAACAAGAAACGCATAGCCCAACTCCAAAAGGATGGAGTGTTGGAATCATTTAACCTAAAGTCAGATGATATGTGTGAATCTTGTCTTTTGGGAAAGATGACAAAATCACCATTCACAGGGTCTTGTGAAAGAGGTGAAGGTCTGTTGGATCTCATACACACAGATGTGTGTGGGCCCTTCAGATCAACTACAAGAGATGCTAATCGATTCTATGTGACTTTCACTGACGATTATAGCAGATATGGATATATCTACTTGATCAAGCATAAGTCAGAAACTTTTGAAAAGTTCAAAGAGTTTAAACATGAAGTCGAAAATCAATTGGGCAGAAAGATAAAGATACTTAGATCCGATAGAGGCGGGGAGTATCTTAGTATCGAGTTTAACGACTATCTGAAAGAATGTGGGATAGTCTCACAATTGACTCCTCCTAGGACACCACAGTTAAATGGTGTAGCTGAGAGGCGCAATCGAACCTTGTTAGACATGGTTCGTTCTATGATGAGTCGGGCTTCGCTTCCTATTCACTTCTGGGGGTATGCCTTAGAGACAGCCGCCCACATCCTCAATCTTGTCCCTACAAAGAAGGTTGCCAAAACACCTCACGAAATGTGGACAGGGAAAGTTCCCTCGTTAGCACATATTAAAGTCTGGGGTTGTGAAGCTTTCGTAAGACGAGAGACTCACGACAAGCTAGCAGCTAGAAGTGAGAAATGTGTTTTCATTGGTTACCCAAAGCAGTCTTTTGGATATTTGTTCTACAGGCCTAGTGAGAATGTGGTCTTTGTAGCACGAAGAGGAGTCTTTCTTGAAAGAGAGCTCATATTCAAAGAGGACAGTGGGAGCACTATTGACCTTGAAGAAATTCAAGAGTCAGCCAATGAAGGAACCTTAGATGACACTAGCACTCAACCAGAGGAAACAGTTCCTGTTGAACCAATTGATAACTCATTACCTCTTAGAAGATCCACTAGGGTGAGTGTGCCACCTGAGTTGTATGGTTTTCATATTACTTCAGATGGTGACACATTCATAAGTGACAGAACACTGGTAAACTTAGATGAACCAGTCACTTATAAGGAAGCAATGGCAGGCCCAGAGGCTTCCAAGTGGAAAGAGGCAATGGACAGCGAGATTAAGTCCATGTATGACAACCAAGTTTGGAATTTGGTTGATAGTGCACCAGGTCGCAAGACAGTTGGGTGCAAATGGATCTTCAAGAAGAAGACAGACATGGATGGGAATGTGCATACATTCAAGGCTCGACTGGTTGCAAAAGGTTTTACTCAAACCCCAGGGGTTGACTATGATGAGACTTTTTCGCCAGTGGCTAAGATTAAATCTATTAGGATATTGCTCGCCATAGCTGCCTTTCATGATTATGAAATCTGGCAGATGGATGTCAAAACTGCTTTCCTTAATGGGAAGTTGGCTGAAGATGTTTACATGAGTCAGCCAGAGGGTTTTGTTGATGCAAAGTTTCCCAATAGAGTGTGCAAGCTTGAGAAATCCATTTATGGATTGAAACAAGCATCTCGCAGTTGGAATCTTTGCTTCCATGAGAAAGTCAAAGAGTTTGGTTTCTCTAGAAGTGAAGATGAGTTTTGTGTGTATATCAAGGCTAGTGGGAGTATAGTAACTTTTCTGGTGTTATATGTCGATGACATATTACTCATTGGTAACGACGTTCCAACCTTGAAAGAGGTTAAGTCTTGGCTTGGAAAGTGTTTTGCAATGAAAGACCTTGGAGAAGCTGCCTATATTCTTGGGATTAGAATATTGAGAGATAGAAAGAAGAGACTAATTGGACTTACTCAGAGCACATACTTGGATAAGGTACTAAAGAGGTTTAGTATGGAAAATTCCAAGAAGGGAGAGCTACCTATCCAGAGCAATACCAAATTGAGTAAGACTCAATGCCCGAGTACAGATGTTGAAATAGATGACATGAGTCGTGTACCTTATGCTTCCGCTGTCGGATCGATCATGTACGCTATGACATGTACTCGCCCTGATGTGGCATTTGCTTTGAGCATGGTCAGTCGCTATCAGGGAAACCCAGGTAGAGCTCATTGGATAGCAGTTAAGAATATACTCAAGTATTTGCGAAGGACAAAGGACTGGGTCCTTGTGCTTGGTGGCAGTGATACTTTGAGAGTAGATGGTTACAGTGATGCCAGCTTTCAGACGGATAGAGATAACTTCCGTTCTCAGTCGGGCTGGGTGTTTTTACTGAATGGAGGAGCAGTTACTTGGAAGAGTTCCAAGCAAAATACGGTGGCTGATTCTACTTGTGAATCAGAGTACATTGCAGCAAGTGAAGCGTCGAAAGAAGCAGCTTGGTTGAGGAACTTCATCGGGGATCTCGGAGTTGTTCCAACCATCCAGGAGCCTATGGAACTCTTCTGCGATAATGAAGGAGCGGTTGCCTTGACAAAGGAACCGAGAGATCATGGTAAGACCAGACATATCGACAGAAAGTACCATTTCATTAGACATAGAGTTGAAGAAGGCCATCTTATAGTAAAGAGGGTGTCATCTGAAGATAACCCAGCAGATCCCCTCACAAAGGGTCTGAGTAGGGCTAAGCATATTCAGCATGCTCGGAGCATAGGACTGAAAGATGATATTAGTTTTAGTAGTTAGATTAGTTTTTGAAACTTGTAACAAAGTAAATGTAATTGACTTTTGGTGATTAAATAATAAAGTATTATTTATAAGTTTGGCTACTACCTTTTGTCAATTGTTTATTATTGTGTTTCATATTTTGCATGTTTTACTTCCTGAATAATGAGATTATTCAAACTCCACAGTCGCTCGTACTCTTGGAAGTAAGTAGTGAATTAAGACTGTCATGAATTGGATTGCAGATTGTCTAAGGATAGACATGGCAATAGAATTGCTGCAATGTTCATGAGTACTCAGAAATTGAGATTTGAGTATTGGATAAACCCACGCTCAGAGTATTACTTCATGGAATTCATCACGAGTAATACTGAGACGATAATATCTTATAATCTTGAAACGAAGATATATGAGTTGTAATTTACAAGTCGGTTGTGCATTGGTGATACGAAAACGCATCAGTAACTTGGTGTTATAAAACGTATTGTCATGCATAATTTGATGAGTAAAAGATACAAGCATATGAGTCAACGTTTATTCGTTCCTTTTGCCCTAACAGGAAAAGCGATATCTGTGGGCCCCTCGATGATTTGGTGTTGACTTATGTGCTGGGCCCAGCCAGGACTAAATTGATGTGTTCGATTAGAAGTCCTACATCATCACAAATCAGGAATCGGGAAACATAGATTCTGGACAAAGAGATTGATTACATTCCATGTCTTTTGTCTGGGGATATCAAGCAGAACGAAGGGTTATATGATCACTTATCTTAGGACACGTAACTGACTGGGTCAGAGTTCGGCAGCAGCTTTTGGAAGCTACAATTTGCTGGTCAAATTTAGAAGGCATACTAGCAATTATAGTTACAGACTTATCCAAGTGGGAGACTGTTGGATTAGGTGTCTAAGCCTATAACTATAATTGGTATGTACTTGAATTGATAGCAGCACAGTCCTTTTGGGTTGCCCTCAACCTAGCAACTGGACAAGGAAATTATGAAAGAAGAGATATTAATTTATAAGATTAATAAATTAATATATATATATATATATATATATATATATATAAATGATTTATTAATATGTTAATGGATTAATATATTAATTAGAAATCATTATGTTTAATTAATTGTTAGCCAGAAATTAATCAGAATTGATTTTGGGGTTAAAAGAATTAATTATAAGGTGCAGGGACTAGTTTGCAATTATCTAATAGTTGAGTGGAAGGCTCTAGAACCCCCTTGGAAGAGGGTGGACGAAATCTTTAGGGGAAACCCTAATAATTTCGTCCATAGGGGCTTGGATAAGGCCCTTGGGTTTGCTTAGGCCCTAAGCAAAGGATAACTAGGGTTTCCCTTAAATCCTAGATCCCTCAGCTATATAAGGAGCCTCCTGGTTCATGTTTTTGGTCACTCTTTCTTTTGAAGAAACCCTAAGGCCGAGATTTTGCATACTCCCTCTCTCCTCTCTCTTCTTCTACTTTCCTTCTTGCTAGTCATTGGGTGTGATTCCATTAGAGGCATTACACTTGTGGTGCTAAAGCTTCCAAGAAGATCAAGATCAAGATCAAGGGAATATCAATTGTTTGCTATAACAATTGAAAGGTATGTAAACCCTAAACCCTAGTTTACTATTTTCGAAAATAGCCTCTCTCCTCTAGGGTTCTTGTTTTGCAATTCAAAGTTATATGTTCAATAGTTAAAACATAGATCCAAAGTAGGTTGCATGTGAACTTAGGAATTGTTTTTCTAGTTTATTTGTTTTACCTAAAACCCATCAGTGAGGTCCTTAGAGTCTAGGTGTCCCAGCTTTATTCATCCACATGAGGGTTTTTGGGCTTAATCATTCATGAAGGGCATGTATTAGTATTTTGGAGCAATAACATCATGCATGAACGTAAAGATTGAAGCTTTACGTGACTATTGAGCCTTGAGAGGACAGATCTAGTGTTTGGAGTGATAGATCTGTTTTAAATCGTCTGAATGAGCTTTGGGTCTGAATGAACTCGCCGAGTCAATGTGCCGACTCAACGAGTCGATTACGGTTTTGTCCCGTAGAGCTGAATCATGCAATCACTCGGGGAGTTGGGAGTCAAATCGACGAGCTGAGTCAACCTTCACGAGATTTATGTGGAAAACGATGGGACTCAACGAGTCACAAGGGTGCACTCGGCGAGTCAGGTCAAACATGGACCGTTGACTCGAGTTTGACTTCTGTTGACTTTGGGGTTTTGGTCAACATGGGTAATAGAGACCATGGATGAGTAAAATGGTCTTTTACCCACTTTAGAGAGAGAAAGAATAGCCTTCGATTATCTGAGTCGTGAAAAGAGTATTAATTAGATATGTCCATCCTTGTGTTAGCGGAGGCTAGTTTGAGATCCGAGCACGAGGTTATTTGCTTACCTGTTTGCGAGGTGAGTCTTCTCACTATACTTTACCTAGAGTGGTACTTATGTGTGACCGGAGGGTCTTATGTGCTTACATTGAGTATTATGTTATCGTGCCTTATGTTTTATGCTGTGCATTATGTCTTTGTGATTTATGCTATGCGGAGCTTTACAGACCGAACCAGAGGGTCCAACGAGCCATAAGACCGGACCGAAGGGTCCAACGAGCAGTGAGACTAGAGGGTCCTCACAGAGACCGGACCAGAGGGTCCAACGAGTCGTGGGACTGGAGGGTCCCACTAAGACACATTGACCGGAGGGTCTTACAGAGCTGTAGCCTCGAGTGGCTAATTATTTTGTGTGTGGTATTTTGGGGAACTCACTAAGCTTCGTGGTTACCATGTTATGTGTTATGTGTTTCAGGTTCTTATCAGGATCGCAGGAAGGCGCCGGCTTGATTGTACACACATCCGAGTTAGAGATATGTCTTTGGAGGATCCTAGATTTGTGATAAACGATTTTTAAAATGTGTTGATAATTTGTTACTTGTGAGTTTTAAGAAAATGTGACATGTGGTTTATTGTGTTTTTAAAAATGAAAATTTGGTTGAAAATTTACTGCTGCTTACAATATCTACAGCCATGAGTTTCTTGTTGCTTACAATATCTACCACAATCAGCCTCAGCGATTAATCGTACGGTATGAATATCCAGTAGACACCGAGGAAAAGTATGTTTCATTTGTTGATGATGAAACTTTCGCCAAACAAGGTTTCGCTGTGACTGTTCCTGTGCTTGCTAAAGTACTTAACGACTCACGTGTGGTTGGTAGCTCTCAAGGATTGTTGTGCTTGTATGGTTATTATCGAGTTCCAGGTCATTCTCGTCACAACTCTGTACGAGAGATGGTTGTTCTTTGGAATCCTTCGATTATAAAATCAGTTGGTGTAGCTGTGCCTGGTGTGTTATGTTGGCGTCTTGAAACCATTCTTGGATTCGGGGTTTGTCCTATCAGAAGTGACCCTATGATTGTGAAGATTACACAGGTTAATCTAAACTGGGAAATGAGAAGTAGGGCTAGCGTCCCTTGGGTGGTTGAAGTTTTCTCATTGAGTAAAGGTAGTTGGAGAATTCTTTCTAGTAATCTGCCTAATAAGTCGATTAAAATTACATGGTCTCAGGTAGTTATAGAAAGGTTTATTTATTGGTTTGCTTTTGACAAGTTGGTTGCAGCTGATGGTGGTTTTTCCACAAAAAGTATGATAATGTCATTTGAGAATTTAGTAAACCAGTCTTACATGAATTTGTCCATCTCTAAGGTATGTGAGTCTCTAGCTGTTCTTGAATACGCTACAAACATGAAGAATCAAGTTTGTAATATATGGGTGAAGAATCATGGTGTTCAGAATTTGTTTAAAAAGCTATTTACCATTAATGCGCCGTATGCACCAATAAGGGCACTGGGATTTACGAAAAGTGGTAAACCTATAATGGAAGTGAAAGATTATTACAAAGAAGCAGCTGCACTTGTTGTCTATGAACCCAGCTTGGGATACATCAACAATATTGGGATTAGTGGAAATTATGGTTCATTCTTCGTTGGCTCCTACATGGAAACCCTACTTCTGCTTGATCAGTCAGATTGTAGTGTTTATTCTAACATTGACAACTGATCCTGGTGTCTTGATTGCAAAACCTGTAGTTTACAAGAGATGAATTGTTGTCCTTTGGAAGATAAGACAATATGATATGAGATCTTACAATTGTGGGACCATGTTTGTAAACAGGAGAGAACTAAACCATTTTCATTATAATAATAGAATATCCTTGTGAAAGTAGAACATATTTTGAATTCATTAAAGTAAGCAACTTGTTTTTAATATATAAAATTTGTAGCAAGTTTTGCGCAATCTTTCCTTTTAGCGGTAGGAATTCAGTTATTGTTTGGTTCTCAAGTTCTTGAGTGGAGAGCGAAAAATTCCCTTGACAGAGATCTCAGTTGGCTGTTCATTTAACTGGAAGACAATCAAGTATTACAAATAGTATTGCTTCTCTCTATAGTGTTGGATGCGTATTCTAGGTCGACCTTCTATATATACATATGCTTTGCCTCTAGAGCTGTAGCTATTTTAATGATCCCTAATTATGTGGAACTTGAATAAATGTCTGTTATAGAATCTAGACTTATAGTTTAGATATGTGCTAGTGTGGTGGGATTTATTCATCAAAGCCTGTTGTGGCACATGACAGCCCTCAGCGTTTGCGTTCTCGGATTCAAAACAAACTCATTCATAGATTTTCGGGTTCGGACTTTACGTATGTTTGGATGTATCATAATAATGCGTTTTCACATATTCAAAATGTATAGCTTTGTAAAATATTCAATAGAATAATCCATGTGAAAGTAAAACATGTTTTGTGGCTAGCCTAATTACCTCTATTCCCTTTACTTCAAAAAAATTCAAAGATGAACTTCTTCCTTGAACATATTAAAATCCTTTCCGAGACAATCGTTAATGCTTATAAGCTTCTCAATATAATTCACAAGTTTGTCAACTTGGTCTACATGATTAGTGTTGATACCTTGCATTCTCATTTCATAGATTTTTTTTCATGTAATTTTCAAATATCCTAAGATAATCTTATGTGATGTTCTATTCATATTTACCATAAAAGATATAACTTCGAGTTAAACCAAACTAATTGGTTTATCATTTTGCATATGCCAATGGTTGCATAGATATATAAATACATTCTAGGTAAAACAGGTGGATTGTGTGTATGTAAGAGTATGTAAATGTATTTGGGTTGCAAATAGTGAACAAAACTTGTTTCCTTGGGTTTGTGGATGTAATTTGAAAATAGAGAGAAATATGGTTGGAGCAAAAATCGTTTTACTCCTAAGCGGAAAAGCAACAACACGATCAAGAAAGCGATACATGTACATTATATAGAGAATTAATGGCGACATGGAATGGCTTGTCACCTGTAACAACTTCATATATAATGGGTGATGATAAACATAAGGACTTACAAGTTCTATCTAATTTAAGAATGATGTTAATGTATTTCAATGTGACTAGTTGATTTGCCAAAAATATGTACTCCTATGGTAATGATATTAAAACGATCGATTACAATGATTATGGTGTTCTGTTGTGGAGATTATGAAGCGTCGTGTACATCCTATAAAAATTGATTGCATATTTGTAAAGTGCATCTATTGGGAAAATCCGCATTAGACCCTTATGCCATTGTCATTAAAATTAATACCTTCAATTAATGTAAAGCACAAGTATGGGACCTAAATTTCATTTAGGCAAGACTTAGGATATTTTCAAATCCCAGTTGATCCAAGAGACAAGGAGAATAGCACGTTTACATGTCCTTATGAGACATTTGCTTACTGACGCATGTCATTTGGGTTATGCAATTCACCGACCACTTTCAAAAGATGCGTGACCGTAATCTTCTATGACATGGTGGAGAAATATATGGTAGTCTTCATGGACGATTTCTCGGTTTTTTGTCACAATTTTGATAATTGTTTATCTAACATTGATCAAGGAAAAAGAAAGTGTGGTTGGAGTTTTGAAGAAACGGAAAAACACAATCACATGGAGAGTCACCGAATTTAACGGAATAAGGCTTGCTCAAACAAGATCCTTATAGAAGATGATGCAAACTTGGTTGTACAGCACCAAAGAAGGCTAAACTCAAAAATACAATACGTGGTCAAGAAAGTGATTCTAAAGCTAATGGATGCGGGATAATCTATTTCATTGCTGATACTCCTTGGGTGAGTCCAATTCACGTAGTGCCAAAGAAATGAGGAATGACGATAGTCACCAACGATAATAACGAGCTAATTCCTACTAGGATGTTAACCGCTTGGCGAGTGTCCATCAATTACCTAAAGTTAAACGATGACACTTACAAGAACCACGTTCCTATACCTTTTATATATCAAATGCTTGAACAACTATCTGGTCACCTTTATTATTGTTTTTATATGTTTCAGGATATTTTCGATTCCCCATTGATCCAAGAGACGTAGAGAAGATCACGTTTACATGTCCTTATGGGACATTTGCTTACCGACACATGCGATTTGGTTTATGCAATGCACCAGCCAGTTTCCATAGACACATGACCGCAATCTTGCATGACATTTTGGAGAAATTTATGGAAGTCTTCATGGACAATTTCTCGCTTTTTAGTCACACTTTTGATAATTGTTTAACTAACATTAATCTCATGCTTGCTAGGTGCGAAGGGACTAACTTGGTCCTCAATCGGAAGAAATGTCACTTTATGGTAAAAGAAGACATAGTTTTGGGACACAAAGTCTCTATTTTGTGGATAGAAGTTGACTAGGTTAAAATTGACATAATTTCCAAATTGCCGCCTCCATCAAACAAGAAAGGGGTGCGGAGTTTCTTAGGACAGGCGTGTTTTTCTGCCGATTTATAAAAGAGTTTTAAAAAATTACACGTCCTTTAACTCAACTGCTTTTAAAATATTTTAGATTTGATTTTTATGATGATCGTTTAAACGATTTCAATGTATTAAACGAGAAGTTAACTACCACCTTGATCATGATAGCCCCGAATTGGAACTTGACATTTGAATTTGCTTTAGGAGTTGTCTTAGGAAAAGAGTTGCAACCAATTTACTATGCAAGTAAAACACTCAACCCGGATCATGAGAATTACACTATGAATGAAAAGAAATATTAGTTTTCGTATATGCCTTCGATAAATTCCATCCGTATTTGACTTTATCTAAACCGGTTGAGTTTACTAACCATTCTGGTTTAAAGTATTTGTTTAGCAAACATGATGCAAAACCAAGAAAGATTCGCTGGGTACTTCTATCTCATGAATTCAACATCAAGATCAAAGATAAGCCAATCACCTTTTGAGATTAGAGAATCCAAAAATGGAGGAGTTCAAAGAAGGCGAGATTGACAACATATTTCCCGACAAGTACTTAATGGTGATAACCAGAGAAGAGACAAGGTTTGCGGGTATTGTAAACTTTCTAGCCAACGGTTATCTTGTTAAAGGCTTCACCAAGAAACAAAGAAGAAATTTTTCGTTGATATGAAGTATAACTTTTGGGATGAGCCATATCTATTCTGAGGTTCTGCCGACAACATTATTAAAAGCTGCATGTTTGGAAGAGATGCAAGGGATATCTTCCAACATTGTCATAGTGGACCAAACAGTGGACATCATGGAGCACAATATATAGCAAAGAAGGTGACATCATTTATCAAGGAATGTGACTCATGCCAACGCTCTGGTAATATCTCTTCTTATAATGAAATTCCCCAAAATAACATCCAAGCGTGTGAAGTCTTTCACATATGGGACATTGACTACATGGGTCCATTTCCAGCTTCAAAAGGTAATAAATTCATACTAGTAGTCGTCGACTACGTGTCCAAGTGTGCGGAAGCACAAGATTTACCGACTAATGATGCATGTGTCATTGTTATATTTCTAAAAAACATATTTTATCATTTTGTTATGCCTAAAGCCTTAATTAGCGATAGAAGGAGTCAATTGTGTAATGAAAAAATTGGAAAGGTGTTACAAAAATATGGTTATCACTAAAGGTTTGCAACACCTTATAAACCTCAAACAAGTGACCAAACCGAAATAACTAATAGTGCATTAAAAAGGATTTTAGAAAGAGCGGAAAAAGCAATAAAAAGGAATGGTATGAAAAATAAGACAATACATTGTGGTCATTTCGAACCACTTTTAAAACCCCTATTCGTACTACACCATATAGCTTGGTCTTTGGTAAAAGTTGTCACTTACTGGTTGAAATTGAACACAAGGAATATTAGGCTCAAAAAAAACTTGTAATTTTCAATTATTGGAATTGTTTACTAACCGTTTAATGCAGAGGAACGCCTTAGATGATTTAAGAAATGAATTATATTCTAACTCTTTTATCTATAAAGACAAAACAAAGAAATGGCATGATACAAGGTTAAGAGGAAACAAGGAGTTTGTAGTTGGTCAAAAGGTCTTACTTTTTAACTCTCGTATGAGACTTTTTCTGCGAAAGCTAAAGAACAGATGGTATGGACCTTTCATAGTGAAAGAAGCACTCCCACATGGAGCGGTTGAGCTGATAAAAGAGGTTGGAACTACACTCAAATTCAATGGGCATCGAGTGAAACATTATGAAGAATAATTACCGGAAAATTCATACGAAGGGGAGGATCTGATCCTCGAGACAACCACTACAATGTTGACTGTAAAGGAGTCCAACTAACAACTCTAGCAAAAAAGAAGCACTTCCGAGAGGCAACCTGCTACTTGGTTCATTGCTTTTTTTTATTTTCGTCTTTATTTTTCCATTTTTAGTGGTATTTCTCTTGTTTTAATTTTTTCCCGGCATGGTACCTGTGAGGTCAAGGCAACATCAAGAGTGGGGTGTGGTTAAATTTGATATTTGATGAAAAAAAATTGTCTTAAAATCCCCAATACCACGACGTGGTAGACCTACTACCACGACTTGGTCCTTACCTGAATGACAATCAAATGCATAGTACAACGCCACCAAGGCGTGGTAAGTATTCTTAACACGACGTGGTCATTACAAGAGCAGGTACTTCTACTGAATGCTAACTCATTTTTTTCACTTTTTTCACTTACCTCTAAACACCCACCACGACGTCATTCGTCTCCGAAATGTTTCTACAAAAAGCTTCAAGTTCTTCATCAATTTCCGTTTAATCCACGGCAAAGGTATGATCTTTGAAATTCAATCTACTTAGCATTGCCTAAAATCATTTGAAATTGAGGTAAATAGGTCAATTTTTCATCTTTCTAGGGTTTGTAAAAATTAGGGCTTTTAGCTATTATTTTTGTGGAATTATTGTGCTTAATACATTTACATGGCCGAATGACAAACCCGTTGATTATAGTGGTCTTATTTAATATTAACAGATCCTAAATTTATGTTGTTCGTCGTGCACCACGGCGTGGTGGATGAACCAACCACGGTGCGGTTTCTGGGCACATGTAAAGCGGAATTGTTTTATGCTAACTTTCTGATATGTGACGTTTGGTATTATTTACTTTATGTATTTTTTAGGTGCAATGGTACTAAGAGGTTCACACAACCAACAACAAAGGGAACCACAAGAGGACCCGAATGCACCACCATTGCACCTGTTTGTCCGGTTCCCAACTAATGTTTCGGCCTATCGTGACACAATATAACAACTAGTTTAGGTAGCTTCGACAAAGAGAAATTGTTGTATCAACAAACATTGATTCGACATGGCCAGACATATTTAGAATATTGGACCAAGTGATACCATACCTGGAGAAAGTTTATTTAGGGTACGGGTTTTCGTTCATATGCTCGGGGTGGTGAAACTTATTTCAAATAGTCGAACCGGTATACATGGAGTTGTATGTGGAATTATTTACAAT
Organism: Lactuca virosa; assembly: GCF_052849685.1. NCBI lineage: Eukaryota > Viridiplantae > Streptophyta > Magnoliopsida > Asterales > Asteraceae > Lactuca > Lactuca virosa. Next base: position 29,522,156 of record NC_136427.1, read on the forward strand.
GATTACGTTTGATGAAAACACCGATAAAGTAAATAGTCGAAGGCCAATCTCATTTCGGATTGATGAGCAAAACCAAGAGTGTAGTTTGGTCGAGCGTGGGGTGTAGCATGAGATCTATTGCGAGAAAGACTCGAGAAGACAACATTTTGATACAGTTTTGGAGGCCGTGCATCGGTATTTTTCTAAAGGGTTCAGTCATAGGATTTTTGGAGCACAATTGCTAATGGGGTATTTGATATGAGCTTAGTGTGTGAAAGTGTGATTCGCTCCCCGATTCACCATTTCATCCAATGTCTCATCACCTTCAGTAAAAATTAGAGAAAATGAGGAGGCAAGGTCTCAAAATGGGATTTATTTTTCGTATGGTGCATTATCACCCCCATAGTGTTTTGTAACATTCCTTATAACATTTCCCATTTCCTATCTGACACCGCTGCAAGGGCAAGAGAGGGGTGTCCAATTTATGACAAACACTTGGTATCACGATTAATTAGATCCTATGGGATTTTAAAGCAGCCATAGTCCTGCATGTATACGCTTATTCTGGTATGACGACTCACAATTACTAACTTGGAAACAATCTAAATAGTGATGAATGTGGGCCATGGATATGTTATTCTGGTAGGTGAACTAGTTGAGCAGTTACGAGGTGTCGACGAAGAACCATAACCACGTCGAAACATTGTGAGAAGATACGGGTGACCGGTATAGGGACATCCACATGTTATCGATTTACAATATGTTTCTACATTGAATTAGCGGTTCTCCGAAAGGGTAAAGAACTTGATTTGTATTTAGACGATGTGTGGGGACATGATGCATGGGTCGAAGGCTCGTTGGAAATTATTACGCAACATTTAGGATTAGCGCCGCTATCACCATATGATGCCCATATGACATACACTAATAGGTGGAATGAACGTTTCCCAAGATATGACGATGTTAGACCTTAAGGGACTCATCACTCATCACTCAGAGGATGATAAGTGATTTTTGTTGGAAAAATAATTGGTGAATTGAAACTAATCACTAAAGTTGAGGAGTTAAAATCAAAAATTGATGTTCAATTTTCAGTTACAAGTCGTAATTAAGAATGATATTAAATATAATGCCAGTTACAAATTGTGTTTTAATGACAATTTAATTGTTTGTTGGTTATGGTTTGTAGTATAAATATAACCATTTGTGACACACTGTGACATCCCCATTTTCAAGGCCAGAAAAGACCGGTTTCGTTTATGCTTTTAAAATAAAATCAGAGTAATCTTTCACAAGGTGTTGCGGAATTTGTCCCCAAAACAAAATATGATAAAAATTTATCAAAGCATTTCTTACAGAAATGTATTTTTCATTTCATTACAAAACTCGGGATGTCCACATCGATACAAACCAAAAGCATAAACAGTACAATATAGGCCTTACAACAGTTATTTACATTTACTTGCCTATAATCCACAATCCCTCGTCATCGTCCAACTATGCTCTTGTTCCACTACCTGTAATATAGAAAACTGAGTGGGTCAGACTTGGGAGCCTGGTGAGCACATAGGGTATTCAACCCACAATAAATAAATTTATTAAGTTAAGTCATCAAACAATCAACCCAATTTCTCATCCCCGTTATCTTCTTTATTCGTAAAGATCTTAAGAATCATCTGTCCTTCATTCATTCATTCCTAAGGATTATCCTAAGGAATAGGCACGAAGTCGCTGGCAGGGTTCTTAAATTACAACTGGTGAACACGTAGTTTAAAACATCTACTAAACACTCAGTTCAAAAATACTTAATGAACACCTAGTTCAAAAACACCTAGTGAACACTCAGTTGATGAACACCAAATGAGCATATAGTTCAAAAGTATCTGATGATCACATAGTTCAAAAAATACCGGATGAACACATAAGTTAAAAAATACCTACAGATTACGAGACTATTATCGTTCAACTGGACAGTCTAGAAAAGTCTGTGGTCGTCATCTATATTCTGCTAGATGACTGGAACATCGTCAACATCGAGACCTCTCATCATTTTATTTCATCACACATCAACAATTTTATCTACCCATGTTATACCCAACATATTTGTAGATAAAATTACGTATAAAGTTGAAATCATTCTAAACATGTATAAAACATTCATTCAACATCCATCTCACATAAACAAACAATATATATATATATATATATATATATATATATATATATATATATATATATATATATATATATATATATATGTGTATATATATATATATATATATATACATATACATATATATATATATACATATATATATACACACACAGACACATAGCATGTATTTTATATAAATTACTTCATATCTATGTGTAAGATGAAAGTGACTATACACTCACCTTATAAGACGGTGATTGGACAATACTTCGTCCCTTAAAACAATCTTTTTCGATGAAACTGGGATGTTTTCTCAAAAATCGAGCTTTGTGGGGGCGGAGTTTCGACTGAAAATATTATTTTCTCAACGTCTTCGGGTGCTCCGGGGCTTACTTCGGGTGTTAGTGTGATTCTCTAGGCTTCGGGGGGTGTTAGGATAGTTTGAGAGATGTTTTAGGGTGTAAAAGTGTAAATTTTTCTAAACAATTTCGGGCAGCCTCGCACTCTATTTATAGTGGCCGAAGCCCCAGGTTACGCTGGGCGTGAAGTTAGAGTCCGCGGGGCGTACTGCCTTGAGAAGTTCTACGCTAAGCATACTCTCGTACGTTGGGCGTAGGAGCTTAGTGTCACCGACGTGTCAATCGTGCGAGATAGGTATCCTCCATCCAAAAATGAGGCGACGTGGCCAAATTCTGACCTAGTACGCGTACGCTGGGCGTACGGCTTCGGATAAGTCTCGAATTTTATGTTAAAATTTTCAAAAATTCATATCTTTTACATACAGGCTCCGTTTTTGACGTTCTTCATATCCACGCGTAGGTGAGATTATACTCTACAACTTTCGTTTAGATTCTGTCGGCTAATTTTAAATTTATTTTTAAAGTTATATTTTTTAACAGGCCGGGACACGAAAAGTCCGTTAAAATTTCATAACTTCAGCATCCGACGTCCGTTTTCATCTGTCTTCTTACCGTTAAACTACTATCAACAAGATATTTGATTCTTATTTAGAATGTGTCGGCTAAAAATCGTTCGATCTATAATTAGAATTTCGAGCTTCCTCATACGATGTCATATTTGGACATTCTTTTTATGAAAGTTCTCGGTTTAACGAATACTACGACTTTCATTTAGATCACAAAGGCTAAAAAGTCCTTTATTGTAAATTCACTTTTTACGTCACACAACGTTATGCCGGTTCTGTCGTGAAACTTCGACAGGTCATAACTTATTCGTTATAACTTGGATTTCAGTATTCTTTATATCTCCGGAATCCTTGTTTCGACCACTACAACTTTCTTCATAAATATTGGCTTTATCTAACATTTTAATTTCGACGCTTATTTTATCCTTAATTTATTATATCATCATAATTAAATATAAGGCACATAAAATCACATAATTCATTCTTATTACTTCAAAACACGATACAATAGTTGACCTAGACTACTACATCGTCTTTAATGCTTAGCCCAGAAAAACGGGCATTACAATTCTCTCCCCCTTAGAATGATTCCGTCCTCGGAATCGTACATCAGCAAACAAATGCAGATAGCGACTCATCATGTCACTCTCCGCTTCCTAGGTGAGATTTGACCCATTCGTATGTTTCCATCGCATAAGCACTAACTCGACCATCTTGCGTCGCAACTTCTTAGTCTTACGGCCAATAATTGCCTCCCGTTCTTCAGTTAACCTCTTGCTTTCATCCATCCTTAACTCAGAAATTGGAATTTTGTTGGGAACTTCTCCCGAGACCTTTCTCAAATAACACATGTGGAAAGTGTTATGAATACCATCTAGTTCTTCCGGTAGTTTTAGCTTGTAAGCTTGGTTCCCAATCCTCTAAATAACTTTAAACGGTCCAATAAACGTTGGACTCAACTTTCCCGAACCGAGTAACATACTCATCTTAGTCAGAATCGATTCGGTATGACCTCTAGGGTCGGAATATCAATAATCTTCTTAGTCATTACTGAAACGATGGTAATGACATACTTGAAAAAAAACGAAATCAATTACTAGCTTTTTGGTAACCTTGTGACTTTCCCTGATCTAAGTGTGAGTCATGTGCTTCCAGTAGTATAGGTCTCTACTACTATTCACACCTACTCATACTCGTCCCAAGTATTGTCTTGCATTTTTCCAAGTCACCATTCAAAAATTTCACATAATCATTTGACACATCAGGTAACAAAACGAAGGTTTATATTATTTCTTGAAACGATTACAAAGATGTTCTAGTTTAACCTATACTATGCCTCTTATAGGCTACACCACCAAATGCTATCTGTATGGCTACGTTATATCTTGATTTTGGAACATATAGTCCTTACTCCTGATCCCTTGCATCATCACCTACTTCATTAAGGATCGTTGGGAATGCTTTTGCCTTGGGCAGTGGATTTGGCCTTTCTGCTTCATTTTTCTTTGGGCAATTCTTCGAAATATGCCCTCCTTCTTTACATTCATAACAAACCCTCTTGCTGGATGTACACTCATTGGCGTAATGCCCATACTTTCCACGTTTGAAACATGTCACCTCCTCGCCACATTTTCCAAAGTGTTTCTTCTTGCACTTATCGCACCATCTTGCTTCACCTCCTCCTCCTTCAAACTTCGAGAATTTTCTTTTCTCGTTGGACCCTGAAGTTCCTTCCAACTTTCTTTTCTCGCCAACTTCAACCTTGTTGGCGGCTCTTCACTTGATCATCTCTTCAACAGACTTGGCAGCCCAGATAGCTGCCTCCAGAGTAAGTGCCTGACTTACTGGCACCACATAATCCCATGGAAGTCCCTTTGCGTACCTGTCGATTTTTGTCAGCTCGTCTGGGACAATACGCAAAGCAAACTCCATTTTATCTATGAAGTTATTAGTGTATTCATCGATGGACATGCTTCCCTTCTTTAATGTCAGAAACTGATTCTCTAGCTCAAGCAGATTTTGGGCCGAACAGTACTTGTGCTTGAAATGCACCACGAACTTTGCCCAAGTCAGTTGCAGTGGCTCATTATGGCTTAGGGTCTTCCCCAGAGTGTTCCACCAGCGAACAGCGCCACCTCTGAACTGACGCACTGCAAATATGGTTTGTAACTTGCCTTGGCAACCACATGTCATTAGCGCTAATTCGATCTCCGAGATCTAATCCATTACTCAGACGGGATCTTCCTTTCCAGTGAAAGTTGACGGCTTGCAAGTCATAAAGTCTTTATACTTGCATCCATTTCTCTCGAATCAGTCCCTTGGTTATTCCTCATAACCACAAGTGGTTCAGCTTGACCAACAGATCTACTTAATTTCCTTCCTCTGATTGACTGTCATTTAATTCAGGTTGTTCAACAGGCATTGAGGGTTCATTCTTGTTGTTCAACAATTGTCTTATTTCTTCCCTCTATTCAGCCATCATAGCCCGAATCATGGCTTGAACACCAGCCATTGTGACTGGCTCTGGTGCAGCTTCTACCACAGGCACCTGCTCAATCACTTGAAGTTGAGGTTGCTGATTCCTATTTGCATTTCCACCTCCACTTCGGGTTCTTGCCATTTTGATCTATACACCAAATTAGGCGAATTTAGATCTTTATTCACTACAGATATTTAAATTCTCTTTATCACTCCGAAACGTTATATGCTAGTTCTAATATCGTAATCGTACACTTAGAATCCTGAACACATAAGGTTTCCAGATCCGGTCGGCAACATACCATAGATCCGAACAAATAATATCATATATGGAAAACATATATCACTTAGCACATAAAAGCATTTTAGGCATCTTTCCTAAAATAAACTAGTGCTCGTGTCTAAAACACGGTAGACACTCATTTCATGATCATCACTTAGCATTCTAAGTTTAAGTCTAGAAATCCTACAAATTCTTAGTTCGCTTAAACTAATGCTCTGATACCAACTGTGACATCCCCATTTTCACGGCAAGAAAAGACCGGTTTCGTTTATGCTTTTAAAATAAAATCAGAGTAATATTTCAAAAGGTGTTGCGGAATTTTTCCCCAAAACAAAATATGATAAAAATTTATCAAAGCATTTCTTACATAAATGTATTTTTCATTTCATTACAAAACCCGAGATGTCCACATCGATACAGACCAAAAGCATAAACAGTACTATATAGGTCTTACAACAGTTATTTACATCTACTGGCCTATAATCCATAATCCCTCATCATCGTCCAACTATGATCTTGTTCAACTACCTGTAATATAGAAAACTGAGTGGGTCAGGCTTGGGAGCCAGGTGAGCACATAGGGTTTTCAACCCACAATAAATAAATTTATTAAGTTTAGTCATCAAACAATCAACCCAATTTCCCATCCCCATTATCTTCTTTATTCTTACAGATCTTAAGAATCATCTGTCCTTCATTCATTCATTCCTAAGGATTATCCTAAGGAATAGGCACGAAGTCTATCGCTGCCAGGGTTCTTAAATTACAACTGGTGAACATGTAGTTTAAAACATCTGGTAAACACTCAGTTCAAAAATACTTAATGAACACCTAGTTCAAAAATACCTAATGAACACTCAGTTCAAAAACACCTAATGAGCACATAGTTCAGAAGTATCTAATGATCACATAGTTCAAAAAACACCGAATGAACACAAAAGTTCAAAAATACCTACAGATTACGAGTTTGTTATCGTTCCACTGGACTGTCTAGAAAAGTCTGTGGTCGTCATCTATATTTTGCTAGATGACTGGAACATCGTCAACATCCAGACCTCTCATCATTTTATTTCATTACACATCAATTATTTCATCTACCCATGTTATACCCAACATATTTGTAGATAAAAATACATATATAGTTTAAATCATTCTAAACATGTATAAAACATTCATTCAACATCCATCTCACATAAACAAACAATATATATATATATATATATATATATATATATATATATATATATACACATAGCATGTATTTTATATAAAATACTTCATATCTATGTGTAAGATGAAAGTGACTATACACTCACCTTATAAGACGGTGATTGGACAGCACTTCGTCCCTTCAAACAATCTTTTTCGATGAAACCGGGATGTTTTGTAAAAAACCGAGCTTTGTGCGGGCAAAGTTTCGACTGAAAATATTATTTTCTCGGGGTCTTCGGGTGCTCCGGGGCTTGCTTTGGGTGTTAGGGTGATTCTCTAGGCTTCGGGGGTGTTAGGATAGTTTGAGAGATGTTTTAGGGTGTAAAAGTGTAAATTTTTCTAAAAAAATTCGGGCAGCCTCGCACTATATTTATAGTGGCCGAAGCCCCAGGTTACGTTGGGCGTAAAGTTAGACTACGCGGGGCGTACTGCCTTGAGAAGTTCTACGCTAAGCGTACTCTCATACGCTGGGCGTAGGAGCTTAGTGTCACCGACGTGTCAATCGTGCGAGATAGGTGTCCTCCATCCGAAAAAGAGGAGACGTGGCCAACTTCTGACCTAGTCCGAGTACGCTGGGAGTACGGCTTCAGATAAGTCTCGAATTTTATGTTTAAATTTTCAAAAATTCATATCTTTTGCATAAAGGGCTCCGTTTTTGACGTTCTTTATATCCATGCGTAGGTGAGATTATACTCTACAACTTTCGTTTAGACTCCGTCGGCTAATTTTGACTTTATTTTTAAAGTTATATTTTTAACAGGCCGGGACAGGAAAAGTCCGTTAAAAATTCATAACTTCTTCATCCGATGTCCGTTTTTGTCTGTCTTTTTACCATTAAACTACTATCAACAAGATCTTTGATTCTCGTTTAGATTGTGTTGGCTAAAAATCGTTTGATCTATAATTAGAATTTTGAGTTGCACACTGCTATGCTGATTTTTAGAAAAATCATAACTTCCTCATACGAAGTAATATTTGGACGTTATTTTTATGAAAGTTCTCGGTTTAACGAATACTACGACTTTCATTTAGATCACAAAGGCTAAAAAGCACTTTATTGTAAATTCACTTTTTACGTCACACAACGTTATGTCGGTTCTGTCGCAAAACTTCGACAGGTCATAATTTTTTCGTTATAACTCGGATTTCGGTATTCTTTATATCTCCGGAATCCTTGTTTCGACCACTACAACTTTCTTTATAGATATTGACTTTATCTAACATTTTACTTTCGACGCTTATTTTTATCCTTAATTTATTATATTATCATAATTAAATATAAGACACATAAATTCATATAATTCATTCTTATTACTTCAAAACACGTTACAATAGTTGACCTAGACTATTACATCGTCTTTAATGCTTAGTCCAGAAACACGAGCGTTACACACACCAAGAAGGCAACCAAAAATCTCTTCTTCTCCATTTCGTCTTCTTCATTTTCTTGTCATGTCGAACGTATAATCTAGACCTATTGAGGGTTTGGGTGGTCTTGAAGAGACACTTCTAACTGTTGTATCCTAGGAAATAAACACTCGGTAGTGGACGAATTTGTTTTAAGGACAATGTGTTAAACACATGCCTCAGTTTTTATATTTTTCTTGTTTGATTTCGTACATTACCGTAATATTATTCCTACAATCTTAAAAAAAATCGTTTGTAAGAAACGAAGTAGAAATCGGAAACAATTTACTTGCATTATTTTGAAACAATTTTCATAAGGAAAAAAATGAATTTTTTTGTGATTTTGAAGCATCTTTGGTCATTAAGTCATTAATACATGTATTTATTATTAAGTAACGAATTTTCCAGCTTTGCTATTGATTCTATTAAGTACCTAATGGGTTAAGAAGCTAGCTTAACTAAAAAACACAATTTATGTGTTGCTGTGAAATGCTCTAATTTGTCCCATATTTGAAAAATTATAACTTAATCATGGATGATCTTTTTTGGTTGAAACAAATTCTCAAAGTTTGGTATATGAGTCTACTTTGTTTCATTAATTTTGGCCGAAAGCTCTAAACAGCTCTAACTAGGGTGAAAAATACGATTTTCACTGACTGGTTAGATTTTAACAACTATGATACACAGTTTTGTAAAATTCATAATAAATTGTAGACAAATCGTGTGCACTTGTACAAGTAGTCCCTGGAAAGCTAAGAGAAAGGGCTACTGGATTATAAGATTAGATTGCAGTTTTGACAGGTTTTAATGGGGCTAAAATAGTCTCGAACAGACTGCATGATTTTGAAAAAAAAAAACTTTCTTTAGTAAAAAACAACTTCAATTTTATATAAAACAACTTTGGAAATCAGAAAACAACTTGGTATTTCTGAAAAAAAAAAAACAGTCCCGAAAACTGAAAAAGCAGCTTGGTTTTACTTAAAATCATAACATTTTAAATAGTTTTGTTGAAAGTCAAGTTTTTAGAATTTCGGCATTAGAAATCAAGTTTTATAATTGTTGAAATATAGATTTTTAATTATGTTGAGTTTTCTCCAAGCAAGAGGCAAACACATTTTTTGGAAATTATAATTTTAAACATTTATATTTAGTGTATAAATGATTTCCAAAGTAAACTCTCTCGATGCTAACTTCATTGAGTGATGGATTGATATGGGTGTTGCACGTCATATGCTCAAAGAGGGAGTGACTCAAGAATTATAAGGTTGTCCAAGTTGAGGCAAAAATTTATTCTTGAAATTGTGATTCTAAACACTTAAATTTGGTGTTTAAAACATTCGAGAAATAGTATCATATAGAAAAGAGGTAACAGTTAATGATGTATTGTATGTTCCATTGATTTGGAAGAACTTAGTATTTGGATAGTAGTTGAACAAACATGGATTTTGTTTGGCGTTTGAGTCTAATAAGTTTGTATTAACTTAAAATGGTATGTTTGTAGGCAAGTGTTATGTGGATGATGGAATGTTTAAATTCCATGTAATGGCTAATAAGCCTAATTTCAGTGAATTGGATAACTCTTCTGCTTACTTGCTTAAATCCTCTAATCTGTGGCATGCTAGACATGGACATGTTAATTTAGACACATTAAGACGGTTAATCAAACTTAAACACATACCTCACTTTAATATAAATCAAAATATGGATGCAACACATGTGTTGAATCAAAGTTAATACACCAACCATTCAAGTCCATTGAAAGGACAACTAAACCCTTTGGATTCATTCACACAAATATGTATGGTGTGAAGTGGAATTCATGTAAAAGTGGAAATAAGTACTTTATCAAAAGGAAACATGAAACGATAAACAAGTTTAAAATATATAAAACTGAAGTTGACAATCAATTCAACGAAAAGATTAAAGTACTAAAAAGTGCTTGTGGATGTGAATATATCACCATTTGAAGAATTTTTTGCAAATCTTGGTATAATACATGAGATTATTTCCTCTTATTCACCACAATAAAAATGGTGTCATAGAAATGAAAAATTGTATCTTAAAAGATATGCCATGTTGATAAGTTATGTTTTCCCCGGTGAATGTGGGGTAGCTATTGTAAGCTAACTACCTTTTAAATAAGGTACCCCAAAAGAAAATGAATAAAACACCATACAAGTTATGGTCGGATATAAAACAATCTTACATATACATTCACATGTGGGGGTGTCTTACAAAGGTTTTATACCTAACCCCAAGGTTGTAAGGATATGACACTAGATTGTTGGTTGCATCTTTATTGGTTATGCATAAAACAATAGTAGTTCTTATTGTTTTCCTCTACATGAATCTAAAATGTTGGAGATTCATAAAGGCATGCTAAGGGAATCAACAAATGAAAATGTGTTTTTTATGTTTTGATAAGTGCTCCAAAACAATTGGGCATAACAAATTTTCTCATGAAGAAGAATTGGAGGAAGAAATTTAGCGTCAACGGAGTAAAAGGGCAAGATTTGAGAAATCATTTGGAAATGATTCTTACAATTATATGGTTGAAAAAGAGCCTCAAACTTATAAAAGGAATTAACATTGAAATAGATTCATAAGAAATACCTCAATGGAGAGAGGCAATTAAAAGAGAAATGGATTTTGTCTTGCAAAATCCCACATGGGAGCTAGTGGATATACATATAGGATGTAAACCACTAGCTTATAAATGGACTTTCAAGAGAAAATGAAAGCAGATAGATCCAAAGAATATGAGAATCGGTTAGAACATAATGGTCTATGATTTCAATAGAAATATGTACTGATTCCTTGTTTGGAAATTTAGAATCAAATGATACTTCTATACTCCAAGAAGCTATTTCCACTAACTCCAATAATATTTGTTGGTATTCATCAAAACAAGATAAAGGTTTTGATGAATATTAAGATATTCAACATGAAGTTTAAAGGACAATGAATGGAAATATGAGTATTCTAAATTTGGAATCATATTATCGTTTCTTAGAAGATCATATTGGATTAATTTGTAAAAACTAATAATGGTTCTATTGGTTGAACTATTAAGCTTGAGAAATCACTACGGTTTAGTGGATTTCCAAATGAGAAGGAAAAGTTGATGACATATTTGAAATACATGTTTGGATTACAAACATAAGAATGTCTTGATTAATTTTCATTTGTATGCTCTTATAATTATATGTGGTTTAACTTCTCAAAATTTGGAAGCATATCATTCTGATATGAAACTAAAACTTCTAAATATAGATTTAGAAGTATAAATCTACTTGGAACTGCCAAGTAGTTATCTTACCCGATGGAAAATAACAAAATGTATGAGTAGTAAAGTCATTATATGATTAAAGCAAGATTTGGAACAACGAGCAACAAAAGTTTGAATATGTCATTCAACATCAATGGATGTGATGAAATAGATCCATATAAATGGAACTTTAAAGTGCTATTCTATTTTATGACATAGTAGGATCCTTGAGAGAGGATGCCTAAAGAGTTTTACATGTATATGGTTAAAGCAAGTGTTTTGGATTTCCGTGGCAGTTGGGATACGTACCTTCCGTTAGCAGAATTTTCGTATAACAACAGTTACCACGCCAACATAGACCGACCTCCCTTCGAGATGCTTTATGGGAGGAAGTGTAGGACCCCAATCTGTTGTGGCGAGGTCGGTCAGAGAGTCATGGGGAGTACTGAGGTAGTACTCAAGACTACGGAGAGGATTCAGCAGGTCCGAAGCAGGCTCCAGACTGCTCGGAGTTGGCAGAAAAGCTATACCGACAAGCACCATTCAGACTTGGAATTTCAGGTAGGAGACATGGTTCTCCTGAAGGTGTCACCTTGGAAAGGTGTCATTCGATTCAGGAAGCGGGGCAAGTTGGGCCCCAGATACATCGGATCGTTCAGGGTTTTGGCTCGGGTGGGCCGGGTGGCGTATCGGCTGGATCTGCCGGCCGAGCTTAGTCAGATACACAGTACCTTTCATGTCTCTCAGCTGCGGAAGTGCTTGGTAGATGACTCTGCAGTGGTGCCTCTAGAGGATATTCAGGTGGATGACAGCCTGAATTACATCGAGCGACCGGTATCCATTCTCAACAGGAAGACGAAGGCATTGAGTAACAAGAGGGTAGAGTTGGTGAAGGTGCAGTGGCAGCACCGCAAGGGATCAGAGTGGACATGGGAGTTGGAGGACAAGATGAGGGAACACTACCCCAAGCTATTCCCATGTGCAACAGACTTCGAGGACGAAGTCTAAGATAAGTGGGGGAGATTTGTAACACCCGATTACTGGTATGTAGTTAAAGTTATAAAATATTCATTTTTGTACTAGAACTCGACGAGTTGGAGGCCCCAAACTCGTCGAGTAGGGATGGAAAATTGGACGCTGGTGGACGAGTCTACTCGACGAGTTAGGAGCCCCAACTCGACGAGTAGAGTTGCCTTAGTGAAACCCTCATTTTTAGGGTTTGGCACCCTATTTAATCCCTTTAACCCTTATTCCTGGTCTCTCCTTCAGCCCCCATCGTCCCAAACCCTACCTAAGAAAACCCTAATCCATTATAGAGAGTTTTGAGCCATTTTGTGTGTTCTTTGTGAAGTTGAAGAAGAAGACCCTTGAAGAAAGAACAAGGACCTGAAGGAGGAAAGTAGATCTAGCAGTTAAGCTCCATTTCTGGTTCAATAGAGGTAAAAAGCTCCTAATTTGTCCATTGTGTGTTTAGATCTCTTCATCTCCACTTTTGTTGAGTTTTGCTCCAAGTAGCTTGGTCCTTTGGAAATGGATGTCCCAAGTGATTTATCTTTCAGATCTGGGATCTAGAAGGGGTTTTATGGCATAAAGGTGCCAACTTTATGGCCATGGAAGCCCCATGCAAGCTTTGAAGTGTCATTTTGGCCTTTTAAGTCCCAAAAGGCCATGCTTGGAAGGAAAGTCTGAGACTTTACGTGTTCATTCGGTGTCTATGGCCTAGATCTTTGTTTTCATGCTTTGGTTTGGAGTATATGGCTTTTGGGGTAAGATCTAAGTCTTAAGGAACTAGGGTTTGAGCTAAACCCATTAAGAAGGACTATTAACGGGTAAAGTTGGAAACTTTACCCTTAAAAGGGCATTTCCAGTATGTAGATGAAGTATGGAGTTTGGATTTGAAGGATAGGAGCTTAATCTATTAAGATGGCTCAACAGACCGAAGAACTCGTCGAGTCCATAGAGGAACTCGACGAGTTGGGTCAAAATGTCTCGATTCTGGAAAGAGAGAAAACTCGACGAGTTCAGGGATGACTCAACGACTAGTATGGGAAAATCCCGATATCATGGATACGAAGAACTCGACGAGTTGGATTGCGAGTCCAGAGTTTTCGGATTTATGGAACTCGACGAGTTGAGTCAACTCGGAACATTGACTTTGACCTGATGTTGACTTTGACCAGCGTGTTGACCTTGACGTTGACTTTGACCAATGTTGACCCTAATGGGATTATGAGTGTGAAAAGGGTAGTTGAAGGAAAGGTTTATGCGTAGGCGGTTGAGTGGATTGATTTCAGAGCAGAGGACATTTCAACTACTACCTAACATTTGAGGTGAGTTACCTTCGAGTAGAGGTGGGTCTAAGGCACCAATGCTGGCCCACCAGTAGGTGATTATGTTTGAGATGACTGGCTTTGTGATAATTGTCTGGTTGCCACTATCTGGTATTCTCTATGTGCTAGGATGCGATGATATATGTCTTAGTAGTAGGAGGGGTGGAATAGTCCCCTGATACCGGTCGAACGATATCGAAGGGGTAGACAATACTCATGCATGCCTAGCAGTATGTTCATGATATGTTATTATGTGGTAGTGGTAGGGGTGAAATAGTCCCCGCAACCAGTTGAGACAAACCGGAGGGGTAGGTCGAACACCCCGGTATGTCTGACAGGGGTAGGTTGAGAACCCCGGTATGCTCAGCAGGGTAGGTCGGGCACCCAGAAATGCTTGGCAGGTGTAGGTCGGGCACCCCAGTATGCCTGACAGTATGTTATTTATATGGTATGTGGTATGATGGGGGGAACTCACTAAGCTTCGTGCTTACAGTTTACAGTTTTGGTTTCAGGTACATCTTCCTCGAGGGGAAAAGAGCCAGCTTGACTGCAGCGCGTCACAACACCGTTTTTTCCGCATTATGATTGTTCTTGGGATTGTACTCTGACATTATTATGATATGCGTTAAGACACATGACTTACTGGTTTTATTATATATGATATGCTGATGACATTTTCCATGATCTGTTTATGAATCTATTAACTTAAAAATGAAATTTTTGGTCTCGGATTTTGGGATGTTACATGCACCCTATTGAAAGTAGGGTTCCTTCAATTTAAAGATTTAAATCAGGATTATGATCCAAGAACTCAAGCACCCACAATTTGAATTTGAAACCCAATTGAACATACAGAAAAGAGCAATACATTCAAAAAGTACAAACTTTTAATATAGTCAACAAAAATGATAGAAAAATCATTAACTCAAACTCATATCTCCACACAAAAAATCGAGAACACTGAAATTATAGAGAGAAAAAATAGAAACACCATGAAGCAAAACCTTGGACACGAGGCTAACCTTCCTCGTATGCTGGGCGTATCTAGAGTACACTGGATGTACTCGAGAATGAGACAAACCCTAAATTTTAGGGTTTGGACCCTATTTAAACACTTTATAACCCCACCCCAATACCTCTTTTATAACCAGCATCCTTCGTCCCGAAGCAACTTCTATAAAAACTTAACCCCTTTTTAGAGGATATTGAGTCTTGTGTGTGTTTTGGTGTGTGTTGGGTGCATCTTGAAAAACAAGAGATCATTAAAGGAGGATTAGTTTTCTTGGAGCTTGAAGGTCCATCACTCTCTTCACCTTTGCAAGCTTCTGGAGGTATAAAGCTTCAAACTTTATGACTCCTTTGCTTAGATCTAGATTTGGGATTATGTTTGCTATACTTTTGGTCCCTTTGTTTGTTTCTTGTAATTAGAAGTTACTCCAGAACTTGTGTTGGTCATTTCCTGGTATTTATGGAGTTGTAGAATCATAAAAATGGCATCTTGATGGGTTAAGCTCAACCATACATGAGTTGATGGTCTTAATATGAAGCTAGATGTTAGAAATGCATGTTGGGCCTCTTTGAGCCATGAAAAGGCATCAAGTTGATGACTTTATCATTTAAGACGTTTCCCAAGAACAAGATCTGTAATTTGGATGTTTGGACTTAAGGAATTAAGTGCTTAATGGAGTTTTTGGCAATTAGGGGCATACATTAAGCGTATATAGGCGTACGCTCAGTGTAACGTGTTGTAGTCCCGTTTCCTTTGCTTTGAAAACTTGTATACTGGGCATAACAAGGTGTTACATTGGGCGTACTCACCAGTTGGCCTTTTGGGCCTTAGGTCTTTTGGTCCCTTCTTGGGGATTAGGTCTTTTAGTCCATTCTTGGGCCTTAGTTTTTTTCGGCCATTAGTAGGCCTTGGGTCATGGCTTGTTGGGCATATAGTAGGAAGGATAAAAGGGACTTTTACCCTTTGTAATAGGAATTATGATTTGGACTTTCATTTATTACCCTAAATAGTGATTAGGGTTGGTTTGAATATGTTTAGTGTGAGGAGCCATGGTAGCAGCAACCAGAGAGTGTGATTTGTGCATCTTCAGAGTGGGGTGAGTTTCCTCACTGTATTTGTGGATCTAAGGCACTAATGTCGGCGCATTAGATTATGTTGTAGAATGGTAGTGATCTTCGTTACACTTATTGATATGTCTGTATGTGCTTGCTGTCTTTGCGACTCTAT
The DNA here is from genome assembly GCF_052849685.1 of Lactuca virosa. Taxonomy (NCBI): domain Eukaryota; kingdom Viridiplantae; phylum Streptophyta; class Magnoliopsida; order Asterales; family Asteraceae; genus Lactuca; species Lactuca virosa. The sequence goes on from NC_136427.1 coordinate 29,538,429, forward strand.
CTAGTATAAATGTATGTTTAGTTGTAGGAGGTGAAATAGACCCGTGTCGGTTGAAATATATCGAAGGAGTCGGAAGGGACTCAGAGAGTTAAAACGGACTCAGGGGTGAAATGGACCCCTTGTATGCTATGTATGATATGTATGTATGATGTATGGTATGTCGTATTTGAGGAACTCGCTAAGCTTTGTGCTTACGATTTATGTTTATGTTTCAGGTACTTCTGGTTCAAAAGGAAAGGGCATGGCCTGATCACAGCTCATCCACCGATGTTTCCACAATTTTTAAGATTTTGGGATTTGTACTATGATACTATTTTTACACTGGCATACTTTGATGGTTGTTTGAGATATTTGATGAATTTTGGTTGATTTAAAAATGAAATTGGTACTTATATTTTTGGAATATTTCAAAAACCCCTAAAATGCAAGACAACAAGAAATTATAGAAAAAAGAAAAGCAAAATGGAGACTCTGTGTTACTGTTTTCTCACCATTAAAGTCTTGAGTGGAGAAAAAGGCCCACTGGAGAGCCTGAATACAAGTAGAAGAGTTTTGTGTTCTAGATGAAATAAAGGGAATCAGTCACCATTTGTTAGAAATAAAGATAGATTAGTGAGTATACATATGGAAGAAGAAGAAGAAGAAGATGATAGTAATGGTAATGGTGGCCTCTCAAGTTGACATAAAATAAAGGGAATCAGTCACCATTTTTTAGAAGGATGCACCCTTATTTTGGTGTATTTCATTAGTGTTTAGTATAGAGAGAGATTTGTAGGGTTGTGTGTGTGTGTGAGAGAGAGAGAGAGAGAGAGAGAGAGACCCTAAATTTTTTTAATAAAATTTAAAATTAAATAGAAAAAACATAAAATGCGTATCAAAAGGACATTTAGTCTTTTCAGTTTTACGAGGAACCAAAATCACGAGCAAACATTGTGAAAATGACAACCAATTCGAAAAAGTTGGGGTTTAGATTAAAACCTAGAAAACTTGTATATCATAGGGATCATTTTTGCAGTTTTGTCTAAAAACACTTCTTATGTGATAAAATCAAATATATTATGCATGGCTTTAACATCTAGTTAGGCTTTTAATTAGTCGGTCGTTCTAACAAGAAGCATTTATAAGGTTACATAGAAAGTATAAAAGAAATGATGATAAAAATAAAAAATAATAAATAATAATAAAAAATAAAATCTTTTAAAGTATATAAAAATAGCTCACCTTTGTAAATATAAAAGTAGAAACAAAACCAAGAAGGTACACCAGTTCTTTTTGACTTTTTACAAAATTAAATACTAAAAACATAAAATATAAATGGCATTTTAGTATTTTTAGTTTGCAGATGGACCAAAATCGCAAGTAAAAATGATCAAAAGGACCATTAATTTGAAAAGTTGAGGTTTAGACTAAATTACAAAAAAATTGCATAGCAAAGGGATAATTTTTGGCTTTTTGGAGTTGTCTATAAAAAAATACCTAGTGATAAAATAAAATATATTATGCATGACCTTAACATCTAATTAGTTTTTTAATTGGTTGGCCGTTCTAACAAGAAGTATTTATAAGTTTACATAAAAAAAAAAAGGAATGATGATTAAAAAAAACTTTTAAAGTATAAAAATAGTCCACCTTTCTAAACCGACAAGTAGAAACAGAACCAATAAGGTCCACCGGTTCTTTTTAACGTTTTACAAAATCAAACACAAGAAGACAGACGGTCCATCAGTGCCCAAATTAATTTCATAATCAACGTTTCAACGCTCCATGTGCCAGATGATCGTATCTTAAATATTATTTTCACGCTTGTGTCTCCCTTTATATTGTAAATCAGAACCCTGTGTTTCTTTCTGCAGAAACACTAAACACAAGAGATAGAACAAACAGTGGAAGAGATGAATACAATGGAGAAGGGTATTTTGGGAAATTTTTCTGCTGGGGTTTTTATTAACTCTTCAAAATAAAAAAAACACACACACGTAAACATCTAAATAACTCCTATTTATACTAGAAACAAAGAACTAACTAACTAGGTTTATCTGCTACCAAATTTGCAGGAAAAGATAATGACTCAAAATTCAAATCAAAATGGATATGATTTTCAAACTTCTGGATTATTCCAACATTTTCCCCCCTAATCCAGAAGGTGTTATGTGCTTTACTCCCAGCTGATCACGCATCTCTTCAAATTTGACCTTGCCCATTGATTTCGTGAGAATGTATGCCCTTTGTTCTTGGCTACTCACATGTTTGACTGTAATGTCTCCTTTCTCGATACATTCCCGTATAAAATGGAACCGCGTATCAATGTGTTTGCTCCTCCCGTGAAACACCGGGTTCTTCATCAAAGCCAATGCAGACTTGTTGTCTACATACAATGTTGCTGGACTAATCTTGTTGCCTGTTATCTCTTTAAGAAATCTTCTGATCCATATTCCTTGACATGTTTCTGATGTAGCTGCCATAAATTCAGCCTCACATGAAGATAAAGCAACACTTTGTTGCTTGTGAGAGCTCCAGGTTACCAATTTCTCATTTAGATAAAATGCGGTCCCTGCTGTACTTCTTCTATCATCTACATCTCTAGCAAGATTACTATCACTGTAACCGGTAATTACGTTCTCTTCATTTCCTCTAGCATATGTCAAGCCATAATCAATTGTGCCCTTCACATACCTCAAGATTCTTTTCACTGCTTGAAGATGCACATTTGTGGGTTTCTCCATGAACCTACTTACCATCCCGACAGCATACGAGATATCGGGTCGCGTATGAGTTAAGTATCTTAAACCACCCACGATACTTCTATATTCTGTTGGGTTTACTGGGTCACCTTTTTCCTTTTTGCTTAACTCTAACTCCCAGATTACTCATTTCAAATTCCCTATTCATTTGAGCTTTGAACTTTTCCACTTCAGCATCACAATTACCTGTAACAATTAAGTCATCAACATAAATTCCAATGATTATTAGTTTTCCATCTCTATTCTTTGTGTAAACAGCATGCTCTTGAGGACAATTCACAAAACCAAAACCTCTCAAGCATTTGTCTAAACGAGCATTCCACGCCCTTGGTGCCTGTCGAAGTCCATAAAGAGCCTTTGACAACTTGTAAACCTTTCGGGGTTGATCACGTTTCACGAATCCTTCTGGTTGGGATACATAAACTTCTTCTTCCAAATCTCCATTTAAAAACACAGATTTCACATCGAGATGATGTACTTTCCATCCATTTTTCCCGAGAGAGCAAGTAAAATTCTTACTGTTTCTAGTCATGCAACGGGCGCAAACACTTCATCGTAATCTATCCCGTGTTTCTGTACATAGCCCTTCGCTACCAATCTAACCTTGTGCTTTATCACATTGCCATTTGGGTCCCTTTTTAGTTTATAGACCCATTTAAGTCCGATGGGTCTACGACCTGGTGGTAAGTCAACGAGGTTCCAAGTATGGTTTCTTTCAATCGCATCCTGTCACACCCCAAAACCGAGAACGGCGGAAACGTTCTGGGGTGGAGGACGTCATGTCAAGTATCACAACAATGTAAAGTAGTAAACAAGCAACAACATCATCCATTGCATTAATAGTATAATTTTAATTACAAGTGTGTTCTTTCATAGTATAAACAACATAATGAATACTCGAAATAAAAAGACGAGTCTTGATTTCTCCATCTTCTCTAAACCTTGTATCGGTACCTGTCTATTTGTGACCTGAGAATACAAGTTATTTTGAAAGCGAGTATCAGCAATAAAGCTGGTGAATTCATAAGTATTTTAGTGTCATTTCTTGTGAAAAGTTGTTGTGAAAGATTCGTAAAAGTTTGAGAAAGCAGCTTTGTATAAGTGTGAAAACCCTACAAAATCCCATATTTCCTACTAGTATAAAAAGTAGTCTTCTACCAAGACTCATGTGTTTTGAAAGCATGAACCTCTACGTAAGAGAAAGTTTTACCTTGTACAACTATTATTATTCAAATCCAATCTACCTCATCGATTTTAGGAACGTAACATAAAGTAAAGGAAATAAAGAAGATAATATAATAACAGAGAGTGTATCCTTCTGTATCAGGATATTCACGGCGTGGAAACTCGCCGAACAGTACTACCGTAGCTATCTGCCGATGTGCATTTTCCCTACTGTAGTTAACAGCCCTGGGTGCGGAATGGTAAGTCCCGTAGCGTATACCGTAGCCATCTACCGATGTGCATTTTCCCTACTGTAGTTAACAGCCCTGGGTGCGGAATGGTAAGTCTCGTAGCGTATATAATAGTATCTACTCATATAATATGTAATAGAATCTAACCATATAGGATCTATGTAATTGTATCTATATACAAGTATCCATGTAATAGTATCTCTACGTACAGCACATATGTAATTGTATCTAAATAAAAGTATCCATGTAATAGTATCTTTACAAACAGCATATATTCGTATAGACTCATGAATGAACTGACTCTTGTGTGGATTCCTTGTACTAGGAGTGGCAAGTAGTATCTCCTAACTATACCTATTATAGTTATTAGTAATGTACGAGTATAATCGGAAGTATACCTTTGCTACCCAGAGGTACTGAACTGACGGATGGAACTTTTATGACCATATATGTATACATGATATATAGGCATGCATTTGACAAATAAAAGTATAAAAGAAGTTTTTGTAAAACCTTTGAAAAGTTTGATAACTAAGAAAAGATGACTTGATATCAGTTTATGAAACAATTTGAAAACGGTTTGATAAGACAGTTTAAGTGAAACACAGCTGTAACAGATTTTGAAAGGAAGTCTACAGAGTGTAAGACAGTTTGATAAAGAGATTTAAACTAGTAAAAACGTTTTAGAAAACCATTTAAAGTATTATATTTGGTAAAACAGATAAAAGTGTAGTAAATCCTTTTGCATGCGGGTTATGAATCACATGTGTTTGATATGATAACTAGCATGATTCAACTTGTATTCCCCCCCCCCCCCCATAAAAGCATTTAAAACATTTAAAAGGTTAATTAAGGGGGTATGAACTCACTTGATAGATTGAAGAAGGTGAGACGAAAAACCGGGCAGAACTTGGACAGGAAAAGTTGATTTTCTCGGGATTCTCGGGAGCGTAAATCTTCCTTCGGGGCTTCGGGATATTCTGTGCACGCAAAACGAGGTAAAACGCAAGAAAAAGGAGAGAAAATGTGCAAAATGCCCGGAACCCTCGCAATTCTATTTATAGTGGCTGGAACCCTCGCGTACGCAGGGCGTACTAGCGAGTGTACGCTGGGTGTACGCGACGTCATGCATGACCGCATCCTCGGACGAAGCATCGGGGCGACGTGGACCAACCGGAGTCTAGCATCCGAGTACGCTGGGTGTACGAGGGTACGTTGGGCGTAAATCGTCTCGGTGTGTGTGCCACGAACTTGTAAATTCCGTAACTTTCGCATACGAACTCCGATTTTTACGTTCTTTATATCCACACGAAGGTGAGAAAATACTCTACAACTTTCATTTAGACTTCGTCGGCTAATTTTGACTTTATTTTTAATTATATTTTATTTAATAGGCCGGGACATGATAATTCTGTTAAAAATACGTAAATTTGTCATCCGATGTCCGTTTTTGTCAGACTTTTCACCGTTGCACTACTATTGCTGAGATCTTCGATTCTCATTTAGGTTGTTTCGGCTATAAGTCTCTCGATCTCTATTTCGAGTTTTTAGCTGTCTACTGCTATATCCGGATCTTGGAAAATCATAACTTCCTCATACGAAGTCAGATTTGGGCGTTCTTTTTACGCATACTCACGGTTTAACGATATCTACGACTTTCGTTCAGACACCTAAGGCTAATAATTATTGTATTGAAACTTCGTGTTTTATGTTTATCAGCATTGCCGATTTTGTCGGGAATCTTAGAATGGTCATAACTCCTTCGTTATAACTCGGATTTTAGGGTTCTTTATATTTTTGGAAACCTTATCATGATATCCATCACATAAGGTACTAAAACGGAGCTTTTTGAACGCTTCATTTTCGATGATATTCTTATTAACTTAAAACAGGTTACGAGGTTCGACTGGAATTCGTTACATTAGCTTGAAATTTCAAGTTGTCACATCATCCCCCCGTTAGAGGGAATTTCGTCCCGAAATTTAAATGTAAGGTACATATCTGAGGATTAGGGAAAGAGATGCGGGTACTTTTGTTTCATCTGATCTTCGTGCTCCCAAGTCTATTCAGGTCTTCGCATGGCACTCCAGCGAATCTTTTACTAATGGGAAATGGCTCTGATTCGTTCGCCTGACCTCTCGGTCCATGGTCACTACAGTTCTTCAACGAAGGTGAGGCTCTTGTGGAACTCGATCTCGTCGAGTGGGATTACAAGAGTCTCGTCGGATGGATACTTTTGCAAGTTCGAGACGTGGAGGGTAGAATGTACGTCACTGAGTTCGCGAGTAGGTTGAATTTGTTAGTTACGGGGCCGAATTTGGCAAGAATCTCGGAGGTCCTAACTATATTGGATTTTAGCTTTCCACGCTTTCCGAAGCTTATCAAGCCTTCCCAGAGTGAGGCTTCCAAAAGAAATCGGGTCTCTCACCTGGAGTTCCAAAGGTTTCTCCCTCTTGCTTCTCTTCCCGGTCAAGGGCAGCTCTCTTCTGGGTCAAAGTCGTAAGAGGTTCTGTAATTTGCGAGGACTCCTAAATGAACTACGACAGTAGGTTAGCGAGACCTAGAATTTGGCGAATCCCCGTCGGCGTCTTCGGTGCTGACAAATTCTCAATGGTTTTGATTAATTGAAAGGGTCCTCAAGAATTCCTACATTACTAATATTGCATCTTAGGAATTTGACTCTTTAATTCTAAAACTCGTATTTAGAGAGCTTCGTGTAAAGCTTCTCTGATCGTATTGTTTCTATGGTTTGTTGTAGATGCTCTTTATGATTCCCTTCTTACTACGAGAGCAGATAAGTAAGTCATTTACAAAGACAATGACGAACTGATCCAAGTAAGAATGGCGTACTCTATTCATTAAGTTCGTGAATATTTCGGCGCATCGGTCCTATCCGAGGGGTATCACTACGGACTCGTAGCGTCCGCATCGAGTTTGGAAGATTGTCTTCGGGACATCCTTCTCTAATACTCGCAACTGGTCATATTCGGATCACAGGTCCACTTCTGAAAGGTACATCGTTCCTCGCGGTTGGTCGACCAATTCATCTATGCGAGGCAGATAGTAATGACTTCTACTGGAGATCTTGTCGAGGTTTCTGAAGTTGATGGACCCACGAAACAATTTGTCTTTCTTCTTGAAGGACAGGACCGGAGCTCTCCATGGTGAGGAGCTTGGTCTTTCAATTCCATTGATGAGTAGTTCTTTAGGTTTGACCTGACAGTTCTTGCAGCTCGGGGGTGTTAGACTGTAGGGCGATCTAGTTACAGGAGTCGTACTGGGTTCTATGTTTTGTTCGCATGACGATGTGATTACTCGTAGTCCTGGGCAGTCTCCGTCCTGAAGTTCATATTAGGATTCATAGATGGTTCATCAATCACAGTCTTGTGTATACGAGTCGTATATAATTAAGATTGAAAAGGTAGTCGAATAAATGATTTTTCTCTAAGCTCACATCCAAACAAGGAAAAGAAGTTAAAGCAGAATCATCAATTCTAAACATGTAGAACCTTAATTATGTACCACAGTTGCGTATACATTCCTCAGTGATAGATTAACCGTATGGGCCTTCAGATTGAACTTGACGTACTATACGAGTGGTATTTCGGGGAGGTTTGCTGAGGTTTCTTCGGAAAGGATACGAAACATACGGTACTCTATGCATGAGTACCTCGGAGTTCCGGAATGACGGCTTCGCTAGAAAGGCAATTACGGAGAAAGAGATGTACGCACGAACTGGTATTGTGAGGATCGAATGGACTCTAGTTGTAGGGAAAAATCGAAATTATTTAGAAATAACGGCACTAGATTCGATCATAAAGGTGTTACAGACAAAACATGACTGTGCAATTTTTAATAGCGTTACAGTACTATAGTTTTACTACGAGACTATTGCTGCGACTTGGTATACTACAAAAGACAAGTATACGCGGCACGAGGGTCCTTTAACTGACGGGATCTCGCAAAAGATAAGACTCGAGTTGCACTAGTTTTAAACATTTTGAAAGCATACAAAAATACAGTTGATTGGAAACGTTCATATACTATAGTAGGGCCCTTTGTTGTCTTTTGTTGATCTGGGGTCAAACTCCTCCTGTTCCCCCGTCACCCTTCTCTGTTGGGCAGTCCCTTTTGAAATGTCCCATAGCACCACATAGATGGCATATCCGAGAAATTTTGACGTCGGTGGTTGAAGTAAGGTGTTGGTTCCGAGCCCTGCAGTAGTTGATGGTGTGTCCCTTTTTGTTGCAGTTTAAGCACTGCATTACCCGACAAGGTCCATGATGGTGATAGTTGCATTTGTTGCACTCTGGGAGGTTGCCAGCGTACTGTCTGGCTGGGTTAGGGATAACCGGGATGCTAGTAGGGATGAAAGTAGGAGTTACAGACGTCGTGGCCGCGAAGGCTGCCACAGGTTTTTGTCTCTTGTTCGCCCCTTGGGGTGCTTTGCCTTTACCCCTTTTCTTGAACCTTTGTCTGTTATTCTTGGGCTTGAGATTCGGAGTGTTGTGGCAGTTCGTTACTCGTGGGTGTACTTGGTTGTCACTTGGATTGGAATCATTGGTACCCATTCCGCTAACATTTGCATTGTTAGCGTTAAGGTGAGTCAGAACAGCTGTCACGGCAGCTGAGACTGCAGCTTGAAAGGTAGCTGCATCGATATGAAGGATAGGGGTTTCGTTGTTCGACTGACTATTTCCGGATGACGACATGATTCTGTAACATGGGAAGAAAATGAATTCGTGAGCGATTATGGTTGAATCTAGATGTATTTCGATCGTACATGTAAAGAGTAGAAATAAGTTCTCGAGGGTTTGACCTACATCCCTATGATGTAGTCCTAGTACATAGTAGAAGTAAGTTCGTAGAATGGTCTCATGACGTTTGTCGTTCAAACCGGGGTTCCATTGGTTGGTGAATAACATGGTCCAACCTTTGAAAGATAATTGGGAATGATCCCGGAGCTAAATTACCCTAGTCCAATAACTTGACTAGATTGGGTTTTAGATAGACTCCTACAAAAGTATGATGAAAGTATTTGAACAAGGAGTGACACAGAAATTAGCCGACTGTCAATATCATTGACATTCATGATGTAATAAGTTTGGGAAAATTGACCTCGCAGAAGGTCTTACATCATATCCAGAGTAAAAAGGTTTTGGCCGCATAAAGGCCTAACTAAAGGTACATATGGTACAAGGTAGTTTCATAGAAAAGTGCCACATAGGGCATAGATAGGAAGAACGATTCCTTAAAACAAAGAAGGAAAGTAAAGCATCTCCTACTGGCGACGGTCACCCTTATGGTGAACCCTTAGTTCAGCTAGTTGACATTCCATATCAAGCATGTGTCTTTCGTACACCCTTTGGCGTACTCGGAGCTCTATGTCTTCGGCTCGTGTTTCAGCTAGTGCTCGCAGTAGGGTTTCATGGTCTCTCTCAGATCTCTCACGAGCATCTTCCAGGCGAATGGTGCGGATCATATGCATTCTCGCATTGGTGACCACTTCCATGATTTGATGGAGGGATGTCCTGCCTTGAATCTCATTTCAGGCCACTCTGCGGACCAGGATTGGCAAGACTCTGTCTACTGAGCCCCCTTCACTTAGGTCATAAAAGCTTCGGTCTTCGTTAAATGGCATGGGCTGATCCTGCACTTGGCTCCATGTTTCCAAGCTTTCCATCCATGGAGGTGTCGGGCCTTGAAAAGCCGGATGAGGGTTAGGATTTGGAACAAGAGCCATCGGAGGTAGGTTCTCCACTTCAGGTTCGGAGTCAGAATCATCAGCAAAGCCTTCAGCTTGGTGACCATCCATAGGGATTGGGTGATTATTCCCTGGTTCCTCTTCGAGCCATCCAGCATTGTCGTGGTTAGGGTAGTACGGGTTGTCGTGGGGATGGAAATCCAGCCATGATCTCTACGCGAGAAAAGGGATATAAGAAATAACTAAATAGACGTACTAATTAGCAAATTCTTAGATGATCTTTATCAGTTGCTCCAATACTTGTTTAGTGCATACTAGTTATATGTATTTAGGACAGGATAGACCTTCAAATAAGTGACCCTAACCCTAAGCCCCCAACCAAACAAGGACAGGACATAAAGCAAAGATTCACGTATTCTGAGTCTATGACGTCCTAGATACATATAATTTTAATGTATCCACTAAGCAACTATTGACCTATTGATAAAGATCTATTTAGTTCTCAGATATGTAATTACAGTAACACCAAATACCCCTATGGTATTTCATTGTGGTAGTGTTGGTAAGTTTTTAGACTTGTTGCCACATCACAACCATTCTTGGGCATATGCTAATCACTCCTCGGACCAGCATAGTTGATCAGGCTATGCCACTCCCAGGACTGACCATACATCCCCAAGCTTACTTGTGACATTCAACAATCGTAATACTTTTGTTTTTGTCATTGTGACACTGATTTTAGTATGAATGCAGGCACGTATACTTAATTAAATATTTTATTATTTAAAAGTATAAACTCTTGGTCAGAGTATTTTAATCCCATTGTATTTATAGACGGTATATCTTTTATGGGTTGATATACTCAATTCACTATAAACAATGCTCTGATACCAATCTGTCACACCCCAAAACCGAGAACGGCGGAAACGTTCTGGGGTGGAGGACGTCATGTCAAGTATCACAACAATGTAAAGTAGTAAACAAGCAACAACATCATCCATTGCATTAATAGTATAATTTTAATTACAAGTGTGTTCTTTCATAGTATAAACAACATAATGAATACTCGAAATAAAAAGACGAGTCTTGATTTCTCCATCTTCTCTAAACCTTGTATCGGTATTTGTCTATTTGTGACCTGAGAATACAAGTTATTTTGAAAGCGAGTATCAACAATAAAGCTGGTGAATTCATAAGTATTTAAGTGTCATTTCTTATGAAAAGTTGTTGTGAAAGATTCGTAAAAGTTTGAGAAAGCAGCTTTGTATAAGTGTGAAAACCCTAGAAAATCCCATATTTCCTACTAGTAAAAAAAGTAGTCTTCTACCAAGACTCATGTGTTTTGAAAGCATGAACCTCTACGTAAGAGAAAGTTTTACCTTGTACAACTATTATTATTCAAATCTAATCTACCTCATCGATTTTAGGAACGTGACATAAAGTAAAGGAAATAAAGAAGATAATATAATAACAGAGAGTGTATCCTTCTGTATCAGGATATTCACGGCGTGGAAACTCGCCGAACAGTACTACCGTAGCCATCTGCCGATGTGCATTTTCCCTACTGTAGTTAACAGCCCTGGGTGCGGAATGGTAAGTCCCGTAGCGTATACCGTAGCCATCTACCGATGTGCATTTTCCCTACTGTAGTTAACAGCCCTGGGTGCGGAATGGTAAGTCCCGTAGAGTATATAATAGTATCTACTCATATAATATGTAATAGAATCTAACCATATAGGATCTATGTAATTGTATCTATATACAAGTATCCATGTAATAGTATCTCTACGTACAGCACATATGTAATCGTATCTAAGTAAAAGTATCCCTGTAATAGTATCTTTACAAACAGCATGTATTCGTATAGACTCATGAATGAACTGACTCTTGTGTGGATTCCTTGTACTAGGAGTGGCAAGTAGTATCTCCTAACTATACCTATTATAGTTATTAGTAATGTACGAGTATAATCGGAAGTATACCTTTGCTACCCAGAGGTACTGAACTGACGCATGGAACTTTTATGACCATATATGTATACATGATATATAGGCATGCATTTGACAAATAAAAGTATAAAAGAAGTTTTTGTAAGACCTTTGAAAAGTTTGATAACTAAGAAAAGATGACTTGATATCAGTTTATGAAACAATTTGAAAACGGTTTGATAAGACAGTTTAAGTGAAACACAGCTGTAACAGATTTTGAAAGGAAGTATACAGAGTGTAAGACAGTTTGATAAAGAGATTTAAACTAGTAAAAACGTTTTAGAAAACCATTTAAAGTATTATATTTGGTAAAACAGATAAAAGTGTAGTAAATCCTTTTGCATGCGGGTTATGAATCACATCTGTTTGATATGATAACTAGCATGATTCAACTTGTATTCCCCCCCCCCCATAAAAGCATTTAAAAACATTTAAAAGGTTAATTAAGGGGGTATGAACTCACTTGATAGATTGAAGAAGGTGAGACGAAAAACCGGGCAGAACTTGGACAGGAAAAGTTGATTTTCTCGGGATTCTCGGGAGCGTAAATCTTCCTTCGGGGCTTTGGGTATGAAAACCGGGGCTTCGGGATATTCTATGCACGCAAAACGAGGTAAAACGCAAGAAAAAGGAGAGAAAATGAGCAAAATGCCCGGAACCCTCGCAATTCTATTTATAGTGGCTGGAACCCTCGTGTACGCGGGGCGTACTAGCGAGTGTACGCTACGCGTACGCGACGTCATGCATGACCGCATCCTCGGACGAAGCATCGGGGCGACGTGGACCAACCGGAGTCTAGCATCCGAGTACGCTGGGCGTACGAGGGTACGCTGGGCGTAAATCGTCTCGGTGTGTGTGCCACGAACTTGTAAATTCCGTAACTTTCGCATACGAACTCCGATTTTTACGTTCTTTATATCCACGCGAAGGTGAGAAAATACTCTACAACTTTCATTTAGACTTCGTCGGCTAGTTTTTACTTTATTTTTAATAATATTTTATTTAATAGGCCGGGACATGATAATTCCGTTAAAAATACGTAACTTCGTCATCCGATGTCCGTTTTTGTCAGACTTTTCGCCGTTGCACTACTATTGCTGAGATCTTCAATTCTCATTTAGGTTGTTTCGGCTAGAAGTCTCTCGATCTCTATTTCGAGTTTTTAGCTGTCTACTGCTATATCCGGATCTTGGAAAATCATAACTTCCTCATACGAAGTCAGATTTGGGCGTTCTTTTTACGCATGCTCACGGTTTAACGATATCTACGACTTTCGTTCAGACACCTAAGGCTAATAATTATTGTATTGAAACTTCATGTTTTACGTTTATCAGCATTGCCGGTTTTGTCGGGAATCTTAGAATGGTCATAACTCCTTCGTTATAACTCGGATTTTAGGGTTCTTTATATTTTTGGAAACCTTATCATGATATCCATCACATAAGGTACTAAAACGGAGCTTTTTGAACGCTTCATTTTCGATGATATTCTTATTAACTTAAAACAGGTTACGAGGTTCGACTGGAATTCGTTACATTACCTTGAAATTTCAGGTTGTCACACATCCAATTCAGTTTTCATCGCCTTGACCCAATTTTCATCTTTTGTAGCCATGGAATATGATGTGGGTTCATTGACATCTTGTAAGAATAAGAGCTAGTCACAATCATTATAAACATCAGTTAACAAACGGTACCTTTCCGGAGTTTCTCTTCCTGTTGAGTTTGTTAAAGAAGCACACGAACCATCCGAGCTACCTGGTTCCACGGGTGTAGAAAAAGGTTATGGGGTTGACTGCACCTGTTCGTGTGAGTGTGTTTGGATAAAGTCTTCAGTTATGCTTTCAAAGTGCAATGGTGTGGAAGATTGATTTTCTGATTCAACATCGTGCATTGGTGAGTTGTACTCTTCAAGAACAAAAGTAGCTCCTTGGGTAGTCTGGTACTCAACTGTTTCTACCCACGACCAGCATCTATCTTCTTCAAACTTTACATCTCTACTTACATATATTTTTCCGGTATTAGGATCGAGTAATCTATAGGCTTTACTTCCTTGTTCACAACCTAGATGCACCAGTTTTATGCTACGATTATCAAGTTTCTGTAAGTTACTGATTGCAACCCTCGTGTGAGCAATACACCCGAAAACTCTCAAGTGATCCAGGTTGGGCTTTCTTCCTGACCATGCCTCATATGGGGTTATATCTTTGAGTGCCTTTGTTGACACTCGGTTGAGCACGTAGACGACATGTCGTATAGCTTCACCCCATAAGGTTCCCGGAACACTCATGATTTTTAAGATGCTCCTCGCCATTTCAACCACGGTACGGTTTCGTCTCTCCACGACACCATTTTGTTGCGGAGAATATGGTGCTGTGAAATGACGTTTTAGACCAGTTTCTTCACAGTACGTAGTAAATTGCTTCGAGAGGAATTCCCCCCCACGATCAGATCTAAACGTCTTGAGTTTCACTCCGGTTTCATTTTCAACAAGCACACGAAATTTTTTGAAGATACCAAAAGTCTCATCTTTTGTTTTTAGCATATACACCCACATGACATGGCTATAATCATCAACAAGGAGAAAAAAATATTGATTACCAGAAGGCGTGGGTGGTGAGATGGGACCACATAGGTCGCCATGCACAAGCTCAAGTATTCTCTCGGCTCTATAGTTTGCGTATGTTGGGTAAGGTTTTCGTGTTTGCTTCCCGACTAAACATCCTTCACAGAGTTGAGTGGGGTGTTGTAAACCAGTAACCATTTCACTGTCATACATTTGTTTCATAGCGGGGAAGTTTACATGGCCGAGGCGTGCATGCCAAATCCATTCCGGTTTGCTAATACTTCCCATCAAACAAACTGGTTCCACTTCTTTCAAAACTATCGTGTACAACCTGTTCAATGATTATCTTACTTTCATGAGTAACTTACCAGATCTATCGTGAATCCATAAGAAAGAACCAAGCATTAGAATTTTGTCACCATCTTGTGCAAGTTGTCCCAAGCTTATGATATTATTACATAAACTTGGGATATAGTACACCTGTTGTAACAAACGCTGCTCGCCATTTTTACATTGAAACAATATAGACCCCATGCCTTCTATCCGAACCTTTGATCCATCTCCGAATTTCACATATCCCCGAATGGTCTTATCAAGATTTCTAAATTTTTCTTGTTGCCCAGTCATATGATTGCTTGCCTCATTATCCAGGTACCAAATATTGGACCTGTTGGGTTCATCACCTGTAGATTTTAACTTTGGAGCTATATTTTTCTCATTCAATAATACCTCCTCATGCGCTTCAAAGAGTTGTACATTGACATTAACAGTGTCGGCTCGTCATCGTCTTCATCCTTGGTTAGATTTGCCTCCTTGGTTAGATTTGCCTCCTAATTTCTTTCACGCCTTGGATTTTTACACTCCGAGGCATAATGACCGATATCTTGACAGTTGTAGCATTGTACCATACTTTTATCACGAGCACCAAATGAATTTCGACCTCCTCCTGGGTTATGGTGGACACCACCGCCCCTCCGACCTCCTCGGTTATTGTTACCGCCTGATCTTCCACTGCCACGACCACGAGATTCTAGCCACTCCTGATATGTTAGTAATAACTCATGTCCATCCTCACCTTGTTTCTTAGATCTATCAAGCCACTCCTGATGAGTTAGCAACAACTTCTTCTCATCATTATCACTCTGACCGCGTACCCGCTCTTCATGCGCTTTCAATCTCCCGATTACTTCTTCGACGATCATTATTTCCATGTCTGCGAATTGCTCAATCGTTGAGGCAATCTGCACAAACTTAGACGGAACTGCCCGTAATAGCTTCTTTACCACGTAGGCTTCCTCAACCTTATCTCCCAAGGCTCGAATATTACTAACTATGTTGGTGATTTTTGCCGAAAAATCATCCACAGTTTCTGTCTCCTTCATAGTCAAAATCTCGAACTCCGCCTTTAAGGTTTGAACCTTAGCTGTCTTCACACGATCAGCACCCATTTAAATTGTTTTGAGGGTGTCCCAAGTCTCCTTCGATGTCTGCTTCTCTGCTAACTACAGGACCATGTCTTCGGGAATGGATTGGTAGATGGCAGCCATTGCCATCTTATCTTTCTTCACACCAACAGGGTTCTGGGGGTTCTTAGGTTCAATTGCTTCCCATACTTCTTGGGCTTGCATAAAAACCTTCATCTTTATTGCCCAAACTGCATAGTTGCTTCTCGTCAACATCGGGTAATGGATTCCATATGAGCCGTCTTTTTTCTGTCCATCCATGTCGTTGATGTTGCTTAGTAACCTGGTATTGCTCTGATACCAAGTGTAAATCAGAACCCTGTGTTTCTTTCTGCAGAAACACTAAACACAAGAGATAGAACAAACAGTGGAAGAGATGAATACAATGGAGAATGGTATTTTGGGAAATTTTTCTGCTGGGGTTTTTATTAACTCTTCAAAATAAAAAAAACACACACACGTAAACATCTAAATAACTCCTATTTATACTAGAAACAAAGAACTAACTAACTAGGTTTATCTGCTACCAAATTTGCAGGAAAAGATAATGACTCAAAATTCAAATCAAAATGGATATGAGTTTCAAACTTCTGGATTATTCCAACATATATAACCCCCTACAAATTCACATACTGAACAACCTCCAGAAACCAAAATGTCAGACTACTTGTCTTTTGAACTTCAAGTGGAAATCATTAAAAGACTTCCAGTTAAGCCATTGCTTCAATTTAGATCTGTCTCAAAACGATGGAAGACTTTGATGGACAGTTCTAAGTTTATTGTTGTTCAAACCGCTGGCCAGACTCAGTTAAACCATCTTCTTGTATGGTATGAAGATTGCTATGTAGATCTTGGAAAGACTGGGAAAACAATTGTTTCATTTGTTAATGATGAAACTTTAGAGTCAATTTTTACTCGCCAGGAGATTGATCCGACTACTCTTGGGCTTGCTAAACATTACAAGGATTTACGAGTGGTTGGCAGCTCTAAGTGATTGTTGTGCTTGTACGATTTTGAGCGAGATCATTCTTGTTATAAATCTGCAACAGCGATGGTTGTTCTTTGGAATCATTCTATTAGAAAATCCATTGGTGTTGTTGTTCCTCGTGTGTCAGGGTGGGGATTTCGTCATATTGTTCTTGGTTTTGGGGTTTGTCCTATCACCAGTGACCCTATGATTGTCAAGATTACAATTGTTAGCATGGAAATGAGAAATAGTATTGGCGTCCATTGGGCAGTTGAAGTTTATACATTAAGCACAGGTTGTTGGAGAATTCCTACGAGCAAACTGCCTGATAAACCGGTTACAGTTAGATGGAATCCGGTTGTTATAGATAAGTTTATTTATTGGTTTGCTTTTCATGGGATTGAGGAATTTGTTAAATATGGGGTAGATGCAAATAAGCTGATTTTGTCATTTGATATGACTACTCAAGAATTTACTCTGATAGACTTACCAAACTGTTTTGCACATCAATCTTCTATCGAATTTTCCATTTCTAAGTTAAAGGGGTCACTTGTGCTGCTTGAATACAGTACAAACAATGAGAAACAAGACTGTGTCATATGGGTGATGAATAATGGTGTTCCGAACTTGTTTTCAAAGTTGTTTGCCATTAACGCACCATATGCATCTATAAAGATTTTGGGATTTATGAAGAATGGTGGTCCCATGATGGAAACACAAGATGAATTTGGAGAACCAGCTGCATTTGTATTCTATGATCTTTGTTCAAAAGACTTCAATCATACTGCTATTTACGCAAAAGGTGGTTCATTTTTTGTTGACTCATACATGGAAACCCTGCTTTTGCTTGATTACCCAGATTCTAGTGTTTTTTCTATCACTAGCTGAAGACAAGCCGGTGGCTGCATTGAAAAAGCTGGAGCAAATAAGCAATCCGTTTATGAGCAGCCAAGAAAGATAATAGTATTCTATTTCAGGAGGAAGAATCCAAGCTTCTAAACTAGTAGCTAGTAACATTTTTCTTTTTTGGTACCATTTTCTCAGTGTGTTAATGTTGAAGTTAAATTCCAGGTTTTAATTGATCATATGGGTTACCATGCATCGATATGACAATTCTACAATAAATGCAACTTAATATTTTATTTATGATCTTACAGTTCAGAAGTTTATATGCAACTTCATAGTTTGTACCTGTTCGTCAGTTTCTTCCGTTCACAGATCCATCATCCTTTTGTTAACGTACCTTAGGCTATCCATTATGCCCACCACTAACTAATATAGTGGTGGGTGCTACATCTTCACTACTAACCACCACCAAACATATGGGATATCTACCACTAAACAGATCACTCAACCTGATTTTTTTAAATATATTTAAATGAAAAATACATAAAAATCATATTTTTTCTTAAATACTAGTTTTTCATTAGTTTATAACACCAAATTACATTAAATAAAACTACATTAATTAAAATAAGAAAAATAAAAATAACATTAAAAATAAAAGTTATAGTAATTAAAATAAAAAAAATAAAAATAACATTAAAAATTAAAAACCTAAAAATACCAAACTTTTGATTTGTATTTTAAGCAAGATTATTCCATTTTAGTGAATTCTTCAACTTTTGCCAAGCTTTGACATGTCCAAAATGTTTATGATTTGTGTTTTCATATTGCTCCATGGCCAAATTAATCGGATCGATATATGCTTCGTGTACGTTATTTATAACAAAGTTATAAATTTCATTTAACTCAGAACATTTGACCCTCATATCGTGGCACTTCGAGCATATTTCTTCAACATTTCGAATTGCACAACTCATTAAACCATGGAAAACACTTTCAATGCTTGTGCTAATTTCTCTTCTTCTTCTTCTGACCATTTCTTATTTTTAGGATGCATGGTTTTTAAAAGAACAAACAAAAAAAAAGGTATGATGACTAAAGGGAGAAGAAATGTGTGAAAATTAAGAAGATGAGTGGTAATATTTGTAGGTAAATATTGAAGGAAAAAAAAAGAAATTGAAAGTAGTTGTTATAGGAGGTCAAACGAGGTTTAAAGGAAGAAATGAATTGATTGGGTGTTTGAAATCATTGTTCGGAGCACGAAGGGCCACAACCACGAGCCACCACGAGCCACCGGGATGGTGTGCACACTTGTGGTTCGTGGCCACCTAGACCGCGACCTAGTTTGTGGCCAGCATACTGGAAGGTCTTATGCAAATCTTGTAGATGATTGACTGTTGTGATGGTTTTCTCCATTGGGTTTGCTGTAATTTTCTGATAAAAAATCTTTCATATATACATATTTTTGCTCTTAGCGTTGTTGCTAACTTGTTATGTTGATTATAGTAGGTGTAAGACATGTGTACTACACCGGTTTATTAAAATTAAAAGTTTAATATAAAATTCTAAGCATTACATATTCTTTAAACTAATACTTTTATATAAATAAAAATGATATAATGAATAAAGTAACTAATTCAATATATTCTAGCTAGGAGATTTGAAATAGGAAAGAAAGAAAATGGTTGTTGAGCATTTATTCTGGAATTTAATAGAATGATTCACCTTACATATATAAATCGTTAGTAAAATATGGATTTTAAGTTTAAGAAAACGGAAAATACAAGAAAATGACAAGTGGAAAATAATAATTAAAAAAAATCTTAGAAAATGACACATGTCAAATTCAATAAGAACATGACATTTGGCAAAAATGATTTTCATTAATTAGGTTAGATATATATATTTGACTTTTTGCTATAATGCCTCTAGCTCTTTACAGACTCTGTGCCTAAAATAATAAATAGGGAAAATGACACAAACGACCTACGAAGTTTTTAGGTTTAATCTTTTTAATCCCTAAAATATTTTGGTTGCTTTATGGGGGTATAAATTGAGTCATGACCTGCACTTTTAGTCCCTTTCACCTCTAACCACCGGTGCAGATAGCCACATGTAAAATCTTAACACAACTTAACAATAACATGACATTTACTAATTACATGGCAACCTTCTTGGAAAGATAAATTATTTCTTGAAATTTATTCATTTGTTCTTCAACATAACATTCACATATCATCATATTTCCTATTCATCCATTCTCACTGTCGATCTACATATGTATTTATTCTTAATAATCGATTTATCTCAAACATTTTATTATCATCACCGATTTCAGTTGTTGGTTTAATCTATTTAGTGACGACGAATTTTAGGGTTTTTCTTCGTCATCCTGTTCTTCACTCTACCATGTTTGATCCGAAAATAGTGTAGTTGTTCTTGTGTTGTAAAGGTGGATTTAAAATTGAAGGAGTTGCGAGTTTTGTTGGTTTTCGGTAAGATGAAGATGTATCGAAACTGGAAATTTCGGTTGGATAACGATTCAAAATTAAGTGTCATTTTTCATGGGTTTCATCAAGTAACTAATTTTCATAATGATTGTTTCAGATGACAGTTTATGTTTAGGTCATGGCTTTGAATCTAGGTAAATTATCAAATTTGTGTTGTCAATGGGTTTGAATGATATATGGGTTTATAGATATCGACAAGTTGGGGTATGTAGCCTGCACCTTTTTCGAGCTTCCATTTTATTTTGCAAATTTTCGACTTCCATCCAGGATGAACGCAATGCATTATAGGATTGGACCATATGAAATCACTCTGAAACAAGAACCGTGCTTTGAATCTGGGTAAATGATCAAATTTGGGTTGTCAATGGGTTTGAATGATATATGGGTTTACAGATATCGACAAAGTTGGTGTATGTGGCCTGCACCTTTTTCAAGCTTCCATTTTATTTTGAAAATCCTCGATTTCCATCCATGATGAATGCGATGTTGTATGGTTTGAATTATGTAGTGAGGTTTCGAAGTACATTTAGGCTTGGGTAGTGTCGAATGTCGAGGTCATGTATTTCGAATGTACGTATTACATAACGCATTTTAGAGGTCGAAGCGTTAATGTTCAGCTCTTATGTTTTTTTGTACGTGTCTGTATCTCTCTATAAATAGGGAAAGTATAGGGGTCGAGAGTACTTTTTAAGAGCTTGAGTGCTTGTACTCTTTAGTGTTCCTGTACTCTTTCAGACATAATCAAAGTGCCAAATAGGTTCTATGTACATCTTTGATCTTAACGCCTTCAGTTCTTGATTTCATTCATAATACCTAATTCAAACGAACTTCATTTGGTATCAGAGCACGATACTGTCACACCCCCAAACCGGAAGGTCGGAAACGTCGGGGGTGGATGACGTCATGTACAGTATCACAACAATTGAAAAATAGTTATCAAAGCAACAAAAACCATTGTATTGATAACATAGTATTTACATTGTATTCAAAACATCAATTGTTTAACATTAATACTACAACAAAAGATAAGACGAGATACTTCGATACTCCGTCTTCGAAATGCCCGAGATAGTACATGTCTACTAACTTTCCTGAGAATACAAGTGTTTTGAAAAAGTGTGTCAACATTTAAGTTGGTGAGCTCATAAGTATTTTGTTGGAAAAGTGTGTTCTTTGTTATTGAAAACGTTAATGTGCTCTTCCTGAAAATCCAGTATTTTCTTAGTAAATAAGTCATAGTCTTAGTACTTTTATACCAAAAAGTATAAGTTTCGTTTGTTTATAGTTTGTGATTCGAGGTTTTGATTCAAGTAATTGGTCTGAACCGTACTGTTACCTCTTATGATTGCTTAGTGTATGCAAATTATATATAATTAAAATCGAACGAACAGTCGATTGGGTGATTATGCCCTAATCCCACAACCAAACAAGGAATAGGAAGAAAGACAGAATTCACACATTCCACTGCCTCTCGGATCTTCATTGTATATAACCCTAACATAAACATAAAGTAATCATAGACTTTAGCAAAAAGAATACTCGATATGTGTTTTTTCTGAAATCCTATTTGTAACATATTAGTAAATAATATAATGTATTTCTTTTCGTGTAACTGTGTGTAAGTCTAGAAATTTTATACTTGCAAATAATGTAATATTGTTTTATTATTTAAATAAAACCCTTGAAAATATATTTGCCCTGAAATCCAAATGTAAAGTTAATATTCAAATAAAATTATTTGAAAATATATTAATCATAAATATGTCGTTGTTTTCTCCTTGTGAGTTCTTATAACCATACTAACCCGGTTGGCCTGATCGTGACGTTCTTCAGGCATCGAAATGTTAATGACATTTGTCACCCCAAGCCTGCCGGCCTGACTTTCGCTAACAGTCGAGGTGTGGGATTGTCAGTCCAAAATAGATCTATACACAAATATCTCGCTCTCCCTACAAGAGATTCTGGTTACAAGGTAAGACTTTTACCAGTACTTAGATAAGTACACGAAGACGTCTCACAAATTGCTTCAATGTTTTTACGAGTAACAACTGAAAATCCTTTTAGTTTATAACATGTAACTTTGTAAAAATAGTTCGTTTATTCCATAAACTATAGCTATTATAGTTTATAAGTTTGTTTCCGTGTTGTAACTTGAACTTTGTAAATTGGTATCTTTGTTCCATAAACTATACCTATTATAGTTTATAAGTTTGTTTCCATGTTGTGACGTGAACTTTGTAAAATAGTATATTTGTTCCATAAACTATACCTATTATAGTTTATAAGTTTTTTTTCGTGTTGTGGCCAGAACTTGGTAAAATAGTATATTTGTTCCATAAACTATACATATTATAGTTTATAGGTTTGTTTTCGTGTTGTGTGAAAATCGTTGCATCTTAACATGTTCCGTAAACTATATTTATATAGTTTATCATAGGACTCAAGTTATACTTAATAACTGTATATATATATATATATATATATATATATATATATATATATATATATATATATATATATATATATATATATATTTAGTTGAATAAAACGAAATCTCTTGTATATGTTTATCGTATCGTTATGTTTTACCAAAACTTTGCCCGTAGTAATACATGAATTTGATAGTAAAATCATTGCATAAAAATAGAAAGATTAACATATTTGGATGTTTGTGTTTTAACGTAAATTTTCTTGTATATTACTTGTATTCCTCCCCCCCCCCCTAAAAAACATAGAAAAGACTTGTAAAAATGTAGGGGTATGAACTCACTTGATAAGGTGGTGATTCGGACAGCACTTCGGTTCAAGAAATGATTTTCCTCGACGAAATCGTGAGTTTTCTGTTGAAAATCAGGCTTTACGCAGGCCGAGTTTCAAACCGAAAAACTCTTTTCTCGGGGACTTCTGGGTGCTCCGGGCTTTCTTCTAGTGTTTGGGAGGTTCCCTAAGCATGGGGGGGGGGGGGGGGGTAGAGTGGTTTAAGAGGGTGTTTAGGGTGAAAGAAGGAGTAGAATGGCAAAACAAACCGGGAGATCTTGCACCCTTTTATAGGTGGTCGAAGCCTCGTAGTACGTGTGGCGTAGTCTCGCAGTACGTGCGGCGTAAGAGACACCCGTCGGACTCTCGGAAGGGGGTACGTGGCTCGCTTCAGACGTGTCTTCTTATGCGAAGGAGGAGCGAATAGGTTTCTGGATCCGGTTGAGTCTACGTGGTCAATCTGAGGCCATGCAACGCGAACGCTGGGCGTAACCCTCTACGCGGGGCGTACCCCTTCAGACCAGCTTCAGAATTTGGACCTTGAACTTCAAAAATTCACGACTTTCACATACAAGCTCCGTTTTCGATGTTCTTTATATCCACGTGTAGGTGAGACCGTACTCTACGACTTTCGTTTAGACTCCGTTGGCTAATTTTAAATTTATTTTTAATGTTATATTTTTAACAGACCAGGATAGGAAAAGTCCGTTAAAAATTCATAACTTCTTCATACGAAGTCAGATTTTGACGTACTATTTATGTACGCTCTCGGTTTAACGTATGTTACAACTTTCGTTTAGGTTGCTAAGGCTAAAAAACATTCGATTGTAAACTCACTTTTTACGTCACACAGCATTGTGTCGGTTCTATCGCGAAACTTCGATAGGTCATAACTTCTTCGTTATAACTCGGATTTCGGTGTTCTTTATATTTCCGGAATCCTTGTCACATCCACTACCACTTTATTTATACAAATCAACTTTATCTAATATTTATTTTTGACGCTTATTTTCATCTTAATTATTTTATATCTTTATTACCTCAAAATGAGTTACAATGGTTGACCTAGACTATTTGTGAATTTACGGGTACATGGTTGTAGTTTGGACATTGGTTGATCTAGAATTTTTCCAATTGTGAAAAATACAATCATTCAATTCAAGTTTTATCATTTTATTTTGCAAAAGTTTTGAGTTGTTCTTTCTGATTCAAAAGATTTTTGCACTTTTGATTAAGAAAACTAGTTTTATTTGAGTGATTTGTTACCTTTCTGCAAATCGTTTGATTGTTTGAGTGTTTTCTGAACAATTTCTGGAAGATTTATCCGATAGGTCTTCTTTTTCTAAAGATTTTCATCAGTTCAGTCTACAACAATGGCGAATTTTAACATGAACACAATGTCTGGTTTTTATCATCTACTTGGATCTTCAACTAAGATTCCAATGCTTTTATCCAGAGTACTACGAACAATGGGCAAATCGCATGGAGGATTACCTCAATGGAATAGACGAGGATCTATGTCACTGTGTTACAAGTGGGAATTATCGTCCAGGGAGGCTAGAACAAATGAGTCAAAGTTGAGTTAACAATAAGAATGATACCTAGTATGGTTCTATTGACTAAGCTTACTGTTTTACTATTTTGTTCACGTGTTTGGAGATCTCCTCAAACAATATCAATTATTGTCCCACCAAATATTGGCTGAAATGTAATAAAAACAAAATTATTTTGAGGGAGATGAAAAGATGTAGACATACAATTAGGATACTTGATGTGGATGCAATCAACAAAGCGATAATACCAATAATCAAAATTCCTGCCTCTGGTTTTGCTTGTTAAGTGATTAATAAACAAATTAATATCTTCACACACAAAATATAATTCAACATTTGAAAGTGACAAACTGATGAAATAACATACACTTACCAGAGAGAGAACTTTGAAAAAACTCACATTTGCAGCCTGTTTGGATTTTCATAGACGAAGTTAGAAAAACCTTAACATGACTTTCACTTAGGAATTATGTCAAATAATTGGGATGTAAATTGGAAGTGGAAAGAAACAATAAATTACCAACAATGCATCTCCAAGCTCAAGATCATTTTGCTTACCATTTGTCAATGGATCGTTTCTCATCAAACCCTAAAGTTAATCACCAAAACAAAGAGCATAAACCCACATAAATTCGTAATAAGAAACTTCCCCAATAAATAATACATATCTAAAATCATATGCATACGAATCTAGAAATGGACAAATATAAACACACATTATACCTAAAAAATTTATTTCAATGAAGTAACCATAACAATATAGAATGATTCAGAAGAGTCGTTGAATTTTAGTTCAAAAGGGTACAAAAATCAAAGTTGGATATACTAATGTAGAGCTCATGGAAACTTGCATTCCTATTTAGTTTATTATGGAATATGCAACTAAGGAGCATACATCAAACCAATGAAAACATATTACTCCCTCCGTCCCAAAGTAATTGTCCACTTTTGACTTTTAAAGTCTTTTTTTAACTTTGACCTAAAATATTTTTATTTGTGTTATATATTACTTAATGAAACTTATACAATGAAAAAAAATTAAAATACAATCCATTCATATATTTTGCATCAAGTATTATCAATAAAAAAGAAAAATATTTAAGGTCAAAGTTGAAGAATAAAGACTTTAAAAGTCAAATGTGGACAATTAATTTGGGACAGAGGTAGTAATATTTATAGAAAGAGTGCTTCTAATCATCATTTATTGAGAAGACGACTATATGGCAATAAGGAAATGCCATGGCCAATTGCTGGCATTTTATGAGATTGAAAGCCAAATTAGATGAATGAATGAATGATAAGTCTGTGGGAAGAACCTAAAAACTTTTGTGGGATATGATATGATGAAATCTGTGTTTTTGGAGATGTATGCATGACAAACAATGAATGGGAGGATTGCTTGATTGAATCTCCATCCTCATGCTTATCATATGAGGTATTATTGTGTGTCTCTATCTAATGAAGAAGTACCTTTAAAGCTTGACGGCGAGGAGAAAAAAATTGGAATAGACACTTGAGAAATAACTGGAGGGAAGCTCAGAAACACCAGTCAAAGCTACATTTTACTACAGAACCTGTTGAATTGAAGACAAACATAGTTAAAGCAACATTTGACTACAGAACCTGTTGAATTGGAGACAAACATTCAAGAGATGAAGGAAAATGTCAAGTTAGAAAATGAGATTCATGAATCATAAATAGAGGTTTTAGTTACATGATGCAATCGTTTCAAGGTGATTCGTGTATGTAATGTTGAGGTATAAGAGGGATGATGATTAAAACAGAAATAAGGGGAAATTAAACCCTAACGTAATATATTGTGTAACTGAACTAAACCCATCCTAATATATGACTAAAGAAAAGAAAATCAAGAGATTTACCTGAATCGGAAGTTAATGAAAACTACTTTTAGGTTTTATGGAGGTTGCTGGAATCAAAAGCAACAATGGTGAGTTGTTTGGTCATCTGTTTGAACGGAGATGGTGATCTTAGGTAAACAGGGCGTAGGAACTTACTCTAGAGTGATAAACCAGATTTGGGAGGGAAGGAAACTTATAGCAATTTCGTGAAATTGGAATTGGTTTGTGCTAATTTCAGCCAGAGATCGGTGATCGTAAAACAAAAACGTGCGTACCCCAAATATAATTTTCGTTGGCGATCTCTCACTAAACGCATACCACATGGAAAAAATCGACAATTTCTCTGTCTGTCGCTAAACCCTCGCTGAAATGCTTTCATTTTCGACCGATTACCAAGGGATTGGGGTGCATCGATAAACAGTTGCAAGATCCGTAGTCGATCCCTCGATAAATCTT
The DNA here is from genome assembly GCF_052849685.1 of Lactuca virosa. Classification (NCBI taxonomy): domain Eukaryota; kingdom Viridiplantae; phylum Streptophyta; class Magnoliopsida; order Asterales; family Asteraceae; genus Lactuca; species Lactuca virosa. Next base: position 29,565,253 of record NC_136427.1, read on the forward strand.
GGCTAATATGAAATATTTTGAATAAATAAAGTAAATATCTAAAATATCTCAGATCTTTTGTAAATCCCTAGCTATAAGCCTAAAACTTTGCTACAAAATTTATCCATCGCTAAATCAGTCACTGAAGCTCAAGTTTCTAGTAGTGAATGTTGGGAAATAGTATTAACAAAGTGATACATACCAATGATATTGTTTTGTTAATAAATCAATAAATAAATAAATAAATAATACGGTCATAAACGGCCTAAGTTAACTTGTGAACATATACCAAACATAATACACACAGAATATTTTTAAATAATTTTATCCTCTCTAATAAGTGAAGTTTTTTTTTTGCCACTTGTCACACTCTCATTCAATTTGCCAAATGTCATTTTGTAGTTATTTTGAATTAATTTATTTTCGACATGTCATTTTATGAGTTTTTCTATTTTATTAAATTGTACATAACATTTTAATATAATAATTGCAATAAATGTAGTAATAAATTGATATCAATTTCATTAATGAATATACTTTTTAATTTCAAAATTTTTAAAATTAAAGCTTAGTAATTTCTTTTATTTATTTAAATTATTTGTTTAAATTTAAAAATAAAAAACATTTCTATTATAATAACTCATTAATTTATTATTTTCTTATAAATTTAAAGTTATCAAATATTTTCATCTTTATATTCAATTTTTATTTTATTTTAATTTATTTTATTTTTTTTAAATTATATGGGCCTCACAAGTATTTATAATACTACTATTTTGAAACATATGATTTTTAATAAATTATACATAAATAATCTATTTTGAGAACATTACACAATTTACATAAAGAGTTAATGATGAATATATAAACTTAAAACTATATGCAAATATAAACTTTTTTTTTAACATAGAAACCACTTCACGATCATTACCATATAAATATGAGCTTGAATACGAAAAACAATCACATGCACCATTCATTTAAACATTTTACAAAAATAACGCCCACTTTCCAAGTAAACGGTTTCGGAAGGAAAGAAATCTCAATTCCAGACAAATCATATAATCATCACTCCCGCCACCTGGAAAACGTTGCCGCGCTCCATTATTCAAAAAAAGATATCCTTAAATCATCCATTGCTGCTTGTCTGTCTCTCCATTCATATAACCCCTAGAAATTCAACTCCCTAACCATCTCCCAAAATCAAAATGTCAGACAACATACCTTACGAAATTCAAGCAGAAATCATCAAAAGACTTCCTGTGAAGTCACTGGTTCAATTCAGATCCGTCTCCAAACAATGGAAGTCTTTGATCGACAGCAGTGAGTTTCTTGCTGCTTACAATATCTACCACAATCAGCCTCAGCGTTTAATCGTATGGTATGAATATCCAGTAGACACCGAGGAAAAGTATGTTTCATTTGTTGATGATGAAACTTTCGCCAAACAAGGGTTCGCTGTGAGTCTTCCTGTTCTCGCTAAAGTACTTAGCGACTCACGTGTGGTTGGTAGCTCTCAAGGATTGTTGTGCTTGTATGGCTATTATCGAGTTCCAGGTCATTCTCGTCACAACTCTGTAAGACAGATGGCTGTTCTTTGGAATCCTTCAATCAGAAAATCAGTTGGTGTAGCTGTGCCTGGTGTGTTACGTTGGGGGCTTGAAACCATTCTTGGATTCGGGGTTTGTCCTATCAGAAGCGACCCTATGATTGTGAAGATTACACAGGTTAATCTAAACTGGGAAATTAGAAGTAGGGCTAGCGTCCCTTGGGTGGTTGAAGTTTTCTCATTGAGTAAAGGTAGTTGGAGAATTCTTTCTAGTAATCTGCCTAATAAGTCGATGAAAGTTACATGGTCTGAGGTAGTTATAGACAGGTTTATTTTTTGGTTTGCTTTTGACAAGTTGGTTGCTGCTGATGGTGGTTTTTCCACAAAAAATATGATAATGTCATTTGATATGACTACTGAAGAATTTATAGTGGTAGATCTACCTGAGAATTTAGCAAACCAGTCTTACATGAATTTGTCCATCTCTAAGGTATGGGAGTCTCTAGCTGTTCTTGAATACGCTACAAATGCGATGAATCATGTTTGTAATGTATGGGTGATGATCATGGGGTTCAGAATTTGTTTAAAAAGCTATTCACCATTAATGCACCATATGCATCAATAAGGGTACTGGGATTTACGAAAAGTGGTGAACCTATGATGGAAGTGAAAGATTATTACAAAGAAGCAGCTGCACTTGTTGTCTATCAACCCAGCTTGGGATACATCAATAATATTGGGATTAGTGGAAATTATGGTTCATTCTTCGTTGGCTATTACATGGAAACCCTACTTCTGCTTGATCAGGCAGATTGTAGTGTTTATTCTAACATTCACAACTAACCCTGGCGGCCAGAGATTGCAAGATGTGTAGCTTACAAGAGATGAATTATCGTGCTTTGGAAGGTAAAACAAAATGATATGAGATCTTATAATTTAGGGACCAATATGTTTGTAAGCAGGGGAACTAAACCACTTTCATTATAACAATAGAATAATCCATGTGAAAGTAAGACATATTTTGAATTAATTATAATAAGCAACATGTTTTTAATATATAAACTTTGTAGCACGTTTTGCCCAATCTTTCCTTTTAGCGGTAGGAATTCAATTATTGTTTGGTTCTCAAGTGCTTGAGTAGAGATCGAAAAATTCCCTTGACAGAGATCTCAATTGGTTGTTCATGTTAGAATCCTAAGTCTTGGGGTCCAAGCAATCTAATTTATGGAAACTTTAGTTTATTGTAAGTTGGTCATAAGTTTCCTAGTCTAATACAAGTTAGTTTGTTAGGCTGTATATATATGTCCATAATCGAGTTTATGATTATGAGAACAGATTGTAAAAACATTGGTTTTGAGTGATTTTCCAATTAATAAAAGAGTCAAATTTGGTTATTTTTGCTTTGCATTCTTGTTTTCTAAACTTTAATTGGTATCAAAGCCAAGGAACCTAAGGCTATGAGATTGATTTTGTTACATGTTGACAATCTAGGTCAACATGTCGAATGTTGAAGAGGATGCAGAGCCTCCTCCAATGAGAGCGAAGGAGATTGGGTCAACCACCGTAGCATGTCCCATGCTGAACTCAACAAATTACACGGTCTGGTCACTAAGGATGAAAGTGGTATTGAGAATTCACAAGGTATGGACCATAATTGATCCAGGAACAAAAGAAAACGAAGAAAAAAATTACCTGGCAATTCGATTGATCTACCAAGCGATACCAAAATCGCTGATTATGCAACTGAGAGATGTTGAATTAGCTAAAACCATCTGGAATTCGATCAAAGCAAGGCACGTCGGCACCGATCGGGTGAAAGAAGCCCGACTTCAAACTCTAAATTTCGATTTCGACAGGCTGAAGATGACCGAGTCGGAATCAATCGACAATTTCGCCGGAAAATTGTTTGGAATTTTGTCACAATCGGCAACACTTGGTGAGACGATTGAAGAATCAAAGATGGTGAAGAAATTCCTCAAGTCGTTGCTAAGAAAATACATCCACATCGTGGCCTCCCTTGAGCAGGTCCTTGATCTGAAGACAGTGGGCTTCGAGGATGTGGTTGGGCGGTCGAAAGCTTACGAGGAGAGGGTAAAGGAGTCTTATAACGCAGGAGAAGAACCGAAGGTTTTGTGGTCATCGAGCAGTGGCGACAGAGGTGGTGACGATAGCTTGTCTGGTGGAGCGAAGGAAAGATCGACAAAGGAAAAAAGGGGTGTCGACTGGTAATCATGGATCAAGAGGGTTTAATGGGTTTGACGGGTCAAGTGAGCCTAAATCATCTAATCGCGTATCACAAAGGGGTAAGCCCAATCACCACAAATCCAATTTTGATTTAACTCAACCCAATTCCACTAATTGCAAAAATTATAATTGTTGTTGTGACAAAAATCGGAAAAATAGAGAAAAAGACCAATCTGAGGTGATTTCTTTTCAGTGTGACAAAGCGGGTCACTTTGCCTCTAAATGTCCAGAATGACTCGAAAAATTACAACAATGTGATTTTTCAGAATGTGATGACAATGACGAGCCCGTATTTTAAAATACAAATCGGGGTTGAAGAATTCTCTAGAAGGAGTTAGAGATTTGGGATGATAAAAGATGATGGCAGAGTAAAGTTTGGAAACAACGCCACAGGGGAAATTAAAGGCTACAGGATGATTACGAATGGCAAATTCTCCATTCGGAAGGTAGGGTATGTAGAAGGCCTGCAACATAACCTAATAAGTGTTTCACAATTGGTTGTATGTGCTGGACTGAAAGTGTCATTTGATGATGAGGGTTCTGAAATCATTGAGAAGAAAACAAAAGCAGTGCTTCTGAAATCCAAAAGAAAGGGGGAGATGTATCCTTTGAACTTAAAACTGATCACAGGGAAGCCTTCCATTTGGCTTCTTACGAAAGCATCTTCGGATGATAGTTGGTTATGACACCGAACGCTCTCCCATCTGATCTCACCTTCTTGTAGCTGGAAGTCAATCAAGTATTACAAATAGTATTGCTTCTCTCTATGGTGTTGGATGCATATTCTAGATCGACCTTCTATATACATATGCTTTGCCTCTAGATTCGTTTCTGTGTTAATGATCCCTTATGTGGCACTAGAATTAATGATTTTTATAGAAGCTAGACCTATAGTTTAGATATATTCTAGTGCGGCAGACATTTATTCTTTAAAGCTTTTTGTGGCACATGCAATGTGACAGCCCTCAGAGTTTGGGTTCTCAGACTCAAATCAAACTGATTCATACATTGTCGGGTTTAGACATTTTTCATGTTTTGATGTATCATAGTATCGCTTAATTTTTTACATATTCAAATGGATAGCTTTGTAACGTATTCAATCGAATAATCCATGTGAAAGGAAAAACCTTTTTTGAAGCTAACCTCGTAACCTATATTCTCTTTACATAAAAAATAGTCAAGGTTGAACTTCTTCCTTGAATTTATTAAAATCTTTTCGAAACAATAGTTGATGCTTATAAGCTTGTCAATATAATTCACAAGTTTGTAAACTTGTTCGATATATGATTCCTCATAGTAGTGTTGATACCTTGCATTTTCATATCATACATTTTTTTTCATGTACTTTTTAAACATCCTAAGATAATTTGATGTCATATCACTCTATTCAATTCATTTTTAAATTAAAAAGTATAAATCCGAGGTAAACCAAACTAATTGGTTTATCATTTTGCATATGCCAGTGGAGGTAATTTGAGAATAGAGAGAAAAATAAGGATTGAAGCGAAAATCTTTTTACTCCTGAATGGAAAAGCATCTAGACTGTCAAGAAAGAGATACATGTACGTTATGTAGAGAATTAATGGCCACATGGAACGATTTGTCACCTATTCGATACCACTTGATATAAATTAAATCGGTGATGATAAATATAAGGACTTGCAAGTTCTATCTAGTTTGAGAATGATGTTAATGCATTTCAATGTGATGAGTTGATTTGCCAAGACAATGCAATCATATGGTAATGAATATTAAAACGATCAATCACAACGATTATGTTGTTCTGTTGTTGAGAGTATAAAGCGTCATGTACATCCCATAAAAATTGATTGCATATTTGTAAAGTATATCTGTCAGAAAAATCCACATTAGACACTTATGTCTGTTATTATAATTAATCCATTCGGTTAATGTAAAGCTTACTTATGGGACCTAATTGTCATTTAGGCAAAACTTAGGATATAAATAATAATTATACCTTGTAAACTTATTTGATTCCATAAATGATCCAAGGACATACATAATTGAATTATTTTTCAATATTATCTCACTTGGCCTTAAAATCATTTATGCATAAATTATAGTTATATTGACCAAGTTAACTTTATTGAAACCACTCATCTATGTGGGTGTTGTTAAAGGCACCCATTGACCTACAAAATTTTTGCCATAATCTACACCAAGCAATCATGATTATTTTATTTTCTTTTATTTTTCTTTTTTCTAATTCCTTCTGAACACCCATTAGATTCAATTTGTGAAACTCAAATATGCATCAAGAATTTTTTATCGATTGTTTTTTTTTTCAAATAAAATATCAATATTAACTAGTCATAATATTTACGTTTAGAAGGTTTACTGAAAATAATTTCTTTTATATTGTTTGTGGACGTATACACATTAAAAAAAACAATAATATTAAAATAACCATTTGATTTTTATTATTAATAGGTTAAGACGCTCATATAAAAAAAGTGATTTGTTGAAAAAATTATTTTCTTTAAAAAACTTCGCGGTTAAGATGCACAAATATATTAAATTTGTATATTTTTATGATCTATTTAAGGCTAGATATGGTTTCATTATGAAAGGTTTCGATATAACATATCGATAGTTTCTTATTTTATTTAAATGATAATTTGTAGTAGTAACTTAAAATTAAAATTTATAAAATGTAAGTTTTATATAAACAAAAGCGGCTAAAACAAAATTCTAAAATTATAATTTGTAGTCCGTGACGATACGACGTTGAGCACAATTAGGTCATAAATTGTAGTTTATACTTTGCTTTTCATAGACTATTAGAGTTCTTGGGCTAGGATAAAACATAGTATTTTTGGTGTTGTTTGGACCAAAATCACATGTGATTTTGGTTAGGTTTAATGTTGTTTTTTTGGGTTTTGGGCTTGGGTTTTGTTATTAGGTCTAGATATAAATAGTGTCATGTGTGCCTTGTAAACTGTGAGGGACATTTTGGGGGCTTCCATATTGCTTAGAACATGATTAAGAAAAACCTCTTCTTGGCCTTTTATGTTTGCGCCGCGCAGACAGTGCACAGACGCTTGGTCTCGCAGACTAGGGTCCCGTGTTGCTTTTGGTGTTAAATTTTTTTGGCTTTCTCATTTAATAAAATCATAATTGGTCTTTGGTCAAGTGGTAGATAATGACTTTCTCATTTAAGAGATCATGAGTTCAATTCTCGTTTGCGACATAGATGACGATGTTATAAGTAAATTAGTTTGCAGTTTCAAAAAAAAAATCAATTTAATTAATCAAATCGAACAACAAATCCAAAATAATTTTTTAACACAATAATTTAATAAATCTCTTTAGTATTATTAAAATAATGTAAACATGGAAGAAATTTTAAAAAAAAAGTTTAAACAATAAGCAAAAGTTAACCATGAGACAACGAACTATTTTATCCACATTAGGAATGCAGAGTAAGAAAATATATATTTTACGACCGATAAAAATATATATTTTACGACCGATAAAGGTGAAAAAAAATTAAATGCAAAATGATTTTTTCTATTTTTATTTTTAGTCTAGATATATAAATAATAAAGTATATTTATTTTATATTATATAAACTAACGATACGTGTATATATATATATATATATATATATATATATATATATATATATATATATATATATATATATATATACTAGTCGTTACCCGCGCAAAGCGGCGGCGAATGATTTTTTCCGATAATTATTTTTATTTGGAAACATGTTATATTTCAAAAAACAAAACACAAATACATATTGCTATCGATAGGAATCCAAAAGCCCGATCTAAAATCAAACAAATTTACATGTCTATTTGAACTATTAACTAAATACTCAAATGTACATATGTCTATTTGAACTATTAATTAAATACTCAAATTGCTCGGTGAATTTGATCACTTAAAAAATGATAGAAACAAACGTTTTATTGGCCTAGCTAAAATGTTTAAAGAATAAAACCCAACAACATATATAAACTACTTTTTGGCTTAACAAACACAACAACATAAAAGGACGTGTAATAATATGTGTTTCTATAATTAATTAAGGGGTGTATTTGGAAAATTTTTAAAAAATTTCTAAAAAGCTAGTCTAAGTAGCTTTTCAAAAAGCTAGCTTATAAGCTACTTTTTGGCTTACCAACACGACAACATAAAAAAACTCAAAAAATAAGTTAGCTTATCAGCTAGCTGTGGCGCACCAAACATAGCTTTAGTAATTCTAATAGAATAACATTATCCACACGTCCACACAATAGTTGTCTATCCACATTATAACCTATATATATATATATATATATATATATATATATATATATATATAGTTAAAAAAACAAATAGGATGTAATTTGAAATTATTTTAATAAATGATATGTATATACAATAAAAAAAAATAAAAGGCTAAAAATCATATAATTTAAAACTATTTATATAAAATAAAAACATGGATATATTTTGGAAGACTTATATAAATTAAAGGGCTAAAAGAAGACATTAAAATAAAACATGGATATAACTTGGAACATTTATACTACTTAAGGGACCAATAAGAGATATTAAAATAAAATGTCGCAATATAACTTGGATATAAATTCATTTATTATAAGACCGGAGGGTATGGGAGAGAAATTTCTCTCACTTTTTGTGGGTCATATCCCCGTTTCCCTCACATTTCTTTCCCTCACCTAAAACGCAAGGAATGGGTGGGAAGCCCTTCCTCACTTTTTTTTAAATAAGTTTTTTTGTATGATTTATAATTTTTAAATTAATACTAAACATAAAATTTAATTAAAAATAAAAAACATTTCATTAATTAAAATAAAACTTACATTAAACCTAAAATTTTAAAAACTAGAAAAAAAAACTAACTAAAAATCAAACAAAACAACAACGACATACGGAAAATATTTTTTTCATAATTTTTTCCCTCTTCTTCATCACGAGATCGAGAGCTGGTCCGGAGAGATGATCGATGTTTTCCATCAAAAACTTCATATCCTCCATTTCTTGTCTCTCCGCCCGCTCCTTTTTCCTTGTTTCTTCTTTTTCTTTGTCGAAAGCCAAACATTCGGAGAAATTAAGATTATATCAATCAAACGACGATGTTATTTTCCGCATTTCGTCGATGTCCACGCTGAAATCAGATGCACCCGAAGAAGTCCCTTTTCCGTTTCTCTTCGCTTTGTCCCTACCCATTGGGCGGACAATTTCTTCTAGCTCGAGTTCGTCATCCTGATTTAAATCTAGACCGACCCGAGCATCGGAGGAGGTTGTGTAACCACTAAAGTCCGTTTTCGTTCGCTTTGATTGTTGGACTCTAAAAATAAAATATTGCTCGTATTTTTTCCACCTAGGACATCGAACCAATAATTTCCAACAATCGTGCCACTTGAATGGTTTTCCGACTTCTTCAAGGTAAAACTACAAAGCTTCTTGAAGTATTTGTTCGTCCCCTTGGCCTCTTTTCCGTTGGGGTTTTAGGTTGTTGTACAACCCGTTTATTTTTGAAACCCCTTTGCTATTTCTCGAAACTTCAAATTCAATTGATGTTTCGTACGGTAGTCGTCACCTTTTTCTAGCTCTTCTCGAAACCGTTCTAAAATGCGTAACCAAAAATGGTCTCCCGGTTGTGCGTTTCCTTGAATCGAATCTTCAGAAATGTCAGCCCAAGATTTGACCAAAACTAGCTCTTCGTGTGGAAGCCATGCAGTCGGCTTTTGACTTCCTGGTTGTGCGACACCCTCGCGCACTTGTTTTTTCCCTTTACGTCTTTGTGGGGGTGGTGTGGGTTGAGTTTCAGGAACCATCTCTTCTTCTTCCGAGTCATCCAACTCGTCGACAAGTTGGCGTTGTTGGTAGGTTTGGGTTTGAGTTTGAGTTTGGGTTTGAGGTTGAGGTTGATTTGGCGATTGTTGATCCGGAAACACAACAAAGTTTGAAAACATTTGCGGCGAAACATTTGGAACTTGCATCGGGTAATATTGTCCAACATTTTGGTATTGGAATTGTAGTGGGGATTGAATGGGAGCATCGAGTTGGGGGCGATAAACTCCTTGTGGTGATGAATCAATAGCAAAAATGTCTTGGAACTTTGCTTTACAATGTGGGACTTATCCCACATTGGTGGAAGAGAAAACCTTCTCCTACCTAAGATGGGCCTTGGCGCTCTTGGGGTCTTCCTGATTAATTAAATAATTTTTAACTACGAAATTAATTTTTATTAAATTCGTAATTACTGAATGACAGGTTTTGACAGTTATTTTCGGTTTTGACAGTTTCCAACTGTCATAACTAATACCTATAAATACCTGTTTTCATTCATCTGTGAGGGGTTATAGAAATCATTTTTACACCACAAAATTCTCTTTCAAATTCGTTCTTCCTGAAGATGAAGGGAACATAGAAATTTCGTCAGATTCAAGATCACTTCTTGGATTGATTGTCGTATCCTCTTGATAGATCCCTACCAGGGAAATTTCTGTCTTAGGACACTGCATAGCAGGCCTCAATCTGTACAATTTTCTGATTATATTTCCTGTGTAATCATCATACAAGTATGTTTTGTGTATATTGATTCTTGTATTTTATATATAGTTGAATTTCGTTTGTTTTATTTCAATTAGATTTGTTGATTGTATACTTCTGTCATAACAATCTAAGACAGAAATCAAAAAGTGGAAGAATGGATCAACAATCCATCATCAAAACACATGTGGAAAAGCCTGAGAAATTCAAAGGCTCAGATTTTCGGAGATGGCAACAGAAGATGTTGTTTTATCTAACAACTCTTCATGTTTCCAATGTTCTCACTGATGATTCTCCCTCTCCTCCTACTGGTATAACCACTGCAGAAGGAACAACACCACCCAGTGAAGCCCAATTGGCAAAACATCAAAGGGCAGTGGAAACTTGGAACACAAATGAATATAATTGCAGAAATTATATTCTGAATGCCCTGGATGATTCTCTCTATGATATCTACTCTACCATGACTACTGCAAGAGAGATATGGGAATCACTGGAAAAGAACTACAAAACAGAAGTGGCATGTTCCAAGAAATTCGTGATTGGAAAGTTCATGAATTTCAAGATGGTGGATACCAAATCTGTCCTCAAACAAGTGGAGAAAATTCAAGTCATTGCACATGATCTTGAAGTCGAAGGTATGGGTATAAACTCTAACTTTCTTGTTGGTTCAATCATTGAAAAACTTCCTCCTTCTTGGAGGAATTTCAAATTATATCTTAAGCACTTAACTGATGACATGAGTTTTGAGCAAGTTGTGTTGAGAATTCGTGTGGAAGAAGATAACAAATTGAATGAGAAGGCAGATGCAAATTCCTTGGAACCAAGTACCAACTTTGTTGGAGAAGCAAGTACTTCAAGGACAAAGCACAACAACAAGAAAGGGAAGCAAGGCTCCAAAAACTCTTCCAAAGATGGCAAAAATCATGGCCCTAACAAGAAGAATTTCAAGAAGAATTCTGGTCCATGCTCTGTTTGTGGCAAAATTGGACACAATGCCAAAGATTGCAGATTCAGGAGGGGTTAAGGAGGAAACAATGGAGGGAACAATGGAAACAATGGTGGTAATTCTTATGGAGGAAATTCTGGTCAAACCAACATGGTTGAATCACCAAATCAGTTTGTTGCTGTGATTCAAACCAACATGGTTAGCAATTGTGTGGATTGGTGGATTGATACTGGAGCCACAAGGCACATTTGCAACTTCCAAACTATGTTTTCTACATACCAGAAAGTCTCGGATTCTGAGCCAATGTTTATGGGGAACGGCTCTACTGAAAAAGTTGAAGGAAAGGGAAAAGTGAAGCTACAACTGACTTCTGAAAAGAACTTGTTTTAAGTGATGTCTTGCATGTTCCTGAAATTACTAAGAATCTGATTTCTAGTCCTATTCTTAGTAACAAAGGTTTCAAACTTGTATTTGAGTCTGATAAGTTTGTTCTCACTAAGGGTGGGGTGTATGTTGGAAAGGGATACCTTAGTGAGGGTCTCTTCAAAGTTAATGTATTACCTTTGTACTATGGTGTTGAAACACCAAACAATGATGTAACCAATGTTAATGCTAATGAAATAATGGGCACTACTAGCCCCTCTTCTATGTATATGCATGATCCTTCATTTTTGTGGCATTCTCGATTGGGACATGTCAATTTTCGCTCTATTCAAAGAATGGCAAAACTTGGCATGTTACCAAAATGTTCATTAGATAAAAACATAAAATGTGAGGTTTGTGTAGAATCAAAATTTTCACAACATCCTCATAAATCAGTTGAAAAATCTAATGAAATACTTGGCTTAATCCACTCTGATTTATGTGATTTTAGAGCAACACCTACAAGAGGAGGAAAAAATTATTATATTTCTTTTATTGATGATTAAAGCAAGTATTGTTATATTTATTTGTTACATACCAAGGATGAAGCCTTGAATTCTTTTAAGAATTACAAGGCTGAAGTTGAAAATCAACTTGACAAAAAGATCAAAATTCTAAGGTCTGATCGAGGAGGAGAATATGAATCCAAAGACTTTGCTGAATTTTGTTCTTTAAATGGTATTATACATCAAACAACTGCTCCATATACTCCTCAACAAAATGGAGTGGCAGAAAGGAAGAATAGAACATTGAAAAACGTGATTAATTCAATGTTAATTACTTCTGGAGCACCACATAATCTGTGGGGAGAAGCATGTCTTGCAGCAAATTCAATACTTAATAGAATTCCTCATAAAAGAGTGATAAATCACCCTATCATCAGTGGAAAGCGAGGTTACCCTCTTATAAAAGGATGAAAGTATGGGGTTGCCTTGCTAAGGTACAAGTACCTCTTCCTAAGAGGACTAAACTTGGACCAAAAACCATAGATTGCATCTATCTTGGCCCTGCCATGAATAGTGCAGCCTATAGGTTTCTTGTGTTTAAATCACATGTTGATGATATCCATAACCAAACCATCATGGAATCAGCAGAGGCTGAATTCTTTGAAAATATTTTTCCTTTTAAGGATAAAGGGAAAGAGGTTACCTGCTCTAGGAAAAGACCTCTAGATGATGGACTAAATGATACCATTCTAGACAAAGGTTTACAATCAAATGAAGAGAGTTCGTCTAAGGTTCAAGAAGAGAACTTAGAACCCAGAAGAAGCAAGCGGGGCAAAATTGCCAAAGATTTTGGACCTGATTACATGAAATTTGTAGTGAATAATGAACCCCAAACATATAAGGAAGCTATGGACTCTTCTGAAGCTCCTTATTGGAAAGAGGCAATCAAAAGTGAGATTGACTCCATTGTACAAAATAACACTTGGAAATTGGTAGATTTGCCACCTGGGCAAAAACCAATTGGTCACAAATGGATATTCAAGAAGAAGTTTAGACCTGATGGTACCATTGAGAAGTACAAAGCTCGTTTAGTAGCTAAAGGGTATCGTCAAAAAGAGGGTCAAGACTTCTTTGACACCTATTCACCTGTTACAAGAATTACATCAATTCGCACATTAGTAGCAATTGCAGCCATTCACAATTTGGAAATACACCAAATGGATGTGAAAACTGCCTTCTTGTATGGTGAACTAGATGAAGAGATATATATGAATCAACCTGAAGGGTTTGTGGTTAAAGGTCAAGAAAACAAAGTATGTAAGTTAGTTAGATCACTTTATGGACTAAAACAGGCTCCAAAGCAATGGCATGAGAAGTTTGACAACACATTACTCTCTAATGGATTTAGAATAAATGAATGTGATAAATGTGTTTATGTCAAACAATACAAGAATGCTTGTGTCGTCATATGCTTGTATGTGGATGATATGCTTATAATGGGTACTAATTTAGATGTGATCAATCAAACCAAGAAAATGCTACACTCTTCCTTCTCCATGAAAGACTTAGGAGTAGTAGATGTGATCCTTGGTGTAAGAGTTCAAAGAAGACCAGATGGTTACACTCTTACTCAGTCCCATTATATTGAAAGTGTACTCAAGAAGTTTGGACACTATGATGACAAGCCGATTGTCACCCCATTTGATGCTTCTAGTCATCTAAAGAAGAATAAAGGTGATAGTGTAGCTCAGTTAGAATATACTCAAGTTCTTGGTAGCTTAATGTATATTATGAATTGTACAAGACCGGACTTAGCATATAGTGTAAGTAGATTGAGCCGCTACTCCCACAATCCTGGGAAAGATCATTGGTCAGAGGCAAAATCCACAAGTGGATATGTGTTCACTCTTGGTGGAGCTGCTATCTCTTGGAAATCATCTAAGCAAACTGTGAATACTCGTTCTACAATGGAAGCATAGTTTGTTGCTTTAGACAAGGCTGCTGAAGAAGTTGAATGGCTTAAAAGCTTCCTAGAAGGTATTCCTCTGTGGCCTCAACCTGTTACTGCTATTGGCATACATTATGATAGTATGGCTGCTCTTACTAGAGCACAAAGTCATATATACAATGGAAAGTCGAGACACATTAGGCGCAGACATATTACAATAAGAGACTTGCTGAAGATTGGAATCATTTTCATTAGTTACATAAAGTCAAAGGAAAATATAGCTGATCCCTTGACAAAAGTGTGACATCCCCAATTTCATGGCCAGAAAAGACCGATTTGTTTATGCTTTGTTTTTAAAATCAGAGTAATCGTTTACAGAAAACAGTTGCGGAATTAGTCCCAAAAACAAAATATGATAACCATTTATCAAAACGTTTCTCAAAGAGAATGTATTTTTATTAAATAATAAAACCTCGGGATGTCATGTTCCGATACAGACCAAAAGCATAAACAGTATAAAATAGACCTTACAACAGTTATTTATAACTACTAATCTATAATCCAAAATCTCTCGTCAAGTCCACCAACTTATACTCTTGTGTCATTACCTGTAATGCAAAGAAAACTGAGTGGGTCAGGCTTGGGAGCCTGGTGAGCATATAGGGTTTTCAACCCACAGTAATATAATTATTATTTTCAATCATCAAACAATCAACCCAATTACTCATCCCCATTATCTTCGTTTAATCTTCCCTAAAGATATTATCCTAAGGGTCATCTCCTATATCATGTTTACCTCTCATCTCCTTACTTCTTATTTCCTTATATGTTTGTTCCTAAGAACTTTTCCTAAGGATCACAGCCTACATCGCATAGACAATACTAATTCGGGGATCACACCCTCAATATGTGTCTAGTAAGGGTTAGGGTATCATCGCATGAATACGTAGCCACAACATCGCCTGGACTCGTAATTCATAATAAGGGTTAGACTATCATCGCATGAATACGCAGCCACAACATCGCCTGGACTCGTAATTCATAATAAGGGTTAGACTATCATCGCATGAATACGCAGCCACAACATCGCCTGGACTCCTAATTCATCACCTATATATCATCACCTAATTATCATCACCATTATATCCTCACCTATCTCTCATCATATTATTTCATCACACACCAACTATTTCATCTACACATGTTCTACCCAACATATTTGTAAATATAAATTTCATATACAGTTTAACTTATTTAAAAACTATATAAAACATCCATTCCACACTCATCTCAAATAAACAACAATATATAAACACATAGCACGTATTTCATAAAAAATACTTCATATTTATGTGTTAGAAGAAAGTAACTACACACTCACACATATAAACAACAATATACTTAATACATTCAAACAATACTTGTATTATTATCGTGTTTATGAAAGGGACTATACACTCACTTGACCAGAAGATGATCGGACAGTACTACGGCTTGTAGAAGTAGTATTCTTCGGTAGATCTGGAAGATCTTCACAAAAACCGGGCTCCTCGCGGGCAGAGCTTCGGCTCGGGAATTTTACTTCTCGGGATCTTCGGGGCTTCAGGACTTGCTTCGGGACTCGGGAATGATACCGGGGCTTCGGGGTATTTCTTGCACGCAAAACGAGGTAAAAACGCGAGAGAAAGGGAAGAAATGAGCAATAGAACTCGACTGCACTCGACATCTATTTATAGGGGCTGAAACCCCGAATTACGTTGGGCGTAATCTTTAGTTACGCTGGGCGTAATGTGGATAAGGTCGCTGACTCCCCCCCCCCCTTCGGATAATAACGAAATTTATAATTAAATTTAATATTTTAATTATTTAATAAACTTCAAAAATTCATATCTTCCTCATACGAACTCCGTTTTCGACGTTCTTTATATCCACGCGTAGGTGAGACTACACTCTACAACTTTCGTTTAGACTCCGTCGGCTAATTTTGATTTATTTTTATTATTTATTTTTAGTTGGCCGGGACAAGAAAACTCCGTTATAAATTCATAACTTCTTCATCTGACGTCCGTTTTCGTCTGTCTTTTTACCTTTGTACTACTATTAACGAGATCTTCGATTCTCATTTAGATTGTTTCGGCTAAAAACCGCTCGATCTCAAATCGAGTATTCGGGCTGCATACTGCTAAGTCGAAACTTCGGAAAATCATAACTTCCTCATACGAAGTCAGATTTGGACGTTCTTTTTATGCACGCTCTCGATTTAACGAACTCTACGACTTTCGTTTAGATCACTAAGGCTAAATATTGGTCTAACGTAAATTCACTATTTACGTCGCGCTGTGTCGTGCCGGTTTTGTCGCGAAACTTCTACAGGTCATAACTTCTTCGTTATAACTCGGATTTCGGCGTTCTTTATATGTACGGAATCCTTGTAACATATACTATAACTTAGTTAAGATTATTCATTCTAAATAATCTTTCATCAAAAATTCATTTTTGACGCTTATCGTCTCTAAATTGACTAGCCCTAATCTACGGGCGTTACAAAAAGGCCTTAGTAGAGAGCAAGTTCTTTTCACATCGAGGGGAATGGGCTTAAAGCCAACACAATGAGTCACCACCTGGCGGAAACCTAACCTAGCAACATTGGAGATCCCATGGTCTAGGTTCAATAGGACAACTAGTTGGGGAAGACTCAAAGAAGCACTAACACGAAGGTATGCTCACTCCTATGATATTTATCTTGTGTTTTTCCGTTGATGATATAGGGATGAATTCTTTATTCTTAATAATGCTGATAGCTTTTATAGTGGAATAAGTACGGATTGTTCCAGATTAGCATTACCTATGTGAGATGGATGTGAGGTCGCATCTTTGGGAGCTGATATGGCTAAGCTCTCTAAAAGTCTCATGAAGAAAGGATCGTTCACGACCGAAATGAACACAACGGTAAGAAATGATCTATGCTTAGATATGATATGTGTGATACTTCTTGTTTTATTCTACTATAAAAAGTTGTTAGTTCAAGACTCTAGTTCACTACCCACAAAGTAGATCCAAGTAGCAGTCACTATGAAAGGTTCAAGTTTTACAACACCTATTCAGATGCATGTCATATCTAACTTCCCTTGTTTGAAATATACATTGATTAAACACATGTAATTGGAAGTCTTCGGAGTATCCTTTCCAATAGACTTCATTCCTATTCCCATAGGGGAAGTGTGCGTGATTGTGGGGATGGACTGGAATAGTAGATTTGGTGCCATGATAGATTGTGAAAAAAAAATTGTCATAAATCCGGATTTTCTATAAGGATTAATACCAAGCCAAAAACGGATCAAATATTCAAAAAAAATTACGCGGGGCGCTGCCCCCGAATCCCCGTTCATTCAGGGGCTTCGTCCCTAAATGACAGTCTACTTTTAATCTTGAATAAATTTAAACAAGTGTGCACTCCACACCTTCCTTATTTGTTTAATATTTATCAAGATCACTTTTGGTCACACAAAGTAATCTCATTACACTTAAATCACATTAGTGAAACAAATCACCAACATAAACCTCCTTGTACTAGAAAGTATCTCAATTATATGTCTAGATTGTGTAAAAGGCATCTATTTTAATGCTTATATAGTATCATTAACATAACAATAGAACTAGGGAAGAGGTTATGTATTCTAGAAAATTGATCCAAGTTGGATAAACATTCTAGAGCTCATGATAAAACATTCTAGAAAATTCATCCAAGTTGAAAATTCATCCAACAAGTCTAGACCATGTGAAGAAATACTATTTATTAGTTTGGTCAACATTGTAGATGTGTTAAAATGATAATAAATAACACTGCCGACAAGGATGAATAAACATTCTAGAGCTCATGATAAAACATGCAATCTAATGCTGTTAATAAATTAAATAAATGACCACAAACTGGGAATTATATTAAAAGTTGATAGCTAAATTTACACATTAAAATTTTTCAAACAATAATAGTCTGTGTACTACAAAGATTTGTTTCGATACCTAATGATAAATTGTAAGGAAAATTTGGATGAACAAAGTTTTTGCATTGGGCATATGAATTCCTATGATATACTTGCGGATCCGTTCAAAGAGGGCCTTAAAGAAGAACGTCGTCGTAATTGTTTGAAAAAAGGGCCTTATCAAAAAATATGTCTAAAATAATATTTTCATAAATTTCGATAAATAAAATTTTCATTCCCATGACGATTAGCTTGTCTATTATTATATTTTCACACTAATTATCAAAAAGACAATTGTGAAATCCCTAAGTTATACTCTGACAGTGATTGATGGGGGTACGGGTCAAAACATGTAAGGCTGTATCTAATTGGGTTATTCTAAATGCACGATTAAAGTCCTATATACACGAACGTGACTTCATTTGTCAACAAATCATTGTCGTCGTTCAACTGTCAGATTGATGGGGGTACGGGTCAAAGGCTGTATCTAATTGGGTTATTCTAAATGCACGATTAAAATCCTATATCACTTCATTTGTCAACAAATCTCGTTCAACTTGGTTTCTCCTAAATACACGAATGGATTCGTGTATTGCATGGAATTTTGTGCTATCACGTCACCTCACCTGGGTATTTATCAATTATTTTTATTCAACACCCCACAACTAATAATAATAATATATATTAAACCTTCAACTTTTTAATTCTTTTACTTTCAAACCTTATCGCTAAAGTTATTTATTTATAATAATATATTAAAAATATATATTTTTAACAGCCTTTTATAAATAATATTTTTAAAGTAAAAAAATTCTTCTAATTGCGTTCAAAATAATAGACACTATGAAATACAAAATTTGAATTCGTGTTCATATCGTAACATTATAAATATAAAAAATATAAAAATTAAGCGAAAACAAAGAAGAATGTTTCAATCGTTATCTTTTTAAAATTATCTCTACCTATTTTCTTGTATAGCCGTAGGATGTTCCAGAAAAAACTTAAGTAATTTTACTGAATTACCATCTACCCACCGTTTAATTAAATAAAAATTATTTGGTTTCTAAGAAATATCAAAATTATCTTTCTTAATTATAGTAGGGGGTGGTAGTGGTGGCAACGGTTGTGGTGGTCGCGGTGGTGGACAAGGTGACGGATGTGGTGGTGGTGGGATGTCAAGTCCACCAAGCAAATTAACACTCTTTGTTTGCAAATAAAACGTAATATAATGGTAAAAAGGGGTATCGATCCTCGGGGAAATGGTTGTATTCAATCAGCAATGCAATCTAAAAGAACTATTGTAAATAAACTAACTAACTACAATTAAACTAAAGGGGGGGGGGGTGTTATGATTGCTTGAAAACTAAAAGACTTGAATAACTAAAAACTTGCAATTAAGCAAGAAAGTGAGATGTTCAAATATTGGAGAGAATTGGTAAACCAAGGCAATTCAACACAACGAACATTTGTGTGTTTATCATTAGGATTTAACATGAAGGTTATCATTCATCCCAAATTGGTTATAGCAATCATGAAGCATGATATGCCAAGATTTCTCATAGGTAGTATGGAGGTTGGGGAAGCCCACAACACACCTTCTTAATCAAAATCAAAGATCCAATTGAAGCAATTGAACCCAAGAAGTTGATTAGCCTTAAGAATGAAGAAATCCCTAATTCCTAGAGGATGTCAATGCTTACACACCTATAAAGGAATTATGATTCATAAACTAGAGATAATTTATACCATCATAAAGCTCTTATTCTAAGTAAATTCAATGATTCAATGCTAAACCAAAGAAATAAACCAACAATTGCTTATTAAAGTACCAAGCTCATGATCAAAGCACTAAACAAGCATATGAAATATGAACTAGAATCATAGACATAAGATAAATGATAAATAAGCATAAATCCTTCAAAAACCCACAAACATTCAGAGGTTTTAGCCAAGGTCTACCAAAATAGAGAGTTTAGCCACTCATGGCAATAGAACAACAATCACAAAAGTCTAATTGCATAAAGAAACTACCAATATCTTGGAAAGATGAAAAGAAATGAGTCTTGAGCTTCAAAATCGCCTTCTCCTGGTCTCCAATGGTGTCAAATTGAACTTGTGCTGATAGATCTGATCCCCCAAGGTAATGGTAAGCCAAATGACCAAAATGCCCAAAACTGGGCAGTTGCGCGGGTACCTGCGCGACGGAAATTCCACCCGCGCAAGTGTTGTTGGGCTGCTATTGGCTCATTTTTCCTCCACTAACCATTCCATTACCAAAGATTCCTTTGGTCCCCTCCATATGCCACATGATTTAAATTAACCAACCATCTTTTAGCTTCAAATATGGATGCTCCAAGCCCAAAATAAAAGTCCAAGATCCATCTTCACAAGCCCACTTCATCCAAGTCTTTAGCTTTTTAAGCCTAATTCTTCTTTGGTGGATCTGCCAAGCCCAATAATGCATTGGAAGTCTTCGGAGTATCCTTTCCAATAGACTTCATTCCTATTCCCATAGGGGAAGTGTGCGTGATTGTGGGGATGGACTGGAATAGTAGATTTGGTGCCATGATAGATTGTGAGGGCCAACGGTTGGTAGTTCGAAACCCAAGTGGGTGAGAACTGATTGTATATGGCGAGGACACCAGAGTGGGATCAGGGTTTTTGTTCAGCTGCCAGGGCTCGACAGTATATTCAGCACGGGTGTGCGGGTTGTGTAGCGTATGTGGTGGCTACGCAGGCCAGAGATCAGACTCCAGTTTCAGAGGTTCCAGTGGTTAGAGAGTTTGCTGATGTGTTCCTGGAGGAGTTACCAGTGGTAACTCCAGAGAGGCAGGTTGAGTTCCAGATCGACCTGGTGCCGGGTGCGACTCCTATCGCCATGGTGTCGTAATGGTTGGCGCCACCCGAGATGCAGGAGCTATCGTACCAGCTGCAGGAACTACTGGGCAAGCAGTTCATTCAACCTAGCAGTTCTCCATAGGGAGCACCGATCCTCTTCGTCAGGAAGAAGGACGGTTCGCACCGGATGTGCATTGATTATAGGGAGTTGAACAAGTTGACGGTAAGGAACCGTCATCCACTCCCGAGGATAGATGATCTCTTTGATCAGTTGCAGGGTATATCTTGGTTCTCCAAGATTGATTTGAGGTCGGGGTACCATCAGGTCCGAGTTAGAGAGGAGGAAATGGAGAAGATCGCGTTCTGGACTCGTTATGGTCATTACGAGTTCGTGGTGATGCCGTTTGGGCTCACTAACACACCAGCAATATTTATGGACCTGATGAATCAGGTCTACAGACCGATGCTTGATCGCTCGGTCATAGTGTTTATTGATGATAACTTGGTATATTCCAAGACCGAGAGCAGCATTAGCAGCACCTCAAGGAGTTATTGGGAGTTCTGAGACGGGAACGGCTGTATGCCAAGTTCTCGAAGTGTGAGTTTTGGTTACGAGAGGTCCAGTTCCTCGGGCATCTCGTTAACCAGTATGGAATTTTGGTCGACCCGGCCAAAATCGAGGGAGTCATGTAGTGGGAGGTGGCGGGATCTCCCTCAGATATCAGGAGTTTTATGGGATTAGCAAGGTACTATCAGAGATTCATTCGGGATTTCTCCAAGATTGCAGTACCCCTCACTCGTCTGACGAGGAAGGGGGTGGATTTCCGGTGGGGCCCTGAGTAGCAGAGGGCGTTTGAGACCCTCCGTCAGCATTTATGTGAGGCTCCAGTTTTGATTCTCCCAGACGGAGTTGAGGATTTTGTGGTGTTCTGTGATGCATCCATCATAGGACTGGGGGCGGTCCTCATGCAGAGAGGACGAGTGATAGCCTATGCATCGCGGCAGCTGTAGCCGCATGAGACGAGATACCCTACGCATGATCTGGAGTTGGGGGCGGTGGTATTCACTCTCAATATTTGGAGACATTACCTATATGGGGTCCGTTGTACCATATACACGGATTACAAGAGCTTGAGACACATCATGGAT
This sequence comes from Lactuca virosa, assembly GCF_052849685.1. NCBI lineage: Eukaryota > Viridiplantae > Streptophyta > Magnoliopsida > Asterales > Asteraceae > Lactuca > Lactuca virosa. The sequence goes on from NC_136427.1 coordinate 29,587,301, forward strand.
CAACCGAACCTGAACATGAGGCATCGTATGTGGCTAGATGTAGTCAAGGACTATGATTGTGAGATCCTTTACCACCCCGGTAAAGGGAATGTGGTGGCGGACGCTTTGAGCTGCAAGTAAGTGGGGTCTTCCACCCCAGAAATATGTATGAGGATAGCGGTGGATTCTCCGCTTGTGAGTTTGATCAAAGATGCTCAGGTTGAGGGCATGCGACCAGAGAACTGGAAGTTGGAAAGGATCAAGGGCGAGAGCACCCGGTTTGTGCAGGATAGACTGGGATTATTGACCCGTTGCGGTCGGGTATGGCTTCTGATGTTTGGTGGGGTCAGACAGAAAGTCATGGAGGAGGCTCATAAGTCTCACTTCTCTATTCACCCGGGGCCACCAAGATGTACCGAGACCTGAGTTTGAGTTACTGGTGGCCATGTATGAAGCGAGAAATCGCTTGGTACGTCGAGAGGTGCTTGACCTGTAGGATGGTCAAGGCCGAGCATCAGAGGCCGCATGGTATGCTGCAGCCCCTAGAGATTCCCATGTGGAACTGGGAACAAGTCACGATGGATTTCATTACCAAGTTGCCATGGACAGCGAAAGGGTTTGATGCGATATGGGTCATCATGGATCGATTGACCAAGAGTGCCCATTTCTCGCCATGGGATTCCAGTCTCCATTGTTTCCGATCGGGATGTTAGATTTACCTCCCGTTTCTGGCAGAAGTTCCACGAGGAACTGGGCACGCGGCTGCACTAACATTTCATCCGTAGACCGACGGTTAGACTGAATAGACCATTCAGACCCTCGAGGATATGTTGAGAGCGTGTGTCATCAACTTCGGTGGGAGCTGGGATTCACACCTGCCCCTTGCAGAGTTTGCCTACAACAACAACTATCATTCTAGCATTGGCGCCCTGCCTTTTGACCTGTTGTATGGGCAGAGATGTCACACCTCGGTTTGTTGGGGTGAGGTCGGACACAGGGTGATGGGAAGGATGGAGGTAGTCTTGCAGACTACTAAGAAGATTCAGTAGATTAGGCAGCAACTGCAGACCGCTCAGAGTCGGCAGAAGAGTTACGCCGATAGACGCCAATCTGAGTTAGAGTTCCAGGTTGGTGACACGGTACTTCTGAAGGTCTCACCCTGGAAGGGTGTGATTCGCTTTAGGAAGAGGGGGAAATTGGGTCCCCAATACATTGGGCCATTCAAGATCATTGCCAGGGTTGGCAAGGTGACATACAGGTTAGAGCTACCGGATGAGCTCAGTCGGATCCACAACACCTTTCACGTTTTGCAACTGCGGAAGTGCATTCCGGATGAGGAGGTGGTAGTATCATTGGATGACATTCAGGTCAATAAGCAACTGAATTATGTTGAGAGGCCAGTGGCCATTCTGGAAAGGAAGATGAAGGTTCTGCGGAACAAAGAGATACCTTTGGTAAAGGTCCAATGGGAGCAGCGAAGGGGGTCCGTGTGGACATAGGAGTCGGAGGCAGAAATGTGGGAGCACTTTCCAGGATTGTTCACCGCAACAGACTTTGAGGAAGAAGACTAGTTCAAGTGGGGGAGAATTCTAACACCCCGATTCTCAGGTATTGATTTATGGTTATAAATTTTCATGATTTCAAGGTCTACTCGACGAGTTGGTTGCCTTGACTCGTCGAGTAGCAGCGGGTTGGTCCACGTGTTTAAGTGACCTGCTCGGCGAGTCGAGGAAGGGACTCGACGAGTAGGAGCTGGAGGATGAAACCCTAATTTCCTGGGTTTTGCACCCTATTTAAGGGATCATTAGCCTCCTTTGGCCTCCTTACTATCCCTTGAGAGCTCAGCAAAACCCTAATATGTGTGTGTGCTCCATTTGTGTGTTTTAAGCTTTAGAAGAGGATTCTTGGTGAGGAGAGCTTGGAGAACAAGTGTCTAGAAGCAAGGAACGTGTGGGAATTAGAAATCTACCTCATTTAGCATCAATTCAAGGTATCAAGTCGTTATCTTGACCTCATTTCCTTCTAGATGTCATTTGGGTGAACTTTAGGGCTTTTCTAGCATATTAGGAAGCTTTTCTTGTGTATGAGCTAAGATCTGAAGTTGTAACTTCAGATCTGAGCTCTCTTGGGTCTCTAAGTCCATAAAGCTTTCAGCTTTAGCAAGTGTGAACCTCTCCTCTAGTATAAAACTCCATTATAAGCTTGGTTTTGTCATTATAATATCTTAGAGCCTTGCATACACGTAAAGTTTGCAACTTTACATGATAAACATGCCTTGGGAAGCTGTATCTGCAACATGGAGCCTTAAGATGACTTATTAAGCATCTGTATGGATATGGACTGAAGGGACTCGACGAGTTTCGTGGTCAACTCGGCGAGTCCGATGAAGATTGTCGTGGGCTCGGCGAGTCGGTAGGGTGACTCGACGAGTCAGCTAGGGTTTCCCGACTTTTGGACACGCTTGCACTCGACGAGTTGCAGGGGAACTCGACGAGTCTGTGGGGGCTTTCACGACTACTCGAGTTCTGGAAGGACTCGACGAGTCAGTGACTAGACTCGACGAGTCGGGTCAAGATGGATTGTTGACCTTGATCATTGACTTTGACTTTGATCAAGGGTTGACTATCTGACTTCTGAGGCATTTTGGGAAGTTGGAAACTTATGCGTATGGTTCTATGATGATTATAGGTGGTGGAGTTTGTGGCGGTGATCCAAGAGTTTGAGCTTATCTTTTGAGTCGACATTTGCGAGGTGAGTTATCCTCATTATATCAACATGGTCTAAGGCACCCAGGCCGAAGCTTTATGGATTGTATCCGGTTATAGCATGATATGTTTATTGGTTGCATCCTGGTAGTTAGGATGATGTTATACTTATGCTTAGTGACCTGTTTAGGTCGATGTCCTGGTTATAGGATGGTATTATGTGATATGCTAGTATGATCTATTAGATTGGTATCCTGATAGATAGGATGGTATTATGTGTTATGTGGTATGATCTGTTTGATCAGTTAGTTGTCTATAGACTATTATGTGATTATCTGTATATGTGCACATGTTTTTTTCATGGTTGAGGCTTATCTGCTTTGTGCGAAAGCCAATAGAACTGGGCATTCCAACCTGTTGGTTGTGGGCCGTGAGTATTCCATCCCGAGGATGATTGGACTCATAGTATGTGGGCATTCCAAGTTGTTGGTTGTGGACCTGGGGGTATTCCATCCCGAGGATGATTGGACCCATAGTATGTTGGCATTCCGACCGATTGGTTGAGGGCCTAGGGTATTCCAACCCGATGGTTGACTGGACTCATAGTATGCTGTTAATGATTATATGTGTTTTGTCGCGGGTATGGGTATTTTGGTGGAACTCACTAAGCTTTCGGGCATACAGTTTTAACTTATTGTTTCAGGTACATCAGGGGATCGCGGCAAGGCGAAGGCGTGAGCGTACAACTCCTCATGTTTTATTTATGTTTCTGGGAAAACTCTGATATTAGACTTTTTTTGAAAACAAATTTGTAACTAATGTTTTGAAAAAGTTTTAAATTGGCTTGAATTTTATGGATGTTACACTAACGAACCGACGCACCCGGGTCTAAAACATTAGATGGGAAACACATCCCACTCAGAATGAAATCCATTTGAAAGCTCCGAAATCCCAATCTGCTCGTCCTCCATACAGATAGAGCCAAACTCATCCACAAGAGTCTAGTCCAACACAGAATTGGAACCACTCGTCCCAACCTAGTACTCAACTCATGACTCATGTTCCTCAAATCTACGCATGCATTACACCTTGATCCTCCCGATTTGCGACAACCCCTTCCCTAAAGTGGGATGTAACGGTTCCTTACCCTCGCTGAGACCCCAGTCTCTCACCTGATCCGACTACCAGATCCTTAAGTCTCCACTGCAAAGGCTACTCAAGCCTAAGAACATCTCTGTGTCACATGCTGTCTAGTGAATCCTACTGCTCCGCACAGTCCCACAACACTCTCTCACCGACTAGTATATACTACGGCTCCCCGTTGTCCCACCACACTCTCTCGCTGACTAGTGAATACTGTGGCTCCCCGCAGTCTCATGACACGCTCATGTTGACTAGTGAATACTATGGCTCCCCGCAGTCTCACGACACTCTCTTGTTGACTAGTGAATACTACGGCTCCCCGCAGTCTCGCGACACTCTCTCGCTGACTAGTGAATACTATGGCTCCCTGCATTCTCACGACACTCTCTTGCTGACTACTAATTACTATGGCTCCCCGCAGTCTCACGACACTCTCTCGCTGACTCATGGATGCTATGGTTCCCCGTAGTCTTACAATTCTCCCTCTCGCTCGCCATGGGCTCACCACACGGTTTACGCTGACTGTCCTAAGTGATTACTCCCACCCAGATCAATTCGCTCTGTTATTACTCCCACAATCTCATCCTTAAGTCGTTACTATGCTGAGCTCACCGACTCATACTCCGCGCCCCAACATACATAGGTGCACACACCTACTTAGATTATGGACTATTACTCTTGATGAAATTCTCGTGGACAAGGAACTTTCCTCAGCCCACTTACACCCTTGGACAATCCCCGTCTGGCGATAATTACTAATTTTCTCATATTCGGAAATATAGTCGCTTGACATTCCTCTTGCCATCTGACAACCCAGATCTCACAGTAATGCAACAATTTAGGGCATCATACTCGGATACCTCGATACACCATCACAAAATCTCGTGCTATCGCGCCACGACCACTGATCTCCCGTTTGCATAACTCGTAACCTTGAAGTACTTCTAGCTCATAGTTTGAAGTACAGAGGAATCGTCAATGACTGAGAACTCTTTGCTGACCATCCAAGGCTCAATTCTCTACTGATCAAGTCCATGCAAAAACTACTCGTACTGACTCTGAAGTTGATGGGCAATTCAACTGCTGCCCCTTCTAGTGTGTGGATATTAATCCACACCTCGAACTAACAAATCTCTTAACAATAAAAACTCTGCCTCAACGATCCAATCGTCTCGAAACCCAAATATTGGCGAACCCAGATGGAACACTGATCACAGAAGGTTCTCGATCAATGGCTGCCTGCCGTGAAAATACTCATTAATCCCTAAGCACATACAACATGCATCATCTCACTCTGCACCTTGTCTTGATTACCTCAAACCCTAAGTCTCATATGTCAGGAATGTGAATCCCTACAACTCAATCCTTGGAGTTGCAACTTCAACAGATTAATAATACTCTCCATGTAGATACCTAGTTCTCCCCCACTTAGGGTTCGAACCATCGCCGCTTGGCATGTCGCACGGACCTCACTACGAATTGGCTCACCAATTATACTATCCCCGCCCCTTGGGATGTCCAACACAATACTTGATGACTTCCAGATAATGACCTAATAACTCCAAGTATCCCGTATCTCAGATGAAAACTTCGAAGTCCTCCTAATGTGACTGCCTCTAGTCACCCAAAATCTCATACCGACACATCACCGAACATCTCGACCATCCCGAATTAGCTATGACTCTCAACCTGATAGTAATGACCAATCACACGACACCTCATCTCTGATTCCTCAGCTACTGTGCCCTCATGTGAATTATCATAGAATCAAGAGACCTCACTCTGACAGTCGATATACAACATAAACAAAAAGGGCCGCCACCCCAATATACTCCTATTGATTATCTGGAACTGCTAAAAAATATGCCTTACTATACTCATCTAAGGCATATCCTTGTCCCTATCCATCTCAGTCCCCACTGATGACTCTCTCACGATATAAGAATACCTCACAGCAGACATACCACACATACTCTGGTGAAAATATCTCAACTATATGCTACCCTACAATATTTACCTCGGAACTCTGAAACTGGAAGCTCTTTATCTCCTTCGCTCCACATGGGAAATGGAAATAGTGTAATTCTTGTCATAAAAAGTGACATCTCAACCATCGGTGGATCACTCAACCGGAACCGCAATCCTCCATAGCGTATCATCTCCAGTTTTGCTCAAGTCATGCCACTCCAACTGGAAGCTCACGAGTCAAACTCCTCGGGATCTAAACTCAATTTCCCTCGCAAAGTACACTCTATCGAAGTTCAACCAACATGGCCCTCTGTCCCCACAGTTTACCATATTCATTCTCGGTTTGAACACCCACCGTCGAATAATTGGTAAAGGCAGAAACACACTTTGCTATGAATCATGGTACCCTAACCACGTTATCTCCCCTCAACCTTCTATTTAGAACCTCTAGAATTCAACCTGTTTCGAGTATGGGTCCTCTGCTTTCAGTAGTACCGGCCCATACTACCTGCCACATCTACCCATACTTTCCACACGGATCGTCCCAGATTTCTTAAGTAGCTGCTTGATGAGTCTATTTTATGAATGTACTAAATTGTCATCAATCTATTGAATTGATGTATAATTTTCCAAGAATATCTCTACTTTGATGAGTTGTTGAACTTAATATGCAGGTCAACATATCATACTAAAAGTGGGCGGAACCTGCAACTAAAACGAATTGCTAAAAGAATGAAAAATGGTGCTGAGAAATTTGACCACTCTCTTCAACGTTTTGATCACATCTCAAGTTCTGGAGCTCCGATTAACATGAAGGAAGATGTTTCGGAAACTATACAAAATTTACTACAACTTTAATGTTTTGCGGTTTTGCTGATTCTACCGTTTTCATCACCAAAAGGGGCACCAAAGATGAAGGTCGTCCTAGAACGCATCTAAGACGCCCCCTAGGATGCCTACCCATTTTAAGCCATTTTCAAATGCAAATAAGGATGGAAGAAGACATGTAAAACGTCCCGAAGGATGCCCGGACGTCCTACATGAGTTCTAAGATGCCCACTATGACGTCAACGCGTAAGAGGACCCGAAAATCCGTTTTTTAACACCTATTTAAGGGAGATTAAACCCTAATGGACATTGGACTTCTCCCCTTCGATTTTTTCCAGTTTTGGTGGGTTCCAAACACTTCCAAACCTTCTCCAAATGTGTTCTTGATCATCAATTTCTGAATCAAAGCCAATAAATCATCGAGTTCATAATCATTCAACATTTTAAGATCATTCAACCGGTGGATCTACATCAATTTTATCAAGTTCCAGAATTGATTACTTGTTCTCCAAGGTTCCATTGTTCTGTGATTTATTGATCATAAACATCATTCTTTTTATGATTTTTAGTTTCTTTATGGATTTTATACCAGATTTCTTTGTTTTTATTCAAGTTGTATGCCTTTTAATTGTTATGAAAAGCTAAAATTTTTATGGTTACTTTAGGGAATGTTTAGGATGATTTAATGAACGCATTTCGATTATTACTTCTATTCTAATAAACTTTGGCTATTATATGTTCTTAAATTAATGATTTCTATCAATGATAATTGAAGTTGGGTTTTATTCATGTGTTTAATTTTACAATTAAGATAGTTTATTGTCAATTCACTAATCGTGCCGAATTAATATAGTTTAGGAAGTAAGACGATCGGTTGAATCAACATATACTATTCCAAACTTGTGATTTTAAATGCTAAACATTGTAATTGGTAATCATAAGACACAATATTGGCAAACCACTTATTGTTCCTAATCCATTTAGATATAGGGAGTAAGACAACTAGTTAGGATAACATATTGTGTGCCCAAAGTTATTTATTGCATGTTAATTGACCTTAGTTATGTTTTCATAATCAATTTGGACTTTAAGGGAAGATGAACACGTGAGTCTTAATCATCCGACATTGAACATGAAGTAACATTGTTTTTCTCATTGGTAATCGTTTGCAATATAAAGTTTCTAGTTTTTTTTATTTAAATCTTAGTTTAAATATTTTTCGTGACAATTGCAAGTATTAGATCCTTTTCATTGAAACTATAGCACAAAGTATGACCACAAACTCCTCGTGGATTCGACCTTACTTACGATAGCTATCTAGTGGTTTTGAGGTTATTTATGATTGAGACAACGAACTCGATCAAAATTTGGCGTCGTTGCCGAGGAGATTGTGCGCTTAAACTATTGTGTTGAAGTAGTCATTAAATTTTGTTTTTTTAGTTTAATTTTTTGTTCAAAATCTTCATTTTTTTTTACAGTTTTTGTGTAGGTGCACTGGTAATGGATGAATATATTTACATGGATCAAGATATGTGGTGGGAGAGAGAAAATTCGGGTCACTATCAATACAAAAATGATTCATACAATGAGTCATATAATGATGATCCACACGATGACTCGTATGAGAATGATTGGTGGTGGACTGAAGATTCAGCTCAAAACCAACACCATGGCTCACCTTGTGTCTCAGACGACCAAGAATCAGACAAATCTTCATTCAACAAAAAGCTGGATTAAATGCTAGAGATGTTAAATGAAACCTTCAACAAGGAGGAAGACAACTCCAAATCAATTTCGGCGATTGAAGATCAAGTAGAATGAATAACGGAGCAGCTAAAGCAACAACCACTGGGCAAACGTTCGGACACTATCCAAGTAAATAAGGTAAGTTTTCTATGCAATGATAACATTGTGCATAATCCTACAACACCCAAAATTGAGGTTGTGGAGGATGATGTACCTTTAAATGATAATGATACCCAACGGATGTTTCAAATTAAAGAAGCTGTAAATGAATTGGATAAGTATAATGAAGATTTTCATGAGTTGGAAGAGTCCAAAGTTGGGGAGGGGTTTTTGGAGGCTAATACCACCCCTACCCAACAAGTTTTAAATAAACCGACCAAAAACTACTTCTTATGGATTCAAAAATGTTAGCCAATTACAAACAACCAAGTATAATCGTTGATCGTCTTTTTTTTTTTATTTTTTTTTATTTTTTTTAAATTATATGTGCTCATATTAGGTGCAAGGAAGGTGCGATAAATGTGACCTTTGTAAGCCATTAACTGAGACTCCTATTATTTGGACCTACTAATGAACCTCCAATCAGTGGCGAACTGTTTGTAATCAATACTATCGATGATTATGTCTACCAGCATACCACAAATATGGTCTCTAACACCAACCACGATTTGGAGAAACTTTTTCGTTGTCACAGGTTAATAGAATTAGATGAGGTCGAGTTTCAACAAGTGAAAAAGAAATTATGGACCAAGAAACATGATGTCGTTCTTACCCATAAATCAAAGATGAAGATGTTTCATGACACCAAATATCGAGACAAGAAGTCCATTAATAAAAATTATGCTTGGATGTTCAAATCAAGGTTTAGGCGTCATCGTGGAAAGATTAAAGGCACCATGGTTTATTTATCCAAGGTAAAAGATGGCATGCCACACGATCTGGTCATTCAGGTTAAGGTCAACAAAAGGACGGTTGACTTTCAAAAAAGTCCACAAACATATGATCCACCATGGACATGACTCGAGGTAACCGGTTCAGCTAATGACATTAAACTTAGCAATTTTGGAACTTTGTGGGTGTGTTCACTGCAAACCCTCACGATACTTCACTCGTCCACTAAGGGTAACCGAGGAGTTTAAAAGGCTTGTTGTATGTGCCAAGCGCAATCGTGGACCCGACGAAATTTAGGGGTAGTTAGTTTAGTTTATTTTATATTTGATTTGATTTGTGTGCTTGTAGTTTTTTTTCTATTATTATTTTAGGAATTTAAAGAAAACGTGATTTTTAAAAAAAAATTATAATTATTAGATGTTTATTCGGGCATAACGAAACATTATGCAAATGCCTCCAACTTGAGAAGGTGTTTTTGGAAATTAAAACGACCTCTACTATCGGTACCATTAGGTGTGTCGTCCTCCCCATTTCTATTTTTTATAACCTTTATCTGGATAATCAATTTAGAATGAATGTATTATACTTTAAGCTCTCCCTTTATTATCTAATTCCATCGTGTTTGGCTTCTATGAAATATGTGATGAGTTAGTAGCGTCTCTATATCTTGAATGTAACTCATCAAAATGGAAAATGATAGGGGTTTCATACATCGAGTCATAATATCTATTTAATATTTATTTTGTAGGTTGCTCAGCCAGTTTGGGAATATTTATATTTATTAAAAAAATTGTTATGCGAAACACCCAAGTGTTTGAAAAGTGAAGGTTTTTGGCTTGAGCCTACGATCTTTCAATTGAGGACCCAACCGAACAATATGTGCCATCACGCTCTGAGTACTTGGTTTTACTTACTCCTACGCCTTTGGGGTTTGGAGGGGACTATTATTAACCAAAAAGCATCATAAGACTTTGAAGAACTTCCAAGTATATATATTCAAGCTGAAGTCAAATACAAAGATGATCAAATCCGATGAAGCCATCAAAGAACTTGAAGAATGCACAATCAAGATAAATATGAAGAATAGTTCAAGTTGAAGACATTGTGTGAAACAACATGTGACCCCTCGATAGTGGGAGTGTATGGTTTTGTCCATTAAGTGTTACCGACCGCGCTAACTATGTTACTGAATCTTTAAAACGGGACTTTGGCAATAAATTCAACTGATTACTCATGAGGTTGATTATTGGAAAGGGTTCAAAAAGTGGAGGGTTTCAAACAACAAAGTAAGATAAGCATAACATGTATTTTGTTTAAAAGTCCGGATAAACAACTAATAATCCTGAAAATCAATATATTGTGTCATTGAAAATATTGTGATAAAATGTATGGAATTCATGATTCCATTCAATTTTTCTTAGGATAAGAGAGTAAGACTACAATGATTATTTCAGGCCAATCTCGGGACAAGTTTGGAATAAAGTTGGGGAGGTTTGATAAGTCTATTTTATGAATGTACTAAATTGTGATAAATCTATTGAATTAATGTATAATTTTCCAAGACACTAAACGACATTGAGGTGAGTTATCTTCCAATAGAAGTGGGTCTAAGGCACCAAGGCCGACCCACTAGTAGTGATTACAGCTGGGATGATTGTCTTTGTGATAATTGTCTGGTTTGATATGACTTGATATGTTCTATGTTCAAGTATGTTATGTCCTATGTGATAGTGGTAGTAGGAGGGGAATAGTCCCCCGATCGGTTGTTAGGACCGAAGGGTAGGTCAGACACCCCAGATATGTCTGACAGGATGTTTATGATAGGTTATTATGTGATAGTAGTAGGGGGTGAAATAGTCCCCGTGACCGGGTGAGATAGACCGGAGGGTAGGCAGGCACCCCAGAATGGCCTGACATGGGTAGTTAGCACCCCAGAATGGCTTGACACGGGTAGTCAGCACCCCAGAATGGCTTGACATGGGTAGGTCGGGCACCCCAGAATTGCGACATCATGTATGATTGTATGGTATGTGGCATGATGGGGGAACTCACTAAGCTTTGTGCTTACAGTTTTGGTTTTAGGTACCTCTTCATCCAATGGGAAGGAGCCGGCGGTGTAGCAGCGCATTAAACACACACATGATTTCCGCATTGAGTTTTTCTGGGATTGTACTATGATTTTTATTACTATTGATGATATGGTTTTGAGACACGTTGTTACGGTTTATAAATTGATATGACATTGGTAATGTTTTGGGTAAACTATTTTATAAGTTACTTAATTAAAAAAAATGAGATTTTTGGCCTCGAAAATTCGGATGTTACAAGTTGGTATCAGATCCTTGGTTTGAGGGATTCGGGCGCACCTTCGGGGGTCTCTGAACCCAAATCGAGGCCTTGAAGGATTTTTACAAGAAAAATAATTTTTAAAAATATAAAGTAAGGAGTTTTGAGAAATAACGAGGTGTGTGATGCGTGCGACCGGCCGAGCTCAAGTAAGTTTTCCCCAAGATACCCATACATGCTATGTTATGTTATATGTTTTGATTATGGGAACTGCATGCTAGATTAAGGCTGTGGATCTAGGGAGGATGCCTTATACGCCTATTGCATGAGTTTATTGAGCTATATGCTAGGACTGGTTAATCAGCAGTATGGTAGCCTGATTAGGTTATGCCTGGTATTGTATACTGAATGCATGAATGATGCTTGCTTTGTACTGAAAGGGAGTTCCGGCCAACTTTAACTAACTAGTGAGAGGATATGTAATAGTATCCGCAAGCTAGTTAGGGAAAGATGGTAAGGACTCCTTGTGCAACTGATGGCGGAGAGTATGTCGGAGAGTGCCCTAGGACAAGCCTAAGATGAGATTAGTTGGAAAGTTTTATTAGTAGAAATGGACTTGGTGAAGTCAAGGCAATTCTTGAGGAAAGTACGGATGGATGTGGAAGGTAGTATGGGCCCGTACTACTGGAAGCAGAGGATCCGTACTCGAATCAAGGAGGGCTGAGATAGAACCAGGAAACTTGGAGAGTGTGTGAGATCTCTCGAGAGTATGTATGACCCTGACATCATTGTGTTTGTTTTCAGTATGGCGATTACGCGACATGGAGCAGGATCTGGGACAGGATTAGGGTCAGGCTCGGGTGCAGGATCTGAGCAGGTTGATGACGGGCTACGCGAGTTCATCGCGTCTGAGATCATGAGAGGTATCCTTGAGGCAACCCCGGTCATTTTCGGGTCGATCAAGGAAGGGATTATCGAGCTGATGGAGGATTGCCTCTGGACATTCAGGAGTGACTTGGCGTCCAGCCAGTCGGGTACGCGCACACTGTACTTCAAGGACTTTAGGGGGAGTGGTGCGCCAGACTTTCATGGGGCGAAGGACCCCATTGCAGCCAGGAGATGGTTCACGAACATCGAGTTTGTGCAGTTGACGAGCTTTTGCCCGGAGGGGTCGAAGGTCCGCTTTGCTATGGGTTGTTTGAGGGATAGAGCTAGGGATTGGTGGGAGTTAGTCAGTGACTCACTGGGAGCCCCATACATTGAGGCTATGACTTGGTCAGACTTTGTGACCATGTTAAGGGCTGAGTTTACACCAGCTGTGGTGCTTCAACAGCTGGCCAGGGAGTTTCTTGATATGAGACAGACTACGAAGTCAGTGGTGGAGATCACCGCCAAGTTCCGGGAGAGGGCCTTGTTGGTACCTCAGTATGCAGGGATGAGGAGATGCGTAAGACCCGCTATCATGATATGTTGAGGGCTGACATTCTGGAGCATGTCAGCTATTCAGCCTGCCCGACCCTGGAGTCCATGATTGCCAGGGAGAGGGAGGGATAGATTGATTTAGAGCACCTCAGGAAGAGGAAGGCGGACATAGAGTAGAGTATTAGGGTTTCGGGGAAGAAACCCACGGGATCCGACGCTAAGTCGAAGGGCCAGCCAGGCCAGAGCCGTTGCAGGAAATGCGGCAGGCTACATGAGGGAGCTTGTAGAGCGGGATCATCAGGCTGCTACAAGTGCGGTAAGACGGGGCATTTTGGTAGGGATTGTACTGCTCCTGCCCCCACTGTTCAGACTTCGGATCTGATTTGCTTTCATAGCAATCAGAGGGGCCATAAAAAGGCCAACTGCCCTAGATTGACAGCAGCAGCAGCGCCAGTGGGGGCGCCGACTCCAGCGACTGCACGAGTTACGGATGGCCGGAAGGTCAAGTCAGAGGCTCCAGTGGTAAGGAGCCGTGGTTTTTAGTTGACAGCCGAGGAGGCACGCGCCGCACCCGATGTGGTGACCGGTATGGTTTCTTCTCTCTAGCTTTAATTATATTTCACTTGGGTTATTCATGTATTATGCTATATGTTTTGTTTAGGATCGTTCCATGTGAACGGTATTCCAGTCCAGGTGTTGTTTGATTCGGGTGCTACCCGATCATTTGTTTCTCTTGCGCTTAGCAAGAGGTTATCTAAGTCTTCAGGCATATTACATTGTCCCCAATCGGTTGAGATTGCGGGCGACCAATCAGTGCGCGCATCAGAGGTTTTCTAGGATTGTGTTATGAGGTTGTACGAAGAGCGCTACTTGGTAGATTTGGTTCCCATACCATTGCGGGGGAACAAGGTTATCATAGGGATGGATTGGTTGAGCCCCAGTGGGGCGGTGATCGACTGTGCGCGGCAATTGGTGCGGATCAGGACCCGAAGTGGGGGAGATCTAGTAATTCAGGGCGAGAGGCCACAGCAGGGACCAACTTTATGTTCAGCAGCGAGAGCTAGGCGCTATCTCCAGCAGGGGTGGGCAGGTTATGTCGCCTATGTATTGGATACCCGGGAAGCAGGTAAGGCGACGGTGAGTGGTGTGCCAGTGGTACGAGAGTTCGCAGATGTATTTCCAGAGGATTTGCCTGGAATACCTTCAGAGAGGCATGTAGAGTTCAGGATCGACCTAGTCCCTGGTGCGGCTCTGATATCCAAGGCACCGTATCGGTTGGCTCCTCCTGAGATGTAGGAGTTGTCTACACACCTGTAGGAGTTGCTAGACAAGGGATTCATTAGACCGAGCAGTTCACCCTGGGGAGCCCCGATTTTATTTGTGAAAAAGAAGGACGGGTCACATCGGATATGTATATATTAACGGGAGCTGAATAAGGTAACGGCGAAGAACCGTTGCCCACTCCTGAGGATTGATGATCTCTTTGACCAGCTTCAGGGAGCATCTTGGTTCTGCAAGATTGATTTGCGTTAGGGTTATCATCAGATGAGAGTCAGAGGGGAGGATGTGCAGAAGACTGCTTTTTGGACGCGATATGGTCACTATGAGTTTGTGGTGGTGCCTTTTGGGCTCACTAATGCTCATGTTGTGTTCATGGATCTTATGAACCGTGTGTGTTGACCGATGTTGGATAGGTGTGTGATTGTTTTCATTGACGACATCTTGGTTTATTCCAAGAAGCAGGGGCAGCATGTGGAGTACTTGCGGGAGGTTTTGGATAATTTGAGGAGGGAGAGCTTGTATGCTATGTTCTTCAAGTGTGAGTTCTAGTTGCGCGGGTTGCAGTTTCTTGGGCACCTTTTCAAACAGAACGGGATTTCGGTTGACCCGACCAAGGTGTAGAACGTGATGAGGTGGGAGGTTCCGAGGTCTCCATCTGAGATTCGGAGCTTTCTGGGACTGGCAGGCTATTATCAGAGATTCATTCAGGACTTCTCCAAGATAGCCGTGCCCCTGACCCGACTGACGAGGAAAGCCGTGGTGTTTTGCTGGGGGCCTGAGCAGCAGGCCACATTTGAGACGTTGCGAAAGAGATTATGCGTGGCGCCAATCTTAACCCTGCCAGAGGTCATGGATGATTTTGTAGTGTATTGTGATGCGCCCATCTCGAGTTTGGGTGCGGTATTGATGCATTTGGGGCATGTTATCGCCTACGCTTCGAGGCAGCTGAAGCCTCATGAGGCGAACTATCCGACACAGGATTTTGAGTTGGGGGCAGTTGTTTTCGCCCTCAAGATTTGGCGTCATTATCTTTATGGGGTCCGTTGCACCATCTACACGGACCATAAGAGTTTGAGGTACCTTATGGATCAGCCGAATCTAAACATAAGGCAGCGTCGGTGGCTTGATGTGGTGAAGGATTACGATTGCGAGATCCTCTACCACCTGGAGAAGGCCAATGTCGTGGCTGACGTGCTTAGCCGCAAGGCAACGACGATCAGGGATATCTGTATGAGGGTGACGGTTGTGACTCTACTATTGGAGCGGATTCGGGAGGCCCAGCAGGATGCCATGAAGGAGGAACATCGTAAGAGCAAGCATATTGTGGTACAGGTTTCCTCCTTCGACTATGACAGCCGTGGATTGTTGACTCTTCACCGTAGGCTGTGGGTCCCATATCATGGAGGTGTCTGCCAGGTATTGATGGAGGAGGCGCACAAATCCAGGTTTTCTATTCATCCCGGGGCGACGAAGATGTACAGGGATCTTCGTCTTGATTATTGGTGGCCCTGTGTGAAGAGGGACGTAGCTTGGTTTGTTGAGAGATGCCTGACCTGCAGGAAGGTCAAGGCCGAGCACCAGAGCCCACACGGCAAGACCCAGCCGTTGGATATTCTGCTGTGGAAATGGGAGGATATCACTATGGATTTCATCAAAAAGCTTCCCAGGACCGCGCGGGGGGGGGGGGGGGGGGGGTGGATTCAATTTCGGAGATCGTGGATCGGTTGACCAAGAGTGCCCATTTCATACCGATTCAGGAGAGCATATCGGCCGAGAAGTTGACCGATATTTATATACGAGAGCTAGTAGCTCGGCACGGAGTGCCAATTTCAGTGATTTCGAACTGAGACGTGCGATTTACTTCCAGATTCTGGTAGAAGTTTCACGATGAGTTGGGCACTCGTCTGCAGTTCAGTACTACTTTCCACCCGCAGAAGGACGGTCAGAGCGAGCGGACCATCCAGACTCTGGAGGATATGCTGCGGGCATGTGTTTTAGATTTCGGAGGTAGTTGGGTTACATACCTTCCTTTGGTGGAGTTTTCCTATAATAACAACTATCATGAAAGTATTGACTATCTTCCTTTCGATATGTTGTATGTGAGGAAGTGCAGGACCCCGATATGCTGGGGTGAGGTTGGCCAGAGGGTCATGGGGAGTACCAAAGTGGTACTCAAGACGACGTAGAAGATCCAGCAGGTGCGGAGCACGCTTCAGACTGCTCAGAGTCGGCAGAAAAGTTATGCCGACAGGTGTCGTTCGGAACTGGAGTTCCAGGTCGGCGGTATGGTGCTCCTGAAGGTGTCACCTTGGAAAGGTGTCATCCGGTTTAGGAAGCATGGCAAGTTGGCCGCATATCCGTTGGACCTTTCAGGGTTGTAGCCCGGGTGGGCAAGGTAGCGTATAGGCTGGACCTGCCAGCCGAACTCAGTCAGATTCACGGGACGTATCATGTCTCCCTGTTGTGGAAGTGTCTGGTGGACGATTCAGTAGTGGTGCCTTTGGAGGATATTCAGGTGGATGACAGCCTGAACTACATCGAGCAGCCAGTAGCTATCCTCGACAGGAAGTCGAGGGATCTGAGGAACAAGAGGGTGGAACTAGTGAAGGTGCAATGGCAGCACCGCAAGGGTTCATAATGGACCTGGGAGCCGGAGGACGAGATGAGGGAGCACTACCCCGAGCTGTTTCCGTATTCAGTGGCAGATTTGTAACACTCGGTTCCTAGTATGTATTTAATTCCAAGTATTATTGTATTTTACCCTGGGACTCGGAGAGTTGAAGGCCCAACTCGTCGAGTAGACTCGACATTACGCGCGGATTTTGAAGTGACCTCCTCGACGAGTTGGGAGACCGACTCAGCGAGTAGGAGCTGTTTGAGTGAAACCCTAAATTTTAGGGTTTACACCCTATTTAAATAACTTATCTCCTCCCATATCTGCCTACATCATCGCTCAGACATCCAGAACACCTTAAACTTAAACCCTAGCTCTGTTTGAGTGTTCTTAAGCCATTTTTGTGCATTCTTTTGTGGTTCTGAAGCTTTAGAAGAGGAAATGAGCTTAGGAGTTCTAGTTGAAGCTAGAAGATCCAGAGATTGTGTTTCATCTCCAGCTCATATAAGGTAAAAATCTTCAATCTTGACTTTCCATGTGTTTAATTAACTTTAGGTCTTGGATTTTGGTACCTTTAGGGCATTTGGAGGCCATTTTCGGGTTGTGGGGTGTAATGTGGAGTTATGGCTTCAGATCTTGGACTTTGGAAGGGTCTCATGGCATAAAGGTGCCAACTCTATGGCCATGAGAGCCCCATGTATCTTGTAGGTCTCATTTTTGGTCCTTTTGAGCTTAAAGACCCATGCATGGATGTAAAGTTCGTGACTTTACATGTTATATCGACCCTAAGAGGTTAGATCTACCCTTTAGATGAGATGAGCTCAACAGAAATCGAGTTTATGGACATGGACTTAGTGGACTCGGCGAGTTGTTCTTGAGACTCGGCGAGTCGGGTAATGGTTCCCCGACCTTTGTTGTTTTGAGGAGTCTAGTTGAGTCTAAAAGGGGACTCAACAAAAGACGGACGTGATTATAGACCTGGAAATCATGGGACTCAATGAGTGTATGAGCAAACTCGGCGAGTCCAAGGCAATCTCCCAACCCATGAAGATAGACTCAACGAGTTGTTCAAACAACTCGGCGAGTCATAGACTGAACACATTCTTATTATGGAGATGAACTCAACGAGTTCAAGGGTGAACTCGGCGATTCGGTTGAAGATGTTCCCGATTTTATGGTTGAAGGAGGACCATCGAGTTGTTTCTAGACTCGACGAGTGGAGTAGGGGGTTGAATCATTTTGGAGGAATAGGGACTCGACGAGTTGGTAGACCAACTCGACGAGTCAAGTCAACTTGAGGTTGACTTTGACCAAAGGTTACTTTGACCCGAATTTGAGTTGACCCGTGTAGGGGTTGTGGGTGCGGATTTATGACTTAGAAGAGTTGTCGTGTAGGGATTGAGGAGTCGAGGAAAGCCGATTTTCACACGGGAGACAGTACAGACACAACACGACATTGAGGTGAGTTACCTTCCAGTAGAAGTGGGTCTAAGGCACCAAGGCCGACCTACTAGTTGTGATTACAGTTGAGATGATTGCCTTTGTGATAACTGTCTGGTTTGCTATGACTTGATATGTTCTATGTGCCAGTATGTTATGTCCTATGTGATAGTTGTAATAGGAGGGGAATAGTCCCCCGATCGGTTGTTAGGACTGAAGGGTAGGTCGGACACCCCATATATGTCTGACAACATGTTTATGATAGGTTATTATGTGATAGTAGTAGGGGTGAAATAGTCCCCGTGACCGGGTGAGATAGACCGGAGGGTAGGCATGCACCCTAGAATGGCCTGACATGGGTAGTCAGCACCCCAGAATGGCTTGACACTGGTAGTCAGCACCCCAGAATGGCTTGACATGGGTAGGTCGGGCACCCAGAATTTCCCGGCAGCATGTATGATGTATGGTATGTGGCATGATGGGGGAACTCACTAAGCTTTGTGCTTACAGTTTCACTTTTGGTTTCAGGTACCTCTTCATCCAAGGGGAAGGAGCCGGTAGTGTAGCAGTGCATTACACTCACACATGATTTCCGCATTCAGTTTTTCTTGGGTTGTACTCTGATTTATATTACTATTGATGATATGGTTTTAAGACATGTTGTTACGGTTTATAAATTGATATGACATTGGCAATGTTTTGGGTAAACTATTTTATAGGTTACTTAATTAAAAAATGAAATTTTTGGCCTTGAAAATTGGGATGTTACATTAATTGATCATCAAACATCATTCGTTTTATGATTTTTAGTTTGTTTATGAATTTTATACCGTATATCTTTGTTTTTATTCAAGTTGTATGTTTTCTGAATGTTATGAAAAGCTAAACCATTTATGGTTACTTCCGGGAATGTTTAGGATGATTTGATGAACGTGTTTTGATTATTACTTCTATTCTGATCAACTTTGGTTATTATATGTTATTAAGTTAATGATTTCTATCAATGATAATTGAAGTTGGGTTTTATTCATGTGTTTAATTTTACAATTAAGATAGTTTATTGTCAATTCACTAATCGTGCCGAATTAATATAGTTTAGGAACTAAGACGATCAGTTGAATCAACATATACTATTCCAAACTTGTGATTTTAAATGCTAAACATTGTAATTGGTAATCATAAGACACAATATTAGCAAACCACTCATTGTTCCTAATCCATTTAGACATAGGGAGTAAGACAACTAGTTGGGATAACATATTGTGTGCCCAAAGTTATTTATTGCATGTTAATTGACCTTAGTTATGTTTTCTTAATTAATTTGGAATTTAAGGGAAGATAAACACGTGAGTCTTAATCATCTGACACTGAACATGAAGTAACATTGTTTTTCTCATTGGTAATCGTTTGCAATATAAGGTTTCAAGTTTTTTTTTATTTAAATCTTAGTTTAAATATATTTCGTGACAATTGCAAGTATTAGTTCCTTTTCTTTGACTACTATAGCACAAAGTTTGACCACAAACTCCTTGTGGATTCGACCCTTGCTTACCGCAGCTATCTAGTGGTTTTGAGGTTATTTTTGATTGAGACAACGACCTCGATCAAAATTTGGCGCCTTTGCCGGGGAGATTGTGCGCTTAAACTATTGTGTTCAATTAGTCATTAAAATTTGTTTTTTTTAGTTTAATTTTTTGTTGAAAATCTTCACTTTTTTTATTGTTTTTGTGTAGGTGCACTGGTAATGGATGAATATATTTACATGGATCAAGATATGTGGTGGGAGAGAGAAACTTCGGGTCAATATCAATACAAAAATGATTCATACAATGAGTCATATAATGATGATCCACACGATGATTCATATGAGAATGATTGGTGGTGGACTGAAGATTCAGCTCAAAACCAACACCATGGCTCACCTTATGTCTCGGACGACCAAGAATCAGACAAATCTTCATTCAACAAAAAGCTGGATCAAATGCTAGAGATGTTAAATGAAACCTTCAACAAGGAGGAAGACAACTCCAAATCAATTTCGGCGATTGAAGATCAACTAGAACGAATAACGGAGCAGCTAAAGCAACAACCACTGGGCAAACCTTCGGACACTACCCAATTAAATGAGGTAAGTTTTCTATGCAATGATAACATTGTGCATAATCCTATACCACCCAAACTTGAGGTTGTGGAGGATGATGTACCTTTAAATGATAATGATACCCAAAGGATGTTTCAAATTAAAGAAGCAGTAAATGAATTGGATAAGTATAATGAAGATTTTCTTGAGTTGGAAGAGTCCAAAGTTGGGGAGGGGTTTGTGGAGGCTAATACCACCCCCTACCCAACAAGTTTTAAAAAAAAACCGACTCACAACTACTTCTTATGGATTCAAAAAGGTTGGCCAAATACAGACAACCAAGTATAATCGTTGATCGTCTTTTTTTTTGAAAATTATATATGCTCATATTAGTTGCTAGGAAGGTGCGATAAATGTGACCTTTGTAAGCCATTACTGAGACTCCTATTATTTGGACCTACTAATGAACCTCCAATCAGTGGCGAACTGTTTGTAATCAATACTATCGATGATTATGTCTACCAGCATACCGCAAATGTAGTCTCTAACACCAACCACGATTTGGAGAAACTTTTTCCTTCTCACAGGTTAATAGAAATGGATGAGGTCGATTTTCAACAGGTGAAGAAGAAATTATGAACCAAGAAACATGATGTCGTGCTTACCCATAAATCAAAGATGAAGATGTTTCATGACACCAAACATCGAGACAAGAAGTTCATTAATTAAAATTATGCTTGTATGTTCAAATCAAGGTTTAGGCGTCATCGTGGAAAGATTAAAGGCACCATGGTTTATTTATACAAGTTAAAAGATGGCATGCCACACGATCTGGTCATTCAGGTTAAGGTCAACAAAAGGACGGTTGACTTTCAAAAAAATCTACGAACATATGATCCTCCATGGACATGACTCGAGGTAACCGGTTCAGCTAATGACATTAAACTTAGCAATTTTGGAATTTTGTGGGTGTGTTCACTACAAACCCTCACGAGACTTCACTCGTCCACTAGGGGTAACCTAGGGGTTTAAAAGGCTTGTTGTACGTGCCAAGCGGAATCGTGGACCCGACGAAATTTAGGGGTAGTTAGTTTAGTTTATTTTATATTTGATTTGATTTGTGTGCTTGTAGTGTTTTTTTTCTATTATTATTTGAGGAATTTATCTTTCGATGTATTGAGGTCGATGCAAGACTTAAAGTTGGGGAGGGGGTGCACACAAGAAAAAGACGGAGGATTAAAGAAAACGTGATTTTAAAAAAATAATTATAATTATTAGATGTTTATTCGGGCATAACGAAACATTATGCAAATACCTCCAACTTGAGAAGGTGTTTTTGGAAATCAAAACCGCCTCTAATATCGGTACCATTAGGTGTGTTGTCCTCCTCATTTCTATTTTTTTTCTGCATTATTTTTTACAACGTTTATCTGGATAATCAATTTAGAATGAATGTATTATACTTTAAACTCTCCCTTGATTATCTAATTCCATCGTGTTTGGCTTCTATGAAATATGTGATGAGTTAGTAGCATCTCTATATCTTGAATGTAAATCATCAAAATTGAAAATGATAGGGGTTTCATACATCGAGTCATAATATCTATTTAATATTGATTTTGTGGGTTGCTCAGCCAGTTTGGGAATATTTATATTTATTTATATTTTTTTTATGCAAAATACCCAAGTGTTTGAAAAGTGAAGGTTTTTGGCTCGAGCCTATGATCTTTCAATTGAGGACCCAACCGAACAATATGTGCCATCACGCTCTGAGTACTTGGTCTTACTTACTCCTATGCCTTTGGGGTTTGGAGGGGACTATTATTAACCAAAAAGCATCATAAGACATTAAAGAACTTCCAAGTATATATATTCAAGCTCAAGTCAAATACAAAGATGATCAAATCCGATTAAGCCATCAAAGAACTTGAAGAATGCACAATCAAGATAAATATGAAGAAAAGTTCAAGTTGAAGACATTGTGTGAAAAAACATGTGACCCCTCGATAGCGGGAGTGTATGGGTTTGTCCATTAAGTGTTATCGACCGCGCTAACTATGTTACTGAACCTTTAAAACGGGACTTTGGCAATGAGTTCAACTGATTACTCATGAGGTTGATTATTGGAAAGGGTTCAAAAAGTGGAGGGTTTCAAACAACAAAGTAAAATAAGCATAACATGTATTTTATTTAAAAGTCCGGATAAACAACTAATAATCCTCAAAATCAATATATTGTGCTATTGCAAATATTGTGATAAAATGTACGGAACTCATGATTCCATTGAGTTTTTCTTAGGATAAGAGAGTAAGACGACACTGATTATTTCAGGCCAATCTCGGGACGAGTTTGGAATAAAGTTGGGGAGGGCTGATAAGTCTATTTTATGAATGTACCAAATTGTAATAAATCTATTGAATTGATGTATAATTGTCCAAGAATGTCATTACTTTGATGAGTTGTTCAACTTAATATGCAGGTCAATATATCATACTAAAAGTGGGCGGAACCTGCAACTAAAACGAATTGCTAAAAGAATGAAAAATGGTGCTGAGAAATTTGACCACTCATCAATGTTTTGATCATATCTCAAGATCTGGAGCTTTGATTAACAAGAAGGAAGAAGTTTCAAAACCTAGACAAAATTTACTACAACTTTCATGTTTTGCGGTTTTTCTGATTCTACCGTATTCATCACCAAAAGGGGCACCAAAACTGAAGGACATCTTAGAACGCGTCTACGACGCCCGCTAGGATGCCTACCCATTTTAGGCCATTTTTAAGAGCAAATCAAGGATGGCAGAAGACATGTAAAATGTCCCGAAGGACGCCCGAACGTCCTATATGACGTCTAAGACGCCCACTATGACGTCGACGTGGAAAAAGACCCGAAAATCAAATTTTTAACACCTATTTAAGGGAGATTAAACCCTAATCGACATTGGACTTCTCCTCTGCGAATTTTTTCCAGTTTTGATGGGTTCCAAACACTTCCAAACCTTCTCCAAATGTCTTATTGATCATCAATTTCCAAATCAAAGCCAAGAAATCATCGAGTTCATAATCATTCAACATTTGAAGATCGTTCAACCGGTGGATCTATATCAATTTTATCAAGTTCCAGAATTGACTACTTGTTCTCCAAGGTTCCATTGTTCTATTATTTAATGCTCATCAATCATCATTTGTTTTATGATTTTTAGTTAGTTTATGGATTTTATACCAGATTTCTTTGTTTTTATTCAAGTTGTATGCTTTTTGATTATTATGAAAAGCTAAACCATTTATGGTTATTTCCGGGAATGTTTAGGATGATTTGATGAACGTGTCTTGATTATTACTTCTATTCTAATCGACTTTGGTTATTATGTGTTCTTAAATTAATGATTTCTATCTATGATAATTGAAGTTGAGTTTTATTCATGTGTTTAATTTTACAATTAAGATAGTTTATTGTCAATTTACTAATCGTGCCGAATTCATATAGTTTAGGAATTAAGACGATCAGTTGAATCAACATATACTATTCCAAACTTGTGATTTTAAATGCTAAACATTGTAATTGGTAATCATAAGACACAATATTGCCAAACCACTCATTGTTCCTAATCCATTTAGACATAGGGAGTAAGACAACTAGTTTGGATAACATATTGTGTGACCAGAATTATTTATTGCATGTTAATTGACCTTAGTTATGTTTTCATAATTAATTTGGAATTTAAGGGAAGATAAAAACGTGAGTCTCAATCATCCGAAACTGAACATGAAGTAACCTTATTTTTCTAATTGGTAATCGTTTGCAATATAAAGTTTCTAGTTTTTTTTTATTTAAATCTTAGTTTAAATATTTTTTGTGACAATTGAAAGTATTAGTTCCTTTTCATTGACTACTATAGCACAGAGTTTGACCACAAACTCCTCATGGATTCAACCCTTACTTACCCTAGCTATCTAGTGGTTTTGAGGTTATTTCTTATTGAGACAATGACCTCGATCAAAATTTGACTCCATTGACGGGGAGATTGTGCGCTTAAACTATTGTGTTGAAGTAGTCATTAAATTTTGTTTTTTTGGTTTAATTTTTTGTTCAAAATCTTCACTTTTTTTACTGTTTTTGTGTAGGTGCACTATAATGGATGAATATATTTACATGGATCAAGATATGTGGTGGGAGAGAGAAAATTCGTATCCATATCAATACAAAAATGATTCATACAATGAGTCATATAATGATGATCCACACGACGATTCGTATAAGAATGATTGGTGGTGGACTGAAGAGTCAGCTCAAAACCAACACCATGGCTCACCTTGTGTCTCGGATGACCAAGAATCAGACAAATCTTCATTCAGCAAAAATTTGGATCAAATGCTAGATATGTTAAATTAAACCTTCAACAAGGAGGAAGACAACTCCAAAT
The DNA here is from genome assembly GCF_052849685.1 of Lactuca virosa. Classification (NCBI taxonomy): domain Eukaryota; kingdom Viridiplantae; phylum Streptophyta; class Magnoliopsida; order Asterales; family Asteraceae; genus Lactuca; species Lactuca virosa. Next base: position 29,612,108 of record NC_136427.1, read on the forward strand.
CAATTTCGGCGATTGAAGATCAACTAGAACGAATAACGGAGCAACTAAAGCAACAACCACCGGGCAAACCTTTAGACACTACCCAAGTAAATGAGGTAAGTTTTCTATGCAATGATAACATTTTGCATAATCCTACACCACCCAAACTTGAGGTTGTGGAGGATGATGTACCTTTAAATGATAATGATACCCAAAGGATGTTTGAAATTAAAGAAGCTGAAATTGAATTGGATAAGTATAATGAAGATTTTCATGAGTTGGAAGAGTCCAAAGTTGGGGAGGGGTTTGTGGAGGCTAATACAACCCCTTACGCAACAAGTTTTAAAAAAACCGACTCACAACTTCTTCTGATGGATTCTAAAATATTGGCCAAATACAAACAACCAAGTATAATCTTTGATCGTCTTTTTTTAAAAATTATATATGCTCATATTAGTTGCTAGGAAGGTGCGATAAATGTGACCTTTGTAAGCCATAAACTGAGACTCTTATTATTTGGACCTGCTAATGAACCTCCAATCAGTGGCAATCTGTTTGTAATGAATACCATCGATGATTATGTCTACGAGCATACCGCAAATATGGTCTCTAACACCAAAAACGATTTGGAGAAACTTTTTCCTTGTCACAGGTTAATAAAATTGGATGAAGTCGAGTTTCAACAAGTGAAGAAGAAATTATGGACCAAGAAACATGATGTCGCGCTTACCCATAAATCAAAGATGAAGATGTTTCATGACACCAAACATCAAGTCAAGAAGTCCATTAATAAAAATTATGCTTGGATGTTCAAATCATGGTTTAGGCGTCATTGTTGAAAGATTTAAGGCAACATGGTTTATTTATAGAAGGTCAAAGATGGCATACCACACGATCCGGTCATTCAGGTTAAGGTCAACAACAATACGGTTGACTTTCAAAAAAGTCCACAAACATATGATCCTCCATGGACATGACTCGAGGTAACCGGTTCAGTTAATGACACTAAACTTAGCAATTTTGGAACTTTGTGGATGTGTTTACTGCAAACCCTCGCGAGACTTCACTCGTCCGCTAGGGGTAACCTAGGGGTTTAAAAGGCTTGTAGTACGTGCCAAGTGCAATCGTGGACCCGAGGAAATATAGGGGGTAGTTAGTTTAGTTTATTTTATATTTGATTTGATTTGTGTGCTTGTCGTTTTTTTCTATTATTATTTTAGGAATTTATCATAATTCTTCGATGCTTATTTGGGCATAACGAAACACTATGCAAATACCTCCAACTTGAGAAGTTTTTTTGGAAATCAAAACCGCCTCTACTATCGGTACCATTAGGTGTGTCGTCCTCCTCATTTCTATTTTTTTTCTACATTATTTTTTATAACCTTTATCTGGATAATCAATTTAGAATGAGTGTATTATACTTTAAACTCTCCCTTGATTATCTAATTCCATCGTGTTTGGCTTCTATGAAATATGTGATGAGTTAGTTGCATCTCTATATCTTGAATGTAACTCATCAAAATGGAAAATGATAGGGGTTTCATACATCGAGTAATAATATCTATTTAATATTGATTTTGTGGGTTGCTCATCCAGTTTGGGAATATTTATATTTATTAAAAAAAATTGTTATGCGAAATACCCAAGTGTTTGAAACGTGAAGGTTTTTGGCTCGAGCCTACGATCTTTCAATTGAGGACCCAACCGAACAATATGTGCCATCACGCTCTGAGTACTTGGTCTTACTTACTCCTGCGCCTTTGGGGTTTGGAGGGGACTATTATTAACCAAAAAGCATCATAAGACATTGAAGAACTTCCAAGTATATATATTCAAGCTCAAGTCAGATACAAAGATGATCAAATCCGATGAAGCCATCAAAGAACTTGAAGAATGCATAATCAAGATAGATATGAAGAAAAGTTCAAGTTGAAGACATTGTGTGAAGCAACGTGTGACCTCGATAGCGGGAATATATGGGTTGGTCCATTAAGTTTTACCGACCGTGCTAACTATGTTAGTTAACCTTGAAAACGAGACTTTGGCAATGAGTTCAACTAATTACTCATGAGGTTGATTATTGGAAAGGGTTCAAAAAGTGGAGGGTTTCAAACAACAAAGTAAAATAAGCATAACATGTATTTTGTTTAAAAGTCCGGATAAACAACTAATAGTCCTCAAAATCAATATATTGTGCTATTGAAAATGTTGTGATAAAATGTACGGAACTCGTGACTCCATTGAGTTTTTCTTAGGATAAGAGAGTAAGACTACACTGATTATTTCAGGCCAATCTCAGGACGAGTTTGGAATAAAGTTGGGGAGGTTTGATAACTCTATTTTATGAATGTACTAAATTGTCATAAATCTATTGAATTGATGTATAATTATCTAAGAATGCCATTACTTTGATGAGTTGTTGAACTTAATATGCAGGTCAATATATCATACTAAAAGTGGGCGGGACCTGTAACTAAAATGAATTGCTAAAAGAATGAAAAATGGTGCTGAGAAATTTGACTACTCTTCAATGTTTTGATCATATCTCAAGATCTGAAGCTCCGATTGACATGAAGGAAGAAGTTTCAGAAACTAGACAAAATTTACTACAAGTTTCATGTTTTGTGTATTTTGCTGATTCTACCGTTTTCTTCACCAAAAGGGGCACCAAAGATGAACGACGTCCTAGAACGCGTCTAAGAACCACCCTAGGACGCCTACCCGTTTTAGGCCATTTTCAAGTGCAAATCAAGGACGGAAAAGGACATGTAAAACGTCCCGAAGGACGCCCGGATGTCCTATATGACGTCTAAGATACCCAATATGACGTCGACGCGGAAAAAGACATGAAAATCAGTTTTTAGCACCTATTTCAGGGAGATTAAACCCTAATCGACTTTGGACTTCACCCCTGCGATTTTTTCCAGTTTTGGTGGGTTCCAAACACTTCCAAACCTTCTCGAAATGTCACACCCCGACCATCGTCGGAAACACCGGGTGGTGTAACGTCATTCTTCATATCATAGTTATATAACATACATTCAACTGTACTAAAGAAAATACAAACCTTTATTGATGATTGAAAATTACATTATTGTTTTCCTAGTACCTATTACATAATATCCGACTATAGCATACTTCTAAATAAACAGAAAATGTGATAGTAAAACTTCTCCTGTTCGAATACATACCAGCTTTTCAAGTTCCTGAAAACACATGCATTTTAAAATACGTCAACATAAAGTTGGTGAGTCCACAGGTTTTGACTCCATATAAAAATAATACATTTTCCAAGTTCAAAAGTATAGTTTTGAAAATATCATTTTGACGCTTCAATATTTAGTATATATATTAGGTATGATAGTCTACTTATCAAATAAATATTATACCTAAATGTTTTTTGAACCTACAGTATAAGTAGGGGGATACTTATACTTAACATTAATACTTGTATAGGACAATGTATAATGTTTCTAACAATTTGCTACCATGAGCTTGTAACCGCTGTTATGGCATAATACCTCTGATAAAACACACTCATGATTTCCATGAGAAACAACATACCCATGATTTCCATGAGAACAACACCGTACGCTTCATCTACGCCGGAACAATAACAAGTAAAAGGGTAGTTTGTCACTTGCTTATGGTTGACTGTAGCTAACAATCACAAGTGGGGTTGTCAACTCGTATAGTAATTATACATGACTTCCTCGCTCACACGGGATTAACGGTTACAGTTTAGAGGATTTCCGCTAAGATCCCCAATCTTAGTTGATGAATACAATTACTTATGTAGGCTTCAACGACTTCCTATAGCTCTAACAACAAAAGCATTTTTGTGTCTAAAACCCTAAGTTATTAGACTTTGCTTTTAAAATTACTCCTAAGTTCGTATTACTTTAGGCAGTATAACATCTATAATTTGAGGAAAACCAGGTTTTATCTTAACTTAAAACCAATAATAACAACATATAGCATACCAAGTTTTATTTTGTCATAAAACCAAAAATAACAATATATAGCATACCAAGTTTTATCTTGACATAAAACCAACAATAACAACATATATCATACCAAGTTTTATCTTGACAAACCAAGAATAGCAACATACTTTTTAACATATAGAACTTCCGAATATTACTTCGAAACTATATCGCACAAAACATATATATAGAATCTTAAGTATAACTCAAGATGTACATTGGTTTAATAACATGCTAACAAGTTGATAATTGTTGTATATATTCAAAATATTATATTTAGAACAACTATATCCCGGTTAATATAACTATCTACGTTGATACTGATATACCATCATATAGACATAATAGTAACGTATATACAATACTTAGCATGCGTTTCCCCCTGAAAATATTAGAAAGTGGGGCCGTGAAACTCACCCTAGTAGCGTGATTAACTAGAAACGGTTCGCGGTTCGAGATCGTCTGGCTCGGGATGCAAGAGGGCTTCATCAAATGAGAGAGAATGAATGAGTTTCAGATGCAAGAATGGCTGAGGTCGAACTTGCTATTTATAGTACGTTTTTGGACTCTCACGTCATGATTTTTATAAGACTCACGTCGTGAGTCAAGCATGTTCATCTCGTAGACTTGCCATTTGCGTCCCTAGCTTCGGAAGGTGGCCATACGACTTCTCACGTCGTGAGAAAGTCCTTGTTCACGTCATGAGTTTGGAACTTATCCCTTCGTATCCTCGTCACGCACCTTCTAGATCCGAAATGTGGTAATTTGACTCCTCACGTCGTGAGTTTCTATGCTCACGTCGTGAGTTCAGTCGGATTAGGGTTTTTGACAGTTGTATCTTCGGAAGGTCGTAAATTTTGTATACGAACTCCGTTTTTGACGTTATTTATATCCACGCATAGGTATTTACGAGTAATACAACTCTTCTTTAGACTTCAATAGCAAATTTTTAGTCTATTTTAAATTCCTCTTATTATAGAGATTTATAGTGTTCAGTTTATCATAACTTCTTCATGCGAAGTCAGATTCAGACGTTCTCTATAGTTTTGGAATCGTATGGACGTATACTTTGAGTTGTATCGTAAAGAAAGTTCATATTAGACTTTATCATGAAATACATAGTACATTAATAGTTTAATAAAATCACATTACATGATTGACATAATCACATGTAATTGTTACAGACCTATTTTGACTATTGTTACATTCTCCCCCCGTTAGAACAATTTTGTCCCGAAATTTATCTTGTGGATGGTGCTTTAAACAGTTGGGAGTATTTTTCTTTCATCTGGTCTTCATGTTCCCAAGTATATTCAGGTCCTCGTAAAGAGTTCCATCAAACTTTCACTATGGGAATACGACTTTGCTTTAATCGTTTGACTTCTCGATCCAAGATATCGACAGGTTCTTCTACATAGTCGAGTTTCGTATTGACTTGTATCTCGTCGAGAGGTATAACAAGAGTGTCATCGGATAGACATATTTTGAGATTTTATACGTGAAAAACATCGTGCACATTACTTAACGCTTGAGGCAACTTGAGTTGGTATGCGACAAAACCAATTCTCGTTAGAATTTCAAAAGGTCCTATATACCGTGGGTTTAATTTGCCTCGTTTCCCGAATTGAATTACGCCTTTCCAAGGAGAGACTTTCAACATTACTTTTTCTCCAACTTGGAATTCTAAAGGATTACGTCTTACGTCAGCATAGCTCTTTGGACGATCACATGCAGCCTTTAATCGATCCTTAATTTGCACGATCTTTTCAGTTGTCTCATGGATTATTTCTGGTCCAGTACGTAAGGTATCGCCTATACATTCTCTGGCCATTTGCGTATCTCCAACTTCTGCCCAACATATTGGGGAACGACATTTTCGTCCATAGAGAGCCTCAAACGGTGCAGCCTTGATGCTGGTGTGATGAGTATTGTTGTTGGAAAACTCAATTAACGGTAAATGAGTATCCCATGCATTTCCGAAGTCTATTACATAATCTTAGAGAATATCTTCTAAAGTCTGAATGGTTCTCTCACTCTGACCATCAGTGTGTGGATGGTAAGCTGTACTCATATCTAGACGTGTTCCTAAGGATTTTTGTAGAGATTGCCAAAATCGTGAAGTGAATCTACTATCTCGGTCAGAAATAATAGAATTTGGAACTCCATGCAATCTGACGATTTCCTTAAGATAATTTCTAGTCAGCTTCTCCATCTTTTCGTTCTCCTTGATTGGTAAGAAATGGGCGGACTTAGTCAATCTATTGACTATTAACCAAATAGTGTCGAACCCACTAGGAGTTTTGGGTAACATAGTGATGAAGTCCATTGATATCTGCTCCCATTTTCATTCAGGTATTTCTGGTTGTTGAAGTAAACCTGAAGGCTTTTGATGTTCTGCCTTAACTCTAGAACAAGTCGAGCATCTTCTCACATAAGTAGCAATTTCAGCCTTCATGTTTGGCCACCAATAATGTACTTTTAAATCTAAGTACATTTTGTCAGAGCCTGGATGCACGAAATATTTGGACTTATGGGCTTCTTCTAAGACCAAGTCCCTGATTCCACCAAACTTAGGCGTCCAAATTCGGTTCATAAAGTGTCGTGTTCCGTCATCTTTTTGTATGAATTCCTTTTCCATTCCTCGAAAAGCTTCGTTCTTGATGTTTTCTTCTTTTAGAGCCTCAAGTTGATTTTCTCTAATTTGTGTGGCAAAGTTAGAATGGATAGTTATGGTTAATGCTCGTATCTGACGAGTTTTAATATATTCTTTCCGGCTCAAGGCATCTACTACCACGTTTGCCTTTCCGAGATGATAACGAATCTCACATTCGTAATCATTCAACAATTCGACCCATCTTCGTTGTCTCATATTAAGATTTTTTTGGTCGAAGATGTGTTGGATACTCTTGTGATCAGTAAAGATAGTACACTTAGTACCATATAAATAATGTCTCCATATTTTCAGTGCAAAAACTACGGCTCCCAATTCAAGATCATGGGTAGTGTAATTATTCTCATGCACTTTAAGTTGTCGTGATGCGTAGGCAATAACTTTTTCTCTTTGCATCAACACACAAAATCTTCTGTCCCCTTTGGAAGGGATAGGATTGGTGCACTACACAACATTTGCTTCAGTTTCTGAAAAGCAGCTTCTTGTTTGTCTTCCCAGTTGAACTTTGTATCCTTCTAGGTTAGTGTTGTAAGCAGCTTGGCTATTTTGGAGAAATTCTCTATGAGTCCGGGGTAATAGCCAGCGATTCCTAAGAATTAACGCACTTCTGTTGGCGTCTTTGGTGCTTCCCAATTCCTTATTGCTTCAAACTTGGATGGGTCAACATAAATTCCTCCATTTCTAACTACATGACCTCAAAATTGTACTTCTCTAATCCAAAACTCACATTTGGAGAATTTGGCGTACTACTTTTCTTTTCTCAGTAGTTCCAAGATTATTTTCAAGTGTTGACCATGTTGTTCCTTGGTTCATGAATATATCAGTATATCATCGATAAATACGATCACGAATTTATCCGAGTATGGTTTGCAAACACGATTCATAACACGATCCATAAACACTGCTGGGGCATTGGTTAATCCAAAAGACATAACTAAGAATTCATAATGACCATAACGAGTTCTAAATGCTATTTTTGGAATGTCGTCTTCGTGTACTCTGAGTTGATGGTTTCCTGATCTAAGATCTATCTTTGAGTAGTAGCTAGATCCTTGCAGTTGATCGAATAGATCATCAATTCTTGGAAGCGGATAACGATTCTTGATCGTTAGCTTATTCAGCTCCCGATAATCAATACACATTCGAAAGGATCCGTCCTTCTTCTTGACAAACAAGATTGATGCTCCCAAGGTGAAAACTTGGTCTGATAAAGCCTTTGTCAAGAAGCTCTCGTAGTTGGCTAGATAATTCTTGCATTTCGGATGGAGCCAACCGATAAGGACATTTCGCTACTGGTGCTGCTCCTGGAATTAAGTCGATTTGAAACTCGACTTGTCGAACGGGTGGTATTCCAGGTAGATCTTCAGGAAACACGTTAGGAAAATCACATACTTGAGGTATGTCCTTGATTTCCTTTGTCTTTCTTTTCTTATCTATAATGTGAGTTAAGAATGCGCTACATTTCTTATGTAGGTATTTCTGGGTCTTGGTACAAGAAATGAATTTGAGGTTCTTCCTAGATTTATCACCATAGATAATCAGGGCCTCGCCATTTGGTAAGGGTAGTCGTATGGCTTTCTCATGACATAGAATTTCGGCGTGGTGTGAAGATAACCAATCCATGCCAATTATGACATCAAAACTACCGATAGGCATTGGCATGAGGTTGACGTGAAAAAGGTAGTTATTAAGATTTATCAGACAGTTTTCTAGGATTTAATGTGTTCTCTCGTTTAACCGTTAGCGATTTCTACTTCATAGATTTCTTTTAATTTGCTAGACTCATGACTTAACAATTTTCTAAACGTCGGAGTTATAAAACTTCTATCTGCTTCAGAGTCGAAGAGTATGGTAGCATATAAATTATCTATCAGAAACGTAGCAGATACGGCCGAAGGGTCCTGGATAGCGTCTCTACTTCCGATCACAAATGCCCTGCCACGCCCTATGCCTCCTTGACTCCTTAACTTTAGACATTCTCTCTTCATGTGTCTAACCTCTCCACACTCATAACACTATCTTCCTTCACCACGACCTGTTCCAGTATTTGTTTGCTGATTGACTGTTGCAGGTGTTGTGCTCCTGCAGTAACTAGCAGTATGTCCCTTCTTCTTGCACTTCGTGCAAACAAAACAATCACCTGGATGATGACGGTTGCACTGATTGCACCATGAAGATTTTGGTTGCGTGGGTACTGCTGTCCTGGCTGCATAATTGGTTGCCACTTCTTGTCTTTTCTCAGATGATTTTCTGGGATTCTTCCAATTAAACTTGTGCTTGTTTGTTCCGGATTTAGGAGACTCAGCCTTTGAGACCACTACTTTTCCTTGGATCTCTGTGATGGTTAGCTGATGAGCTATTCTCTTGGTGCTGTCATAGGTTGTATGCTTTGATGCAATCACCATGCCTTTGATTTGCGACGCTAAACCCCAAATATATCACTCAATCTTCTTATATTCAGGGGTTACAAGTGCTAGACACATTACTGCAAGATCATTAAATCTAGCGGTATAAGCTTTTATCTCTGAACCCTTCATGGTTAGGGTCCACAATTCTTGTTCCAGCTTATGTATTTCCTCTTTAGGACAATACTTCTCTACTAGCATCAATTTTAGCTCTTCCCATTTCATGGAATTTGCAGTATCAATTCCCATTGTATTTACATGGCTGTTCCACCATGTAAGTGTTGCATCAGCGAAAGTACATGCTGCAAATCGTACTTTACAATCGTCTGGACAGAAGCTTATTTGAAAGACGGACTCTATCTTTTCAATCCACCTAGTTAGATTAATAACCCCTTCATTTCCATAAAAGCTCTTTGGCATGCAATTCATAAAGTCTTTGTAGGTACATATTCTAGCGGTCCCTACCTTGCCTTCATTTCTAACTCCACCTCTTGTGACATTAGATAGAGCCGCAACGATTCTTTGAGCTATGATTTCTTCAAGTTCTACTGTACTTATTAGGGGGTTTGGTTCTAGTGGTTGTTGTTGTGGTGCTGATCGTTGGTTAGGGTTTAGCCGAGCACTACTCCTTCTAGGAATTTTGTTTTAGTTCCTATTATAAATAATAAGAATTTTTATGAGTTTTGTTAGTCATTTAATACATAAGCACTAAATTATTCTTCAAAGTGTAAAACATAATGGACAACACAATAATTATTGTAATATATGCTTCATATTATTACCAGTGGTTACATCAGTTTATTTAGGCTTATAAGAGAAACGTTTCTATCAACAATACAAAATTTGCAAATTTCTCTACATCCTTGCTATAAACTTTACTCTTCTTGCCTTAACTAGTCTGATTTCTCTATTTACACAACCACTAGTTTTAGATTATCTACCAGTAACCTAGGTGATAACCCAGCATGTCAGTGACATTAATCACTTGCTCCTCGAGTGCTTGAGTTGTCTGCTCAAGACTTCCTGTGCGTTCGTCATTTCTTGAGATTTGATTGTAGAGCTCTAACTCTGAAATCCATGCATCGTGAGTAATCATGTTGTTATAAGAGAAATTTATACGATGATGGACATCCATCACCGATTCTTGATATCGCGTCCTTCGTCCTTCTAGCCTTCGTACTGTTCCGGAGAGATGAGTAGCCCTTCCTTCAACAATTTCCATATTATCTTCAATTTTCACACTTTTCTCAAACAATTGGGATAAGGTGTTAACTTTAGAAGAATGTGGGGGATGTGGTCGAGATGATTGACCAATTTCATACATCTTAACAGCTCATTCTTCTGCCACCCACCTATCAACGGTTTGTGCTATCCGTGCGGGTTCATCTTGAACTCTATGGCTTCATAAAGATGTTGCCTTCTGATTCTTCTTAATCTTTTTTCATATTGGTATGGATTTACGTGCCGTGTGTTTCATCTTCGCTCTTCCTGGAACTTGACGGTAAAGAGTGTTTATTGGTGGTAAAGATGATGCCATCGATTCTGTCTCCTCCATTGGTTCGCTCTCTTCCAGTGGTTCACTTTCTTCCCATTCGTTGGAAGGTAACAGTGCACCATCGTCAAAAGGTATTGGATAAAAGGTGGTTGGATTTACAGGGTAGTAAGGATCACCTACCAACATGGGGATTGAAACTTCCTTTCTTCATCCATATCCTCGATGATTATCCATTCTTGTGAATGTGCCATGTCGAATTCCTATACATTTTAGATCACCAAGAGTTTAGTCTATCAAATATTACTCCCAAATTAAATAATTCATATGATCTGATCATAATAAAATGTAGTTGCGCACCTACACCTAGTTGTGATAGGATATATGCACATATAAACTTTAGTTGGAATATTTGATCTAAATCCTTGAGATAAAAACTATTCCGAGTATTAAGGTGTATTCTCATCGCGGGTCTGAGTCTTTATATATGACTCTATAATCTTTATTTATTGTATTCACGCTTTATTAATTATTTGATTGTTACTTTAGGTCTATCTGATAAGGCACCGGCTAGTCAGGACAGTCGAAAGGGCAGGATCATTTTAGCATATAGCCGTTCTGGAATCCAACAACCCAAATCAACATGTCTATCCTGTCACCACTCCCGTAAGTTTTCCTTCAGTAGAATAATTAATAATACTTTTTTTGTAGGCTAATGGATATACCTAAACCTAATAGAGTAATCCCTAAACTATAGACGTGATTTCCTAAGAAAGTACTACTTCACTATAGTTAATAGCTCTGATACCAATCTCTGTCACACCCTGACCATCGGCGGAAACACCGGGTGGTGTAACGTCATGCTTCGTATCACAGTTATATAACATACATTGAACAGTACTAAAGAAAATACAAAACTTTATTGATGATTGAAAGTTACATTATTGTTTTCCTAGTACCTATTACATAATATCCGAGTATGGCATACTTCTTAATAAACAGAAAAGGTGATAGTAAAACTTCTCCTGTTCGAATACATACCAGCTTTTCAAGTTCTTGAAAACACATGCATTTTAAAATACGTCAACATAAAGTTGGTGAGTCCACATGTTTTGACTCCATATAAAAATAATACATTTTCCAAGTTCAAAAGTATAGTTTTGAAAGTATCATTTTGACGCTCCAATATTTAGTATATATATTAGGTATGATAGTCTACTTATCAAATAAATATTATACCTAAATGTTCTTTGAACCTAGAGTATAAGTAGGGGGTACTTATACTTAACATTAATACTTGTATACGACAAAGTATAATGTTTCTAACAATTTGCTACCATGAGCTTGTAACCGCTGTTATGGCATAATACCTCTGATAAAACACACTCATAATTTCCATGAGAAACAACATACCCATGATTTCCATTAGAACAACACCGTACGCTTCATTGACTCCGGAACAATAACAAGTAAAAGGATAGTTCGTCATTTGCTTATGGTTGACTGTAGCTAACATTCACAAGTGGGGTTGTCAACCCGTATAATAATTATACATGACTTCCTCGCTCACACAGGATTAATGGTTACAGTTCAGAGGATTTCCGCTAAGATCCCCAATCTTAGTTTGTAGTGGTGTTGATTATGATGGCATGTGCGGAATAAGAAAAGATCTAGTAAATCATCATGTAAAATCAAGAACACAAGGAGTAAATAAATCTGTGTAAGCTCATATTAGATCTAGAAAGAATATACAAATGGGTTTGTACAAAGTTTCTCTCTCTAGTCTAACACTCCAAATGGTTCCTTACATAATGGGAGTCACTCACTTCCTATTTATAGGAAAGACTCAACCCACTTACACATACAAGAAGGTAAAACCTAAGACTCCACATCCAAGCATGATATTCGTTTGCGGTCTTCAAATCCGCAAACGAATATCCGAGAAACCCGCTTCGAATACCCATCATTCCCCCCCTTTTTATAATCATAAAATGATTATAAAACCCATTAAGGATGAGAAGCGCCCGAGAAATGAACAATACAATACTCCCCCTTGATGTGTACCAAAAATAAATCACCAAAAATCTTGCACGGAAAAACAATCACTAAAAAACCTCAAAAATTTTCCAAATTCGTGAAAATTTTGACTTTTGGGTGAGAGTTGCAAGATTTTCCAAAAACCGGGTAAAAACGGTCAGTAATAAAATTATGCAGGGACCCGTTGCGCTAAAAACAGCCAAATATGTGAAATTCTCCCCCATTAGCGAAGCTGGGTAGAAAATGTAAATTCGCACAAACTGTAGGGACCAGAAATGTAAAATCTTCATTTTCTCAGCTTTATTACCCCAATTTCGAAGTTGGGTATTTTCTGCCAACTTTTCAAAACTGCAGGGACCTACTTCGAAGCTTTTGCATTCTTCATATTTTTTTTTCACCATTTCGAATCGGGACTAAGTGTGCCATTTCATGAAAATGTTAGGGGTCCAATTCGAAACTTGCTTTCTTTTCATTCCAAAACAGACGAAACACCAAACTTTGCTTTCGTACGAAACGAAATTTTAGGGACCATTTTCGAAAATTATGTTTTCTTCTTCTCCCAATTCGTATGAATCCAGCACCATATGGACGAAACTTTTGTTCTTCATACGAAACTTCATCTGCATAACCCATTTGAACGAATTTCTATTCTCCAACTAATGTTCACTTCGTACGAAATCATCACCACCCTTCGTACGAAATGCTCATCCCAGTTTATCAATTTCGTTCGTTGACATCAACCGGTTAGACTTCGTTCATCACTTCAATAACAAATACTTCAACCTCGATAACAAAATCAAAATTGAATTCTGCAACTGTTTGCTTCGCTTTTCAACTCCTCCCAGTTCGTTCCTAATCATGAAACAAGAATCAGCCTTTCGATTATCACACAGCCTTCCCAGTCGATTCTTGCATCAATAACCCACATCATTGAATCAACTTCAATCCAGAAGTTCGACATCAAGTAGTTCAACACCTAACCCAAGAAAATTCAACTCCATATTTGTTCAATCATCAAATCAAAAGGCTTCGATCGAACGACTCCAAAATCATTTCGTCATCAAGAACGAACTCAGAACCAATTTCGTTTTCCAGTTCCAAAATAGAATCATTGACTCCAAACCCGAATCGATATCAACATCCAAACATACTTTGTTTCCTCAAAATTAAGCTCATAGATGCGAACTATCATCCATTGATGCGAAAGTCGACTCCATAAATCCCACAACGAAATCCAATTTAGACACCGACACATCAAAACATAATTCCTCCCAAGTCGATCTTTCCCAGCTCGTTTGACAAGTATCGACCATTACTATTCGACACGAAATCACCAAACGAAATCAAACTCAAAATCAGTCGACATTACCATTCAATAACCAGTCGAACACTCTATTAACCCATAATCAACTATACTGAATTAGATTTCGATCCTCCAATACTTTTCATTCGACCGCAATATTGACAACTTCGAAACCATTTCCAGACTTCTCAATCGATGATTTCGAATCAATTTTGACTATTCTCAAAACAATTTTGACCATCTTCAAACCCAACGAACGAACAACTGAATTCGTTATTCTCAGTACGTTCCCAATCCATCGACGATATCAATTTCGATTTCAAAGAAAAAACCAAGAATTGAATTTTGACTTTCAAATTCCGATTTTGACTTCTGATCGACTTTCAATGCTTCATTCAATCAACAAATCAATTTTCGATTTATACACAAACATGTGATTTGATTTCGATTCATATACATATTAAATGGATGTGAACTCAAATGAAAATCGTCAAGAACAATCGATTATCAAGATATGATGATTCGATGGTACAAGTAAGTAAAACATGTGTACCATACAAACCAGAAACATCGCCTTGAATTTCATCGACAAGATCGGATCAAAGTTTTTAATTGGACTGGAAACTGATATAAAGGTTTTATGGATCACAATTAAGAATCAAATGATGAATTGGGCTCAAAATAAATTGAACATGAACAGTAATCAAAACATTTGAAATTGGGCTTCAGGATCGATGAACAGTAATACAAAAATGGGCTCAACATTTGAATTTATGAACAGTGATATTAGTGATATTTCGAAGTAAAAAAAAATATGAGTTTGATTTTGGTTTTGATCTAAACAAAAATAATTGGATCAATCAAAGGGGTTGAAACGGATTTATCAAATGAGACAAATCGATCAAAAACTGAAAAACGCAAAATACGAATCGAAATCATGGATGTTTTGGAATCCATTTAATAATTTGTGATACCTTTTTGACGAATCGAGATCCATTTTCAATAAACGAATCAAATTTGGAAGATCTTGGTTCTTTTGTCGGAATGAGAAAATCTCCGATTTGAACATTGTGCCACCCATTATGCGAGATGTACAACTCGTTCTTCGTGTTCTTCGTGTTCTTCAACGATCCAAGAACATCTTCAAAAGAACCACCAACACTATTGGGTTTTGACTTCAAATTCAATGCAACCTTTGGAGATTGTTGCTTTGGAACCCAAATTTGTTTCACGGATTTCGGCTTCACAACATTTGACGATTTTTGTGAGTAAACCCGCTTGTTTTTCCGATTATTCTTCTTCTTCTTTTTCTTTCTCATCTTTTTGCATCTTGAAGACTTGACTCCATGAACAAACCCACTTTCCAAAACTTGAACATTTTGAGTTTGAATCAAATCTTTTGGAGTTTGATATTTGTGAGTTTCTTGAACCACCGACTTCCGATAAAGGAATCATTCCTTCAAACGAATCACAAGAACACAAAATATCATCGGTTTGAACTCCAATTGAGCAAAAAACTTTTTCGTCATGAAAATCAACTTGAACTCGTTTTTCTTGAACATCAAGAACATCACATTGAACTCCATTGTCAAGAATTTCAACAAACTTAAGAGCACGAAGATCATTTGGGTCTTCAATATGAGAAACATATTTCTTTTTGAACATATATTTTTCTTCTCCAATCTTCTTACTACTACATGTTGATATGGACCATGTAATATCAGCCAACCATTTGATCTCACAAAGTGGTTGAAATATCAAGCTTCCATGATCATCCTTCAATCCTCCATATGAAACCATAGTTTCCCAAAAAATCAAATTGTTTAACACTAACACATAATATTGATCTTTATTGACTTTGTATTAGATACCTTCAACGATCACAATCCAAGAATTATAAGGCAAATTCACCAAGATCACAAAAACTTGAAGATTTCTAGAGAGAGAAAGTTATTTGAATGGGTTTTCTAGAGAGAGAAAGTGAATATGAACGAAATTCTAGTGAGAGAAAGTGGTACAAACAAGTATTCTAGAGAGAGAACGTTGAATTATGGATCAAATCAAGGAAAAATTCGATTTCTAGAACACAAAACACTCTCTAATCACGAAGATCAATAAGAACATGAAGAATCAGCAAATCAAGATAGCCATGAAGGATCAATTCTTGATCAAATCAAGAACACCCGCTCTGATACCAATTGTAGTGGTGTTGATTATGATGGCATGTGCGGAATAAGAAAAGATCTAGTGAATCATCATGTAAAATCAAGAACACAAGGAATAAATAAATCTGTGTAAGCTCATATTAGATCTAGAAAGAATATACAAATGTGTTTGTACAAAGTTTCTCTCTTTAGTCTAACACTCCAAATGGTTCCTTACATAATGGGAGTCACTCACTTCCTATTTATAGGAAAGACTCAACCCATTTACACATACAAGAAGGTAAAAGCTAAGACTCCACATCCAAGCATGACTTTGTACCCTAACATAGTTGATGAATACAATTACTCATGTAGGCTTCAACGACTTCCTATAGCTCTAACAACAAAAGCATTTTTATGTCTAAAACCCTAAGTTATTAGACTTTGCTTTTAAACATTACTCCTAAGTTCATATTACTTTAGGCAGTATAACAACTATAATTTGAGGAAAAAACAGGTTTTATCTTAACTTAAAACCAACAATAACAACATATAGCATACCAAGTTTTATTTTGTCATAATAACAACAATAACAATATATAGCATACCGAGATTTATCTTAACATAAAACCAACAATAACGACATATATCATACCAAGTTTTATCTTGACAAACCAATAATAGCAACATACTTTTTAACATATAGAACTTCCAATATAACTTCAGAACTATATCGCACACAACATATATATAGAATCCTAAGTATAGCTCAAGTTCTACATTAGTATAATAACATGCTAACAAGTTGATAATAGTTGTATATATTCAATATATTATATTTAGAACAACTATATCCTGGTTAAATTAACTATCTACGTTGATACTAATATACCATCATATAGACATAATAGTAACGTATATACAATATTTAGCATGCGTTTCCCCCCGAAAATATTAGAAAGTGGGGCCGTGAAACTCACCCTAGTAGCGTGATTAACTAGAAACAGTTAGCGGTTCGAGATCGTCGGGCTCAGGATGCAAGAGGGCTTCAGCAAATTAGAGAGAAGGAAAGAGTTTCAGATGCAAGAATGGCTGAGGTCGAACTTGCTATTTATAGTAAGTTTTTGGACTCTCGTGTCGTGATCTTTATAAGACTCACGTCGTGAGTCAAGCATGTTCATCTAGTAGACTTGTCATTTGCGTCCCTAGCTTCGGAAGATGGCCATATGGCTCCTCACATCGTGAGAAACTCCTTGTTCACGTCGTGAGTTTGGAACTTACCCCTTCGTATCATCTTCACACACCATCTAGATCCGAAATGTGGCAATTTGACTCCTCATGTCGTGAGTTTCTATACTCACGTTATGAGTTTAGTCGGATTAGGGTTTTTGACAGTTGTATCTTCGGAAGGTCGTAACTTTTGCATACGAACTCCGTTTTTGACGTTATTTATATCCACGCGTAGGTATTTACGAGTACTACAACTCTTCTTTAGACTTCAATCGCAAATTTTCAGTCTATTTTAAATTCCTCTTATTATAGAGATTTATAGTGTTCGGTTTATCATAACTTCTTCTTGCGAAGTCAGAGTCAGACGTTCTCTATATTTTTGGAATCGTATGGATGTATACTTTGAGTTATATCATCAAGTAAGTTCATGTTAGAATTTTTGATGAAATACATAGTACATTACAAGTTTATTAAAATCACATTACCTGATTGACATAATCACATGTGATTGTTACTGACCTATTTTGACTAGTGTTACACCAAACGTGTTCTTGATCATCAATTTCCGAATCAAAGCCAAGAAATCTTCGAGTTCATAATCATTCAAAATTTGAAGAGCGTTCAACCGGTAGATCTACAACAATTCTATCAACTTCCAGAATTGATTACTTGTTCTCCAAGGTTCCATTGTTCTTTGATCTATTGATCATCAAACATCATTCGTTTTATGATTTTTAGTTTGCTTATGGATTTTATACCGGATTTCTTTGTTTTTATTCAAGTTGTATGCTTTTTGATTGTTATGAAAAGCTAAACCATTTATGGTTACTTCCGGGAATGTTTAGGATGATTTGATGAACGTGTTTTGATTATTACTTCTATTCTAATTAACTTTAGCTATTATAGGTTCTTAAATTTATGATTTCTATCAATGATAATTGATGTTGGGTTTTATTCATGTGTTTAACTTTACAAATAAGATATTTTATTGTAAATTCACTAATCGTGCCGAATTCATATAGTTTAGGAACTAAGACGATCGGTTGAATCAAGATATACTATTCCAAACTTGTGATTTTAAATGCTAAACATTGTAATTGGTAATCATAAGACACAATATTGACAAACCACTCATTGTTCCTAATCCATTTAGACATAGGGAGTAAGACAACTAGTTGGGATAACATATTGTGTGCCCAAAGTTATTTATTGCATGTTAATCGCCCTTAGTTATGTTTTCATAATTAATTTGGAATTTAAGGGAAGATAAACACGTGATTCTTAATCATCCGACACTGAACATGAAGTAACCTTGTTTTTCTCATTGGTAATCGTTTGCAATATAAAGTTTCTAGTTTTTTTTTTTATTTAAATCTTAGTTTAAATATTTTTCGTGACAATTGCAAGTACTAGTTCCTTTTTATTGACTACTATAGCACAAAGTTTGACCACAAACTCCTCGTGGATTCGACCCTTACTTACCCTAGCTATCTAGGACGTCTTGGTGTTTTAGCGGCGTCTCGTGTTGGAACGACATGTTTCGGAAAGTTTAGAAATCAAGGAAGCACGTCCTAGAACGCGTCTAAGATGTCCACTAAGACGTCAAGCGTTTTTTGGCAATTTTTAGTGTATTTCAAAGATGACAGATTGCATGCAAAGACGTACAAAGAACGCCTAGGCAGTATACACGACGTCTAAGACTCCTCTTAGGATATCCAACATCCCATATTGCCCGATTTCATTATTTTTTGTCACACGCTATAAATAGGAACCTATGCATTCGTTTTTAAGGTTCCACCCTTCGATTTTCAGAGTTTTTTCCTGCGTTTGTGAGGCTTCTAAACCCTTGGAAACATTTGGAAACACAAATCCATTCCATTTCAATCCGGATTCAAGTCAAGAGGTCATCAAGTTCAACATCAAACTACATTGGAAGATCATCAACCGGTGATTCTCATCAATTCTAGTAATTTTTAGAAACTGTTGGAATAATATTCCTTAATGATCGATAGATTCAAGTAGAAAAGCAATAAATAGCACAACAGAGAACACGAGAATGGTTTAACCGGTGTCGAATGATTAAACTTTAACACCTCAGAAGAGCTCGATGAAGAACTTCGACTGTAGAGGTGTTTAGGGTTACAATACAATAATGATAATTAATGACTAGCGTGTCTAAGGCATACATGCATGCACTATTTATAGCATAACCCTAATCTATAATCACGGATGGACAGGCCCAACCGGATATACAAATGAAAAGCCCATGACGCAACACATAATATCCTACAATCTCCCCCTTTGCGTCAATGGAGCCGAGAGCTCAGTTCGGTTGAGCTATCGCGGACTTCTTTATAGTCTTGAACACACCCGGTATAATGGCCAAAAGAGTTTGTCTGAAAGTGATGTACCACCGGAGCATGTCTGTAAAGTTCTTCTTGTCTGAATCAGAGTTCTTCTTGCACCGATGAATAATATTAATAATGTGTTCTAGACAGTCGGTGGAGAACAAGTGCTTGTCAACAAGAGCAAATAAGAACTTTTCACCTTTGGCTCTTGTAAACATAATCGTGAGGTGAGCAGAATCAATTTGGCCGATAGTCATTTTGTTGACATCTCCTGGATTTGCAGTAGGCTTCACCGTCAGTTTCTTCCTCAAAACATTTGCAACTTCCTGATCATTCTTCGCAACTTCGTGGATATAGGAAGCCAACATCCTCTTTAGATGCTCTAAGATTGGTCCATACTCCTTCGCATTAGTAAGCAAAATGTTGAATAGCAGGATCCAATCATGAGGATTTAAGTTAGGAAGGTCTACCAGGGAAATCACAGAAACCGAGTTATCCGAACCTCGGGTTATTTTGAATGAGATATTAACATATTCACCTACAGGCGATAGTTTCAGCACTTTGACCATGGTAATCTTTTGTGCACTCCAGGTCCGATACTGAGGCTGACCGAACGTGAGATAAAAATCAATGAGCTCACGGTCAACCTGAGGATGGGGTGAAGGGACTTCAACTGTCGGTTCAAAACAGTGAAAAATATATGCCTTTCGAGTAATAGGCATGTTGAACTGTGAGTCCCTCGTATTCTCACAATCAAAACGAAGTTACAGCCTCCAGCCAGTAGGTGCTTGGGGACTCTATAGCTTCTTTGATCAATATTTCCCTGGTCCAAGGAGGGAAAAGAGCCTGTTTGCAGACAAGAGTGACATGCTCTTCTCTCTTCTTTCGCTCCTTCTCTTCCTCTTCCCTTGCAATCCGAAGAGTTTCATCTAACTCCTTATCCCTTTTCTTGCGTTTCAGGGCATCAGCAATAGTCTCTTCTTCTTCATCACTGTCATCAGCAACAACACCTTTCATCTTTTCTTCATTACCAGAACTCAAAGCTACATTAACCTTTGGTTCGGTTTTGACAGGTTCGGTTTTAACAATGACCTTCGGTTTAATAGGAGGAGCTTGTGGCTTACCTTCTCCCCTTGTTGCGGAGGAACAACCCTCTACGAAACACCCTTCATTTCTCTTAAAAGTTCAATTGCTGGAAGGAGCTTGGAGGTCAGGTAATTCCGAATAGTAAGAGTAAGAATGGGATCGTGTGTAGAAACAACGTTGTTCAGCATAGTGAGGACATCACCGACACAGCTGCGGAAAACAGTACGCTCGGTCTTTAACAAAGCAATCTCCCATTCTGCTTGTGCAAGTGCAACCTTCTGGACTTCAATGGTAGTGGCCTGTTGAGCAAGATCTTCGCGAAGTTTGCGTTCCATTGCGAAATCAGCAGCAAGATTCTCTAACCAAGAATCAACCGAAGACAGAAAAGTCTTGTTATCAGCAGAAATGTCGGATCGAATAGACTCAAACTTGGCTTGCTCACCTTGAAGTGACTGAGAAAGAGTATCAATTGATGCATTCACCTTGGCAGCATTTGTAGCAGCATGACCAGAGAGAGAGTGTAAGAAAACTCTGGAATCATGAATAAGATCCTTGATGTTGGATGTTGCTCGCTTGCTTAACGAAGTAGAGTCATCCACAGCGGCCGTGGATTTATCAATGGACTCATGATATTGATGCAAGGCCGTATCCAAGAAGGCTTTCAAAACAACATCATTATACTTCTTCGTGGAGTCGATCAGCGTATCAAGCTTTTCATTAACACTGTCGAGCTGTTGCTTGGTCACCGGAGTAGCCTCATCTTCATCACTTGGAATTATGTATGGGCTATAGTAAGTAGAATCGAACTCGAATTCAGCTCCTCCAAGAACAGGACTAGAGTCACTGGAAGGAGTTGGGGAAATAGGCTCAGTGTGACATTAGGAGGATCTTCAGTCTTCGCCCCCACATCAGATGTGTTGACGTTTACGGAAGAATCGGTTGTTGTGGTGATGATGGGTGTAGGAGTGATAGTTGCTTGGGAAATAATGGGAGGTGTTAGAGGAGAAGTGGAGATTGGTGTCGTGCTTACAGGTGGTGGTGGAGCAACTGTAGAAGTAGGTTGTGATATAGTTGGTGGTGGAGGAGCAACCGAAACCTGAACACTTGTCTTCGGTGGAAATGGAGGGGGAGTCGCAACATAATCATTAATATTTTCCACCGGAGTTGGAGACCGAGCAGGTGTATTACCCCTAGGAGAACCTTCATGCTGTTCTTCCTCTTCCTCACCAGCAGACTGTTCCTTATCATTTTCTGAACTGGAAGGTGAAGGAGTCTTCGGTCTACGAGCCATCTTTTTAATCTTCTTTGGTTCTTTGGAATCGCTTTTTACAGCCTTTCATTTCATAGACTTGATAGGGTTAGAATATTGACCTTTTGTTTCTTCCTTCTTTGGACCTGCTTTCTTTCCTCTTTTCACTGGCTTCTCAACTTCATCCAGAGTAGCTTGCATTGCAGGAGTCAATTGTCGTGGACCCTTGGGAGGAAGCAAACGGTAATCAGCAAGCACCTTACTGTCCTGAGCAACACATCGGTACATACTTTCAGGAATTGATCCATTGTTAGAAAACCTGGTTGGATCAGCCACTATTATCTTCGTTGTATGAAAAGCTGTTACTGAAGAAAGCAGAACATCCTACATGACTGGAATTTGAAGAGAATTGATTGCCCTTTGAGTGACAAGGGTCCAAAAACGACCACATGAGATTTCAGAATGCTTAGTTGAGGAGTTCAAACTCTGCACCAGCTGAGACCAGATTAAGGAACCATAATCTAAGTTGATTCCATTGTAGAGACCGTACATAATGGTCATGAAACACTTGTTTGAACCATCTGATCCTCCTACCCGTTCAGCTTATCCCTTGTGAAGAATGGTGAGCATCCCATTCCATTGTGGAGGAAAACATGATTTCTTGAATTTGGTGAAAGTGGTAAGCACCTCAGTATAACCCATTTCAAAGAACATCGAAAATAGCTGGATTGTGGTAGTGAAATCTGGAGATATGACTGAAGCGTCAACAGCAAGTGCCAGCAAAGAACATAATGGTCCTTTAGAAATAGATGCCTTATGATTAAATATCTGAAAGTAAATCCTCTCCTTGTTCTTGTCATAGGATGCAGTAGAGTACACTTGAGACAACAATGACATGGGAACGGATTCCACTTGTGTGAGAGCGATAACCAGGGGGGAGTATTTGAGACATTCGATGACTTGAAGCATGTATGAATCATACAGGAATGGATTCAATTGAATGATCATGTTCTGATTAGGTTTAATCACGAGTAATGAAGATGAAGCCGTCTGATCTTAAAGAGATGAAGATTCTGCCATTGTTGATGTTATGAAGATGAACAGTGGGATATCGCCTGTTATATTTGAGAGAGTTTTGAGGAACGTAAGAAGGTACAATGGTGTAACAAATCCTTTATATACGGTTCCCAGGAGAGAGAAAGAATCGTTTTATAATCATGATATGATCTCTGAAAAAGCACCTGGAAAATAGGGATTTGACAGCTTGGTTTCCCCAGATAGACGTCATCAGGCGTGGTATTAGGAGCCGTTTCAAATTCACACGCCCAATTTTGAACTTATCCACAAACACGTTTCAACTTCTTATCCGATCGACTACCCCGTTCCTTTATTCATTCGCGTTACAGAACACCACTATCGCTTCGTTAAATCTTTTTAACTATTAGAGCCAAAAGTACATATCAAACAACTCATAAGCATCAGGTACTAGAATTTTGGAAAATCATGAAGATTTTCGTGCATGAGTGTGCCAAAGAAAAAGGAATAAATCAAGATGTGTATGGGATGTGAGTGATGTCAAATAAGACATAAAGCAACTGATCCCGGGCACGAATCTCTTCCTTCAAAGTCAAGAGAGACTTGAAGTGCTTGTTCGGTTTCCCGTTAGAATACGATCAAATGTCTGTTAAGAAAAATTGAAAGGCATCTTTTCATACATAGGCTCTAGTGGGTGGCTAAAATTCAACCGAACTTCGATACTGAACATAAGACCGAAAGTTGGCCGAAGTACTTGTGAGACCGATGTGGTCTGTTGAATAAGTAGGTTTGATTAATTATGAGGTGACAGGAAGTGGGATAGAAATCTCAACAACAAAAACTAAACTGGATCTTTTGGGAAGAAATGCCTTGGTTGTAGACAATTTCATCAAGATCACTCAAAAAATAAAATAAGACTTCTTTAGATAATAAGTGAGAGCTTGAATGTTAAAATTCACCGTCAATTCTTTATAGGTGTTGGATTGTGAGTTTCACTTAGCACGTGGTGTACGCATCTAAGATTATAAACACAAATATTGTGTAACCATAAACCTCAGTGGTTATGTCTGAGAGTCTCAAGGGTTACGTTGATGAAATGAAATTTGATGGAGAATTTTAGAGGAGGGGGGTTAAAGAACCGAAAGTACCTTTGCTAGATAAAAATGACAAAGCAGAAAACTCCTAACTCATTTGAGAAGAGTAAGGTAGCTCAGGACTAGAGTGAGTTTAGCAGCCTGATTGGGAAGAAACGATAGGTATAATCGGTTCATTAAGGCTTCACTCATAGTTATCGAGGCTTCAGTCTACATGCAACAACATGCTTCTAGGGACACTTAACTAGTTCAAAATAAGAATGTCATACCTTCCCTAGCTCCAAATTATGTAGCAATGAAATACTTTGTACTTATAAAAAAAAACAGAAACAAGCAAACCATACAAAAAAAAAACTCTTTGTAATTTTGAAATAATAAAATAAAAAAATAATATAAAAAATATTTTTGGATTTTTGATTTTTCAAAAAAAAAAACAGAAAAATAAATAAGAATTAACGAAGAAAGTTTGAAAATAAACGAGAAAGAGAAAATAAAGCAGATACAATAGATAAAAGAAAGTTTACAAAGTATACAACCGAAAACAAACCTTAAAGAAATGAAGTGAAATAAGCCTAGCGATTGGTTCATTTCTTTTCCTTAAAATTCCAGAGCCGAAATGGACCGATCGATCGGTTCATTTTGATTCCCGAAAATTTTGGAGCTGAAATAGACCGAGCGTTCGGTTCATTTCGGTTCCTGAAAAATCCAGAACTGAAATAGACCGAGCGTTCGCTCTATTTCGCTTGTCTTAATTTTTAGAGAGAGGTTTGAGGATTCGGTACCGACTTTGCTTCCATCATTCCCAAACCTTGTAAAATTTTGTTGAAGCTTGCTTCAGGTAAGGCTTTAGTGAAGATGTTTGCAAGCTGATCTGAGGACCGAACGAAATGAACTTCTATGTTTGCATCTTCAACATGGTCCTTGATGAAATGATATCTTAGTGCAATATGCTTAGTCTTTGAGTG
This sequence comes from Lactuca virosa, assembly GCF_052849685.1. NCBI lineage: Eukaryota > Viridiplantae > Streptophyta > Magnoliopsida > Asterales > Asteraceae > Lactuca > Lactuca virosa. Next base: position 29,637,135 of record NC_136427.1, read on the forward strand.
TTGCACCGGATTGTGACACATTCTAATTGCACTCTCAGAATCACAATAAAGAGGTATTTTCTTCATACTTAGTCTGTAGTCCCTTAGTTGGCTTTGTATCCAGATTACTTGTGAGGTACATGAAGCAGCAACAATATACTCAACTTCGGCTGTTGAAAGAGACACACATGTTTGCTTCTTGGACTGCCAGCTAACAAGTTTACCATCAAGGAATTGGCATCCACCAGTTGTGCTCTTTCGGTCCAGACCGCATCCTCCAAGATCGGCGTCAGAAAAGGCTTGAACAAAGAATCCAGATCTAGCAGGATACCAAAGACCGAGAGAGGAGGTTCACTTCAGATAACTGAAAATGTTTTTCACTGCAACCATGTGAGGTTCTCTTGGATTTGTTGAAACCTGGCACAATAACAGACAGAGAACATAATGTCTGGTCTACTAGCTGTTAGATACATAAGAGACCCTATCATTTGACGATAGAGTGTTACGTCAACAACAGGTTTCTCCAGAGATGAAGTTAACTTCGTGCCAAAAGCCATGGGAACCTTCACTTTTGAATCACCCATCATCCCGAACTTCACTAGCAAATTCTTTGTGTACGCCTCCTGGTTAATAAAAATACCTTCTGGCCCCTGTCTTGTATTCGAACCAAGGAAAAAGTTAATAGGACCCATCGCGCTCATTTCAAATTTAGTCTCCATCAACTTCCTGAATTCAGCTGTTAAGCTAGGATTTGTGGAGCCAAAGATGATATCATCAACATAAATCTGAACTATCATCAGATGTTCGCCTTCTTTCTTTCGAAAGAAGGTTGGGTCAACCGAACCTTGCTTAATTTTTGACATTTTAAGAAAGCGAGTTAACGTTTCATACCAGGCCCTTGGTGCTTGCTTCAAACCATATACAGCTTTATCCAATACATAGCAGTGATCAGGGAATTTCTCGTTCACGAACCCAAGTGGTTTCTCAACATACACAGTTTCTTCTAGTTCTCCATTTAAGAAAGCACATTTCACATCCATCTGGAAAACTTCAAAGTTTTTATGTGCAGCGTATGCCAGAAAGATTCTAACCGATTCCAACCATACTACGGGAGCGAAGGTCTCCTCATAATCTATCCTTCCTTCCTGACAATATCCCTTCACCACCAGCCGAGCCTTATTGCGAATTACATTGCCCTCTTTATCCAACTTGTTTCTGAAAACCCATTTTAATCCGACCATAGAAGCATCCTTTGGAGTGGGAATCAGCCTCCAAACTCGATTACGTTCGAACTCATGAAGTTCATCTTGCATTGCTTGTACCCAATTAGCATGATCAAGTGCATCATTAACCGTTTTTGGTTCGATTTTGGAGACAAACGAATTAAACATGCAGAATTCAACGTTAGAGAATAAGACAGTTTCTTTCGCTTTCAGTTGAGAGCGTGTGAGAACTCGCTCAGATGATTCTCCTATTATTTGTGTTTTGGGATGATCTTTAGTCCACTTTGTTAGAGGAGGGTAGTTCAGGTCACAGACAGGATCCAACTCTGCATTCACTTCTTCTTTGAATTCTGATTGATCATCTTCGTCATTTGAATTTTCATTCTCCCCCTCAAATGGCGAAGTATGTTCGTTGTCAGGTTCAGGATCCTCCCCCTCGGTTCGAGTTGGATTCTCCCCCTCGGTTGGAGTTGGATTCTCCTCCTCGGTTTTAGTTGGATTCTCCCCCTCGGTTGGAGTTGGATTCTCCTCCTCGGTTGTATGAGATACAGAAGAACCCTCCCCCTCGAATACTGAGCTATTATTTGGAGGGTTAATAGAGGGTTGATCATCAGTTGGTTTAGAAGGAGGATCCTTTGCCATGTCTTTCGCAGCTTCTTCGATAATCTTTTTCAGATGGTCGATTTTGTTGTCTGCTGCATTCGCCTCCGAGTGTATAGCCTTTTCTGGTTCATCAAATAGCCTTATATATTCTTCAAAACAATTTGGAAATAGGAACCGAGACTTGTCCTGATTCAGGAAATATTTCCCCCATGCCACTTTCGCTTGCTTGAGCTTTCTTTATGTAGGTGTCATCAAAGGTTACGTAATAGGTTTCTTTAATACGTTTGGAGTGTTTATTCAAAACCCTATAAGCCTTTGAAGTGAGTGAATAACCAAGGAATATTCTCTCATCAGCTTTAACATCGAACTTGTTTCGGTTCTCTTTAGAGTTAAAAATGAACCACTTGGAACCGAACACATGGAAAAACTTAACGTTGGGCTTTCGATTGTTCAGAATCTCATACGGAGTGATTGAGAATCGCTTATTGAGTAAGGATCTGTTTTGAGTATAACAAGTAGTAGTAAAAGCATCAGCCCAGAAGTATAATGGAAGAGAGGCGAAGCTCAGCATGGTTCTGGCTGCCTCACATAAAGAACGGTTCCGTCTTTCAACAATTCCATTATGTTGTGGAGTATAGGGAGCAGAGAAGTTATAAGATACTCCCTTATTGTCACACCCCAAAACCGAGAACGGCGGAAACGTTCGGGAGTGGAGGACGTCATGTACAGTATAACAACAATGCAAAGTAGTAAACAAGCAACAACATCATCCATTGCATTAATAATATAATTCCATACAAGTGTGTTCTGTCAAGTTATATAGACACCCAAAATAATATACATCAAAATAAAGATGAGTCTTGAACAAGCTCCATCTTCTCAAAAACCTGGCTCCGATACCTGTCTATTGGCGACCTGAGAATACAAGTTATTTTGAAAGCGAGTATCAGCTTTAAAGCTGGTGAGATCATAAGTATATTAGTGTCTGTGTTTGTATGAAAGTGTTTGTAAGTCTTGTAATGTATAAGTTTTTGTAAAAGTTTGTAAGTGTTTGAACTCTCCTAGAAAATCCTATGTTTTCTACTAAAAGTAGCCTTCTACCAAGGCATCCAGTGTCTGTGTGTATGTCTCTTGTAAGAGTGTGTATTTTCCCAAATCCGACTATCATTATCCAAAAATATAGTTTTTACATTATTGTTTATTGTGTGAAATCACAAAGTAAATGTAATGGGAAAATGTTATAGTACCGTAGTGTTGTATTAAGTAACTACTGCTGTACTAACTACTTTAAACCAATTGTTATTTAAAGTACCATGTGATCGGCCTGTATCCTCCTACCGACTCAATAGAAAAACGACGATGTAAGACGCCGTAAGAAATGACATTTGGCACCCGTAGACTTGCAAGTCCCACTGTAGCGAGCAACAATGTGTACGATAGTCAATCCAGTATAGATCTATACACAAACTCATACGCTCCCCAATTAAGGAGATTCTGGATACAAAAACAGTCATGGCAGGTAGTGCCATGCCCTGTTTAGTGGCTCACATAAATGTAATAATGTATATGTAATGAATGTGCTAGCTGTATTGTATGTTCTCCTTCTATCTAGCCTGTATGTTCTCTCTGATATGGTATTGTTTGTTATCTACTCTGTATAGTATTGACTCATGTATGAACTGACTCTTTGTATGTTTCATTGTTCTAGTAATAGTTTTAGCATCTTCCTAAACTACCCCTATGGTAGCTTACTAGTAATGTATGAACATGTTTGTATACCCTTGCTACCCAAAGGTATGGAACTGAATGAAAGAACTTTTATGACTATGTATGTATACATAATATATAACTAATATTTAAACGACCTTCGGATGGATAACCGATGCCCTAAAACCACATCCCAACGAGGAAAAGGAAATAAAGCGAGCCAGTCGTCCTAAGTCCCTTAAACATTACTTATATAACTATACATATATATATATAGGCATGCATTTGACAATATATAAGTATAAAAGAGTTTAAGTAAAAGTATTTGACATGAAAAGGAGTTTGTAAAACAGTTTGAAGTAAAACAGTTTGGAGTAAAACAGTTTGGTAACACAGTTTGAAAAGTAAGAAATCCACTTGTTGATAGTTATTAGTCACATGTGATTGATATAATAACTATAGAAGTTCAACTTGTATTCCCCCCATAAAAGCAATTAAAAACATTTAAAAGGTTAATTAAGGGGTATGAACTCACCTGTAGTGAGTGGTTTGGATGAACTGATGAAATAGGATTGCTAGGTGTCAAGTGAAGACTTGTACACACACAATGATCCTAGTTAACATAAAATAACACATATATGTAACCAATTAGTCTTTAAACAACTAATTAACAAAGTGAAGACATCCTAGTACATGTAAAACACTTTATATAAGTGTTATAAGTGCTAAGGAGTGGATCTAAGTGTTGTAGGACAATGCCATTGAGTTTAGGGTTCAAGAGAACCCCCTACATGAGTTTACGGTTTTAAGACCATAACTCATTGAGTTTACGGTCGTAAACCCACGAGTTTACGACCGTAAACTCAAGCTTTCTTGACCATGAGTTGTTTTGAAGCTTTACAAGTCCTTAGAAGTGTTTCCACTTGAAGTATAAGCCTATGGAAGGGATTAGGGCACCATTTCACTCCTAAATGGAGTTTATGGCCTTTAGACCATTTCCCTTTGGGTTTACGGCAGTAAACCCTTATGGATTATGGTCTTTTGACATTTTCAACCCTTAACTCATCAAGGAATGGATCCATGCAAGTTACGAAGGCTTAGGAGGGGCTAGGGCACACTTTGGTACCCTTTTTAGGGTTTACGGTCCAAGAACATCTTGGACCGTAAACACCTTGATCTTGGTGTTTATTGGTTGATTTCTTGATATATGGAAGTGTAACAAGCCTTAAGATACTCTAGCATAGAAGTACTTACAAGATAAAGGCTTGAAATGAGCCAAAAGTCCAAGAACACTAGTGTGTGTTCTTGGTGTTCTTGGTGAAACTTGAAGATCTAGCCTTTTGGAACATTTTTACGGATGGAAGTGTGTTAAAACACTAGATTAAGTAGTATACCAACTTAAAAGGGATAGAAACACTTACAAGTTGAAGATCTTGAACAACTTTTGGATGATACTTGAGAGAGAAATGAGTTTGGATCTTGATTTTGTGAAAAAGGGTAAATAATGACTTAGTGTCATATATATACCCCCCATTTAGGGTTTACGGCCGTAAACACCCTTGTTTAGGCCGTAAACTCCAAACTCTTGAAGTTTTGGGTATTATTGTTGCACAATAATCCCTAGAGCATCCTCTCTCCTGATATCTCCTAAAGTGTTAATCCTAAAATACTCAAACTTATTCCAAAAAGCTTGAAAATTAGCAGCAACTGTTCTAACTTCTATTGAATTGATATGTTGTACAGAATAGAAATTTCGGGTTGTCACATCATCCCCCCCTTAGAAGGAATTTCGTCCCGAAATTAGAATTTAAGCAAATAAGTAGTTACAAATAACTAAGTAAAAAGAAGAGGATATTTCAGTTTCATCTGATCCTCTCGCTCCCAAGTGAATTCAGGTCCTCGCTTGGCGCTCCAGCGAACGTTCACTATCGGGATACGACTCTGTTTTGTTTGCTTGACCTCCCGGTCCATGATCTCTACAGGTTCTTCCACGAAGTTGAGGCTCTCGTTGATCTCGATCTCGTCAAGTGGGATTACAAGAGTCTCGTCGGACAGACACTTTTTCAAGTTCGAGACGTGGAAAGTAGAATGTACGTTACTGAGTTTGCACGGTAAGTTAAGTTTGTAAGCTACAGGGCCGATTCTTGCGAGAATCTCAAAAGGCCCTATGTACCTTGGATTTAGCTTTCCACGCTTTCCAAAGCGTATCAAGCCCTTCCAGGGTGAGACCTTCAATAGAACACGGTCGCCCACCTGGAACTCCAACGGTTTCCTTCGTTTATCAGCGTAGCTTTTCTGTCGGTCTCTGGAGGCTTTCAATCGTTCATGGATCTGAACGATCTTCTCCGTCATTTCCCGTATGATCTTCGGACCTGTGAGAGTGCTTTCAGTAACTCGTCCTTTAGCTAACTGGGTATCACCCACCTCAGCCCAGCACAGAGGGGATCTGCACTTTCGGCCATAGAGGGCGTCGAATGGAGCAGCTTTTATGTTCGTGTGATAACTGCTGTTGTAGGAAAATTCTACAAGGGGTAAATGAGTATCCCATGCTTTTCCAAAGTCGATCACACAGGCTCGCAGCATATCTTCCAAGGTTTGGATAGTCCTCTCACTTTGCCCGTCTGTCTGCGGATGGTAGGCTGTACTCATGTCCAGCCTAGTTCCTAAGGAACTCTGTAGCGACTGCCAGAACCTAGAAGTGAACCTACTATCTCTGTCCGAGATAATGGATATGGGAACACCGTGCGGTCTTACAATCTCCCTAATGTAAGTTCTAGTAAGTTTCTCCATCTTGTCTGTTTCCTTGATAGGCAGGAAATGTGCGGACTTGGTCAATCTGTCGACGATGACCCATATGGTATCAAGTCCACCCGTTGTCTTGGGCAAATTGGTAATGAAATCCATAGTGATCCGCTCCCACTTCCACTCCGGTATCTCAGGTTGTTATAGGAGACCTGAGGGTTTCTAGTACTCGACCTTAACCTTCGCGCAAGTAAGGCATTTACTTACGAAGGTAGCAATTTCTGCTTTCATGTTAGGCCACCAGTATAACTTTTTAAGATCCAGATACATCTTATCAGAACCTGGGTGGACGGAATAACGAGATTTGTGCGCCTCGTTCATGACCAAGTCTCTGAAACCTCCAAGTCTCGGGGTCCAGATCCGGTCCATGAGATAATAAGCTCCGCCACCCTTAACCTCTAAGTTCTTATCCATCCCTCTTAGGGATTCACCCGCCACATTTTCAGGTTTCAAAGCGTCGAGCTGAGCCGCCTTAATTTGTGTAGACAAGTGTGAATGGATAGTCATAGTCAATGATTTGACTCTACGACTAGAATATTCTTTCCGACTTAGGGCGTCAGCTACTACATTGGCTTTACCCGGATGATAACGAATTTCACATTCGTAATCACTGAGTAGCTCGACCCATCGTCGTTGTCTCATGTTGAGCTCCTTCTGGTCGAATATGTGTTGTAGGCTTTTGTGGTCTGTAAAGATAGTGCTTTTTGTACCGTACAGGTAGTGTCTCCAAATCTTCAAAGCAAATACAACTGCTCCTAGTTCAAGATCGTGGGTAGTGTAGTTGACCTCATGTGTCTTCAGCTGTCTCGAGGCATAGGCGATGACCTTACCTCGTTGCATTAGAACACATCCGAGTCCTTGATTCGATGCATCACAATAGATAACGAAGTCTTCTATCCCTTCGGGGAGGGATAGTATTGGTGCGGTACACAAGGCTCGGTTGAGTGTTTGGAACGCTCTCTCCTACTTCTCTTCCCAATCAAAGGCCACACCTTTCTGGCTCAGTGTTGTCAGAGGCTTCGCAATGTGGGAGAAGTTCTGAATGAACCTGCGATAGTAGCCAGCGAGGCCTAGAAATTGACGAATTTCTGTAGGCGTCTTTGGTGCTGACCAGCTCTCAATGGCTTTAATTTTGGAAGGGTCCACGTGTATTCCCTCCTCGCTAACCACGTGCCCTAAGAATTCGACTCGTCGGATCCAAAATTCGCATTTCGAGAACTTCGCATAAAGCTTCTCCGTGCGTAGGGTTTCTAAGACTTGTCGCAGATACTGACTATGCTACTCCTTACTACGAGAGTAGATTAGTATGCCATCGATGAAGACGATGACGAACTGATCCAAGTAAGGACGACACACCCTATTCATTAAGTCCATGAATACAGCGGGCGCGTTTGTTAATCCGAACGGCATCACTACGAATTCGTAGTGCCCATAACGAGTTCGGAAGGCTGTCTTCGGAACATCCTCCCCTAGCACTCGTAGTTGGTGATATCCGGATCTTAAGTTGATTTTTGAAAAGAAATTCTCCCCTTGAAGTTGATCGAATAAATCGTCTATCCGAGGCAAAGGATAACAATTTTTGACGGTCAGTTTGTTAAGCTCCCTGTAGTCGATGCACAAACGAAACGATCCGTCTTTCTTCTTGACGAAAAAGCCTGGAGCTCCCCAGGGTGAGAAGCTTGGTCTTATAAAGCCCTTGCTGAGCAGCTCGTTAAGTTGACATGATAGTTCTTGCATCTCTGCAGGTGCTAGACGATAAGCCGATTTGGCTACGGGAGTAGCCCTTGGAACTAAGTCGATTCTGAACTCAGCTTGTCGTTGCGGAGGTAATCCTGGTAGTTCTTCTGGAAAGACGTCGGGAAAATCGCGTACTACTTGAATGTTTTGAATGTCTTTCGTTTCTTGGCTCACATCGACCACATGAGCAAGGAATGCACGACATTCCTTTCGCAAGAACTTCTGAGCCTGAATGCTCGAGATGATACGAAGGTTTGTGCCGGGTTTGTCGCCATATACTACTAGAGTTTTGCCAGATGACAGATTAAGGCGTACAACCTTTTCGTAACACATGATGTTGGCACGCTGAAGACTCAACGAATCCATGCCGATGATTACGTCGAAACTTTTAATTGAGACCGGCATGAGATCGATCGAAAAAGAATGGCTATCTAAAGTTAAGGTACACCCTATGAATATGCAGCTAGTGCTCTCTGTCTTCCCATTATCCATTTCTACTGTGAATGGTTCTTTGAGTGCTCGTGATTTTTGATTAAGTAAATGAGCAAATTTTTGGTTCACGAAGCTCCTCTCCGCTCCACTATCAAATAGTATACATGCATAAGAGTTGTCGAGGAGAAACGTACCAGTGACCACCGTGGGGTCGGCAACCGCCTCCTCGTGGCCTATGGACAGAACTCTTGCCATTCCACCTGTGTTCCTTGCCTTAGGGCAGTCCCTTTTGTAGTGGCCCACCTCGCCACAATTGTAGCAAGCCTGGCCCACACCAGTACCGGGGACTTGGGTGAGTGGTCTCGCCGGAGCTTTGCAGAAACGGGCGGTGTGCCCCTTCCTATTGCAGTTTGAGCAATGCATTTCTCGGCAGGATCCCGTGTGGTGGAAGTTGCATTTGTTGCATAGAGGCAAACTTCCAGAATACTGCTTGACCGGAGCAGCAGCGGTAGGTGCTATCACAACATGAAATGCCACGACCTGCTGCTTTTTGGCAGCCTTCTTCTTCTTCTTGTCATCCCAGAATTTCCGCTTGGACTCAGCAGTTCTGGCGGGTTCTGAGATGGCCAGGGTGGTTGTTGCAGCCGGGGTACGGACCCCATGGTCTATGAACCGCTGTGCCAATCGCTTGGCACTGTCAAATGTAGTGGGGTGGGAAGCCAAAACATTCCCCTGGTATGGTGGCAATAGCCCCCATATATATCTCTCGATCTTTTTCCCCTCCGTATGAACCATATTGGGACAGAGGGCCACCAGCTCACAGAATCTGGCGGTATAAGTTACTACGTCGGAGCCCTTCATGGTCAGGCTCCACAGTTCCTCCTCTAGCTTTTGGATCTCGCCCCTCGGGCAGTACTTCTCAATCATGAGGTCTTTCATAGTATCCCAGCCCATAGCATTAGCCGTCACAAGAGATAGTTACTTGACATGGCTATTCCACCATGTTAGGGCTTTCGATTCGAAGGTACAAGCGGCAAACTTGACCTTGCTTCCCTCCGGGCATGAGCATATCTCAAAGACCGGCTCTGTCTTCTCGAACCATTGCGAGAGGACAATGACTCCGCCAGTTCCCTAAAATGACAATGGCTTGCAATTTGCGAAGTCTTTGTAGGAGCACTCTCTCGAGCGCACAAGAATTTCACCATGTGTAGATAAGACAGGGGTTCCTCCTCCAGTGGAACCCAACGAATGATATTGAGCCATGGCTGTAGCCACAGCCGCAGCTACAGCAACATTTAGAGCTGCTGTATCGATTTGAGGAGCAGGTGGTGTCGGTGCGGGAGGATTGCGTCTTGTTGATTTACGTGGAGGCATCTTTGAACTATAAGTTTAGAAAGATGAAGACATTGATAAGAATTTAATAGGAAAATTTGATGAGAATGACTCATGGGCTAACTCTCCATAGCCCAACAGTATAATTGGATAGCACGATTTAAGGATGATCTAGTACTAGCAGGTGATAGAATTGGATGTTAATTTCCATACGATTAGATATCTGTCAAAGATACTGGAATTACAGATGTAACAAGTTCGGGAAAAATGACCTAGAAGTAGGTCTTACATCAACCAAGATGGGAAAATTTTGACAGAACTACAACCTAATCAAGACCTAACAGGTCTAAGATTTACCAAGATAGGAAATTAGTCTAAAGTTTTTACATAAACTAGGTTATATCCAAAAGAGAAGTCGATGAGGCTCTATCGGCGACGAGAACTGCTAGAGTGAGTCCTGGAATCCGACAGAAGACGTTCTATGTCCCTTATGCGCCTATCGGACCTTACATGCTGAGCTCGAAGTTCTCTGACTTCAGCTTGGGTTTCAGCAAGTTCCCTCTGCAGAATTGCGTTGCGGACTTGAGTCCTTTCATGAGCGGACTCCAGTTGGCGAATGTGGACTGTGTTAACGCCAGATTTGGCGTCAATCTCCACTACTCGATCGAGAGTGGCTCGACCTTGCACGTCATTCCGAGAAATCCTACGAACCATGATGGGTAGGACCCTGTCAGATGAACCTCCCTCGGTGAGGTTGTAGAAGCTTCTGTCTCCATTGTAAGGAAATGGTTGACCCTGTTCCTGACTCCACCTATTCAAGTTTGTGGCCCACAGAGGTGTGGGTCTTTGAAATGCTGGACGAGGGTTTGGATTTTGAACAGCTGGGGGTTGGTTGTTGACTTCTGGCTCCGAGTCAGAACCATAAGAAAAGCCTTCAGCTTCATGATCATCCAAAGGGATTGGTTGATCATCTTCTGGCTCCTCTCCAAGCCATCCAGCATTGCCGTGGTTGGGAAAGTACGGATCTCCGGGAAGATGGAATCCAACCATTAGATCTATGCGAGAAAAAGGATATAAGAATTTACTAAATAGACGTACTAATTAGATAATTATAAGATGATCTTTATTAGTTACTTCAATACTTGTTTAGTGCATACCAGTTATATGTATTCGGGACAGGATAGACCTTCGAATAAGTGACCCTAACTCTAAGCCCACAACCCAACGAGGACAGGAAATAAAGCAAAGATTCACAGATTCTAAGTCCTTTAGTTCTCAGATAAGTAATTATAGTAACACAAAACAACCATTGATATACTAGATACATATGACCTTAGTGTATCCACTAAACAACCATTGATATACCAATAAAGACCTTTAGTTCTCAGATAAGTAATTATAGTAACACAAAATACTCCTATAGTATTTTTAAGTTTAATGTTCTGTTCTACTGTTCTCATTGTAGTAGTGTTGGTAAGTTTTCAAACTTGTTGCAACCTCACAACCACACTTAGGCACATGCTAATCACTCCTCGGATAATGTAGTTGATCATGCTACATCTTCCCAGGGTTGACCATATGTCTCTAAATCTACTTGTGCTGCCCAACAATCGTAATACTTTTGTTCTGTCCTAGTGACACTGATTTTAGTATGAATGCAAGTATGTATACTTGGTTAAATATTTTATTATTTAAAATTATAAACTCTTTATCAGAGTATTTTAATCCCGCTTGTGTTTATAGTTCGTATATCTTTTATGGGTTGATACACTCGATTCATTATAAACAATGCTCTGATACCAATCTGTCACACCCCAAAACCGAGAACGGCGGAAACGTTCGGGGGTGGAGGACGTCATGTACAGTATCACAACAATGCAAAGTAGTAAACAAGCAACAACATCATCCATTGCATTAATAATATAATTTCATACAAGTGTGTTCTGTCAAGTTATATAGACACCCAAAATAATATACCAAAATAAAGATGAGTCTTGAACAAGCGCCATCTTCTCAAAAACCAGGCTCTGGTACCTGTCTACTGGCGACCTGAGAATACAAGTTATTTTGAAAGCGAGTATCAGCTTTAAAGCTGGTGAGATCATAAGTATATTAGTGTCTGTGTTTGTATGAAAGTGTTTGTAAGTCTTGTAATGTATAAGTTTTTGTAAAAGTTTGTAAGTGTTTGAACTCTCCTAGAAAACCCTATGTTTTCTACTAAAAGTAGCCTTCTACCAAGGCATCTAGTGTCTGTGTGTATGTCTCTTGTAAGAGTGTGTATTTTCCCAAATCTGACTATCATTATCCAAAAATATAGTTTTTACATTATTGTTTATTGTGTGAAATCACAAAGTAAATGTAATGGGAAAATGTTATAGTACCGTAGTGTTGTATTAAGTAACTACTGTTGTACTAACTACTTTAAACCAATTATTATTTAAAGTACCATGTGATCGGCCTGTATCCTGCTACCGACTCAATAGAAAAACGACGATGTAAGACGCCGTAAGAAATGACATTTGGCACCCGTAGACTTGCAAGTCCCACTGTAGCGAGCAGCAAGGTGTAGGATAGTCAATCCAGTATAGATCTATACACAAACTCATACGCTCCCCAATTAAGGAGATTCTGGATACAAAAACAGTCATGGCAGGTAGTGCCATGCCCTGTTTAGTGGCTCACATAAATGTAATAATGTATATGTAATGAATGTGCTAGCTGTATTGTATGTTCTCCTTCTATCTAGCATGTATGTTCTCTCTATATGGTATTGTTTGTTATCTACTCTATATAGTATTGACTCATGTATGAACTGACTCTTTGTATGTTTCATTGTTCTATTAATAGTTTTAGTATCTTCCTAAACTACCCCTATGGTAGCTTACTAGAAATGTATGAACATGTTTGTATACCCTTGCTACCCAAAGGTATGGAACTGAATGAAAGAACTTTTATGACTATGTATGTATACATAATATATAACTAATATTTAAACGACCTTCGGATGGATAACCAATGCCCTAAAACCACATCCCAACGAGGAAGAGGAAATAAAGCGAGCCAGCCGTCCTAAGTCCCTTAAACATTACTTATATAACTATACATATATAGGCATGCATTTGAAAATATATAAGTATAAAAGCGTTTAAGTGAAAGTATTTGACATGAAAAGGAGTTTGTAAAACAGTTTGTAGTAAAACAGTTTGGAGTAAAACAGTTTGGAGTAAAACAGTTTGGTAACACAGTTTGAAAAGTAAGAAATCCACTTGTTGATAGTTATTAATCACATGTGATTGATATAATAACTATAGAAGTTTAACTTGTATTCCCCCCCCCCCATAAAAGCAATTAAAAACATTTAAAAGGTTAATTAAGGGGTATGAACTCACCTGTAGTGAGTGGTTTGGATGAACTGATGAAATAGGATTGCTAGGTGTCAAGTGAAGATTTATACACACACAATGATCCTAGTTAACATATAATAACACATATATACACCCAATTAGTCTTTAAACAATTAATTAACAAAGTTAAGACATCCTAGGACATGTAAAACACTTTATATAACTGTTATAAGTGCTAAAGAGTGCATCTAAGTGTTGTAGGACAATGCCATTGAGTTTAGGGTTCAAGAGAACCCCCTACACGAGTTTACGGTTTTAAGACCATAACTCATTGAGTTTACGGTCGTAAACCCATGATTTTACGGCTGTAAACTCAAGCTTTCTTGACCATGAGTTGTTTTGAAGCTTTACAAGTCTTTAGAAGTGTTTCCACTTGAAGTATAAGCCTATGGAAGGGATTAGGGCACCATTTCACTCCTAAATGGAGTTTACGGCCTTTAGACCATTTCCCTTTGGGTTTACGGCCGTAAACCCTTATGGATTATGGTCTTTTGACATTTTCAAGCCCTTAACTCATCAAGGAATGGATCCATGCAAGTTACCAAGGCTTAGGAGGGGCTAGGGCACACTTTGGTACCCTTTTAGGGTTCACGGTCCAAGAACATCTTCGACCGTAAAAACCTTGATCTTGGTGTTTCTTGGTTGATTTCTTGATATATGGAAGTGTAACAAGCCTTAAGATACTCTAGGATAGAAGTACTTACAAGATAAAGGCTTGAAATGAGCCAAAAGTCCAAGAACACTAGTGTGTGTTCTTGGTGTTCTTGGTGAAACTTGAAGATCTAGCCTTTTGGAACATTTTTACGGATGGAAGTGTGTTAAAACACTAGATTAAGTAGTATACCAACTTAAATGGGCTAGAAACACTTACAAGTTGAAGATCTTGAAAAACTTTTGGATGATACTTGAGAGAGAAATGAGTTTGGGTCTCGATTTTGTGAAAAAGGGTAAATAATGACTAAGTGTCATATATATACCCCCCATTTAGGGTTTACGGCCGTAAACACCCTTGTTTAGGCCGTAAACTCCGAAATCTTGAAGTTTTGGGGTATTATTGTTGCACAATAATCCCTAGAGCATCCTCTCTCCTGATATCTCCTAAAGTGTTAATCCTAAAATACTCAAACTTATTCCAAAAAGCTTGAAAATTAGCAGCAACTGTGCTGACTTCTATTGAATTGATATGTTGTACAGAATAGAAATTTCGGGTTGTCACACTTATCGGCCAGAAATTATTTAAACTCTTTATTCTTGAACTCAAGCCCATTATCGCTTCTAATGTTCCTTACCACCTTTCGCAGCTGCAGTTCCACTTGCTTGATAAACACCTTCAACTTGGGAGTCGCTTCTGATTTCTGTTTAATAAAGTAAACCCAGGTGAAACGTGAAAAATCATCTACTATGACAAGTACAAACTTACTACCACCGATGCTTTCGATAGCCGAAGGTCCAAATAAATCAATATGCAGAAGTTCAAGAGCTTCAATGATCTTAGTATTGATACGTGTAGGATGGCTCTTTCGGCTTTGTTTGCCCATCTCACACGCTGCACATAGGTGTTCCTTGTCAAATTTGAGAAGAGGGAGGCCTCGAACATGATCTCCAAGCACTAAATTATTAATATCTTTGAAGTGTAGGTCCGATGGCCATCGGTGCCATAACCAACTTTCATCAGAATTAGCTTTGGAAAGCAGGCAAATTGCTGGTTTTCCTCTAATTGGACTGAGATTTAAGGGGTACATCTCTCCTTTACGTTCAGACTTTAACAGAACTCTTTTGGATTGTTTTTCAATAATTTATGATCCCTCATCATCAAATGAGACTTTCAGTCCCGTTCCCACAACCAATTGAGATACACTTATGAGGTTGTGCTGTAATCCTTCGACATATGCCACTTTTCAAATTGTGAGCTCTCCGTTGGTTATCATCCCATATCCTTTGATAGTGCCATAAGAGTTGTTGCCATACTTCACACATCCGCCATCCTTAAGGGACCGAAACTCCCTCAGCTCTTCCTTCCTTCCTGTCATGTGACGCGAGCAGCCACTGTCTATGTACCATTCATCATCAAACTGCTCGTCACTTATAACCTGCAAATTCAAGCAGATTTAGGAACCCAAAGTCTCTTGGGCCCTGGTAAGTCTTTTACAGAAAAAGGAATAGCAACAGAAAGATCAACCAAATAAGTTCTTTTTATTAAAGTTGTTTCATCTTTTCTTTTAATGGTATACACTTTGATTTTATTTTTGTCTTGTTTGAATTGTAATGTTTTAGATGGTGTATTGTTAGAAGGTTTGGAATGTTCTTTTGAGTCTTAGGATTAGCTGACTTTTTCGTATTATTGATGTTAAAGTTCGAATCAAGCTTTCCTTTTCCTTTAACGTCCTTCGCAAAATGAGGCTTTTGTTGACATGGAGTATGATCGAAACCAGACTTTCGGTTCTCAGCCTTGGTGGGGGGACAGAAACTTGAAGTTCGGTTCTGAGATAAATGGGGATTGAAACCGGGCTTTCGGTTCCGTGAATAGTAAGAGTTTGGACCGAAACTGGACTGTTGGTTGTCCTTTAACTTTTCATTTCCTTTGACATTAGTTTCTTTCTTGTTAGGAACGTGGTTAGGGTTTTGAGACTGCCAAAATCGTTTACACTCATTCAAAATTTTCATGTATATTCGGTTTCTTTCCCGTTTCTGTTCAGCCAACTGCTTTTGAGATTTATGAATGTTGAAGCTTGACTTCGGCTTCTCCTTTTGAGCTTCGGTTGTCTTGGAAGATACATTGGATGCTTTCTTTGATTCTTCCGGTACCTCTTTGGTTCCACTTGTGCTTGGCTTGTCAAAACTTGAGGGTTTGTTGATGGGTTCAGCAACGTACCTTCCCCTTACCCTCCACGATGTTCGCTCTGATAAGCCGACAGTTTTGTCTGCATTATCGATAGGGGCAGACCAGAAGTAGTTGTCACATCCGTCAACATTGTCTTTGTCAACCAAGATTTTCAGTTCTGCTGTTTCTTTTTCCGTGACACCTTTAACAGCAAAAACCTGATTTGGCACCGTTTGAACCTTTTGGTACACCACTGCTTTCTCTTTCAGTTTCTTTGACTTGTCTTTTGACAAGCGAGCATACTCAACTGAGTTCTCAGATATAAGAGGATTTTCAGTCTCGGTTTCGCTCTTTAAGAACTCAGAACAATCAACTACATCTTCCACTAAGATTTCACTCATCTCACTCTCTTCATCAAATTCAGACGTGTTTTCTATATCTATTTTATGTTCTTGACTTAATTTGGTATATGTTGAGTCAAATGTTTGATGGGTTTCTGACTTTATTTTCAACCTATCATTTTCATCCAACAGATTTTTAAGCATACTTTTATGCTCCTTAGAGTCAATAAAGTTCTCAATCTTGTCCAATCCATATTTGTAAGTGACCGAAATCTCATCTGAGGACATTATTGATTCACACTCAACGATGACTTCATCCTCCTTAAATTCAAGGAAGGGTAAAATCATCTTATGAATCTTTTTCCCTATTTCACAATCTAGGTGTAGCTGAGTTATATTAGTATATAAGCGTTTTGCAATTAAACAAAAAACATTTCGTTGTTTCAAAAATTTTAAATTGTCTCATTGCAAATAAATAATCTCATCCCTAGCCCTAACTAACTCCTGCTCCTTCAGCTGTATCCATGCTCTTCTTTCCTCACTCTTGGAAGACTCCCTACTGAGTTGGTCAGTTAGGTTAGAATTCGCTAGTCGAGTTTGCATGAGACTACCACTTAAGTTAGAAAATTCAAATTTTAGATCATTTAATTTTTCTTCATAATTAGTGACAGGAACTTTTAGTGATTCAAGGATGGATTGTACCTTTTTGATCAATCGATCGCAGTCGTTGATCGTCTCACTCACGGGCTTGGCTGCAAAACACTTGTCCCTATTCAGATTCGGCTCCTTATGCTCACCTTCGGTTGGTATTTCTGCAGACACCATCAGGCGCTTCCTAGCCGAACTACTGACTCCCTCTCTAGCCACATATGCTCTGCCATGCGAAGGCTTTCTCACTTCTTCATCCTCAGAGTCGTTTGACCAGACTTCAACACCACCGAACTCATCATCGATCACATTCTCCTGCACGATCAAGGCATTCATTGAGCTATTGGTTGCCTTCTTTTTCTTTATCTCTTCCAAATTTCGCAGGTAATAAGCTTCATCATCTTCACCATCCTTTTTCTCAGCCATATTTCTCAGCATACAGTCCTTGGCAAAGTGGTTCTTGCCATGACAGTAGTTGCAATCATACCCTGAGTCTCCCATAAGCTTGCTTTCTTTCTTCTCATCTTCTTTCTGAGAGTTTTTCTTCGTCTCTTCTTTTACCTTCTCAGAGCTATAGCTTCCTTGCCAGTTTTGGTTCTTATTGGCAGGAAACTTCTTTCGAGCAAACTTCTTTGGGTTTGTCACCATCAATGCATACTCCTCATTGGTTAGATCACATTCTGACATGTCAGATTCTTCTTCCTCTTCAGCAACACTTTTGGTCTTCGAAACAAGAGCCAGAGAACCTACACCTGACACAACCTTCGCTTCTTTAGTTACCGTGCTTTCATGTGATTTTAGTATACCCATTAATTTCGCCAGTGAATATGATTTAAATTGTTCATGAGCCTTTACTGTTAAGACCACTGCCATCCACTCAGGTCTCAACCCATTTAATAACGTAACTTTCTATTCGATCTCCTTCCTTTCAATACCATGCTTCATCATCTTGCTTAGCAGATGATTATAACGATAAAACGTTTGAAGTTGTGTCTCTTCAGATTTTTATGCAAAAGCTCCAAACTCAGAGAGCAATAGGGTTTGGATTGAGTGCTCTAGATCGTCGTCGGTTGAATACAGTTCTTTCAGTCTATCCCATATCTCTTTTGCGGTAGTGCATGAACTGACCAGACGGAAGGTATTGGCTTGTAGGGCAAATCGGATCATCCTCAAGGCTTTGAGATTACACATCAGCTTATCTTTTTCGTCTTGTGGTATCCTTTCTACTTCCAACAAAAGCTGATTATACTCTTTTTGAGTCTTCACTGTCCTGTTTGTTCCAGAATTAATGAACGGACCGATCGTGATAGCTTCCCAGATGAGATAGCCATTATCTTCAGATCCAACCATGTAATCTTCAAAGTAATGCGCCCATACTTCGTAATCTTGAGTGTAGAGAATGGGAACCCTTGTAGTGGATCCAATGTTGTTTGAGATGTTAATGGGATTGGATTGAGAATTGTCGTGTGACATGATGAGCTTATTTCTCGGATCTGCTAGAATCAGACTTGTAAACTTAAGATTAGGGTTTTATAAAACACTAGAAAATATCGTCAACAGGAAGAAGACGATCTTAATATAGTTGATAAAAGCGGAAACCCTAAAGAATTCTTCACACATAAGGAATGCGTATGAGTAACACAGTCTCCTGCTCTGATACCAATTGTTGGAATAATATTCCTTAATGATCGATAGATTCAAGCAGAAAAGCAATAAATAACACAATAAAGAACACGAGAATGGTTTAACCGGTGTTGAATGATTAAACTTTAACACCTCAGAAGAGCTCGATGAAGAACTTTGACTGTAGAGGTGTTTAGGGTTACTATGCAATAATGATAATTAATGACCAGCGTGTCTAAGGCATACATGTATGCACTATTTATAGCATAACCGTAATCTATAATCACGGATGGACAGGCCCAACCGGATATACAAATGAAAAGCCCATGACGCAACACATAATATCCTACAGAAACGATTACTTCTTCCCCAATGTTTATTTGTTTCATATTTGATAATCATTTGGCTATAATTGTTAGATGATTTTATGTTTGTTTATGAATTCTATTATGTAGTTTATTTATTTCATCCAAGTTATTGTTTTTATAAATTTAATGGAAGGCTAAATCATTAGGTTACTTTCAGGGATGTTTAGGACTTTTGGATAAACACACTTGATTATTACTTGGTTCTACTTAATTTCAATTGTTATTTTATGTTTCATATGATAATCTTTTAGTAACAATGATTGAAATTGGGTTGTATGAATTTGTTTGATTTCGTAACTAAAATAATGCATTGTTAGTTTACCAATTGTTCCAAGTTCAAGTAGTTTAGGAACAAAGACAATTGGTTGAATCCACATGTGTTATTCCAACTTGTGATATTAAATCTTAATATTGTAATAGGTAGTTACAAGACACTTTATTGCCACTTCACTCATTGTTCTTAACCCAAAAAGATATAGGGAGTACGACAACTAGTTGAATGAACATATTGTGTAACCAAGATTATATGTTGCAAGATCATAAACCCCAATTACATCTAAGTAACTGAACTAGGATTTTAGGGAAGAAAGTGTGTGAATCTGAATTGTCCAACAACTTAACCGGGAGTACCTTAGCTTTCTCATTTAAAGTTTTGTTTTAACTAATAAAGTTTCAAGTATTTTTTGGTTAATCTTTGTTTAAACCTTTTTGTCACAATTACAAGTAATCTATTTTCCATTGACTGTTTTGACACATAGTTTGACCACAAACTCCTTGTGGATTAGACCCGACTTACCCTATCTACGTAGATTAGTTGGTTTATTTTTTATTAATACAACGACATCGATCACTGATCAACCGTCTCGATCTCCAATCTCATTACACTTGTTCGTTCTCCAGCGAATACTCATCTCTAAATAGCATACTCATCGGACTAAAATTACCCCCTAGGCTCTCCTAGGTTCTCACACTTCTCTTCCATCAGCTGCTGAAGAGCTCCTCATGATGCCAACCATCTACCTCCTGAATATATTCATATTCACTTAGTTGTTGACTCCCATCATTTCAAGAGTCCCACAAAGCACAAAGCAAGCAGCATTCGGGCATCAAATAACCCCCACTAGCATACAACTCCACTTGCTATATCCACAACTCAAAAGGCATTACTGAACTCATGCGATCCTACCTCTTGTGGGTATCTAACTACTCTCTCAGTAGATTCCTTAAATGCACATCTAGGTTTCTCTCCTAGATCACTCCGCTACTCAAAGCTCTCTCTAAAAGATTCCTGCTAGGTAGTCAAACTTAGCACATACATAGAGAAAATAGCAGATAATATCATTCAATAACATCCGTTAGGCTATGGCATCATGAATCAGACAAGTCTAGCTCTAAATACCTGAAATACCTAGCCTATCCTCTAGCATGTAGTGCTAATATCTCATAAATAAAACAAGTAATGGTATTTTGGGAAATCACCATTCGGGCTCTGGCTGATTGTACATACTGCTCCACCTCCTGTTTCTCTTAAAAACTCTTACTCGTTTTAGAAAAATCATTTCACATTGAAATTTTTTCTCAAATCCTCGGTTTCAGTTTTGATATAGCCGAAGGTACATCCGAATCCCTCAAACCAAGGCTCTGATACCAACTTGTAACATCGTAAATTTTCAAACAAAATTTTCATTTTAAAAATCACATAATTCTCATTAACACATTTCACAAATATCCCAAATGTCAAATTATCAAAAGCACAAATCCATAATTGTTGAATAAAAATCCAGGATCCTCAAAAACATAACTCCATCTCGTGTATACAATCAAGCCGGCGCCTTCGCGTGATCCTGAGAAGTACCTGAAAAACATATCACATAATTTAACATCCTAATTTTCGAGTCCAAGAATTTCGTTTATAATTAAGTAATTTATAAAATCGTTTACTGAAAACATTGTCAATATCATATCAATCCATAAACCATCATGAACATGTCTCAAAATCAAAAATCGAACAGTAATAACAATCATAGTACAATCCCAGAAAACTCAATGCGAAAATCATGTGTGTGTGTGATGCGCTGCTACACCGCCGGCTCCTTCCCCTTGGATGAAGAGGTACCTGAAACCAAAAATGAAACTGTAAGCACAAATCTTAGTAAGTTCCCCCATCGTACCACATACTATATAATCATACATGCCGTCGGGAAATTCTGGGGTGCTCGACCTACCCATGTCATGCCATTTAGGGGTGCTGACTACCCGTCTCAAGCCATTCTGGGGTGCTGACTACCCGTGTCAGGCCATTCTGGGGTGCCTGCCTACCCTCCGGTCTATCTCACCCGATCACGGGCACTATTTCACCCCTACTACTATCACATAATAACATATCATAAACATGTTGTCAGACATATCTGGGGTGTCCGACCTACCCTTCGGTCCTAAGAATCGATCAGGGGACTAATCCCCTCCTACTACCACTATCACATAGAACATAACATATTGGCACATAAAACATATCAAGTAATAGAAAACCAGACAATTATCACAGAGACAATCATCTCAACTATTATCAACTACTAGTGGGTCGGCCTTGGTGCCTTATACCCACTTCTACTAGAAGGTAACTCACCTCGTAAACTGCATGTCGAATCTTGCAGAGGAAATCTATAAAAGCTGCTCCGATAATTCCCGGCTATCAGATACACATAACACTCAATCAGAGTCTATAACACTACTCAGGGTAAATTGACCGTTTTACCCTTCAGTCCAATTGGGACATACTTAAGACCCGATTCTAGCTTATTATGCCCAGCTCTCTTACGGCCCATTAACGATTCCTTAAGGGCCCACTCTTTGTCCAATTTCTGAATTAGACCTTATTTTCCCCAAACGAGCCCAAAAATTCCCAAGTCCAGTATAATAATTCTCAAGGGCCCAATCCAGGCCCAAAAAGGCCCAATACTCTAGTTCCATATTCCTAAGTTGAAAATGATACTTCACAGTGGGCATTGGGGCCCAAAAGTCCATTCCCCTACTCTTAGGGCCCAAAAGCCTAATTTTCCCAATCTGCATGGGTACGCTCGACGTACCCGACACGTACACCCAGCATACGCTGGCCTTGACCAAGACAAGGAGTTTGGCCCAATACGTGCCGCGTACCATGGAGTACGCCCAACGTACTGGCCAACTTCTTTAGGACTTCATTCATGACTTAATCTGTTAAGTCTTATGTGCTTGCATGCAACGTTGGCGTCAAAACATGATTTTGTTCCTTTTAACAAACTTTAAGACCCACAAACACTTGTATGGTTGTGGCTTAACCACCAAGGTTTGATATTTATGACTCTTAGTGCCCTTAAGAGCCCAAAAGGACAACTATTATGGTCTCAAATCATTAAGATGCAAGAAGCCTCAACAAAGGAGTCCAAAAGTAACTTTAAACGCTCCCTATAAACAAATCTAAGAATACAATGGCCAAGGTTGGAACTTGATACCTCAAATAAGTTAGAAATGGTGCTAATCTTATGGATCTACAAGTTCTTCAAATTCCTTCCGCTTCCAAAGCACCAAAACTACACTAAAAACTCTCAAATAGCTCCCAAATCACAAGAACACACAAACGTAGGCTAGCATTTTCGAGGAGGCTGTATGAGGGTGAAGCGAGGCTGAACAACCGGGGTACTATTCTTTATATAGGGAGTAAACCCTAAATTTTAGGTTTTTAAGAGCTGCACACGTACGCTGGGTGTAATCCTGGTACGCTGGGTGTACGTGCCTGGCCTCCGCGCTTCCTTTCCACGAGTACGCTTAGCGTACATGGCAATGTACGCCCCGCGTACGCAACTTCCTCAGCCCACTAGCAAGGCCCAAAGGTCAAAGCCCAAACCAAACCACACCCCACTTCAATTAGGATGAATAATAATAATACATGGAAAATCCCGGATGCTACAAATATCCCCCACTTGAATTAGACTTCGTCCTCGATGTCCGTTGTCGCTGCTGAAAATAACTCGGGATAGTGCTCACTCATCTCATCCTCCGGCTCCTAAATCCATTTCAAGCCTCTGCGGTGCTACCACTGCACCTTCACCAACTCTACTTCCTTGTTCCTCAGCGCCTTCATCTTCCTATCTAGAATGGCTATCGGTCGCTCGATGTAGTTCATGCTATCATCCACCTGAATATCCTCGAGAGGTACCACTGCAGAGTCCTCTACCAAGCATTTCTGCAGCTGGGAGACGTGAAAGGTGCTATGAATCTGACTAAGCTCGGCTGGGACATCCAACCTATATGCCACCTTGCCCATACAGGCCGCAACTCTAAAAGGACCGATGTACCTGGGGCCCAACTTGCCCCGCTTGCTGAAACGAATGATGCCCTTCCAAGGTGAAACTTTTAGGAGTACCATATCCCAGACCTGGAACTCCAGATCCGATCGACACTTGTCGGCATAGCTTTTCTGCCGACTCTGAGCAGTCTGAAGCCTGTTTCGAACCTGCTGGATCCTCTCTGTAGTCTTGAGTACCACTGCGGTACTCCCCATGACCCTCTGACCAACCTCACCCCAGTATATCGGGGTCCTGCACTTCCTCCCATACAACATCTCGAAAGGAGGACAGTCAATACTTGCATGATAGTTGTTATTATAGGAGAACTCAACCAAAGGAAGGTAAGTATCCCAACTACCTCCGAAGTCTAAAACACATGCCCACAGCATGTCCTCCAGAGTGTGGATGGTCCGCTCACTCTGACCATCCGTCTGCGGGTGAAAAGAAGCGCCGAAGTGCAGACAAGTACCCAACTCGTTGTGAAACTTCTTCTCGAATCTGGAAGTAAACCGCACATCTCGATCCGAAATCACTGAGACTTGCACTCCATGCCGAGCTACTACCTCTCGAATGTAGATATCGGCCAACTTCTCGGCCAAGATGCTCTCTTAGACCGGTATGAAATGGATACTCTTGGTCACCGATCCACGATGACCCAAATCGAATCCACTCCCCATGCAGTCTTGGGAAGCTTTGTGATGAAATCCAAAGTAATATCTTCCCATTTCCACATGGGAATGTCCAACGGTTGCGTCTTGCTGTGAGGCCTCTGGATCTCGGCCTTGACCTTTCTGTAGGTCAAGCACCTCTTGACGTACCATGCGACGTCCCGCTTCTTGTAGGGCCACCAGTAGTCGGGTAGAAGATCCCTGTACATCTTCGTTATCTTCATACAGATATCCCTGATCGGCGCTGCCTTGCGGCTAAGCGCGTTGGCCACGACATTGGCCTTCCCCGGGTGGTAGAGCATCTCACAATCATAATCCATTACCACATCAAGCCACCGACGCTGCCTCATATTATTATTTGGTTGATCCATAAGATACCTCAGGCTCTTGTGCTCCTTATAAATGGTACAACGAACCCCATAGAAGTAATGATGCTAAATCTTTATGGCAAAAACAACATCCCCCAGCTCCAAATCATGCGTCAGATAGTTCGCCTCGTGAGGCTTCAACTACCTCAAAGCGTAAACGACAACATGCCCTCTCTGCATCAATATCGCGCCCAAACTCAAGATGGACGCATCGCAATACACTACAAAATCCTTCATGCCCTCCGGCAGGGCTAAGATTGGCGCCTCGCACAATCTCTGTCTCAACGTCTCAAATGCGGCCTACTGCTCTAGCCCCCAGCGAAAGACCACGACTTTCTTCCTCAGTCGGGTCAGGGACATGGCTATCTTGGAGAAGTCCTGAATGAATCTCCGATAATAGCGTGCCAGTCCTAGAAAGCTCTGAATCTCAGATTCAGACCTCACAACCTCCCACCTAATCACGGCCTCTACCTTGGCCGGGTCAACCGAAATCCGGTTCTGGTTGATAATGTGTCCAAGAAATTGCACCTCGTGCAACCAGAACTCACACTTGGAGAACTTAGCATACAAGCTCTCCCTCCTCAAAATATCCAAAACCTCCCGCAAGTGCTCCTCATGCTGCTCCTGCGTATTGGAATAAACCAAGATTTCTTCAATGAAAACAATCACAGACCTATCAAACATCTGCCTACACACGCGGTTCATGAGATCCATGAACATGACAGGATCATTGGTGAGCCCAAAAGGCTTCACCACGAACTCATAGTGACCATATCTCGTCCGAAAAGCAGTCTTCTGCACATCCTATTCTCTGACCCTCAACTTATGATAACCCGAATGCAAATCAATCTTGGAGAACCAAAATGCTCCCTGAAGCTGGTCAAAGAGATCATCAATCCTCGGGAGTGGGTAATGGTTCTTCACCGTTACCTTATTCAGCTCCCGGTAATCTATACACATCCGATGCGACCCATCCTTTTTCTTCATAAATAAAATCGGGGCTCCCCACGGTGAATTGCTCGGCCTAATGAATCCCTTGTCTAACAGCTCCTGCAGCTATGTAGACAACTGTTGCATCTCAGGAGGAGCCAATCGATATGATGCCTTGGCTATCAGAGCCGCACCAGGGACTAGGTCGATCGTGAACTCTACCTGCCTCTTCGGAGGTATCCCAGGCAACTCCACTGGAAATACCTCCACAAACTCTCGTACCACTGCCACCTGACTCACTGTCGCCTTACCCGCCTCCTGGGTATCCAAGACATAGGCGACATACCCTGTGCACCCCTGCTGGAGATAGCACCTAGCCCTCGCTGCTAAACATAAAGTTGGTCCCTACTGTGCCTCTCGCCCTGAATTACCAGCTCTCCCCTACTTGGGGTCCTGATCCGCACCAACTGTTGCGCGCAGTCGATCACCTCCCCATTGGGGCTTAGCTAATCCATGCCTATAATAACCTTGTTCCCCCGCAAAGGTATGGGAACCAAGTCTACCAGGTAGCGCTCCTCGAACAATCTCAAAACACAATCCCTAAAAATCTCTGATGCTTGCACTGACCGGTCGTCTGCAATATTGACCTCTAGAGGGAAATCCAACATGCCCGAGGACTCAGGAAACCTCTTGCAAAGTGCAAGAGACACAAACGATTGGGTAGCACCCGAATCAAACAACACATGAACTGGAATTCCGTTCACATGGAACGATCCTCAACGGAGCACATAACATAACATATCAAAATCATAGCGACATAATATAAAAGTTTAGAGAGAAGAAATCATACCGGTCACCACATCCGGTGCTGCGCGTGCCTCCTCGGCTGTCAACTGAAATGATCGACTCTTGAAAGAACTCTATTCTTTCTAAAACTACATCATATTTCTGAAAGACCCAAACTTTCATACTTCACAATATTGTTGCTCCAAAACATGCTACATACATATTCATAAAACAATATTTTACATTGATAGTTTATTTACATAGACTGGATACAAACCGACTGTTAAGATTTTTTACAAAGTTTTATATATATTACATACTCTACCAGTATAAAACTATACTGGTAGAGTATGTATTCTCAGGAATACAATACAAAAGTTATAATATTATCTATTCTACATGTTCTACCAGTATAAAACTATACTGGATGTTTATCACCTGCAATAGTTTAAACATTGAGAGGGATAAGCGGGTGAGGCTTAGTGAGTTCAATAACAGTTACAATATAACATTATGCCATATACATATAAATTTGACAGAAGCATACATGGATAAGGAACAAGATAGGAAAATGAGTATCATATGACAAAACTTCCATATCAACGAATAATCATATTCAATGATTTGATTTCAATGAGACATAACAATTTCAACACTTGATATACATCAATAAGAATTCAGTCCAAGTGGCGTAGAAAATATGATTTCAGAATATAATTTCACTAGAATACACAGGCTTTCAGCCATGTATTTGTATTCTACTATGCCAAAGTCATGCTTATGTCATACACTTCATGGCCAAAGGCTACATACCAGTACCCAAGTGATGCTTATGTCATACACTTTCTGGCCTAAGGTATAACTTATTATCATAATAACATGGGAAAGCACATTGAACATATAACACATAACATACAATTGTCCCTATATTGAACTCACCGTGAAATAACTGTAGGAATAAATGATAATTTGGGTAGCACTTTGACTCTAAATATAACTTTTTGTGATGAAACCGGTGATTTACATCGAAAACTGGACCTTGCGCGGGCAGAGTTTCGACTTGAAAATATAATTTTCTTGGGAATTTCGGAGCGTCGGGGCTTGGTTCGGGTGTCGGGAATGATATCGGGGCTTCGGGGGGTTAAAAGTGGGTATAAAAGGGTTAGAGAGTGAAAGAGAGTAAGAGAATGTAACATAAAACCAGAAACCCTCGTTGTCTATTTATAGGGGACCGAAGCTTCTGACTACGCTGAGCGAAAGTCCTCAGTACGTGGGGTGTACCCATCGTACGCGGGGCGTACTTGCGAGAAGTTTATCTGATTGGAACCCGGGCTCGGACGTGGCACTTCATGCGAAGAGAGAAGAACGTGGCTGATCCGAGACCTTGCATGCGAACGCTGGGTGTAATTTTGTACGTCGGGCGTACCTCCTCGGATAAGGCTCGAATTTTCATTTATTTTTCTTAAAAAATCTTCAAAAATTCATATCTTTTGCATTTGAGCTCCGTTTTTGACATTCTTTATTTCCACGCGTAGGTGAGATTATACTCTACAACTTTCGTTTAGATTCCGTCAGCTAATTTTGAATTTATTTTTAATGTTATACTTTTAATGGTCCGGGACAGGAAAAGTTCGTTAAAAATTCATAACTTCTTCATCTGATGTCCGTTTTCGTCTGTCTTTTTACCATTGCACTACTATTTACGAGACCTTCGATTCTCGTTTAGGTTGTGTTGGCTAAAAATCATTCGATCTTTATTTCGAGTTTTT